>NC_141873.1:279518542-280142580 GCF_056163025.1 Triticum urartu
TCTGTGGTTGTTGATGATGCTGATGGAAGTAAAGAAAGTTTGGCTGATGATGGATCACCACGTTTCTCAACTGAGGCTGAGATCAAACTCATCCACCATAAGAATGTATGTGTTTGCAGCAGAATTTTGTTCCTTTTGCACCTGCTTGTTGCCTGCTGGGTGCTTGAGATGTATAATTGTCTGTTGCTATCACTACACTAAATATGTTGTCACGATCATATGAAGTCGGCACAAATATGTGGCATGCTGCTTGAACTTGTACATATAACATACATGTGTGGGCCCTGCCTAAACTTCTAATTTCTGGCGTCATGATATTTATTTGCAGATCTATGTGAGCATATGTGCTAAGCACTCATCTTAATGCATGATTGGTAATAATTGTTTCGATTATTAACTCTCTCTCTCTCTCTCCCTGGTGTATTTATGATTTACAAATAATTACTCTTAAACTTGAAGTTCGCATAAAATTCCAACTGACCATGAAGCCACATAGATTTGTATCGCTATCCACATGAATACGTCGGCAGGCGGACAATTCCATCTCCTATAGTGGATTGGCTGTGGCACATGCATGCACATACAAATAGACAACCTGTCCACTGAATCCCCCCGAAGTGAAGGTGGTTCAACCTACTGGCGCCACAACCAACTCAGTCGTAGTCACAAAATATATGCTTGCATCAGGTGCCACTGGGCCTTCTGTTCTGGTGTCTTTCTCTAAGCGATTTGCCATGACTGAGGGATCTGCAATAAAACTGATCCATGTGGTGTTGTTAATGAGGCACCATCGTTTTTAGTTTGGTAGCTCATTTGCTAGGCATTAGAGAAAGATGAACTCAAAGATTGGTGTTTTGAAATTTGCCTCCAAAGAGTGGCTGCCATAAAATGCCGCTGGCTACAGAAAATAACATAGACAGTGTTATTAATACTAGTAGTAATAATGGTAGTAGCGGTTTGTTTTCATCCCATGTGATGGTTGTTTGATTTTGACTCTGCATATCAACAAGATAATATTTCTCGTTACTGTGGAACGTAACTGATCATATTGGCATTAAAGTTAAGTTCACCATGCTAATGAAAATTTACCTATTCCTTCATATCATCATTTCATTGGCGCTAAGCTTGATCTTTTCCTTTCATTGTTACTATCTGCCAGGTCAAGTGTTCTGTGTAACATGATATGCCAGATTCTGTTTCAGCATATTCTTCTGTAATGATTTTATTGTGTTGAACCATTTATTCCGCAGATGATCAGTGTTTCAGTTCTGGATCATTCAAATATTCTGTTACATTCAGTTCTTAATTTCTTGTGGAATTAACTTTGCACATATGACCTTTTGCTCGTAGAGAGATTAGATTATAAATGAATCTGTTATGTCCTAAGAATCTGTGTTGTTGTTCCAATTCTTTCGCCTTTCAAATATCTTTTTTACAGCACAAAGATTCTCTTATGAAAAGATTGCATGGTGTTCGAAGATATTATGCATACTGCAAAGCCCTTCTGCAACTTGATTTTATCAAGGTACATGTCAGTTTTATCATTTTTGCTTTCCTGGATTGAACTTGTTGATTCAGTTTGAACATTTTGCAGTGGAATAGTAACCCTGAAGAAGTTTTAAAACGGATCAAAGAGTCAACTAGATGGTCTGATGTGCTGAATGATTATGAGCTACAACGTGGTTTAGAGGTTATTGTTGCCTTTTTCTTATTGTGAATGCACTGCCAATTTATTCAAGTTATATAGTTATTCTCTGAAGGGGAGCCTTGGCGCAGTGGTAAAGCTGCTGCCTTGTGACCATGAGGTCACGGGTTCAAGTCCTGGAAACAGCCTCTTGCAGAAATGTAGGGAAAGGCTGCATACAATAGACCCAAAGTGGTCGGACCCTTCCCCAGACCCTGCGCAAGCGGGAGCTACATGCACTGGGGCTGCCCTATATAGTTATTCTCTTTTAATAGGGTCATATGAAATTTTCAAGGATGCATGTGAGTAAATTGGACATAACTTCCACAAGCAGCAGCATGACTGAGGTTAGATTAGCATTAATTTTGGTCTTGATAATTACAGTATCAGGACATACATCTTGATGAAGTTCTAAATTAAAATAAACTGAAAATTATGCTGTTCCATTCTGCACACTTGAACATAAGTATTTTCACATAATGTTTACCTTTACCCATAAAGGTTGGTGGCTTGATACAGTTATAGAGTCTCCACCGGTGTCATGGAGGTCCTGGTATTGTGCCAGAATTTTCCTTCCCCAAATCCCATCCTCTGTGGGATCTTTCAGCGCTGGTTATGTGCATGTGTTAGAGGAGGTATTTGCAAAGGTTATGAATATAGCAGGCATGTTTCTAGCATGGTCTAAATAATTGTAGTGACATAATATGTCTATTTATGGGAACAAATACTGAACAGCCCATGTATTATTTTTCAGATACGAATTAAAAGCTTTGGGATCTTATGCCTGCTATATGCATAAATTGTGTTTTGAAAGTCTGTTATACCAAATATTGTCCAAGTGGCTTTAAATCTTCACAAGTTTCATGTTGGCTTTATGTTTTTTTTGGCTAGTTGGCTTTATGTTTTCAAAATGTCAAATTAGATATTCCTCTCCAACAATTATGTTTTCTGGTGAGACCGACCATCAAGAACATTGTGTTACTCTTTCTTGGAAGTTTAGTTGAAATACCAAATTTCATGGATTTTGATTATGTTATTTCCAATTTTGTTCAAAAGTTTGGAAAAAAGACCATTTTCGAAAACCTTTGGTCACAGCCAGCCTTGTGGCTAACATGACCCTTTGTGTTGAAAAATTAACGGCAAGCCGGGTTTCATTTATCAAGATCTTACATACTACCTCTATGTGGGTTTATTAGTCCCTTGCGTATTTTTGGTACCCTTAGCATTTTTGGTCAAGTTTGACCGTAAATTTTACTAATGAAATATATGTTATATTTAGCAAAAGTAGTATCATTGGGAAGTACTTTCAAATATGAATCTAACAATATATATTTTGTAACATATCACTTATATTTCGCTAGTCAAATATACGGTCAAAGTATGACCCAAAATACGAAGGGGGACTAATAGACCTGGATGGAGGGAGTACAACCTAAAGAGCAACACCACATGGCCATCAGTGTTGTCATTTGAGGCTTCTCTTGATTTTCAACTTTGTATCCAAATTTTAAAAATTCAATGCTTGAGGTGAAATGTTGCCTAGAAAGCGGGCCAATTTCCAATGGAGTGGCTGGTTCTATTTTGTTGCAAAAATGTTACTCCCTCCGTCCTAGTATAATATAAGATGTTATTATAACCAATGTACTCATATATTGGCTGTAATAACATCTTATATTACGGGACGGACGGAGTACTTGCAATTTGTGGCATGTTAGGTTTTACACTTTGTCTTCCATCTTTTTTCAAATTTGCAGTTTGATAAGGTAGCTTTGGAGGAAGACATCAACTCTCGTATGAGTTCAGAATTAGAGAAGCATCTACAATTCCCTGACCAGGCAAGTCTCATGCTGAATTGCATCTTCCTTAACCTAGTTATCTTGTAGCTGGACGGGAAGTGCATGGATGAACCCGGGTACATATGAACCCACTTCGGAAAACATATTTCCAGATGCTAAAAAATCTGAAAATGGTTGCACGGATACGTCTTCATGTTCTATGTGTGTGCATAAAGTTTCACGGAAAAATAACTATTTTGTGGTGTGTGCAAAAAAAGACAAAAACTTATGTCGTGAAACGCTATTTAGAAGCACTGAAATTTGTCTTTTTTACAGAGACAAAACAAAAAGATATTTTTTCACAAAACTTTGTGCCGCACACACACATTTGCGAACATGTATGCGTGAATTTTTTTTTGAATTTTTTGACTTCTTAAAATGTTCTTAAAGTGCATTTTTTGAAAAGTGGGTGCATATGCCCATGGGTGCGCAGGAGGTGCCCTCTCGTAGCTGGACCTTACACTTCCTTTTTTGCCATAATTTGTAGTTGCTCATGCGAGAATATTTCAATAGTGTGAAAATAAGGAACCTTGCCAGGGAGGCTGGAGTCATTCTTGTCGAAGAGGTCAGTTTTCTATTTTTGGCATTCAGATTTTGAAACTGGAATGTGCATGAGTTAGTGAAATAAATCGGACCCTGTATATCTGTGAACCCTTCTATCATGACGATTAGTTTGTAAAGGCGCATTCTTATTTTGACATGTTATTTGCAAATTCTCTTGCATCACATATGCACTCTGTCCTCGTCTCATTTTACTCTTTTTTCCCATGGACACTGTACATGTTCTCTTTATTGTTTTAGCGCTGCGTTCGGTGGTTATGCTTTTGCATGTTTGTTGACTTTGGGAATACATCTTCCTGCCAGACGACAACAACAACAACAACAAAGCCTTTTAGTCCCAAACAAGTGCCAGGGTAGGCTAGAGCTGAAACCCATAAGATCTCGAAACTTCCACACACCGCCGTCGATGGTAGTTCGTTGGTGATATTCCAGTCCTTCATACCTCTCTTAACGGACTCCTGCCAGAAAATTAGTAAAATCAAATGGGTTTGCGGCTGTTTGGCAGGGCCTGCGAGTATTCAAATGAATCATATTATCCTTTATTTTCAATTGCAGTTTCTACCCGTACGAAATTTGGAAGAACAGATATTACCCAAAAGTTTGCCCCAGAATTTTGGACAACAGCTGTTACCCAGAAATTTGCCCCAGATGAAAAAGAGAGTTAAGCAGTCACTTGACTCAACCAGGGCTTACCTGCATCGACAGGGCGCTACTCGTGCTAGGGGTTTGAAGTATGTGGTTGGTGCAGTTTCTCTTGCTTGTATCATCATGGCTGGCCAACGCGAGAGTAATTAAGACTGTCAACTGCATCCATGGTTGGCCTTTGCCCGCGAAAAAAAAGGTTGGCCTTTGGATAGACAGTAATTTGTATATAAATAATGTTGTACTCGTGTTTGAAGCATGTTTGTCCTGCTATGCATTACAGATGATATTTAACATGTGGTATTTGTTCATCTGTTGAGCCGTTTGCTTCAGGATAAGTTTCATTGACCTCTATCTCTATGGTGTCAGCGCGAATGGGCGGAGCCCCGACCATAGTTGAAATAGGTGTCCGTCTCTAGCTCCTGCACCAGTCTCATTAACGCCCAACGTGATGGACCCGGACTGGAGACACCTGTATTTTTTTTGTCAAAAAATTGAGTCTATTATCCAGAAGGCTAAGCTCAGGCCCTTCTCTAGCATGGTTAGGAAATAAACCTTTTTTGTTGTTTAGTAAACAGATTTGGTGCTTATTGTAAGAGAAAATTAAACTGTAAACATATTTTGGGGAAATGAGATTTAGCCAGGGATAGTGGGCCTCAAACCACTAAAGAATGCATACCTGCCCGAAGAATGGTGTTTCAGATGTTCTGTCCGTTCTACCGAAAAAGGCTTTCGCCCCGCTTTATATATAAAGCAATTGCCCAAGCCAACATCCAACAAGGTTCAAGACCACACACACACGAAAGTACCAGACAAATAAGTACAGAGAGGGTTAATGCTGAGGGCACAGCTCAACAAGCCCCAAAAGAAAAACAAAAAGGCACACGCGCCGGGAGAGACACAGCGTCTAGTCGGGCTCCGGGGGTGGCGGGGGGAGCGGGGGCGCCAAGCGGAAGGCCATCGATCGAAGGTCGGCGAGGAGGGTGCTGATGACGTCCCGGTCCTGTGGGCGGCTAAGCTGCCGCCAGAGCTGCAAGTATCCACACAATTTAAAGATGGAGTCAGTAGCACGCCGAAGAGGCACCTTCTGGATGACAAGCTTATTGCGGACAGTCCACAGCGTCCAGGCAAGGATCCCCACGCAAAGCCATCTAATATGCCTGTAGCGAGGGGGAGAGGCCTGAATTTCCGCAAGCAGGTCAGGGACGTTGGTGTTGCACCACTGGCCCCCAACCGTTTCGCGGAAACAGGACCAAAGGAACTGTGCCGTGTAGCACGAGAAGAAGATGTGGTTGGTATCCTCTACCGTGCCGCACATGGGGCACGTCCCATCCCCAGGTCCGTGGCGTTTAAGGACCTCAACGCCGGACGGGAGGCGGCCGCGGATCCATTGCCACAGGAAAATCCTGATCTTCAGGGGCAGGCGGATGTCCCAAATCAAACTGAAGGGCTCGGGGGCCGTCGATGGGGCGATAGCCGCGTAGAGGGATCTGGTGGTGAAGCGGCCGGAGGGTTCCAGTCGCCAGGAGATGGCGTCCGGAGAGTCGGCAACGTCTATAGGTAGGAGGGCGATGTCCTGGAGGAGGGTATCCCAAGCCGCAACCTCAAGGGGGCCAAAGGGGCGGCGGAAAGCGAGGCGCCCTAAGTCAATAAGGGCCGTCTCGACAGAAACCCGAGGATCAACAACGATGTCGAAGAGGACTGGAAATCGAGCGGCTAGGGGGGTGTCGCCCAGCCATCTATCAAGCCAGAACAGGGTCAAGGACCCAGTACCCACCGAGATGGAAGTGCCAATGCGCAAAACAGGCAGTAGCTGGACGACGGCTTGCCAAAACTGGGAGCCGCCAGAGCGCTGACAGAATGCGAGAGACTGTCCACGCAGGTACTTGTTCTGGATTATAGTAAGCCAGAGACCCCCATCTCCATTGGCAATGCGCCAGAGCCAACGGGTCAGGAGGGCAATGTTCATGCGCCGGGAGGACAAAATCCCAAGACCGCCCTGGTCCTTGGGTTTGCATATATCTGGCCAGCTGACCATGTGGTACTTCTGCTTATCCCCTTCGCCAGCCCAGTAGAATCTGGATTGGTATTTGGCGATCTCCTGGTGCAGGGTTTCGTGGAGGCTATAAAAGCTCATGAGAAACCAAAGGAGGCTAGCAAGCGAAGAGTTGATTAGGATCACGCGAGCCGCCTTAGACAGCCAGCGCCCTTTCCAAGGCTCAACGCGGTGTTGCATACGGGTCACCGTGGGGCGAAGATCAGCCACGGTGAGGCGCGAATCACTAATGGGGATTCCCAGATAGGTCGTGGGGAAAGAACCCAGCCGACAGTTAAGTCGGTTAGCGATAGCCTGTGCTTCCTCCAAGGGGAACCCGAGGACCATCACTTTGCTCTTATCGAAGTTGATGGTTAGGCCCGACATTTGTTGGAAGCACAGGAGGAGGAACTTCAGGTTAGTAATATCTAGTGCAGATCCCTCAACCATTATAATGGTATCATCCGCATATTGAAGGAGGGAGACCCCTCTCCCTCCTACTAGGTGGGGAACTAAGCCGTGGATATGGCCAGCAGCCTTGGCCTTATCCAAGATGGATGCCAGGGCATCGACCACCATGTTGAACAAGAACGGTGAGAAGGGGTCACCTTGATGGACCCCACAAAGGGTGGGGAAGTAGGGCCCAATGTCACCGTTGATGTTCACCGCGGTCCGGCCACAGGAGACAAGCTGCATGACGCGGGTCACCCAACGATCGTCGAAGCCCTTGCGAAGCAGCACTTCTCGCAGGAATAGCCAGTGGACCGTGTCATAGGCTTTGTGAAAGTCTAGCTTTAGGAAGACCGCGCGATGGCGTTTTATACGAACCTCGTGGAGGACCTCGTGGAAAACTAACACTCCATCGAGAATGAATCGGCCTTATATGAAGGAGGATTGATTCGGATGGGTAATCGTGTCAGCTAGAAGGGTCACCCTATTGGCGTACCCTTTGGCCAAGATCCGAAAGATCACATTAATCACTGTGATTGGGCGGAACTGGCGAATATCCGAGGCGCCCGGGACCTTGGGGATGAGGGTCACAATCCCATAATTGAGTCGCCCAAGGTCCATTGAGCCCGAATAGAATTCTTCGAACAGAGCCATGACCTCCGGCTTGATGGTAGCCCAGAACGTTTTAAAGAACGTCAGGACCCGGGGCCGAGGAGGGGTTCATCCCCTTAATGGCTGCGAGGACCTCGACCTCATCAAAAGGGGCCACTAATGCCGCGTTGGTCTCAGCCGAGACCAATTGCGCACCCGACCAAATGTCGGGGGCCAGACTAGCCCCACCCCGCGGGGTGGGGGTAAATAGGGCTTTATAGAAGCCGTCTACGTGGGTACGGATGGCCGAGGGGAGAACGATAGGAGTGTCGCCATCCCATAGGCAGTGGATGGAGTTACGACGACGCCGGTCGTTCGCCACCGCCTGAAAGTAGGCGGTGTTGGCATCTCCCCGAAGTACCCACCTCTAGGTGCCCCGTAGACGCCAGTAGGCTTCTTCATCGGTGTAAATGGTGGAGAGCTGGTCTTCCAGGTCGTAACGCAGCATCCACTCATCCGGGGAGATCCCGGTCGAGTCGGCGCGGGCGTCCAGGGCTTGGATATCCAACAGGAGGGCCTTTTTGCACTCTCTAAGATCCCGGCCAAGGTTCGCCCCCCAGCCCTTCATGAATTGGCGGGCAAGCTTGGCGCAGAAATGCCACGGGTCGACGGCGGACATGGATTGATGGGGAGCAGAGCGGGCAAAAATCCAGCGGGTGACGACAGCCTCCCGGAAGCCGGCCTGATTGAGCCAGAAGGGCTCGAACCGGAATCACGGCGCGGTGGGGGGACGCTCGTCAGCGGTGGAGAGGAGGAGGGGGACATGGTCAGACCCGATCCGGGTGACAGCCCGAAGCGATGCCAGGGGGCAACGTAATTCCCATTCCGGAGAAACTAGGACACGATCCAGCACGGATTGTGTCGGAACAATCTGTCGGTTCGTCCAGGTGAATCTGAAACCCGTCCGATCAAGTTCGCGGAGCCCCAGCTCCGCGATCCAATCGTTGAATAATTGCATCCGAGGGAGTCTTTCTCTCCCCGTCTCTTAACCGATAGAGATAGCAGCAAGTTAATAATCTCAACTACTAGCAAATAACACCGATAGACGATGAAGAGAGAATAAGATACAAAATCAGGAAACCATTATTCACCATATCATGCATGCACGATTAGCTCCGACCTGCATGAAAGAACTGCACCATGCAACACCCTACAGCTCTAACACTCGTATCACAACTGCACCGTGCAAGAACAATCGATCTTCAACAAAGTTGGCTGATTCCAAGCAGCCTAACATTTCGATTCATAATGGCTAGTTGCTACAATCCTTGAACTACAAATCTACTATCAGCAGAACAGATGCAATCATCAACCTATCAGCAGTATGAGCCGCCCATGAAGTTCATGTACATGCTTTACTTACTGGATATCCGCACAACACATTTTTTTTCACTTCCTTCAACATGCAACAACATAATTCTGGCCAAACTTGTCCCCTCAGATCTTGGCAAGAGCCCCGGGCTTCCAACTTCCCCTGATGCACACCACATTTGCAGCCCAGGGGAGGGGTTAAAGATGGCTGTTTCATTGGTTGCCCGTATCACCCGCAGCACATATTGCTGTAATTTTCCATGGCATATGAGCCAGCATTCTCTTACCACATGTCCCCACAGCTGCATGAGCCATCGCTGAAGTGGTGATAGGTGCAACCATCTGAAATCAGTATCTCCCGCTTCTTATCCCTTGAGATAAACTTGATTGAGGAATGGCATTCCTTGCACATTCGGAAATTCTTCGAGACCCGTATCGGTTCATGGGCACGCATGGAAATAAGTCCATAGCACACAGCAATCCGCTCGGTGTGGTGGCACGACAATGGATCAACTTGTACATTGCAATAGGGCTCAACGTCTTGAGGAGCATACCCAGACTCTGCCATCCTACTAGCCAAGTCCTTCCATGTACTCAAAATATCCTCAAATGCAGGATGGGACAAATCTCCAGCCTCAAACAAATCCACACTTGTGCCAAGATATAGCCAGCTACACTGGGTCTCGACGTGCAACCCGTGCTCTGTCATGGCATCTCTTACAGATTCAGTGGAATCCCAAAAGCCGCTGTTCGCATATATGTTGGAAAGCAACATGTAGTTTGAAGCATTATTTGGTTCAAGCTCGAAAAGAGCTTTTGCAGCCTTAGCCGCAACGTCCAAATCTGAGTGAAGCTTACAAGCTTTGAGAACAGTAGACCATAGGCATGCATCCGGCTCAACTGGCATCTTCTGGACAAGTTCTAGTGACTCCTCCAATAAACCAGCTGTTCCCATGATGTCAACCATGCAAGTGTAGTGTTTTAAACTTGGTTTTATGCCATACAGATCTTCCATACTGTAGAAATAGCTCCGAGCTTCCACCATGGAACCTCGTTGCTTACAAGCTGAAAGAAGTAAGATGAAAGTAACAGGATCTGGTCGAGTTCTAGATTGTTCAAGTATTTCGAACAATCTTTTAACATCTCTAGGCATCCTATGAAGCAAGTAGCAACTCATCATTGCATTCCATACTGCTACATCCTTTTCAACACTGCGCTCAAAAGCCAGTCTAGCATCCTCAATCTTACCACATTTCCCATACATATCTATTAGCTCACTTGCAAGAGTGACTGGATAACCATCAGGCCAGTTTTTCTGTATGTAACCATGCAGTTCTCTCCCATACCCTGATGCCATCGTCATACCAGAAGACAAAAGCGCTATCTGCACTGTAACCAAGTTAGGAAGTAAATTAGACTCAAGCATTTCACAGAATAGTTTCAAAACAACTTCGGGCTTCCTATTATGCTTGTAAGCTGCTAGCAGACTGTTCCATGTGACAACATTCTTATTCCTGATTCCCTGGAAGACATTAGCAGCAGATACCATATCACCAGTTTTACCATAAAGGTCAACCAATTTGCTGGAAACAAATATGTTTGACGTCAGACCATTCCTTAGAGCATAGCAGTGTACTTCCTTCCCAAGACGATCTAACTTGAGGTCTGTCAACAGTGAGAGGACACTAGTAATTGTAGTACCATTTGGTTGGATGGGCTTGCTATTATCCAGAAATGTCCAGCGCTTTGCATCTCCGCTGTTTAGGAGCTGCATGTATCTGAAAACTTCCAGTGCATCAGCACAGAGGCCAAACTGATGCAAACCAGATATTAAAGCATTCATTGATACCACATTGGGCTTCAAGCTGACATTCATCATGCCTGACAACAGTTCATTTGCTAGTTCTTTCTGACCCGCTCTAGCATATGCAGCAATGAAATTGTTATATGTGACAGTGTCAGGCTTCAATCCATCCTGCTGCATCAAGTTAAAGGCTTCACACGCTTTGTCCATCCTCCCATCACTGATATATGATTGAATCAACTCATTCCATACAGTGACATTCCTCTCCCCATCAATGGCGGCGAACACGCTTCTCGCATAAGCAAACTCTCTGCACTCGGAGTACATGCCAATCAAAGAAGAACCAATGTAGACATTTAATTTGATACCACAACGTACAACATAAGAATGCAGCTGCTCTCCAAGGCCCAGTGCCATCAAGCCAGTGCAAGCAGGGAGTATACTAGCAATTGTGACTGCATCAGGCATCTCAGTCTCGCACATCTCCAGGAAGACGCCCAAAGCCTCATCATAGCGCGCATTCTGCACACAGCCAGAGATGATGCAGTTCCAAGAACTGACCCGTGGCTTGACACCTCTCAGTCGCATTTCGTCGAATAGATCGAGTGCAGCACCAATATCACCATTTCTCGCGAAGCCGGAGACGAGGGTGTTCCACGAAATCACGTCAGGCCGCACGCCACTGGCCTGCATCGATTCAAACAGCTGGAAGGCCTCGCCCAGCTCCCCGGCGTTGGCGTAGGCGCCCACGAGAGCGGTCCATGCCACAACGTCGCGTTCGGGGAGCGACGCGAACGCTGCACGCGCGGCGCGGACGTCCCCGAGCGCCGCGTACATGGCGACGACAGCGTTCCCTACCACGGCGTCGTCGGCGAGCGCGGGCCCGCCCTTGGCGGCGAGCGCGTGCGCGGCGGCGGCGAGGCGGGGCGCGTCCGCCCCGGCGCAGGCCCGGAGCACCTGCGGGAGGAGGAACCTGTCGGGCGCGGCCCCGGCGGCGCGCATGGCCGCGAACGCGTCGCATGCCGCGCCCCAGCGCCGCGCACGCACGCAGGCGCCTATCTCCCGCGCGTACGCCGCGGCCTCGGGTCGCGCGCGCTGCACCGGGGCATGCCGCCTCCGTGATACCCCTTCCAGCACCCGGTGCGCGTGGGTCGGGGCCTGCAGTGAGCAGCGCGTCGATAAGGCGCCGCGGGGAGTAGGAGGCAGAGACGGGGACGGCAGCATGGTGGTCGCCATTTTTTTATGGCGTCAGTAGTATTGCGGTCCGTCCGGCATTTCCAAATCTAAGTAGGAGAGAGAATCTGTGCTTGTGGACCATGGGTTTTGGACCTTCTGGGCTGAAATAGCAAAATCAAATAATAGGTATGTATTACTGGGCGCGGTGAAAATTATCAAAAAACAAAATGTTGGGCCGGGTGATAAAAAGAAACTCGCTAAAAAGAGGGCTTGAACCTCCGACCTTGTGGTTAACAGCCACATGCTCTAGCCAACTAAGCTATTCCAGCTTGATGACATTTTTATGTTTAAAACCTTTGATACTTGAGACATTTTAGTTCCGCATCATTTCCAAAGTTTACCATTCAGCATTAACGACATAGACACAAGCAATGCGGTGGCTTTTTTCCAGAGTCCATAGCTCTCCCGAAACTAGGTGTATTCGATGCCTTTGATATATATATATATATATATATATATATATATAAATAAGATTTAGATTTCATTTTTGACGATTTGGGCTGATGCGTTTTTCATTTGGTGAGCTAAGTTTTCACTTTGGTTAGAGCTTGCTTACACTGTGTCATCTTGTCTTTCTTAGATTACATCATGGTTCAACTTCCACATACATGTCATTGTTGTTTTCTTCGAGGCATTAGTAGATTAAGGGCCTGTACGATGGTGGCATATGGTTACATATGTCTCATGACAAAAAGTAATTTGAGGCATCTACATTTATTTCTCCCCAATGCAAGCTACCACTAGTGGACCTCATTAAGAAATAGAAAATAAAGACTCTAGTACACATACATCTCTATTTTTTTGCTCCAACCTTTTCAGCTTGTGTCACCGGACCACACTTTTTCTCTTCAAGCACCCGCCTCCTGGAGAGGATCCCACTTCCCTATCCGAACCTACTTTACGTCATATCCGATCCTACATGGCATGCGAGGCTATGCATTGTACATGCCCTAAGAGGTATCTCCTGGTTAGTACTTCCAATATAAAGTTAACATGCAACCAATGCTTTGCTATGACTAATTTCAGCGCCAACCAAACACACACTAAGGAGCAAGGACATCGTACTACATATAAAACCATATGTGCACATGCTGCACTACAGAGCATATAGACAATGTCATGGGAATGATTGACCTCGAGTTTGTACATTTTATCAAAACTGTATTTAGAATCTAATGATGATAAAAGCATTGTACATCTAGCATGTCACAAAATTCACTTCACTAAAAAAATAATTTGAATGTGATAGTATCAATGGTTGTTGACTTTATTTTGCAAAGTACTCGAACAATGTACAGTAACATACATGAATTGACATACCTCAGTATACCGAACGGACATATGGAGATAATTTTACCCAGATTCAGCCCCCGCGCGCGAGTAACAACGCTAATCCTGTTTGTTTGGAATTATATATATAAACAAGTACAATGGGGGAGCCAACAAGTTGTAGTATATGTCCTTGGGATATTTGGTGGCCTATCTCGACATAATGTCTAAGATCGGATTTAATCTAGGTCTAAACTAGGGTTTCACTTCCATCATATTAGCGGTGGAAGTATTTCCGAGAACTGGCTCACGTGTATTTATACCAGGTCTTGGGCTGGTTGGACGCCTTCCTTCCTGGGTCTCCTCACCACGAATGCCTTGAACCTTCCTTGTCGTGGCTTCACATGCCTCCTTTCGAGGAGTCTGGGGGGTACCCGTCGTGCGTCTTTTCTTGCCCGGAAAGGCCTTCGTGTAGGACTAAATTTGCATATTATCGACAATTTCCTCCAAGCTTACATGCGGCTTGGCGTGGGCCCAATCCACCTTCCACTGACAAGCACCCCATCATTATTCACATTGAAGCCGCTCGCTGCTACTCCCGCAGGAGTTGTTGGGTTTTCCCAAAAAGGAAGGGCGATGTAGATAGTAGCAATGTTTTCCCTCGGTGAAGAACCAAGTGTTAATCGAACTAATAGGACTCAACAAACTGCCAAGATAAGCAGCACCTACACACAAACAAGATAAAATACTTTCATCCAGTGTGGCAAGGGAGTTGTCAAGTCCCTTGTCTTGCTAGTTACAAGGTTAGAAGCAAATAGATAGATAGATAGATAGATAGATATGTTGGGGAACGTAGTATTTCAAAAAAAATTCCTACGATCACACAAGATCTAACTAGGAGATGCATAGCAACAAGAGGGGAGAGTGTGTCCCCGTATCCTCGTAGACCGAAAGCGGAAGCGTTATGTTAACGCGGTTGATGTAGTCGAATGTCTTCATGATCCAACCGATCCAAGTACCGAACATACGGCACCTCCGTGTTTAGCACATGTTCAGCACGATGACGTCCCTCGAGCTCTTTATCCAGTAGAGGGTCGAGGGAGAGTTCCGTTAGCACGACGGCGTGGCGACGATGATGATGAAGTTACCGGTGCAGAGCTTCGCCTGAGCACTACGACGATATGACTGAGGTGTTAAACTGTGGAGGGGCACCACACATGGCTAAGAGATTGTCTGTTGTGCCTTTGGGGTGTCCCCTGGCCACGTATATAAAGGAGGGGGGAGAGAGGCTGGCGGCCAAGAGGGGCGCGCCATGGGGGGAGTCCTACTTGGACTCCTAGTCCAAGTAGGATTCGCCCCCCCCCCTTTTCCTTTCTTCCACCGGAGGGAATAGGAAGGAGAGGGAGAGGGAAAGGGAAGGGGGGCGCCGCCCCCTCCTCCTTGTCCTATTCGGACTCCCAAGGAGGAGGGCGCGCGGCCACCCCCTGCGGGCTTCCCTCTCTCTCCTTTAGGCCCATGTTGGCCTAATACTTCCCCGGGGGGTTCCGGTAACCCCTCGGTACTACAGAAAAATACCCGAATCACTCGGAACCATTCCGATGTCCGAATACTACCTTCCAATATATGAATCTTCACCTCTCGACCATTTCGAGACTCCTCGTCATGTCTGTGATCTCATCCGGGACTCCGAACAAACTTCGGTCATCAAATCACATAACTCATAATACAAATCATCATCGAACGTTAAGCGTGCGGACCCTACGGGTTCGAGAACTATGTATACATGACCGAGACACATCTCCGGTCAATAACCAATAGCGGAACCTGGATGCTCATATTGGCTCCTACATATTCTACGAAGATCTTTATCGGCCAAACCACATAACAACATATGTCATTCCCTTCGTCATCGGTGTGTTACTTGCCCGAGATTCGATCGTCGGTATCATCATATCTAGTTCAATCTCGTTACCGGCAAGTCTCTTTACTCGTTCCGTAATGCATCATCCCGCAACTAACTCATTAGTTACATTGCTTGCAAGGCTTATAGTAATGTGCATTACCGAGAGGGCCTAGAGATACCTCTCCGATACACGGAGTGACAAATCCTAATCTCGATCTATGCCAACTCAACAAACACCTTTGGAGACACCTGTAGAGCATCTTTATAATCACCCAGTTATGTTGTGACGTTTGATAGCACACAAGGTGTTCCTACGGTATTCGGGAGTTGCATAATCTTATAGACAGAGGAATATGTATAAGTCATGAAGAAAGCAATAGTAATAAAACTAAATGATTATAATGCTAAGCTATCAGATGGGTCTTGTCCATCACATTATTCTCTAATGATGTGATCTCATTCATCAAATGACAACACATGTCTATGGTCAGGAAACTTAAGCATCTTTGATTAACGAGCTAGTCAAGTAGAGGCATACTAGGGACACTCTGTTTGTCTATGTATTCACACATGTACTAAGTTTCCGGTTAATATAATTCTAGCATGAATAATAAACATTTATCATGATATAAGGAAATATAAATAACAACTTTATTATTGCCTCTAGGGCATATTTCCTTCAAGATAATGGTACGACAAATAGTAAAGAAGAAATTTGCAGGAGTTTGTATTGATGGAAGAATATACCCTGGCCATAGGTTCACTAGAGGTATATATCTTAAAAGAAGGCAAACGGCATGGTAACAAACTACAGTTGGGTAGTTGATAAGGATAGCAATCTTTATAATTATGATCGTTCATGGCAAAATCTCATATAGGCATTACATCCATGATAAGAAGACCGTTAATCCAACTGCATCTACTACTATTACTCCACCCCAAGACTACTATCTAGTATGCATCTCAAGATATAAAGTTTACAAGAAACAAAGTAACACAACAAGCAAGATGACATAATGTAGACAAGAAGAAATCTAGCAATAAGATCAAACCCCGTCATTTTATCCTTAGGGGCAACAATACAAATACGTGTCTCGTCCCCATTCTGTCACTGGAATATAGAACACCACAAGATTGAAGCCACTACTATGCACCACTCCCTCTGAAGATCTACCAATCAATCTTGGCCAGAGAAGACAAATAGAGTGGAAAGCATACATATAGTGAAATGATCGATATGGTTGACTAGAGGGGGGTGAATAGGCAACTACCAAAGTTTAACTTTTCTTAGGATTAGCAACAACTAGGTGGACTAGATATGCAACTAGGTGAGCAACCTATATGATGCTAACAATACAAGCAACACAAGCAAGCAACGAAAAAACACAATAAAAGCTTGCACAAAGTAAAGGTAAGATATAACCACAAGTGGAGCCGGTGGAGACGAGGATGTGTTATCGAAGTTTCTTCCCTTTGAAGGGAAGTACGTCTCCATTGGAGCGGTGTGGAGGTGTTGGGGAAAGTTACATGGAAAACAAACAAAAATCTACGCACACGCATGATCTATCTATGGAGATGCATAGCTACGAGAGGAGAAGAACATCTACATACCCTTGTAGATCGCTAAGCAGAAGCGTTTATCAATGCAGTTGATGTAGTCGTACACCTTCACGATCCGTACCGATCAAGCACCGAACGCACGACACCTCCGCGTTCAACACACGTTCAGCTCGATGACGTCCTCGCCTTCTCGATCTAGCAAGAGGGGCGAATTAGTATATGAGTTCCGGCAGCACTGCGGCATGGTGACGTTGGTGGTGAAACTTTTCCGCAGGGCTTCACCAAGCACAACGGATATGGACGGAGGAGGAACTAGAGGGAGAGGGGGCGCCGCACATGGCTTGGAATCATGGTGTGTGTTGCCCCCTCCTCTCCTCACATATATATAGGTGGAGGGGAGTGGAGGCAACCCTAGGGCGCACCCCAAGGGGCTGGCGGCTGGCCTAGGCGCCTGCCTAGGCACCTCCCCCCTTTCCATATTTGGGCACGAAGGAGAAGGCAGGAGGGGGGTCGGCGGCTGCCCTGCCTCAGGTGCCCCCCTTTACTTCCTGGCGCGCGGGCAGGGGAGGTGGAGTGCGTCCAGCCCCCTAGTGGGCTAGTGTGCCTCCCTCCTTTGGCCCATGAGGCCCACCAAGTACTGGTAGCCTCCCGGAACCCCTTTCGGCACTCCGATAAAACTCGGATGCATTTTGAAACCTTTCCGGAACCTGAATACCTTCATCCTATATATCAATCTTTACCTCCGGACCATTCCGGATCTCCTCGTCATGTCCGTGCTCTCATCCGGGACTTCGAACAACATTCGGTCACCAACATACATAACTCATGTAGTACTGTATCATCAACGAACGTTAAGTGTGCAGACCCTATGGGTTTGAGAATGATGTAGACATGACCGAGATGCTTCTCTGGTCAATAACCAATAGCATGACCTGGATGCCCATATTGGTTCCTACATATTATACGAAGATCTTTATCGGTCGAACCTTTATGATAACATACACATTTCCTTTGTCTACCGGTATGTTACTTGCCTGAGATTCAATCGTCGATGTCTCCATACCTAGTTCAATCTTGTTACCGGCAAGTCTCTTTATTCGTTCCGTAATACATCATCTTCTAACTAACTCCTTAGTCACTTTGCTTGCAAGCTTCTTGTGATGTTGTATTACCGAGAGAGCCCAGAGATACCTCCATCATACGGAGTGACAAATCCCAATCTCGATTCACGCTAACTCAATAGACACCTTCGAAGATACCTGTAGAGCACCTTTATGATCACCCAGTTACGAAGTGACGTTTGATAGCACACAAGGTATTCCTCTGGTATCCGTGAGTTGCATGATCTCATGGTCGAAGGAGTATGTATTTGACATCAAGAAATTAGTAGCAATAAACTGAATGACCATATGCTAAGCTAACGGATGGGTATTGTCCATCACATCATTCTCCTAATGATGTAATCTCGTTATCAAGTGACAACTCATGTCCATGGTCAGGAAATCTTAACCATATATTGATCAACGAGCTAGTCTAGTAGAGGCTTACTAGGGACTTGGTATTTGCTTATTTATTCACACATGTATTTAAGTTTCCGATCAATACAATTATAGCATGAATAATAAACCTTTATCATGATTAAGGAAATATAATAATAACCACTTTATTATTGCCTCTAGGGCATATTTCCAACAGTCTCCCACTTGGACTAGAGTCAATAATCTAGACTACATAGTAATGAATCTAACACCCATGGAGTCTTGGTGCTGATCATGTTTTGCCCGCGGAAGAGGTTTAATCAATGGGTCTGCCACATTCAGATCCGTATGTATTTTACAAATTTCTATGTCTCCATCCTTGACGTTTTCATGAATGGAGTTGAAGCGTCGCTTGATGTGTTTGGTTCTCTTGTGAAACCTGGACTCCTTGGCAAAGGCAATTGCTCCTGTGTTGTCACAAAAGATTGTCATTGGACCCGATGCACTGGGTATTGCACCCAGATCAGATATGAACTCCTTCATGCGCTACTTCTGAAGCAGCTATGTACTCTGCTTCACATATAGATCCCGCCACGACGCTCTACTTAGAACTGCACCAGCTGACAGCTCCACCATTCAATATAAATACGTATCCGGTTTGCGACTTAGAGTCATCCGGATCTGTGTTAAAGCTAGCATCGACGTAACACTTTACGACGAGCTCTTCGTCATCTTCATAAATAAGAAACATATCCTTGGTCGTTTTCAGGTACTTCAGGATATTCTTAACCGCTGTCCAGTGATCCACTCATGGATTACTTTGATACCTCCCTGCCAAACTTATGGCAAGGCACACATCAGGTCTGGTACACAGCATGTCATACATTATAGAACCTATGGATGATCCTCCAGCCAACTATCAGGTCTCCGCCTAGCTACAACCGCCGCCTCCAAACAAACTAAGATTCTCTACCTCCCGTCGGTGTCGGTGCTGGTCCCTCCCGTCTCTAGTGGCCTTAGGGCCATGGAGAAGGAGTGGATCTCGGCCCTTGTTGGTCCGAGGGCTCTGTTTTTAGATCTGTTTTTGAGCTTTGTTAGGGTTTGTGTCCTGCTCAGGAAGGCGAGACGACGGCGGCTCCCTAAAGATGGAATAAAGGTCTCCCCACCTAGCCCCCGTTCAGTGATGCGTCTAGCATCATCGGTGGGCGTGTGGAGGTGCATCTCCGGCGGATCTGTCTTTGGTGGATTTGCTCGGATCTGTTCGTCGTTCGTCTTCGTTCGTGTGTCTTCAGGTTGGATTCTTTTGATCTACACTCTTCATCTGCGGCGGTTGCTGTTCTGGTGCGTTGGTTCCATGGGGCCTTAGCATGACGAATTCCCGACTGTCTACTACAACAACGTTTGCCCGGCTCCGGCGAGGGAGGGGCGATGACAGGGGCGCGCCTTCGGCTCGCTTTAGTGCTTGTATTCATCGCTAGGTGGTCTATGGATCTGGATGTAATTTTTATTATTTGTAGTATTCATTGTACTACCATGATTGAAGATGAATAGATTGGAAGTTTTTCCCACAAAAAAAGAACCTATGGATGAGGCATAGGGAATGACTTTCATTCTCTCTCTATCTTCTGCCGTGGTCGGACTTTGAGTCTGACTCAATTTCACACCTTGCAACACAGGCAAGAACCCTTTCTTTGACTGGTCCATTTTGAACTTCTTCATAACTGTGTGAAGGTATGTGCTTTGTGAAAGTCCTATTAAGTGTCTCGATCTATCTCTATAGATCTTGATGCCTAATATGTAACCAGCTTCACCGAGGTCTTTCATTGAAAAATTCTTATTCAAATATCCTTTTATGCTATCCAGAAATTCTATATCATTTCCAATCAGTAATATGTCATCCACATATAATATCAGAAATGCTACAGAGCTCCCACTCACTTTCTTGTAAATACAGGCTTCACCATAAGTCTGTATAACCAAATGCTTTGATCACATCATCAAAGCGTATATTCCAACTTCGAGATGCTTGCACTAGTCCATAGATGGATCGCTGGAGTTTGCACACTTTGTTAGCACCTTTAGGATCGACAAAGCCTTCTGGTTGCATCATATACAACTCTTCTTTAAGAAACCTGTTAAGTAATGCAGTCTTGACGTCCATTTGCCAGATTTCATAATCATAAAATGCGGTAATTGCTAACATGATTCTGGGAGACTTAAGCATCGCTACGGGTGAGAAAGTCTCATCGTGGTCAACCCCTTGAACTTGTCGAAAACCTTTTGCGACAAGTCGAGCTTTGTAGACAGTGATATTACCATTAATGTCCGTCTTCCTCCTGAAGATCCATTTATTCTCAATGGTTTGCTGATCATTGGGCAAGTCCACCAAAGTCCACACTTTGTTCTCATACATGGATCCTACCTCAAATTTCATGGCCTCAAGCCATTTGTCAGAATCTGGGCTCATCATAGCTTCTTCATGGTTCATAGGTTCGCCGTTGTCTAACAACATGACTTCAAGGACAGGATTGCCGTATCACTCTGGTGCGGTACGTGTTTTGGTCGACCTATGAGATTCAGTAGTAACTTGATCTGAAGTTTCATGATCATCATCATTAGCTTCTTCTCTAGTTGGTGTAGGCATCACGGGAATGGTTTTCTCTGATGTGCTACTTTCCAATTCAAGAGAAGGTACAACTACCTCATCAAGTTCTACTTTCCTCCCACTCACTTAAAGCGAGAGAAGCTCCTTCTCTAGAAATGACCCATTCTTAGCAACAAAGATCTTGCCTTCGGATTTGTGGTAGAAGGTATACCCAATTGTTTCTTTAGGATATCCTATGAAGACGCACTTCTCCACTTTGGGTTCGAGCTTATCAAGCTGAAGCCTTTTGACATAAGCATCACATTCCCAAACTTTAAGAAACGACAGCTTAGGTTTCTTGCCAAACCATATTCATACGGTGTTGTCTCAACAGATTTAGATTGTGACCTATTTAACGTGAATGCGGCTGTCTCTAATGCACAACCCCAAAATGATAAAGGCAAATCGGTAAGAGACATCATAGAACGCACCATATCTAATAAAGTACGGTTACGACGTTCGGACACACCATTACATTGTGGTGTTCCAGGTGGCGTGAGTTATGAAACAATTCCACATTGTCTTAAATGAAGGCCAAACTCGTAACTCAAATATTCACGTCCATGATAAGATCGTAGATTTTTTTTCTTATTACGATGATTTTCTACTTCACTCTGAAATTCTTTGAACTTTTCAAATGTTTTAGACTTGTGTTTCGTCAAGGTCAGAAAATAACGATACCCGCCGCGTTCTTTAACACTCATCGGACCGCATACAACGGTATGTATTATTTCCAATAAGTCATTAGCTTGCTCCATTATTCCGGAGAACAGAGTTTTAGTCATCTTACCCATGAGGCATGGTTCACAAGTATCAAATGATTCATAATCAAGTGATTCCAAAAGGCCATCCGCATGGAGTTTCTTCATGCACTTTATACCAATGACCTAAATGGCAGTGCCACAAGTATGTTGCATTGTCATTATCAACTTCTCTTGGCGTCAATATTACAAATATGTGTATCACTATGATCGAGATTCAACAAGAATAGACCATTCATCAAAGGTGCATGACCATAAAAGATATTACTCATATAAATAGGAAAACCATTATTCTCTGATTTAAATGAATAACTGTCTCGCAATAAACAAGATCCAGATATAATGTTCATGCTCAATGCTGACACCAAATGAAAATTATTGAGGTCTAAAACTAATCCCGAAGGTAGATGTAGAGGTAGCATGCCGACGGCGATCACATCAACCTTGGAACCATTCCTGACGCGCATCGTCACCTTGTCCTTAGAAAATCTTCATTTATTCCACAACTCCTGTTCCGATTTACAAATATGAGCAACCGAACCAGTATCAAATACCCAGGCGCTACTATGAGCATTAGTAAGGAACACATCAATAACATGTATATCAAATATACCTTTGTTCACTTTGCCATCTTTCTTATCTGCCAAGTATTTGGGGTAGTTCCGCTTCCAGTGACCATTTCCGTTGCAGTAGAAGCACTCAGTCTCAGGCTTGGGTCCAGCTTTGGGCTTCTTCACGGGAGTGGCAGCTTGCTTGCCATTCTTCTTGAAGTTCCCTTTCTTTCCCTTGCCATTTTTCTTAAAACTAGTGGTCTTGTTAACCATCAACACTTGATGCTCTTTCTTGATTTCCACCTTCACTGATTTCAGCATCACGAAGAGCTCGGAAATCATTTTCTTCATCCCTTGCATATTATAGTTCATCACGGAACCTTTGTAGCTTGGTGGCAGTGACTGAAGAACTCTGTCAATAACACTCTCAACCGTAAGATCAATTCCCAGCCGAGTCAAGTGGTTGTGGTACCCAGACATCTTGAGTATGTTTTCACTGACAGAACAGTTCTCCTCCATCTTACAGCTAAAGAACTTGTTGGAGACTTCATATCTCTCAACCCGGGCATTTTCTTGAAATATTAACTTCAGCTCTTGGAACATTTCATATGCTCCATGGTGTTCAAAACGCTTTTGAAGTCCCGGTTCCAAGACGTAAAGCATGGCACACTGAACTATCAAGTAGTCATCAAATCGAGCTTGCCAGGCGTTCATAACATCTGCGTTAGCTCCTGTAGCAGGTCTCACTACAAAAAAAGACACATTCGTGACATTTTGGGCCGAATGGATTTTTTTTCTATCATGACTATGACACTTCTATGACGATAATTGTGACAAAACCCGGTATCATCATAGATGTGGTGGGCTCCTACTTCTATGACAAAAAATCATGACAGAAAATGGGCTTTTCATCCTGGGTGGGCCGGAGACACAGTTGCATGACATTCTTTGGGCCGTCCATGATGAAAAAACCCGTGGTAGAACTGAGGGCGAGGAAAATATCGGGGAGTTCCCGGTTACGGTGGGTGGTCGGGGCCGAGCGATGCGCGTTTCTCTCATACACGTACGCGCGTGGGTGCAAGGCGTTGGGCTATAACTGAATCCGAGTGAGGCGTTCGCCTACTGAACTCGAGCGATTGCACTTCAGGCTACATGTTACTGAACCTGAGCGATCGATCGATCCCTTGCTATTAACTGAAACCGATCGAGCGATTCCTTCGCTACTGCTGCTAACTAAAGCCGACCGAACCTGCTGCCTCTTGATGAACAGTGAGCGTTGTTGGGGGGGGGTTGGATGAACAGTTCTCGGTGGGGGTTGGATGAACAGGACCCCGTGGTAGTAGAGGCCATTGCCGCTGGATGAACAGGACCCCGATCGATCGAGCCAGTTGGGGGTGGATGAACAGGACCCCGTGGAGGGCTGGATGAACAGGACGACCCCGTGGAGGGCTGGTTGAATAGTAGTCAGTGGAGGGCTGGATGAACAGTATCCCGTGGAGGGGTGGTTGAACAAGACCCGGTGGAGAGGGCTGGTTGAACAGTAGCCGGTGGAGGAGCGGTGGAGGCTGGATGAATAGGAGCCCGTGGATGAACAGTCGCAGGTGGTGGCTGGAGGAGGTCGACGGTGGATGAGAAGTAGCCCGTGGAGGCTGGAGGAGGTCGACGATGGAGATGAACAGTAGCCCGTGGAGTCTTGTTTTGTGGTATGCCACACCCCTCCCGATGAAAAGGACCCCTGTTTCGACCGTAGCGCTCCAACACAAGTATGTTTCCTTCGTTTTGCAGTACGCCACACCCTTCCCGATCAACAGGACCCTGTTTCGACCGTAGGAGGTCAAAGAGAAGTCCGTTTCCTCCGTTTTGCGGTACGCCACACCCCTCCTGGTGAACAGGATCCCGTTTTGACCGTAGGCGGTCGAACACAATGCCGTTTCCTCCGTTCTATGATACGCCATGCCTCGTTTCGATCGGCTATTCCGTCCAAGCCGGTTGGCTCCTGATGAACATCATGTGTTCCGTTCCCTCCCGATGAACACGACGACGCAGTTTCTCCGTTCCGACCCAGCCGGTTGGCTGCCGATGAACAGGACACCATCGCTGCCTCTCCATGTACACGAGCTCTGGCCGTACCTATGCGCGAGTAGGCATTCGAGACCTTGCCTGTATGTATGTACGTGGCCGTATTTACTTTCTTACACCATGGTTGTACGTACGTGTACATGCTACATGCGCACCTCTACTACGACACGTGCCCTTCCTTACTCGGCCATGGTTCATCGCTGCAACCTGCAGACAGACCGATCGACCGGTATGTACGTACACGTTCACGACTGGAATGACAATGCTATGTACGCTTCGACCAGGTGGGTCCCGACTGTCAGGAAGGATAAGGAGGCACTTCCTTGCGTGCAAAGATGTAGCTGGTGGGTCGCAGCAGTCAGGGGGAAATGTTTTTTTGTGAAATATGGTGGCCCGTCCAGTGGGTCCCTGCTGTCAGGTGGAGGAATCATTATTTTGCGAGTAATAAGGAGGCACTTCCTTGTTGCGGCCGTGGACCCAGCTGTCAGCCTCTCCACATACAATACTCTTCCAATGGAAGTCGTTCCCTAACTACATTGACCATGCCGCGCCAAGAGCACCAAGGAGGTGGACGACGGTGAGGCCTAGGAAGGGGACGACGTAGAGTTGGGGAAGACACGACAATGGATGCCCACACGGAGAGGAGTATGAGGGTTCACTGGTTCGGCTGCGGTGTGAGGCTGCCGTCGCCGCAGAATAACAGGGGGTGTGGGTGAGTAGAGGGATGGCATGGCCAGCAGTGGGAGTAGTAGGGGGCAGTGAGGCCTCCGCGGCAGCACAACCAGCCACAGGAGGCAGGAGCAGGCGGCACGACCGGCGCTGGTTTGGGCGGCTGGAGCAAGAAGACCAGAGGTTGAAGAAGCACTATGACCATTGGATGGACATCGTACGATCGCTAGAGCTAGAATCGTTCATATTGACTAAGTTGACAAAGCCCTCCATCCCTGTCAACTTAGTAGGCCCACAAGTCAGCCTCCCACTATGGTGGGTCCCAGCTAGCAGGAGGAGTATTCACTTTTTTGTGCATAATGAGGAGGCACTTCGTTGCATGCGAAGATATAGCTGGTGGGTCTGAGCTGACAGCGGGGGGGGGGGGGCATTTTTTTTGCAAAATACAAAGGCCCTTCTGGTGAGTCCCAATTGTCAGGTGGAGGAATCATTATTTTGCGCGTAATAAGGAGGCATTTCCTTGTGTGCGGCCTTGGACCCAGCTGTCAGCCTCTCCACGTACAGTCCACTTCCGATGGATGTCGTTCGTTGACCACGCCGCGCTGAGAGCACCAGGGCAGTGGACGATGATGAGGCCTAGGAAGGGAACGACACAGAGCCAGGGAAGACTCAGCAGTGGTTCCCACGCGGTGGGGAGTATGAGGGTTTACTGGTTCGGCTGCCATCGTCGGAAAATAACAGGAGGTGTGGGTGAGTAGAGGAATGGACTGGACAACGATGGAGTAGGGTGGGGCGGTGCGGCCTGTGCGGTAGCACAGTCGACCATGGGAGGCGGGAGCAGGCAGTCCCATCGGCGCTGGTTTGGGTGGCTGGAGCAAGAAGATCAGATATTGAAGAAGCAGCACGGCCGTTGTATTAACATCCAACGGTCACTGCTACTAGAATCGTTTGTGGACTAAGTTGACAAAGCCTTTCGTACACGTCAACCTAGTAGACCCACAAGTCAGCCTCCAAATCTGTCCCAAACAGGATACAACCCGAAATTTCTAGCCAGATTCAAATTAATTTAAAAACTAAACATACCTTAATTTAAATCCAATGAAATTTTACCCGCACAAAAACAATGAAATTTAAAATATCAAAATGCGAAAGAAAAAAGTATTTTGGAACTAATTGCCTGTTTGGTGTATTTTTTTCATTTTACAGCCCATTTATTGTTACTTATAGCCCATTTCTTATTACTTACAGCCCATTTTCTGGGCAAGCCCGAATGCATCCCTCCTCGTCTTGAAAGATTTCCGGCCCAGCAGGGTGTAGAAAAGCAAGTAGGCCTACGTTGATTATTCTGCAAAAAACAAAATAGCTGCGCTAGCCATTTTCAGAAAGGAAAAAAACAAACTGGGCTAGTCATGTGGTAAACATATGAAATAAAAGCCCGGGCTAGACGGGCCACAGCTCCCACAGAACCCAATTGATACCCTTCTCCGTCCCGAATTTTTTTTACTGCGCGCTGCTGGGTCCCTACTGTCATCCTCACCGGATCCTCAAAAAAAATACTGTCATCCTCACCATGTCCAGTCATCTCCTTATTCCTCTCGGTTGTTGACCATCTTGATAACACCGGAGGGTGGCGTCACGGCGAGCGAACCAAGGCGGAGGACGATGGTGAGGCCTCGTACGGGAACGAACAGGAGCCAGGGAAGATGCACAGAGTTTTAGGGTGCAATGTGGCCCTGATGCATGCGCGGCAGCACAGCTAGCCGTGGGAGGCGGGAGCAGGCAGTCCCACCGGCGCTGGTTTGGCTTTGGCGGCTGGAGGAAGAAGAGACTGAAGAAACATGACAGACGTTGAATGTCAATCCAACGGTCAAGGTTGGCACAATCGTTTGTTGACTAAGCCGATACCAAGTAGCATACTTTTTTATATATATGAAGAAAAGAAAAACTGGGCTCGTTTGCCTGATAACATTCCTGAAACTACGACCGTTCGATCTTGCGTCGCAACTAAAACTGTGAGGAAAATGCATTTGTCTGCCGTCCTCCTCCCAGGGAATGTTTGCCACATAAGTGACTAGCACCCTTGGTTTTCAACTGAGAGGTCTTGGTTTCAAGTCCCAGGAACTCTCAATTTTGTCCTCCTTCCTTCCTCGCAAAAAAAAGAAAATCAAAGACTTGAGAAGGTGTACAGAACAAGCTAGTGTACTAGTAAAGAGATGTTGCTGAGTTTTAGAAAAAAGAGAGACATGCTCCTGTAGCTGGTTCAAATCCAAACCTAGACTATGACTATATATGGTGCTATGCTACTCTGCAAAAAATGAAACTGACATATCCAACATTCGCTTCTCCTCTTCTCTACTTACTCTGTCTAGCATCAGAAGCTCTGGCGCAACAACCATGTCCGCTGGCTGCTCGTCCACGTGCTCTTCAGCATGCAACAACCAGATATGCACCAAGTCGCCACCCGTACCATCGCCTGTGGGTCTCATCACACCCCTGCCGGCACACGCACCGCAGCCGGTTGCTCATCGCAACCCGCTGCCGTTGGTGTGGTGCCACTGCTGCAAATCATGCAGAGTCATCCGTTGCGTCTCAACCACAATCCTCAACCCTAGCCGAGTCTTCTACAAATTCCCGAATCATGGGGTAATAATATGTTTAAGTGTTGTTCAGCTGGTTTTAGTTGCTGATTTTTTAATAGTTTGGTTGATGATCTTCCAATTTGATTCATGCAGAGAAGGGAAGATTCGTCTGATTTGTATTTCTGGGAAGTTGCTGATGTGGGGGAATGCAACTACCCTGATTATTTGGTTAGCCGAGGAATCCCAATACCGGCAGGTTGGGGTGTTGGACAAGTAATTAAAGGAACGATAGAAGAGGAAGATGCAGAGTAGAAGGTTAAAGATGCAGTTCCTCTGATCATGGCCAAGCAACAACTGTTGAATGACCTTGACAGCAATGAGGAGATGAAAAAGCTTATGAAGATAATGGGAAAATCGATGTGCTTTGTAGGATGATTGTCTCTTTATTTGCAGTGTATGTAGCACTCGTGATGTATTCAGTGGCTATGACATGAGCACTTTGCTGAAACTAGTAATGAATGAAACCTTTTTAGCAGGCTGGGCATAGTGTTGTGAACATCTAATGATTTCTATTAACGGAAATCAGGGGGTATCCCCTTTTGCTCATAAATAAATAAATAGTAGAGGCCCTTTTGCTAATAAATAAATAAATTAGCAGAGGCCCTGTCGGGTCAGCTTTGTTCCCATTCGAAGACGTCGAGCAAATTGCAGTCCAATAGCAAACTATGTCATCAAATTCAAGTTTCACAGCCAAATATGAGTACAACTGAACACCAATGTCATCATGTTTTAGTCTTCATACAATCACCAAACACAAATCAACATACATAATAAGTGATGTTCTCACAACAAAATACTAAACAACAAGTTCATCAGGTTTCAGTTGTCATAGCAAACACAATTTCACATAGTAGATAAAAAATGTCTTCTGACAGGCAAATACGACAAAAGCAATCTAATCATCATCCGCAGTAGCAGCGTCAACATCTTCGCCATGTGTATCAGTCTGAATTGTAATTCCCCAGAGTGTCATCTTCTTCTTCATCCTCAATGTCCTCGAACGTTGACTTCTTCTTGATCAACTCTTGTATGTCCTCAGGCTGACATGCAATCTTTTCGCCAACGTCATTGCCATGATGGTTCTCAAATATATTAGGAACATCTGTGGAATCTTGCACATTAGGAGCAGTGTAAGCATCTTCTTGTTGTGCAACTTCATTAAATGAATTCCTCTGCTCAAACCTTTGCAATACTCTCCAGTCATCGCTACGTGCAAATGTGTCTTCCAAGAAAAATATCGGTGTTGCTTGATTTGCCAAAATAAAAGGCTCGTTGTCCTGATACTCCGCCTTGACATTGATGGATTTGAAATAATCAACTCTGGGTATTGCGATCCTGGAAAATAGGTTATACCAACGAAAACACAACAGAACCACACATCGATGAACCTCAAAACTGGAGATATACTGCAACTGAACAATGTCTATTATGTTAGCATACATTTCAGTTATCTCTTTGCCATACGTATCCATGCTCATGATGGCATTGTTTTGTGTCTTCCTGCCTTCGTCGCGTGCAAGGGTGTTGTAGCGCACGTCTCCAACAACGCAAGATTCATAATGTCTTACCCGAGTATCAGGACCCATTGCTAGTGCGTAAAGGGCATCATCAACTGCCTGTCCATCCTCCCGCATCTTCTTAACCTATGCTTAGAAAATAGACAAGTTGATCATCTTATGTACTCAATATATTAAAAAACTGACAGTGTAATTTAGAAGCTTACATGGCTCTTGAACCATTTCGCAAATCCTGCCATAACTAGTTTGTCAATGTTTCTTGGATTTTGCGGCAGTAACTTCTTTTTGTAGATGCTGCACAACATAGTGATCGCGTCAAACATATAAATATATAAGAATGTGCTGCAAGTTTAGTAGATTACGATGTATAAGCTGCAGTACTTAGCACTTACTTGATATAAGGTAGTATCTCAGGACAGTTATTCAACACATACCAAACCATTTTGTCCAAATCTTTAGGTTTGTCATCTTGTCAACTCTTCCCTATAACTCGAACAGAACAATCGAAAACATTGAGACCGGGATTGTCTTCACCCACCTCTTTGCTAAGTTGATCAGCTGTTTCAATGTATTTTGAGTAGAATGTCAATGCTTCTGTAGCAATGTAGGCCTCTGCAATGGAACCCTTGGGTCTAGCTCTGTTCCTAACATAGCCTTGAAAGTGCCTAGCCGCCTTTCAATTGGGTACATCCAGCCATACTGTACTGGACCTCTAAGTAGTGCCTCATCAGGTAGATGAACTACCAAATGCACCATCACATCAAAGAAGGCTGGAGGATATTGATACGTCTCCAACGTATCTATAATTTATGAAGTATTCATGCTATTATTTTATCATTCTTGGATGTTCTACAATCATTTTAAAGCAACTTTATATCATTTTTTGGGACTAACGTATTGACCCAGTGCCAGTGCCAGTTGATGTTTTTTTTCTTGTTTTTTACATAGCAGAAAATCAATATCAAACGGAGTCCAAACATCGCGAAACTTTTTATGGATTTTTTATGGACCAGAAGGAACCCAATGTGCCAGAGCTACACCTGGGGGGGGGGGTGCCCCGAGGGGGGCACAACCCACCAGGGCGCGCCAGGGCCCCCTGGCGCGCCCAGGTGGGTTGTGCCCACCTTGGTGGCCTCCCTCACCCCTTCTTTGCACTATAAATTCCCAATTTTTTTGAAACCCTTCGGGGTTAACCTAGATCAGAAGTTCTGCCACTGCAGGGCTCCGTAGCCACCGAAAACCAATCTAGACCCGTTCTGGCACCCTGCCGGAGGTGGAATCATCTTCGGTGGTCATCTTCATCATCCCGGCGGCCACCATGATGAGGAGGGAGTAGTCCACCCTCAGGGCTGAGGGTTTGTACCAGTAGCTATGTGTTTAATCTCTCTCTCTCTCTCATGTTCTTGAGATGTCACGATCTTGATGTATCGCGGGCTTTGTTAATATAGTCGGATCATATGGTGTTTTCCCCTCTCTATCTTGTTGTGATGAATTGAGTTTTTCCCTTTGAGATTTCGTGGTTATCGGATTGAATACTTTTATGGATTTGAGAACACTTGATATATGTCTTGAAATTGAATACTCGTCATGATAATGGGGTATCGTATTGATTCACTTGATATATGTTTTGGCACTCAACTTGCGGATTCCCGCAGTGACATTGTGGTAATCTATTCATAGGGGTTGATGCATGTTCTTGTCCTTGTTTCTCCGGTAGAAATCTTGGGGCACTCTTGTAGTTCTTTGTGTGGATTGAGTATTATGAATATGAATATGCTTTGGTGTTATTCTAGTACGAACTCTAGGATAGATCGAACGGAAAAGAATAGCTTTGCGTTATTTTAGTACGAACTCTTGAATAGATCGAACGGAAAGAATAGCTTTGAGGTGGTTAGTACCCTACAAACAATTCCTATCTTTTGTTCTCTGCTAATAGGAACTCAGGAGTGATTCTTCGTTACACTTTGAGGGATAATCATATGATCCAACTATGTTAGCATTGTTGAGAGATTGCACTAGTGAAAGTACGGACCCTAGGCCTTGTTTTTAAGCATTGCAACACCGTTTTTGTGCCCGTTCACTATTAGTTACCTTGCTGTTTTTATAACTTCAGATTACAAAAACCAATATCTACTATCCATATTACACTTTTATCACCATCTCTTCGCCGAACTAGTGCACCTATACAATTTGCCATTGTATTGGATTTGTTGGGGACACAAGAGATTGCTTGTATTTGGTTGCAGGGTCATTTGAGAGAGACCACCTTCATCCTACATCTCTCACGGATTGATAAACCTTAGGTCATCCACTTGAGGGAAAATTGCTACTGTCCTACAGAACTCTGCGCTTGGAGGCCCAACACGTGTCTACAAGAATAAAATTGCGTAGTAGACATCAAATATATATTCTCAAGGTCGCATAGGATAGTTGGTATCTTGTCTCTAAGACGCTCCAAAGCATCTATCCTGATATTTCTACCGCAGAGTTCCCTGAAGAATTGTCCCAACTCTGCAACTGCTCTGTATAAGTCAGGGCGGCCCAATCCTCTAAGGATAACATGTAAAACCCTTTGAAGTAGGATGTGGCAGTCATGAGTTTTCAACCCTTGTACCTTGTTTCCATCTACACTGACTCTCCTTTCAGGGTTGGAAGCAAATCCATGTGGGAATCTCACACGTAACAGGACCTCACAGAATTCTTTTATTTTTACCTTGTCCAAGACATACACAGCTGGTGCCATATTCCGTTGTTTACCTTCATCTTGCACCTGCAAATCCTATCTAATACCCAGGTGTGTCAAATCAATCCTAGATTTTAAGATATCTTTCGTCTTGCCTTCAATACTAAGAAGTGTGCCGATAATGCTATCACATATATTTTTCTCGATGTGCATCACATCAAGATCATGCCACAGATCCAAATCTTTCCAATACTCCAAGTCCCACAAAGTGGACCTGTGGGTAAACAATAATCTCTCTTTTGTCCTGCCACACTTCCTTTTCTCGCTACCTGTAACACCCTCGATGCGGCTATATCTCCCACGTGTCGAAGCACGACTTAGAGGCATAACCGCATTGAAAGCAATGTCGCAAGTGAGGTAATCTTCACAACAACCCATGTAATACATAAGGGAAAGAGATAACATAGTTGGCTTACACTCGCCACGTCACACAAATGCATAAATAACATTACATTCATCCAGTTACACTCAAGGTCCGACTACGGAACCAAAATAAAGATAAACCCCAAATGCAACATAGTCCCCGATCGCCCCAACTAGGCACCACTACTGATCATCTAGGAATGACACGTAGTATCGTCCTGAGTCCTCATCGAACTCCCACTTGAGCTCAGTTGAATCTCCTGGAATGGCATCATCGGTCCCTGCATCTGGTTTTGGAAGTAATCTGTGAGTCACGGGGACTCAGCAATCTCACACCCTCGCGATCAAGACTATTTAAGCTTATAGGAAGGGTAAAAGGTATGATGTGGAGCTACAGCAAGCGACTAGCATATATGGTGGCTAACATACGCAAATGAGAGCGAGAAGAGAAGGCAAAGGCAAGGTCGAACAACTATGATCAAGAAGTGATCCTAGAACAACCTATGTCCAAGCATAACTCCAACACCGTGTTCACTTCCCGGACCCCGCCGAGAAGAGACCATCACGGTTACACATGCGGTTGATGCATTTTAATTAAGTTAAGTTCAAGTCTTCTACAACCAGACATCAACAAATTCCCATCTGCCCATAACCGCGGGCACGACTTTCGAAAGTTCAAATCCCTGCAGGGGTGTCCCAACTTAGCCCATCACAAGCTCTCACGGTCAACGAAGGATATTCCTTCTCCCAAGACAATCCGATCAGACTCAGCATCCCGGTTACAAGACATCTCGACAATGGTAAAACTAAACCAGCAAAGCCACCCGAATGTGCCGACAAATCCCGAAAGGAGCTGCACATATCTCGTTCTCAGGGCACACTCAGATGAGCCAGACGTTGGGTAGGCCAGCCCAGAGTTGCCCCTGGTAGCCCCGGACATCGTTCAGTTGGACCAACACTTAGAGAAGCACTGACCCGGGGGGGGGGGGGTTAAAATAAGATGACCCTTTAGTCCGTGAAACCCAAGGGAAAAAGGCTAGGTGGTGAATGGTAAAACCAATGTTGGGCCATGCTGGAAGATTTTTATTCAAGGCAAACTGTCAAGGGGTTCCCACTATACCCAACCGTGTAAGGAACGCAAAATCAAGGAACATAACACCGGTATGACGGAAACTAGGGCGGCAAGAGTGGAACAAAACACCAGGCATAAGGCCGAGCCTTCCACCCTTTACCAAGTATATAGGTGCATTAAGAGAAGCAAGATTACATTATGATATCCCAACAGTAAACAAGTTCCAACAAGGAACAAACTCCAATCTTCACCTGCAACTAGCAACGCTATAAGAGGGGCTGAGCAAAGCGGTAACATAGCCAAACAATGATTTGCTAGGACAAGGTGGGTTAGAGGTTTGGCATGGCAATTTGGGAGGCATGATAAGCAAGTGGTAGGTATCGTAGCATAGGCAAAGCAATAGAGCGAGCATCTAGCAAGCAAAGATAGAAGTGATTTCGAGGGTATGGTCATCTTGCCTGCAAAGTTCTTTGAGTTGACTTGATCCTCGTAAGCATACTCAACAGGCTCCTCGATCACGTACTAGTCTCCCGGCTCTACCCAAAGCAAGAAACACAAGCAAAAGGGAGAACAATCAACCACGTGCAATGCACAAACAACATGATGCAAAACATGTCATGATATGCGGGATGCGGTATGCGATGCATGATTTGGAAAGGAATGATTGAACATGGCTTCAACTTGGAAATCCAAGAGTGCCACTGGAAAGGGGAGTTGATTTCGGTCGAAATCGATATAAAGATCACCGGAATCGGATGCACGGTTTGGAAATGGCAAGCAAAACAAATATGGCACCGGTCTACGATTAACAGCACGAGACCATCTAAATGTATCAAGAACAACATGCTACAACACTCTAAGATAGCAACAAAATACATGGAAGGGATCCACTCAAGATGCTTGACAAAAGATGAACACTGAGCTACGGCTAATTCACTCATTAACAGGTTCAAACAAGCATAGCAAAAGTGCAAACGATAACAAGTTTCAGACTTACAGAAAATAACAAGTCTGGACTTTAACATCAGGAAGCAATGTTTAGAGCATGATAACTACATGCTACAGGAACATATCATGGCAAAGCAAGGCATGACATGAAGCTACTCAAAGCGAACAACAAAAGTCCCTTACTGACCATAAGCCAAAAGGGATCACAAAATACAATTGCAACCACGTGAACATAGCAATTATCGTTAATAGATTTAGACTTAGTGAAAAACTAGAACATGGCAAAACAGACATCAAGTAGGCATGTTTACGAGCTCGATGCACTCACCACAAGGCAAGACATGACAAAATAAGCATACACCCAGCAAGTAGACATGGCATCGAAGCTAGACATGGCAAGAACAACATCATAGCATGCACGGATCAACTACAACAAGCTCGGCAAAATCGCTAAACATGTTAACAATCTGCGAGGAACATTTTATAGCAAAAGTAGAGCTCGATTGACTCAAGCTAGGGTGCTCCATAAATGCAAACAAAGAGATGGATGGATAAAGCACCACAATATCTACAAAACATCCTTACCGATCATGCTCAAAAGAGGCACGGATCACTCGGTAGCAACATGAACATATGGCATAAAAATATAAACAGGATAAGGACTTAGAGAAATTCGAAGTCCCTGAAATCAGCAACATTGAGTAAGCTACTTTGCATGCTTGTTCTAGTCACCACAAAAATCACAAAAATACATGGCATACACCCCTGTAAAGATGGCATGGCATTCTTCAAAACACATGTAGGGCTCAAGTTCATAGCAGGCACACATCAATCATGGCAAAAATGACAAAAGTGCATATGCTGATAAGAAACTGAAACTAACATCACATAGCCCTCTTCCAACAGCATTTCGGGCATCAAGCTGAGCTCAAATGAAAATGATGCAATGAGATGAAATGAAGTACTCGACGAGACTAACATTTTGATATGCTACACGCACGAATCGGAGCCATGGTGAGGAAGTTATGGCATGTCAAAGTATGCAAAAAGTTAGGGTTTCGGGGAGAAAAAGTCAACCGAGAAGTGGATCTCAGATCTAGATCTGGCACTGTAGCGGGTATTGTAGCAGTGCGAGGAGCTCGCCGGAACAGCAACTTGAGGCCGCCAGAGTTAACGTCGGGGATCGCTGGAGCTAGTCCGATGAGGAGGTGGCCGACCGGACTTGGAGGACGGTGGCGTTGGCGGAGAAGGACGTGGCGGCCTCGGGCGTCGGCGGCGGTCGCCGGCGTCGGGGAAAGTGCGGCGGTGCGGCGGAGTATCGAGCTCGCCGGCGAGACGGCGCGGAGGCGCGACGAGCCGGTGCAGGCGAGCGGCGCCGGGCGCGGGGGCGACGACCTGGCGCGAGGAGGCAGGGAGGCGGCGCGGATCTGGGCCGGGAGGGCCGGACGCGGGGGCGCGTGGGCCTGGCGGCGGAGTGGGCGGCGAAGTGGGCGCCCGCGGGATAGGTGGCGGCTCCTGGTTGGGCGGCGGAGGCGGCGGACGTTGTCCGGCTAGACTTCGGACATGTCCGGCGGCTGGAGAGGAAGGAGACTAGTGTTTCGGGGAAAGAAATCCGAAAATGAAAAGGAGGGGTCTATATATAGGCGTAGAGGGAGCTAGGAAGCTCCAAATGAGGTGCGGTTTGCGGCCACGCGATCGTGATCGAACGACCTAGGTGATGGAAGGGTCTTAGGTGGGTTTTGGGCCACTTTGGAGGGTTGTTGGGCTGCAACACACACGAGGCCTTTTCGGTCCCTTGGTTAACCGTTGGAGTATCAAACGAAGTCCAAATGGCACGAAACTTGACAGGCGGTCTACCGGTAGTGAACCAAGGCCGCATGACAAGTCTCGTTCCAATCCAAAAACGTTTAACACCCGCACACGAAAATAGGTAGAAAGGGACACTGGAGGACATAGGAGCGCCGGAATGCGAAACGGACAATGGGGAAAATGCTCGGATGCATGAGACGAACACGTATGCAAATGCAATGTACATGATGACATGATATGAGATGCATGACAAGGACAAAACACACGAAGGAAAAAACCCGACAACGAGGAAATAGAATAACTTAGTGCCGGAAAAAGGCAAGAGTTGGAATACCGATAAGGCAAGTTGCATCCGGGGTGTTACAACACTCCACCACTATGAAAGGATCTCATCCCGAGATCTAGGACTGGAAAAACTCCGGGTACTCAGAATGGAGGTGGTCCTCGTGTTCCCAGGTGGCTTCACGGTCGGAATGATGTGACCACTTGACTTTCAGGAATTTGATAGACTTGTTGCGAGTCTTGCGCTCAGTTTCTTCAAGAATACCAACGGGGTGCTCACAATAAGACAGGTCTTCTTGGAGATCAATGTCTTCGAAGTTGACGGTGCGGTCAGGAGTCTTGAAGCACTTGCGGAGTTGAGGGACATGAAACACGTCGTGCACATTTGCAAAGTTGGATGGAATTTCAAGTCGATAGGCGAGATCGCCTCTTTTCCTGATGATCTTGAAAGGACCCACGTATCTAGGGAAAGCTTCCCTTTGATACCGAAGCGACGAGTACCTTTCATTGGAGAGATGCGGAGGTAGACATGGTCTCTGATCTCGAAAGCCAAGTCACGATGCTTGGTATCATAGTAACTCTTCTGGCGCGATTGCGCGGCTTTGAGATTTTCACGAATGACTTTGCACGTTTCTTCTGCCTCTGTGATCAAGTCATTGCCAAGCAGTTGGCGTTCACCAGTCTCTGACCAGTTAAGAGGAGTGCGACACTTCCTGCCATAGAGAATCTCGAATGGGGCCTTGCCCAAACTCGCTTGAAAGCTGTTGTTGTAGGAGAACTCGGTATATGGAAGGCAATCTTCCCACTTCATACCGAAAGAGATGACACAAGCCCTGAGCATATCTTCAAGAATTTGATTAACTCGCTCGACTTGGCCACTAGTTTGAGGATGAAAGGTTGTGCTGAAGCGAATGTTGGTGCCCATGGCCTTTTGAAAAGAATCGCAGAACTTAGAGGTGAAGATTCTGCCACAATCTGAAGATATCAATTCCAGAATGCCGTGCAGAGAGACAATCCTGGAGGTATATAGCTCTGCCAATTGAGCTGATGTGATAGATTCTTTGATAGGAAGAAAATGAGCCACCTTAGTGAGTTTGTCGATGACAACGAAGATATCATCATTGCCACGCTTGGACTTTGGAAATCCAGTCACGAAGTCCATCTCAATATGGTCAAACTTCCATTCTGGAATGTCAAGAGGTTGGAGGAGACCCGCTGGTCGTTGGTGTTCTGCCTTCACTCTTCTGCAGACATCACATTTATTCACGAACTGAGCAATCTCGCGCTTCATTCGAGTCCACCAATACGACTGCTTGAGGTCATGGTACATCTTTGTACTTCCAGGGTGGATAGAGAGGAGTGAATTGTGAGCCTCGTTCATAATGAATTTACGAAGGTCACCTTTAGGCACAACAATGCGATCCACGAAGAATAGGGTATCCTTGTCATCAAGACGATAGCACTTGTACTTGGGTCGACTCTTGGCAATCCCAATCTTCACCTTCTTTACCATAGCATCAAGAAGTTGAGCCTCGCGAATCTGATCTTCCAAAGTAGGAGAGACTTGGAGGTTGGTGTAACACCCCGGATGTAATTTACCTAATATGTAATCCAACTCTTACCGTTTCCGGCATTAAGTTATTTTATTTTCTCGGGTTCAGGTTTTTGTCTGCGTGTGTTGTTGTCGTTGTCATGCATCTCATATCATGTCATCATGTGCATTGCATTTGCATACATGTTCATCTCATGCATTCGAGCATTTTCCCCGTTGTCCGTTTTGCATTCCGGCGCTCCGTTCTCCTTCGGTGGTCGTTTCTACCTTTCTTTCGTGTGTGGGGATTAAACATTTCCGGATTGGACCGACACTTGCCAAGCGGCATTGGTTTACCACCGGTAGACCGCCTGTCAAGTTTCGTACCATTTGGACTTCGTTTGATGCTCCAACGGTTAACCGAGGGACCGAAAAGGCCTCGTGTGTGTTGCAGCCCAACACCCCTCCATTTTGGCCCAAAACCCACCAAAACCCTCTCCATCATCTAGAGCGTTCGATCACGATCGTGTGGCCGAAAACCGCACCTCATTTGGACTCTCCTAGCTCCCTCTACCTCTATATAAAGACCCCTCCGAAATTCTTGTTCTCCTTCCCCCGAAACCCTAGTCTTCGTCTTCCCCCGCGCGCCGGACAATGTCCGCCGGCGCCGGACGTGTTCGACCCAGCCGCCGCCGCCACGTGGCGCTCACCGATTCGCTGCCGCCACCGCGCCCACTTCGCCCGCCGCCGGCCCGGGGCAGCCCAGGCGGGGCCCTCCAAGCCCATCGGCCGGGCCGCGCCGCCCGCAAGCCGCCTCGCCTTCCTCCGCCCAGCGCCGCCCCGCTCTCCCCGAAACCCTAGTCTTCGTCTTCCTCCGCCCATCCGGTGCCACCGCACCTCTCCATCGGCACCGCCCCGCGCTGCTCGCCGACCCGCCGCCGCCTCGACCTCGCCTCCCCTCGCCCGAATCCGGCCCCGGCGAGCTCCTCCGGCCGCTAGACGCTCCGGCCACCGCGCCCCCATCGCCGGTGAACAGTACTCCGATGATCTCCTCAAAGTCCGCGCCGACCAATCCGGATCCAGATCTGGGATTTTTCTCTGTTGACCTTTTTGCCCGAAACCCTAATCATTTTGCTATTTTCATCATGTTGTATCTCCGCATCCGTAGCTCCGTTTTGGGCATATAGCATATCGAAATGTTCGCCTCAGAGAGAACATCATTTCATCTCATTGCATCATTTTCATTTGAGTTCATCTTGATGCCCGAAATGCTGTTGGAAGAATGCTATTTGAGATAATTGTCAGATCTGCTGCTCCAATTAGATATTTGTCATTTTTGCCATGATTATTGTGTGCATGATATGCCCTTGAGCTCTACATGTGTTTTGTTATATGTTTTGCCATCTTTCCAGAGGTTCAGCCCATGTATTTTTGTGATGTGTGTGGTGACTAGCACAAGCTTGCAAAGTGGAGCATTCGTTAATGCTGATTTCAGGGACTTAGCATTTCCACTAAGTCCTTGATCTGTTTATTTCAATATGCCATATGTTCTTATTGTTTCCTAGTGATCCGTGCCTCTTTTGAGGATGATCATTAAGGATGTTTTGTTAATCTTTTAGTGCTCTATCCATCCATGTCTTTTTTTGCAATTATGGAGCACCCTAGATTGAGTCAATCGAGCTCTACTTTTGCTATTTCGTGAATCTGGGCAGATTGTCTACTTGTTAGCGATTTTGCCGAGGATGTTGTAGTTGATCCGTGCATGCTATGTTAATCCTCTTGCCATGTCTAGCTTGTATAATGTGTATTCTTGGTGGGTGTATGCTTGTATTGTCATGACTTGCTCTGTAGTGAGTGCATCGAGCTCGTAAACATGCCTACTTGATATCTGATTTGCATGCTCCAGTTTTTCACTAAGTCTGAGAACTGATTATGTTTTTGCCATGTTCACATGCTTGCAAATGTATTTTCTGATCCCTTTTGGCTCAAGGTCACTAAGGGACTTTTATTAAACTCTTTGAGTAGCTCCATGCCATGCTTTACTTTGCCATGTTCAGGTCCTGTAGCATATAGTTTTCATGCTCCAAAGTGTGCTACCTGATCTGAAATTCCAGACAAGTGTTAATTTCACTAAGTCTGAAATCTGTTTGCCAAATGCATTTTTGCCATGCTTGTTTGAACCTGTTAATGATGAATTGGCGGTAGCTCAGTGTTCATCTTTTGTTAAGCATCATGTATGGATCCCTGTCATGTATTTTGATGCCATGTTTGGGTGCTGTAGCATGTTCATCTTGTTGCATTTAGATGACTACTTGCTGTATATTGCAGACCGGTGTCATATTTGAATTGCTTGCCATTTCCAAACCGTGACTCCGATTCCGGTGATCTTTATATCATTTTCAAGAGATTTCATCTCACCTTTCCAGTGGCACACTTGGATTTCCATGTTGAGGCCAGGTTCATTCATTCCTTGCCAAATCTTGCATATGCATCACATATCGCATCCCGCATAGCATACCATGTTTGCATCATATTGTTTGAGCTTTGCACGTGGTTGATTGTGTCCTTGTTGCTTGTTTGTGTTGTTTGGATAGAGCCGGGAGATGAGTTCGCTAACTAGGAGCCCGTTGAGTTTGCTTTCAGGGATCCAGTCAACTCTGACAACTTTGCAGGCAAGATGATCATACCCTTGAAATCACTACTATCTTTGCTTTGCTAGATGCTCGCTCTTTTGCTATGCCTGTGCTACGATGCCTACCACTTGCTTATCATGCCTCCCAAATTGCCATGTCAAACCTCTAACCCACCATGTCCTAGCAAACCGTTGATTGGCTATGTTACCGCTTTGCTCAGCCCCTCTTATAGCGTTGCTAGTTGCAGGTGAAGATTGGAGACCGTTCCTTGTTGGAACATTATTTACTTGTTGGGATATCATTATATTATCTTGTTATCTTAATGCATCTATATACTTGGTAAAGGGTGGAAGGCTCGGCCTCTCGCCTAGTGTTTTGTTCCACTCTTGCCGCCCTAGTTTCTGTCATATCGGTGTTATGTTCCCGGATTTTGCGTTCCTTATGCGGTTGGGTGATAATGGGAACCCCTTGATAGTTCGCCTTGATTAAAGCTTTTCCAGCAATGCCCAACCTTGGTTTTACCATTTGCCACCTAGCCTCTTTTTCCCTTGGGTTTCCGGAGCCCGAGGGTCATCTTATTTTAAACCCCCCCGGGCCAGTGCTCCTTTGAGTGTTGGTCCACCTGTCAGCTGCCGGTGGCCACCAGGGGCAACTCTGGGCTGGCCTACCCATACCTAAGACAATGTGAGTGTGCCCTGAGAACGAGATATGTGCAGCTCCTATCGGGATTTGTCGGCACATTTGGGCGGTGTTGCTGGATTTGTTTTAACTTGTCGAAGTGTCTTGTAGAACCGGGATACCGAGTCTGATCGGAATGTCTCGGGAGGAGGTCTATTCCTTCGTTGACATGAGAGCTTGTCATGGGCTAAGTTGGGACTCCCCTGCAGGGATTTGAACTTTCGAAAGCCGTGCCCGTGGTTATGGGCAGATGGGAATTTGTTAATGTCCGGTTGTAGATAACTTGAACCTTAACTTAATTAAAATGAATCAACAGTTTGAGTTACCGTGATGGTCTCTTCTCAGCGGAGTCCGGGAAGTGAACACGGTGTTGGAGTAATGTTTGCCGCAGGTTGCCCTCTAGTTACTCGTTCGCGCTTTGCCTCCTCTTCTCGCTCTCTTTTGCGAACAGGATAGCCACCATATATGCTAGTCGCTTGCTGCAGCTCCACTTACTTTACCTTGCCTTACCTATAAGCTTGAATAGTCTTGATCGCAAGGGTGCGAGATTGCTGAGTCCCTGTGGCTCACAGATTACTTCCAAACCAGATGCAGGGCCTGATGATTCCGTTCCAGATGACGCGCTTGAGCTCAAGTGGGAGTTCGACGAGGACTCACGCCGATACTACGTGTCTTTCCCTGATGATCAGTAGTGGTGCCCAGTTGGGGCGATCGGGACCGTGTCGCTTGTTGGGTTGTTCTTTTATTTTGGCGCCGTAGTCGGGCCATGAGTGTTTGAATGTTGTAATGCTATTTATGTACTTTGATTGACGTGGCGAGTGTAAGCCAACTATGTATCTCCCCTTTTATTATCTATATTACATGGGATGTTGTGAAGATTGCCTAACTTGCGACATTGCTTTCAATGCGGTTATGCCTCTAAGTTGTGCCTCGACACGTAGGAGCTATAGCCGCATCGAGGGCGTTACAGTTGGCGAGGAAACCTTGAGGAACAACTTGAAGGTTGAGTTTTCGGAAAGCTTCACAAAGCTTGGGTTGGTAAGGCTTGAGAATCAAACTGTTGTAGTAAGCCTTCCTGCTCAATGCGTCAGCAATAACATTGGCCTTGCCTGGAGTATATTCGATACTCGGATTATACTCTTGAATCATTTCGACCCAACGAGTCTGCCTGAGGTTGAGATTTGGCTGAGTGAAGATGTACTTGAGACTCTTATGATCAGTGAAGATGTCCACTTTTCTTCCCAATAAGAGATGTCTCCACGTTAAAAGAGCGTGGACAACTGACGCCAACTCAAGGTCAGGAGTGGGGTAGTTCTTTTCGTTAGGCTTCAACTGGCGAGATGTATAGGCCACAACTTTCTTCTCTTGCATCAACACTGCACCAAGACCTTGAATGGAAGCATCACAGAAGACCTCGAACGGTTTGGATTCATCAGGAGGAGTCAGAACTGGAGCAGTGACTAACTTCTCTTTCAGGGTGTTGAAAGCGATGTCACATTCAGGAGACTAGACGTATTTCACATGCTTCTGCAGGAGGATGGAAAGAGGCTTCGCGATCTTAGAGAAGTTCTCAACGAACCTTCGACAATAGCTTGCGAGCCCAAGGAAGCTGCGGAGTTGCTTCACATTCTGAGGTGGTTCCCAATTCACAATTGCAGACACCTTCTCAGGATTAACAGCTATGCCCTTGGCAGAGATGATATGCCCAAGGTAGAGAACCTCATCGAGCCAAAACTCGCACTTTGAAAACTTCGCATAGAACTGATGTTCTCTGAGTTTATCCAGCACCAAAATCAAGTGCTTGGCATGATCCTCCTTGTTCTCGGAAAAGACCAAAATGTCATCGAGGTAGACCAAGACGAAGTCATTTGTGTAGGCGTTGAAGATGAAGTTCATCATGCAAGAGAAAGTTGGAGGAGCATTGACGAGGCCGAAAGACATGACAGTGTATTCATATGAACCATAGCTTGTTCTGAATGCTGTCTTGGGGATATCTTCTTCACGAATGCGAATCTGATGATAGCCCATACGGAGATCAAGCTTGGAGAATACTTGAGCACCTTTGAGTTGTTCAAACAGCTCATTAATGTTGGGAAGTGGGTACTTGTTCTTTATGGTCTTCTTGTTCAATGGACAGTAGTCGACACAAAGTCGGTCCGTTCCATCCTTCTTCTTCACAAAAAGAACTCCACAACCCCACGGAGAAGAACTAGGTCGGACGAGACCCATACGCTCTTGAATATCGAGTTGCTTCTTCAGCTCCTTCAACTCTTCAGGTCCAAGCTTGTAAGGACGTTTGCAAACAGGTTCCGTGCCAGGCTCAAGATCGATGACAAATTCAACTGGCCGGTGAGGAGGCATTCCTGGAAGCTCTTGTGGAAAGACGTCTTGATATTCGCACACGACTGGAATTTGAGAGATGGCATCCAGCTCGCCCTTCTCGTTGAGAGAAAACAGTCAGATGGTATCGTCGCGAGCGGCAAAGACAATTACATCCTTAGACGAATGAGTCAATTGAATCTGCCTGGCAGCAGAATCAAGCTGAGCCTTATGCTTAGAAAGCCAGTCCATTCCGAGAATAAGATCAATATCCAAGTTACCAAGGACCATTGGAGAAGAAAGAAACTTATAGTCTCCCAACGTGATAGAAACATCCGGAACCACGTAGCTTGCATGCAAGCACTTGCCCGGAGAGACAACTGCTAATGGTCTATGCAAATCTTGGAAAGGCAACTCATGCTTAGATGCAAATGGTCTTGAGATGAAACAATGCGTTGCACCAGTGTCAAAAAGAACTTTTGCAGGAAAATTATTAACATGAAGGTTACCCATAATCACATCTGACGAGTCCTCTGCCTGAGATGCGTTCATCATGTTGACCTTAGCAAACTTGGGATTATGCTTGACCACTGCGGTACTAGCAGATCTCACAGGAGGAGGAGGAAGACGCCTCTGATTGAAGCATTTGTTGGCATAGTGACCCTTCTGCTGACACTTGTTGCATGTGACCTCTGAGAGCGGATGGTGATACGGAGCACTTGATCTTGGAGCATGAGACGAAGTCTTGTTCTGAAAGCCTGGGTTGGGTGGGTGGGAAGATCCATTGCCACCTTTGCTCTTCTGTTGATAAGGCTGACGGAACGGAGGAGGAGGCAGCCAATACTTTTGCTGCTTAGTTGCCACTTGAGTTGAGGAAGAAGGATCGCATCTCTGACTCGCTTCTAAGCACATGCTCACTGGCTGAGCTATTCTCCCCATCTTGTAGGCAAAGATCTTGTCAGGGGTCTCAAACCTCTCAACATGGGCATGAGCCTAAAATACCAATTTCAGCTCTTGGAACATCTCATATGTTCCATGGCGTTCAAAATGCTTTTGGAGCCCTGACTCTAAGCCGTAAAGCATGGCGCACTAAACTATCAGGTAGTCATCAGAACGTGTCTGCCAGATGTTCACAACATCCACAGACGACGCCAGAGGGGTTGGCACACCGAGCGGTGCATCAAGGACAGAAGCCTTCTGTGTAGCAGTGAGGGCAATCCTCAGACTACGGCCCTAGTCTGTACAATTTCTTACAATATCTTTCAACTTAGTCTTTCTCTAGGAACGCATTAAAACAAGGAGCTAAAGAGCGAGCTATTAATCCACAACATAATTTGCAAAGACAATTTAGACTATGTTCATGATAATGAGTTCAATTAATCAAATTATTTAATGAACTCCCACTCAGATAGACATCCCTCTAGTCATCTAACTGATACATGATCCGAATCGACTAGGCCATGTCTGATCATCACGTGAGACGGACTAGTCATCAACGGTGAACATCTCCATGTTGATCGCATCTACTATACGACTCATGTTTGACCTTTCGGTCTCTCGTGTTCCGAGGCCATGTCTGTACACGCTAGGCTTGTCAAGTCAACCTAAGTGTTTTGCATGTGTAAATATGGCTTACACCCGTTGTATGCGAACGTTAGAATCTATCACACCCAATCATCACGTGGTGCTTCAAAACAACGAACCTTCGCAACAGTGCACAGTTAGGGGGAACACATTACTTGAAATTTTAGTGAGGGATCATCTTATTTATGCTACCGTCGTTCTAAGCAAATAATATGTAAACATGACAAACATCATAGGCAAATCATAGAGTGACATGATATAGCCAATATCATCTTGCGCCTTTGATCTCCATCTTCGAGGCGCGGCATGATCACCTTCTTCACCGGCATGACACCATGATCTCCATCATCGTGTCTTCATGAAGTTGTCTCTCCAACTATTACTTCTACTACTATGGCTAACGGTTAGCAATAAAGTAAAGTAATTACATGGCGTTTTTCATTGACACGCAGGTCATACAATAAATTAAGACAACTCCTATGGCTCCTGCCGGTTGTCATACTCATCGACATGCAAGTCGTGATTCCTATTACAATAACATGATCAATCTCATACATCACATATATATAATTCATCACATCCTTTTGGCCATATCACATCACATAGCATACCCTGCAAAAACAAGTTAGACGTCCTCTGATTGTTGTTGCATGTTTTACGTGGCTGCTATGGGTTTCTAGCAAGAACGTTTCTTACCTACGCAGAAGACACAACGGTGATACGCCAATTGCTATTTACCCTTCATAAGGACCCTCTTAATCGAATCTGATCCGACTAAAGTGGGAGAGACAGACACCCTCTAGCCACCTTATGCATCAAGTGCATGTCTGTCAGTGGAACCAGTCATACATAAGAGTACGTGTAAGGTCGGTCCGGGCCGCTTCATCCCACAATGCCGCCGAATCAAGATAAGACTAGTAATGGTAATAAAATTGACCAAATCATCGCCCACAACTACTTGTGTTCTACTCGCACATAGAATCTACGCATAGACCTAGCTCATGATGCCACTGTTGGGAACGTAGTAATAATTCAAAATTTTCCTACGTGTCACCAAGATCAATCTAGGAGATGCTAGCAACGAGAGAGAGGGAGTGCATTTTCATACCCTTGAAGATCGTTAAGCGGAAGCGTTACAAGAACACGGTTGATGGAGTCGTACTCGCGACGATTCAAATCGCGGAAGATCCGATCCAAGCGCCGAATGGACGGTGCCTCGGCGTTCGGCACACGTACAGCCCGGGGACGTCTCCTCGTTCTTGATCTAGTAAGGGGAGAGGAGAAGTTGAGGTAAAGCTCCGGTAAGACGACGGCGTGGTGGTTGTCGGATCACGGGTTCCGGCAAAACCCTCAAGGTTCGAACAGTGGGGTGCGCGCGAAGATCTCCCCCTAACGATCCACGTCCTAGCTTTGCTAAGATCTTACGGGCTAACTCGACGAACTCATAACACAAAGGACACAAGATTTATACTGTTTTGGGCCACTGTTGTGGTGTAATACCCTACTCCAGTGTGGTGGTGGTGGATTGCCTCTTGGGCTGAGGATGAACAGTACAAGGGAAAGAACAACCTCCTGAGGAGAGGTGTTCTTGTGCTAGGCGCACTTGTGGTTACTATGCTCTCTCTCGATTTGATCGATCCCTACCCCTAGCTATGGTGGTGGCTAGTCCTATTTATAGAGGCCCTGGTCCTCTCCCCAAATATTGAGCGGGAAGGGAGCCAACAACGTCCAATTTGTAAGCGGACAGCTAGTACAACTTATCCTGACAAAAGTGGTCTTCGCCTGTCAAAGGCTCTGGTGGTGACGCCATCTTGGGCTCCACGGTGACCTCCGTCTTGCCGTCCTTCTGGTCTTGGTCTCATTGCACTGATATGGAAACCTTTGCTTGTTGCCTCGGTACTCCGCGCCTGCGCCTACTTCCTTAGCGCCAAAGAGGAAACAAGGACATTGTGCGCGCTGGCGCCCGCCTCGGCATGGTCGTCATGGCTCATGTTATTGGAACCTCGCGAGGTTTGCCTGGCCTTGAACTCTCCGCCCCTCGCAAGCTAGCCCGGTGAGGCTGCTCCTGAGGAGGTCTTGTGTCGTCTGCCTCGCGAGGCTGGGCCCCTCGCGAGGATCTTGAGTCCTTGCTGGTGAAGATGTGCTGTACGGGCCCGCTCGCAGAGCCACGCCATGGGCCACAGGCAGGCAAGTCTGGGGACCCTCGTTCCCAGAACGCTGACAGTAGCCCCCGGGCCCAAGGCGCGCTCGGGCTTGGTTTCTAGGTGGAGCCAAATGGGCAAGTGTAGAGCGCTGCGGGCCCCAATAGCCCGCGACCTTGGTCGACGCGTGGCGGTTGATTGGACGTGGGCGTCTCCGCTTCCCCACGTCGCCTCGGCAACCGCCCGATTTGACGAGTCTCTGCTGCATGCAGGGAAAAACCATCATTACCTGTGATCGTGGGGGCGCTGGTTGGCCTTCTTCTGCTATAAATGGGCAGGGGGCAGAGCCCTTGTCTCCCATCTCTTCCCATTCCGCTTGCTTCTTGCTCTTTGCACCATCGCCAGTTGCAACACTAATGGCGCCGTCGAAGAGGTTCTCCGCCGCGGAGAAAGGGAAGGCCCCTCGCGAGGGCCCCGGCTCTCCGGCGCCCAAGCGTGGACGCGGCCATCCCCGCAAGCACACCGCGACCCCCGCCGTGGCCCCACACAGCCGTGGCGGTGCCGCTTCGCATGGCAGGGGTCGCTCCGTTCATGGTGGTCCTATCGATGAAGGGAGACGTGTTGTGGTCACGCGGCCTCCCCGGCCGCGCTTCCACTCGGCGGAGGTGCTGCCGGAGTTCATCATCTGGCCGGAGAACCCGGCCGGCAACTGCTCCCGTGTTTCTTCATCGACGAGCTGCTAGCCTCTGGTCCAGGCAGGTTCTAGGTGCAGGCGGACGGCTGCTGCAGCAGGGCTTCCTGGGTCGCGGTCGAGGTCTCCATCGTGGGCAACATAGCCCTGGCCCGTGGCTGGCAGATGTTTGCCCGCGCGCGCAGCCTTGGCAGGTGGTGCACCCTCCATTTCAAGTATGACGGTGACGCGACCCTCTACATGAGGGTGTTTGGGGAAGATGGTCGCCGCACCGGGTGCTGCCCCGAGGTCAACGATGGCGAGGAGGTGCTCGGCCTTGGCGATGGTCGTGATGAGGACGAGGGCGAACCCGCCCTTGGGGCCGACCATGTCTCGTCCAGCTACGGCGGTTCTTCCTCCAGCGACAGCTCCAGCAATGGCGGTTATGACCAGCCGCCACGCCGCCGCGCCCGCTTTGAAGGCGGCAGTAGGTCGTCTCGCCGCCGTGCCTCTATGAAGTGCGAGGAGGGGTCTGACTGAGCTCGGGACGGCGCCAGGAGCCTGCCACCGTGGACCATTGTAGGGGCAGACACCGCTTTTATTTTGTTCTTCCTTTCCTTCCTGCATCAAAAAGAAAACTAGAATGGGCCCCGGAGGGGCGTGTATCGAACTATGATCTCGATCATTATGCTATGTTTGTTTCACCTATGCTGTGTCGCAACATCGTCATTTTATGTAGGGATAACTTAGCTTGACTTTCTCGGAGTAGCCTCCTCCTCACGAGGCGCTTGCTTGCTTCCTGGTGCCTGTCGAGGCCTCCTTGACCTGATAGGCGCTTAGGGACTGCGGAAAAAAAATTCGTCAAGAGGTTTATCGTTCTCCCAAGGCTTGGTCGCAGGCATCGCTGGCTTTGACCTAGCGCTTCGTATCGCGGTACCCTAGGGGCACTGATTGAGAGAGAGAGAGAGGTGCGCCATCTTGTGGCCTCGAACGAGGGTACCTCGCGAAAAACAGAACAAGGAAGCTCACGAAGGTACCTGTTTAGCCCCCTCGCGAGGAACGCGAGAGAGAGTAGAGGCCGACCAAAGAAATGAAGGCAGAAACAGAGGCAGAAAGCGAAAGGGCGAGACAAGCAAGGGACACCAGAATGAAAATTTCAATTAAAGAGGGGCGAGCCAACTTCGGAAAGCAAATGAAAAGCCTCGTCTGGCACCTAGTATAGTCTTTGACGTCTTCTCACCAGCGCGGAGCTAAGTGCTGCCACTAAGATGTGGGAGGGAGCCCCCGAGGCCCAAGGGCGGCACTCCTGAGACTCCGGGGCATGTACAACCCCACTCGTTATTATGTGAGAGTGTCACGGGCTGCGATCTTCACAGGCGCTGGGCCTTTCTTCACAGGCGCCGGGCCTTCTTCACAGGCGCCGGGCCTTCTTCACAGGCACTAGGCCTTTCTTCAGGGGTAGAAGTTCCGGAGGTGCTGAATGTTCTAGGCGTTCTGGATGGGTACCCCGTCCTATGTCTCCAGGAGCGCGGCGCCAGGCCCGGAGACATGGACGACCTTGAACGGGCCCTCCCACATGGGTGAGAGCTTGTGCAGCCCTTCCCTAGAGAGGACCTGCCTCAGGACGAGGTCACCCACCTCGAGCATCCTGGAGCGGACGCTGCAACAGTGGTACCGCCGCAGCGCCTACTGGTATCTTGCTGCCCGTAGTGCTGCTTCGCAGCGACGTTCCTCCCCCAGCACGAGGTCCATCCCCCGCCTGGCGTCCTGCTGCGTTTCATCAAACGCCAGGACCCGTGCGGAGCAATGTCTGACCTCGTGAGGGAGGACTGCTTCTGCTCTGTAGACGAGGAAGAACGGGGTCTCCCCGTCGGCTTGGTGGCGATGGTGCGGATGGACCACACCACGGACTGGAGCTCATCGTTCCATCCCCTGCCATAGGCCTCGAGCTTCTTCTTGAAGGTCCTGGTCTTGAGGCCTCTCAGGACCTCCGCGTTGGCACGCTCGGCCTGGCCATTGCTCCTGGGGTGCGCTACTGAAGCGTAGTAGATCTGCGTTCCAAGGTTAGCACAATATGACTTGAAGAGATTACTAGTGAACTGTGAGCCATTATTGGTGATGATGCGGTTGGGGACCCCAAAACGGCTCACGAGGCCCTTGATGAACTTGACCACAGAGCTAGCTAGGATGGTGCAGACGGCTTCAACCTCCACCCACTTGGTGAACTTGTCGATGGCGACGTAGAGGTATCGATAGCCCCCAGGCGCCTGAGGGAATGGACCTAGGATATCTAGCCCCCACACTGCGAGCGGCCACGAGAGCGGAATGGTCTAGAGGCCCTGAGCCGACTGATGGATCTGCTTGGCGTGGAATTGGCAGGCCTCGCAGGACTTCACCAGCTCCGCTGCGTCATTGAGCGCCGTAGGCCAGTAGAATCCGCTACGGAATGCCTTGCCGACGAGGGTTCGCGACGATGAATGGTGCCCACAGTCCCCGCCGTGTATGTCGGCTAGCAGCTCCCTCCCCTGTTCCCTGGATATGCAACACAGTGAAACGTCATTTGGCCGCTTCCTGTATAACTCACCGTCCTGGACGCAGTATGTTGTGGCTTGCCGGGCCACACGCTCCGCGTTCACCTCCTTCTCCGACAACGTCCCTTGCATCAGGTATTCCTTGAATTCCTTGGTCCAGCATCCCTCCTGTGGCTCGAGCGCCAAGAGTAGGCGCGCTCTCGAGGTCGGGCCACAGGCCGGGGCTCCTGTGGCAGGCGGCTGCGGGAGTTCCTCCCGAGGCTGAGCTGTTCTTGAAAGCGGTGGTGTTGCTGATGGCTTGAAGAGCCGCTCCTTGAAGACGCCAGGCTCTTGGGGCTGTCACTTGGATGCTCTTCTGGCGATGTCGTCAGCTTCCTTGTTGGTGCCACGGGGTACGTGCTGCAACTCCAGGCCCAGGAATTGCTTCTCCATCTTGTGCACCTCCGCGAGGTATGCTTCTATGTGCTCGTCCTTCGACTCGTACACCTTGTTGGAGAAGTTGACGAGGAGCTGCGAGTCACCCCTAACGGTGAGGCGCTTCACCCCCAGAGCTGCCGCAACTTTCAGGCCAACTAACAGGCCTTCGTATTCTGCGATATTGTTGGAGACCTTCTTGCCCTACTGAAAGCAGAGCTGCATGGTGTAGTAGAGCTTGTCCTGAGTGGGTGAGATGAGCACTGCTCCAGCCCCTGCGCCCTGGTGTGCGAAGGCACCATCAAAATACATGACCCAGCCGTCAGGCTCCTCGCTTCCTAGTGAGAGGGTCCGATCTTTGCCTACTTCAAGCGCCAGGGTGTCTGTCCATTCTGCCTCGAAATTAGCGAGTGCGGCTCCCTTGATGACCCTGGTAGTGCTGAACTCCAACGAGAATGCTTGCAACTCGATGTTCCACTCAGCGACCCTTCTAGCAGAGTTGGGGCTCCTGAGCACTCTCTCCAATGGGTAGGCTGAGACGACCTTGATGGGGTGGCCTTGAAAGTAGTGCCGCAGCTTTCGTGAGGCCACCAGGAACGCGAGCAGGAGCTTCTGAGGCATGGGGTACCGTGCTCTTGCGTCCCGCAACACCGTGCTGATGAAGTATACCGGGTGCTCGACGAGGGTAGGCGTGTTGATGAGGCTTGCATCTTTCAGGAGTTGGGGTGCCTCCTGAGGTGGTGGAGCCCCCAACGCTTGATCGCTTGTCGAGGCCTTTGCGGGTTCGGGAGCGTCGTCCTGCTGATCTTGCTCTTCTGCTGTTGCTGCGGTGGCCCTTGTGGTGCCCTTCTGGTCTCGCGTCGTCTCTGCTGGGGGTGTAGCTCGGCGCGATGCACCCTTGGCTTGGTGTTCTTCGCGAATCTCCACTAGAGCCGCGCTGGCAGAGTAGGGAGTGGCGGAAAGATAGAGCACTAGGGGCTCGTGAGGTCACGGCGCCACCATCACTGGAGGGCTGGTCAGATATTTCTTGAGGTCTTGAAAGGCTTGGCCGGCCTCCGGGGTCCACTCAAACGGGCCCTTCTTCTTCATCAGCTTGAAGAAGGGTAGGGCACGCTCTCCCATCTTGGAAATAAAGCGTCCCAACGCAGTCACCCGTCCGGCAAGCTTATGAATTTCCTTGAGGGTCTGCGGTGGACTCATGTCTTCAATGGCCTTGACCTTCTCTGGGTTGGCCTCGACCCCCCTGTGGGACACAAGGAAGCTCAGCAGCTTGCCGGAAGGGACACCAAACACACACTTCTCCGGGTTGAGCCGCAAGTCCACCTGGCGGAGGCTTTCAAAGGTCTCCTCCAGGTCTTGGATCAAGGTCCTCGACGTAGGCTTCAACGTTCCTCCCGAGCTACTGACCCAAGGCGATGTGCATAAGCCACTGGAAGGTTGCGCCTGCGTTGCGCAGTCCGAAAGGCATGCAAGTGTAGCAGTATACCCCACACGGGGTTAGGAAGGCCATCTTCTCCACATATTCTACCGCCATCTTGATCTGGTGATATCCTGAGAATGCATCTAGGAAGCACAACAGGTCGCACTTGGTAGTGGAGTCGATGATCTGGTTGATGCGTGGAAGCGGGAACGGATCTTGGGGGCAGGCCTTGTTGAGGTTGGTGAAGTCGATGCACATCCGCTCCTTCCCGCCTTTCTTGGGGACGACGACGGGGTTTGCTAGCCACTCAGGGTACCGAACCTCGCGAATGACACCCGCGGCCTCCAGCTTGCAGGTTTCTTGGATGATGAAAGCTTGCTTCTCCGTGGACTGCCGCCTCGCCTTTTGCTTCACGGGGCGTATGTTGGGGCACACCTTTAAGTGGTGCTCTATCACCTCTCTTGGGACCCCCACCAGCTGATCGGGCTCCCAAGCGAACACTTCCTTGTTTGCGCGCAAGAACTTCACCAATGCCTCCTCCTGACCAGGCTCGAGGTTGGCGCCTATGGTAAAGGTTGCCCCGGAGGACCCATCCTCCTCGACTGGCACTCGCTTGGTTTCTGCCTTGTCCTGAGTGAAAAACTGCTTCTTCTTGGTTGGCGCAGCTCCCTTGGCCTTCGAGGCATCCGAGTCGGAGGGCTGTGCTGTTGCGGCGGTCTTGAGGGTGAGCTTGAGCGTCATCAAGGCTTCCTTGGCGTCCCCCTTGATGGTGAGGACACCCTCGCTCCCCGGCATCTTCATGAGGTTGTAAGCCAGATGGGTTGCTGCCATGAGCTGGGCCAGAGCCGGGTACCCGAGGATGGCGTTGTACGGGAGGCCAATGTGGGCAATGTCGAAGTCAATGAGCTCGGTGCGGTAGTTGTCGCGCGTGCCGAAGGTCACGGGGAGGCGGATCTGCCCTAGGGAGCGGGCGGAGCCTCCACCAACCCCTGAGAAAGGCTTGCTGGGGCGGAGCCGCTCGAGCGGTGCGTGAAGAAGGCTGAAGGCCTCGACGGAGAGCACATTGAGGCCGGCGCGCCGCCGTCGACGAGTGCCTTGGTGATGGACACGTGGCAGATGGCGGGCGTGCAAAGCATTGGGAGCGCACCCGAGCCAATGGTGGAGGCAGTATGATCCCCTGAATTGAAGGTGAGGTCGGCCTCGGGCACGGCCCAGCCCAACGGAGCCCCCGGGCGCTTGGAAGCGGCGCCGATCTGGCGAAAGAACGGCTTGACGTGATGATCTGAGGGTGGTGCTTGTGAGCCGCCGAGGAGGGCTACAACTGCGTGGTACACCAGTGTCGCGTAGTGCGCAACGAAGAGGCCACACAACTCCTCCTAGGATGCCACCATGGATCCGGGGAGGTTGAGCAGCCAGGCGTGCGATGCGCCAGTGAGGGCCATGGGAAGCCAGTTGGCCATGACCTTGTCGTCGCCCCCGGCCTTAAGGACAGTCTCCTCATACGCCAGCAGGAAAGACAATGGGTCCGCCGCGCCGCCGTAGCACGACGGCACCTCCGGCTTGAACTTGGGTGGCCACTTCAGCCGCCGCAGGGCGGGAGCAAGGGCTCGGAGCCCCCGAGCGTCGTTGTGGGCACCCGTAGATCCAGCCGGAAGGGCGCCCTCCATGGGGAATTGGCGTGATGATGGTGGAGCGCATATTGATGGAAGAAAAACTCTGGCGCACCCCCTACCTGGCACGCCAAATGTTGGATCACGGGTTCCGGCAAAACCCTCAAGGTTCGAACACTGGGGGTGCACATGAAGATCTCCCCCTACCGATCCACGTCCTAGCTTTGCTAAGATCTTATGGGCTAACTTGACGAACTCGTAACACAAAGGACATAAGATTTATACTGGTTCGGGCTATCGTTGTGGTGTAATACCCTACTCCAATGTGGTGGTGGTGGATTGCCTCTTGGGCTGAGGATGAACAGTACAAGGGGAAGAACAACCTCCTGAGGCGAGGTGTTCTTGTGCTAGGCGCACTTGTGGTTACTCTGCTCTCTCTCGATACGATTGATCCCTCCCCCTAGCTATGGTGGTGGCTAGTCCTATTTATAGAGGCCCTGGTCCTCTCCCCAAATATTGAGCGGGAAGGGAGCCAACAACGGCCAATTTGTAAGGGGACAGCTAGTACAGCTTATCCTGACAAAAGTGGTCTTCGCCTGTCAAAGGCTCTGGTGGTGATGCCGTCTTGGGCTCTACGGTGACCTCCGTCTTGCCGTCCTTCTGGTCTTGGTCTCGTTGCACTGATATGGAAACCTTTGTTTGACGCCTCGGTACTCCGCGCCTGCGCCTGATTCCTTATCACCAAAGAGGAAACAAGCACACTATGTGCGCTGGCGCCCGCCTGGCCTTGGTCGTCATGGCTCACGTCATTGGAACCTCGCGAGGTTTGCCTGGCCTTGAACTCTCTGCCCCTCGTGAGCCAGCCCGGTGAGGCCGCTCCTGAGGAGGTCTTGTGTCGTCCGCCTCGCGAGGCTTGGCCCCTCGCGAGGATCTTGAGTCCCTGCTGGTGAAGATGGGCCGTACGGGCCCGCTCGCAGAGCCACGCCGTGGGCCGCAGGCAGGCAAGTCTGGGGACCCCCATTCCCAGAACACCGACAGTGGTGGAGCTTGCGGTTCTCCGACAGGGCTTCGCCAAGCACTAAAGAGGAGGAGGAGGTGTTGGAGGAGGGAGGGGCTGCGCCTGGGGAAGGGTGCGGCTTCCCTCTCTCTCCCTCACTATATATAAGTGGAAGGGGGAGGAGGAGGCGCCCTAGGGTTTCCCTAGGGGAGGTGCCCCCACCTCTCCAGGTTACGTGAGATGGGACGGGAGGGGCGCCTCGGAAACTCCTTTCGGTCACGCTGGTCGTCACCCGGTACTCCCAGAACAATTCCAGACTCCAGTACCCTTCGTCCAATATATCGATCTTCACGTACGGACCATTCCGGAGTTCCTCGTCACGTCCGGGATCTCATCCGGGACTCCGAACAACCTTCGGTAACCACATACTATTCCCATTACAACTCTAGCGTCACTGAACCTTAAGTGTGTAGACCCTACGGGTCCAGGAACCATGCAGACATGACCGAGAAACCTCTCCGGCCAATAAGCAATAGCGGGATCTAGATACCCATATTGGCTCCCACATGTTCCACGATGATCTCATTGGATGAACCACGATGTCGGGGATTCAATCAATCCCGTATACAATTCCCTTTGTCCATCGGTATGTTACTTGCCCGAGATTCGATCGTCAGTATCGCCATACCTCGTTCAATCTCGTTACCGGCAAGTCTCTTTACTCATTCGGTAACGCATGATCCTGTGGCTAACTCCTTAGTCACATTGAGCTCATTATGATGATGCATTACCGAGTGGGTCCAGAGATACCTCTCCATCATATGGAGTGACAAATCCCAGTCTCGATTCATGCCAACCCAACAAACACTTTCGGAGATACCTGTAGTGCACCTTTATAGCCACCCAGTAACGTTGTGACGTTTGATACACCCAAAGCATCCCTATAGTATCCGGGAGTTGCACAATCTCATGGTCTAAGGAAATGATACTTGACATTAGAGAAGCTCTAGCAAACGAACTACACGATCTTGTGCTATGCTTAGGATTGGGTCTTGTCCATCACATCATTCTCCTAATGATGTGATCCCGTTATCAACGACATCCAATGCCCATGGTCAGGAAACCACAACCATCTGTTGATCAACGAGCTAGTCAACTAGAGGCTTACTAGGGACATGTTGTGGTCTATGTATTCACACATGTATTACGGTTTCCGGTTAATACAATTATAGCATGAACAATAGATAATTATCATGAACAAGGAAATATAATAATAACCATTTTATTATTGCCTCTAGGGTATATTTCCAACAATGTCCATCTGTTAGACATACAAATTAGTTCTTCTACTAGATATTACAGGAAAAACATATATGGTTTTTTATGAAGTCCAGAAAAAATACCTAGGTCGATGTCTCAAGCTATGGCAAGATATTTGGACAAGCAGATCTAAGTAACAAAATATATGTAAAGCTAATTCAACAAACAAATTTGAGGGCTAAATTATGGCAGGCTGTTTTTGCAGTCAATGAGGCCGAGCACACAGCCATCGAACTATCGAAGGGCATCTCAGCAACAAAGATCGAGTATAAAACAGTGTAGAGCTATTTCACCTAACAGATTGGCTACTAGACCATGGCATTCTATGTCACAATAAATATATGGCAGGATATTTTAGCAACTAATCGGGTTTGGCATGCCATTTCAGCTAAGCAGATTGAGTGCAGAATAGGGCAAGGAAGCTTCTTAAGCAGAGCATATTGACTGTAAACTACTTCGGCAAATAGTGAGATTAACAATGTCTATCAGCTAACATTCAGCGCTACGCTGACATGCACAGGGCCTCAGTCTAGAATGCGCGTATAGTGGGAGAAGCTGACCACTATGCATCTCCACACAAACGTCGCCAGCAGTGGCGGCGCTGACCACCAAGCGTCTCCACAAGAACGTCGCTAGCGGTGGCGGTGCGGCTAGAGGACGGTAGTCTATGAGAGCGTACTGTGGGAGCGAGAGGATCGCCGTGCATCCCCTCGATGAACCGTGGCACCGACGTATCAGCGCAGCAGGGAGGGCGACTTTGGCAGAGTGAATGGAGTGGAGGGGGCCGGGGGGGGGGGGGTTGGGTAATATTATTCGCTAGTTGGCCGAAGGGCGGTTGAATTTGGGATTTGGGGGGAATATTTGGGGGGGATTTTCGCGCGGTGGGCGGGGGGAGTTTGGCGCATGGTTGGTTTCTCCAAGTGCAGTCCCACGTATCAGTGAAGAGGCAAGCCGAAGCGCGTTCCGTTTGTGTGAGCCGTGTGCAGGACCGACCGTGTGTGGGGTGCAATGCGACCGCGACAGGGGTGCTGTGAGTGTACCGCCTTTTTTTCCTTTTAAACTTGGTGCTTCACCCCCTAAAAAAACTTGGTGCTTCGCGTGATCCATCGATACTACTACTAGTAATCCGGTAATCCCGACTAAAATGACGCGGCCGGGTCTTTTCCCGCGCGATATGCTGGGTGGTTGGCTTAGTTGTTTTTTTAGGACGAGTAATGCTACACCTACGTAATCCTAGTTACATAATTAACGTAATGTGAAACGTGTGAGCTGTTGATTGTTGATTGGGGGGAGGGAGGGGCCCACCACCATGAAAATCAGGGGGAGAGAGATAGGCAATTTACGTTAACCCTTTCGTAGGTTCCCGTAGATGTAGAAAGATGTGAAATGCGTAGACCCTATGTAGAAAGATGTGAAATGTGTAGTGGACGTACTATTGGAGTGCCTAAGATAAATTGTGTATGTAGACCCTATGTGTTTATTTACTTCGCATGTTAGCTTCGTCTCGGGTCAAACCTTCTAAGTTTATACACACAAAAACGAATCATCATTCCATATACTCCTACAATATATCTTACTATTATTGTGAAAGTTCATATACACCGGACGAGATTAATGCAAACACGACAGATTTTCATTACATTTTGAACTTTTATAGTACAGAAAAATAAAAGAAACCCAACCCTAAACCTATTCTTCGGCGGCGACCGACGTCCTCCATCTGCGATCTCCATGTACGGGGGCGGGGTTCAAGACCCATGAAGTGAACGTGTGGTCTCCGACGAGGAAGAGTAGAACACGGGAGACAGACCGGCTAGTTGGCACACCATGCCCTGCTGCCTCCCATGCCCTGCTCATCCTCGAAGGAGTCCCCGACATCGGCGGTGCGGGACGTTGGACGGCGGCAAGTAGGACGCGTGGCTGACGGTGCTCCCGTCGTTGGCCGCCAGCGTGGCCACCGCTTGTGCGGTCGTGTCCGCCTCTGTAAGTGCATCTAGTGCCCCTTAGTGATTTTGGTGTATTGAAGACTTATAGGTTAAGGTACTAATGTGTTTGTGAGTGTACACATGTCTATAAGTCTATGAGGAGTTTGGTATTTACAGAGAAAGTCTACCCCTAAAAAGGAATGTCTTCAACTAAAGACTTTGGCTTTGTGAAGACTTTGAAAGTGAAGAAATTGGTGTGATCCTGTAGACTTGATATTCATGCGAGGAATATGAAGCTTGAAGACTTTTGCTTTCGTAGTTTCATTTTTCTCTTTCTTGAGTCATAGGAAACACCGTACTGTTAAAGGGGGTCGAGGTAAAACTAAGGAAAACTTTCCAAGTGATGCTCATCTCAAAATCCTACACCTACCAATCCTTTCGAGTGAAGCCATTGGAAATCTCATACAGTTCAGTCATTTTCTTTAGTGACAAAGACGAAGATCTTCTGGTCTCTAAGGAATTTTTTCTGACTGGGGAGTTAGGAATTTGCCAGTGCGGATTGCCTACAAGTGAGGAACATGATAGCCCTGAGGAATTTGATAGCCAAATTTCCGACTGTTGCTGTGCTACATGTCAACTGTCCCAAAATATCTACCCACCTAAAGATCATATCATTGAAGGGCATTTATGTCTTATCATGTTGGGCCGCTCCCTAGGCTATAAATAGCTTCCCCTTACAACCACTAGCTGGTTGGCTGCAACACGAGAAACTGACACTTGTCATTGAGAGCATCCCATCCTCCGAGGACTTTGAGCGAAAATCATCAAGTGAGGAAAACCCAAACCCAACACCTACAAACCCAAAGTGATTGAGCATCACTGAAGAAATTTTTCCTGTGTGGAATAGACGCTTGCTACCTTTGAGGACTATGCATCCTCTAGATGGTTAGGCGTCATGGTCTAGACCATCCAAGAGGAAATTGTGGATCAACGAGTGACCGAGTCTGTGAAGGTTTGGAAGTCACATGAAGACTTACCACGAGTGATTGGGTGAGGTCTGTGTGACCTTAGCTCAAGGAGAATACAGTGAGGATTGTCTGTCCTCAAGTTTAAATACCTAGCCGCTCCAACCAGATGTATGATTGTCACAGCAGTTGGAACTGGTCTACCAAATCATCGTCTTCACCAAGCTACTGGTTCTATTTCCTCAACCCTTTCAATTCCTCATTCCTGTGTAGAAGTACTTGATCGTTACTGTTTGAAGACTTTGACTAAAGGCTTTCTCAATTTCCTCAATCCTATTTCTTTAGTCAGTTTGTCTTCAGCTTGCTTATCCTGTGTTTATGCTACTTGTACTCTGTGTTTGTTTTCATTTCATCATGATGACTGTGCTACTACTCTGTTATACTTGCATCTGAGTACTTATTCCGCTGCTAAGTAGTTCATTGCTTAGGAATTTCCTCACCCTGAAATTCCTCAGTGATGAATTTGTAAAATCGTCTATTCATCCCTCTAGTCGATATAACGCACTTTTAATTGGTATCAGAGCAAGGTACTCCCTTGTTGTGTGTGATTTTGGTTTAACCGTCTGGAGTTTTAGTTATGTCAACTTCAGGTATGATCAAGGTCTTTGCTGGATGTCCTACCTTCGATGGGATGGACTACCCCTACTGGAAGAACAAGATGCAAATACATCTTGAGGAAATTGACAACGATCTCTAGTACGTTGTGGAAAATGGAGTTCCCTTTGTCACTCCTACCATCAACATTGCTGATGTGAACAGATTCAAGCAACTCGACTCTCAAGTGAAGAACATCATATGTGGCCATCTGAGCAAAGGGCAGTATGGCAGAGTGAGTGCTTTGGAGACAGCAAAGCTTATCTGGGATAGGCTGTCCAAGGTCAACGAAGGAGTCTCAACTCAGCGTGACTCTCGAGTTGATGTTCTTCGCAATCTCTTCAACCGCTTCAAAAGACTCGACAATGAAAATGTGTAGCAAACCTTCGATCGCCTCACTAACATCTCAGATGATCTTGGAGCACTTGGTGCCACTGACATCATCGACCATGAGGTGGTGAAGAAATTGTTGAGCTCGCTTGATTCCTCATTTGACACTCTGGCACTTATGATATAAGAACGTGGAGACTACAAGTCACTCGATCCCGCTGATATCCTTGAGAGGCTAAACACTCATGAGTTCCAACTTGCTGAGACGAGAGATCTCTATGGACCAAGCTATGGCAGATCACGCGCTCTAAATGCCAAGGCAGTCTCTGAATCTGAAGATGAGGATTCTGGTAGCAGCCTTGGTGATCCTGAAGAACTGAGCCAGGAGCTAGCAATGCTCGTGAGAAAATTTCAGAAGTTCTCAAGATGTGGTCGCTTTGGTAAATCCTCAAGAGGTGATGGCATGAGATCAGATTCCTCATCCCGTGACTACAAGAAGGGAACTTGCCACAAATTCAAGAAACCCGGTCACTACATCACTGATTGTCCTCAATGGGAGAAGGAATCAAAGAAGAAGAAATATAAGGATTATAGTTCTAATGACTCGAAGAAGAAGAAGAAATATTCAAAATCCTCATCATCAAAATCCTCAAAGTCTTCATCTCACAAGAAGAGCAGCTCCAAAAGGGCTCGGTCATTTATTAGCAAGGGAATTGACTCTGAAGCTGAATCTGAGGAAAATGAGGAAGAGGAGGCATCTGAGGAGTCATACTCTGGTGTGGCGAGCCTATCCCTCGCTATTGTGTTTGTCAGCAAGTCCATCTTCAACTCTGAGGAAAATGACCTCCCAACACCGCTGATGACGGCGATGATGACTACGCTCCCACCTATTGCTTCATGGCAAAAGGTGCAAAGGTACTCAAATATCCCGCATCTGAATCAAGTGAGGATGAATCAAATCTCAAGCCTAGCTACTCCAAACTTGCTTAGATTGTTGTGAAACAACAAAAGGCTTTTGAAAAGGTTCAAAATATGCTAGACAAAAGCAATGACCTGTTGGGTGAAGAAATGGATCGAACTCAAACTAATAATCTTTAGAGACTTCAGTCTAAGTTTGATAACCTTCAAAGTCATCGTAACACTCTCTTATCTAATCATGAGAAGCTTTCTTATGAATTCCTTCAAAGAAAACAAGATCTTGAGCAGCTAAGGGTGAGTTATGAAGATCTTCAGAACGAACGCAATTCATTGCTTGCTCAACAGATCAGTTCCGATCGGGTTGAATTCATTCCACCATGTTTGAAATGCATTGAACGTGAAGCTGCTAATTCTTCACCTGAAACATGCTTCTATTGCTGAAAATTCTTCAACTGTCTATGCTATCACAAATTCCTCATCCGAGGATGCTTCTAGTATCACTGACCATGCAGGGCTGAAGGAATTGTATGTGACATGCATGTACAAAAGCCTCAAAGGGCATCAGGATCTTTGTGATGTGCTTAAAAAGCAGATCCTCAATAGGAACCCTAGGAAAGAGGGTATTGCCTTTGAGAGAAAACTCAATGCTGACGGGACCTACTAGAAACCTGAGCAGTATCCCAAAACCTCATGGGTTGCTGCAAAGGGACCTTAAGTGGATCCATCTACTTTATCTGGATTTACATGTGAATCTTCATATTCTTCTGATGAGTCATTTGACTCCAACTATAAACTGTTCAAAAATCAGAATGGTGAAGTATTTGCTAGACATGTTGGCACTAACTGTAGGAACATTCCCCATATGAAGAAAATCTGGGTTCCCAAAAGGTGCCTTGAAAGTCTTCAGGTGAATGTCATCATGACACTATTGGGGATCGTAGCAGAAATTTAAAATTTTCTGCGTATCACCAAGATCAATCTATGGAGTAATCTAGCAACGATGGGAAGGGGAGTGCATCTACATAACCTTGTAGATTGCTAAGAGGAAGCGTTCAAGAGAACGGGGTTGATGGAGTCGTACTCGTCGTGATCCAAATCACCGATGATCCTAGCGCCGAACGGACGGCACCTCCGCGTTCAACACACGTACGGAGCGGAGATGTCTCCTCCTTCTTGATCCAGCTAGGGGGAGGGAGAAGTTGAAGGAGATCCAGTAGCACGACGACGTGGTGGTGGAAGTAGCGGGATCCCGGCAGGGCTTCACCAAGCGCAAGCGGGGAGGAAGAGGTGTCACGGGAGGGAGGGAGGCGCCCGGTCTTAGGGTGCTGCTGCCCTCCCTCCCCTCCACTATATATAGGGGGCCCTGGGGGGCGCCGGCTCCTAGAGATCCCATCTAATGGGAGGGGCGGCGGCCTAGGGGGTGGCTTGGCCCCCAAGCCAGGTGGAGGCGTGCCCACCCCTTTAGGGTTTCCAACCCTAGGCGCAAGGGAGGGCCAAGGGGGGCGCACCAGCCCACCAAGGGCTGGTTCCCACGTCACTTCAGCCCATGGGGCCCTCCGGGATAGGTGGCCCCACCCGGTGGACCTCCGGGACCCTTCCGGTGGTCCCGGTACAATACCGGTGACCCCGAAACTCTCCCGGTGGCCGAAACTGGACTTCCTATATATATATATATATATATATATATCTTTACCTCCGGACCATTTCGGGACTCCTCACGACGTCCGGGATCTTATCCGGGACTCCGAACAACTTTCGGTTAACCGCATACTAATATCTCTACAACTCTAGCGTCACCGAACCTTAAGTGTGTAGACCCTATGGGTTCGGGAGACACGTAGACATGACAGAGACAACTCTCCAGTCAATAACCAACAGCGGGATCTGGATACCCATGTTGGCTCCCACATGCTCCATGATGATCTCATCAGATGAACCACGATGTCGAGGATTTAATCAATCCCGTATACAATTCCCTTTGTCTACCGGTATAGTACTTGCCCGAGATTCGATTGTCAGTATCCCGATACCTTGTTCAATATCGTTACCGGCAAGTCTCTTTACTCGTGACGTAACACATCATCCCGTGATCAAATCCTTGGTCACATTGTGCACATTATGATGATGTCCTACGGAGTGGGCCCAGAGATACCTCTCCGTTTACACAGAGTGACAAATCCCAGTCTCGATTCGTGCCAACCCAACAGACACTTTCGAAGATACCCGTAGTGCACCTTTATAGCCACCCAGTTACGTTGTGACGTTTGGTACACCCAAAGCATTCCTACGGTATCCGGGAGTTGCACAATCTCATGGTCTAAGGAAATGATACTTGACATTAGCAAAGCTTTAGCAGACGAACTATACGATCTTGTGCTAGGCTTAGGATTGGGTCTTGTCCATCACATCATTCTCCTAATGATGTGATCCTGTTATCAATGACAGCCAATCTCCATGGTCAGGAAACCATGACCATCTATTGATCAACGAGCTAGTCAACTAGAGGCTTACTAGGGACATGTTGTGGTCTATGTATTCACACATGTATTATGGTTTCTGGTTTATACAATTATAGCATGAACAATAGACAATTATCATGAACAAGGAAATGCAATAATAGCCATTTTATTATTGCCTCTAGGGCATATTTCCAACAGTCTCCCACTTGCACTAGAGTCAATAATCTAGTTCACATCACTATGTGATTGTAATGAATCCAACACCCATGGGGTATGTTCATATCTTGCTTGTGAGAGAGGTTTATCAGTTAATGAGTCTGAACCTTTCAGATCCATGTGTGCTTTACACATCTCTATGTCATCTTGTAGATGCAGCTACCACGCGCTACTTGGAGCCATTCCAAATAACTGTTCTACTATACGAATCCGGTCTACTACTCAGAGTCATCCGGATTAGTGTCAAAGTTTGCATCGACGTAACCCTTTACGATGAACTCTTTTACCACCTCCATAATCGAGAAAATTCCTTAGTCCACTAGTTTCTAAGGATAAGTTCGACCGCTGTCGTGTGATCCACTCCTGGATCACTCTTGTACCCCTTGATTAACTCATGGCAAGGCACACTTCAGGTGCGGTACACAACATAGCATACTGCAGAGCCTATGTCTAAAGCATGGGGGACGGCCTTCGTCCTTTCTCTTTCTTCTGCCGTGGTCAGGTCTTGAGTCTTACTCAATACTCACACCTTGTAACACAGCCAAGAACTCCTTCTTTGCTGATCTATTTTGAACTCCTTCAAAATCTTGTCACGGTATGTATTTATTCAAAAGTACTATTAAGCGTTTTGATCTATCCTTATAGATCTTGATGCTCAACGTTCAAGTAGCTTAATCCAGATTTTCCATTGAAAAACACTTTTCAAATAACCCTGCATGCTTTCCAGAAATTCTACATCATTTCTAATCAACAATATGTTAACAACATATACTCATCAAAAATTCTATAGTGCTCCCACTCACTTCTTTGGAAATACAAGTTTCTCATAAACTTTGTATAAACCCAAAATCTTTGATCATCTCATCAAAGCGTACATTCCAATTCCGAGATGCTTACTCCAGTCCTTAGAAGGATTGCTGGAGCTTTTGCATACTTGTTAGCATCTTTCAGGATTGACAAAACCTTCTGGTTGTATCACATACAACCTTTCCTCAAGAAAAACATCGAGGAAACAATGTTTTGACATCCTATCTGCAAGATTTCATAAATAATGCAGCAACTGCTAACATAATTCCAACAGACTCTTAGCATCGCTATGTGTGAGAAAGTATCATCGTAGTCAACTCCTTGAACTTGTCAGGAAACATCTTAACGACAAGTCGAGCTTTTTTAATGGTGACACTCACCATCATTGTCTGTCTTCCTTTTAAAATCCATCTGCACCCAACAGCCTTACGACCACCAAGTGGTTCTTTCAAAGTCTATACTTTCTTTTATACATGGATCCTCTCTCGGATTTTATGGCCTCGAGCCATTCTTTGGAATCTGGGCCCACCATCACTTCTCCATAGCTCGTAGGTTCATTGTTGTCTAGCAACATGACTTCCAAGACAGGATTACGTACCACTCTAAAGTAGTATGCATCCTTGTCGACCTATGAGGTTTGGTAGTGACTTGATCCGAAGTTTCATGATCACTATCATAAGCTTCCACTTCAATTGGTGTAGGTGCCATAGGAACAACTTCCTATGCCCTGCTACACACTAGTTGAAGTGACGGTTCAATAACCTCATCAAGTCTCCACCATCCTCCCACTCAATTATTTCGAGAGAAACTTTTCCTCGAGAAAGGACCCGTTTCTAGAAACAATCACTTTTGCTTCCGGATCTTAAATAGGAGGTATACCGAACTAGTTTTGGGTATTCTATGAAGATGCATTTATCCGTTTTGGGTTTGAGCTTATCAGCCTAAAACTTTTTCACATAAGCATCGCAGCCCCAAACTTTTAAGAAACGACATCTTAGGTTTCTCTAAACCATAGTTCATACGGTGTCGTCTCAACGGAATTGTGTGGTGCCCTATTTAAAGTGAGTGCGGTTGTCTCTAATGCCTAACCCATAAACGATAGTGGCAATTCGATAAGAGACATCATGGTATGCACCATATCCAATAGGGTGCGGTTGTGATGTTCGGACACACCATCACACTATGGTGGTCCAGGCGGTATTAGTGTGAAACAATTTCCACAATGTCTTAATTGTGTGCCAAACTCATAACTCAGATATTCATCTATATGATCATATCATAGACATTTTATCATCTTGTCACGACGATCTTCAACTTCACTCTGAAATTACTTAAACCTTTCAATAATTCAGACTTGTGTTTCATCAAGTAAATATACTCAGCATCTACTCAAATTATCTGTGAAGTAAGAACATAACGATATCCACTGCGTGCCTCAGCACTCATTGGACTGCACACATCAAAATGTATTACTTCCAACAAGTTGCTTTCTTGTTCCATCTTACTGAAAACGAGGCCTTTCAGTCATCTTGCCCATGTGGTATGATTTGCATGTCTCAAGTGATTCAAAATCAAGTGAGTCCAAACGATCCATCTGCATGGAGTTTCTTCATGCATATCTACCAATAGACACGGTTCACATGTCTCAATCTCTTCAAAAACGAGTGAGTCCAAAGATCCATCAACATGGAGCTTCTTCATGTGTTTTATACCAACATGACTCAAATGGAGTGCCACAAGTATGTGGTACTATCATTAATATCTTATATCTTTTGGCATGAACATGTGTATCACTATGATCGAGATTCAATAAACCATTCATTTTAGGTGCAAGACCATTGAAGGTGTTATTCAAATAAACAGAGTAACCATTATTCTCCTTAAATGAATAACCGTGTGGTGATAAACATAATCCAATCATGTCTATGCTCAACGCAAACACCAAATAACAATTATTTCGGTTTAACACCAATCCCGATGGTAGAGGGAGCGTGCGATGTTTGATCACATCAACCTTGGAAACACTTCCAACACATCTCGTCATCTCACCTTTAGCTAGTCTCCGCAGCCTTTTATTTCGAGTTACTAACGCTTAGCAACCGAACCGGTATTTATTACCCTGGTGCTACTAGGAGTACTAGTAAAGTACACAATAATATGACGTATATCCAAAGTACTTCTGTCGATCTTGCCAGCCTTCTCATCTACCAAGTATCTAGGGTAGTTCTTGATTGACCATTCCCCTCATTACAGAAGCACTTAGTCTCGGGTTTGGGTTCAACCTTGGGTTTCTTCACTAGAGCAGCGACTGATTTGCCGTTTCATGAAGTACCCCTTCTTTCCCTTGCCCTTCTTGAAACTAGTGGTTTTAGTAACCATCAACAATTGATGCTCCTACTTGATTTCTACTTTCGCGGTGTCAAACATCGCGAATTGCTCAAGGATCATCATGTCTATCCCTGATATGTTATAGTTCATCACTAAGCTCTAATAGCTTGGTGGCAGTGACTATGGAGAACTATCACTATCTCATCTTGAAGATTAACTCCCACTCGATTCAAGTGATTGTAGTACTCAGACAATCTGAGCACATGCTCAACGATTGAGCTTTTCTCCCTTAGTTTGCAGGCTTAAGAAACTTGTCAGAGGTCTCATACCTCTTGACGTGGGCACTAGTCTGAAATCCCAATTTCAGTCTTTGGAACATCTCATATGTTCTGCGACGTTTCAAAAACGTTTTTGGTGCCACAATTCTAAACCATTAGTATTACGTACTGAACTATCACGTAGTCATCAAAATGTGTATGTCAGATGTTTCCCAACATCTACAGACGATGCTCGAGGTTCAACACACTGAGCGGTGCATTAAGGACATAACCCTTCTGTGCAGCAATGAGGACAATCCTCAGTTCACGGACCCAGTCCGCATAATTGCTACTGTCAACTCTCAACTAAATTTTCTCTAGGAACATATCTAAAACGGTAGAACCAAAGCGTGAGCTACGACATAATTTGCAAAGACATTTTGAGTATGTTCATGATAATTAAGTTCATCCAATCAAATTATTCAATGAACTCCCACTTAGATAGACATCCCTCTAGTCATCTAAGTGATACATGATCCGAGTCAACTAGGCCGTGTCCGATCATCACGTGAGACGGACTAGTCATCATCGGTGAACATCTTCATGTTGATCGTATCCACTATACGACTCATGTTTGACCTTTCGGTCTTCCGTGTTCCGAGGCCATGTCTGTACATGCTAGGCTCGTCAAGTTAACCTAAGTGTATTGCGTGTGTAAATCTGGCTTACACCCGTTGTATGCGAACGTTAGAACCTATCACACTCGATCATCACGTGGTGCTTCGCAACAGCGGACCTTAGCAACGGTGCACAGTTAGGGGGAACACTTTCTTGAAATTATTGTGAGGGATCATCTTATTTATGCTACCGTCGTTCTAAGCAAATAAGATGTAAACATGCCAAACATCACATGCAAATCATAAAGTGACATGATAGGGCCAATATCATCTTGCGCCTTTGATCTCCATCTTCGAGGCGCGACATGAACACCACCGTCACCGGCATGACACCATGATCTCCATCATCGTGTCTTCATGAAGTTGCCTCGCCAGCTATTACTTCTACTACTATGGCTAACGGTTAGCAATAAAGTAAAGTAATTACATGGCGTTTTCATTGACACGCAGGTCATAAATAAATTAAGACAACTCCTATGGCTCCTGCCGGTTGTCATACTCATCGACATGCAAGTCGTGATTCCTATTACAAGAACATGATCAATCTCATACACCACATATATCATTCATCACATCCTTTTGGCCATATCACATCACATAGCATACCCTGCAAAAACAAGTTAGACGTCCTCTAATTGTTGTTGCATGTTTTACGTGGCTGCTATGGGTTTCTAGCAAGAACGTTTCTTACCTACGCAAAACCACAACGGTGATATACCAATTGCTATTTACCCTTCATAAGGACACTTTTCATCGAATCCGATCCGACTAAAGTGGGAGAGACAGACACCCGCCAGCCACCTTATGCATCAAGTGCATGTCAGTTGGTGAAACCTGTCTCACATAAGTGCACGTGTAAGGTCGGTCCGGGCCGCTTCATCCCACAATGTCGCCGAATCAAGATAAGACTAGTAACGGCAAGCAAATTGAACAAATCATCTCCCACAACTACTTTGTGTTCTACTCGTGCATAGAATCTACGCATAAATCTGGCTCTGATACCACTGTTGGGGATCGTAGCAGAAATTTGAAATTTTCTACGCATCACCAAGATCAATCTATGGAGTAATCTAGCAACGAGGGGAAGGGGAGTGCATCTACATACCCTTGTAGATCGCTAAGCGGAAGCGTTCAAGAGAACGGGGTTGATGGAGTCGTACTCGTCGTGATCGAAATCACCGATGATCCTAGCACCCAACGGACGGCACCTCCGTGTTCAACACACGTACGGAGTGGAGACATCTCCTCCTTCTTGATCCAGCAAGGGGGAGGAGAAGTTGATGGAGATCCAGCAGCACGACGGCGTGGTGGTGGAAGTAGCGGGATCCCGGCAGGGCTTCGCCAAGCGCAAGTGGGGAGGAAGAGGTGTCATGGGAGGGAGGGAGGTGCCAGGTCTTAGGGTGCTGCTACCCTCCCTCCCCTCCACTATATATAGGGGCCCTAGGGGGGCTCCGGCCCCTAGAGATCCCATCTAATGGGAGGGGCGGCAGCCTAGGGGGTGGCTTGGCCCCCAAGCCAGGTGGAGGCGCCCCCACCCCTTTAGGGTTTCCAACCCTAGGCGCAAGTGAGGCCCAAGGGGGGCGCACCAGCCCACCAGGGGCTGGTTCCCACATCACTTCAGCCCATGGGCCCCTCCGAGATAGGTGGCCCCACCCGGTGGTCCCGGTACAATACCGGTGACCCCGAAACTCTCCCGCTGGCCGAAACTGGACTTCCTATATATATATATATATATATATATATATATCTTTACCTCCGGACCATTCCGGAACTCGTCGTGATGTCCGGGATCTCATCCGGGACTCCGAACAACTTTTGGTTAACCGCATACTAATATCTCTACAACTCTAGCGTCACCGAACCTTAAGTGTGTAGACCCTACGGGTTCGGGAGACACGTAGACATGACAGAGACAACTCTCCGGCCAATAATCAACAGCGGGATCTGGATACCCATGTTGGCTCCCACATTCTCCACAATGATCTCATCGGATGAACCACGATGTCGAGGATTTAATCAATCCCGTATACAATTCCCTTTGTCTACCGGTATAGTACTTGCCCGAGATTCGATCGTCGGTATCCTGATACCTTGTTCAATCTCGTTACCGGCAAGTCTCTTTACTCGTTCCGTAACACATCATACCGTGATCAACTCCTTGGTCACACTGTGCACATTATGATGATGTCCTACCGAGTGGGCCCAGAGATACCTCTCCGTTTACACGGAGTGACAAATCCCAGTCTCGATTCGTGCCAACCCAATAGACACTTTCGGAGATACCCATAGTGCAAGTTTATAGCCACCCAGTTATGTTGTGATGTTTGGTACACCCAAAGCATTCCTATGGTATCCAGGAGTTGCACAATCTCATGGTCTAAGGAAATGATACTTGACATTAGCAAAGCTTTAGCAGTCGAACTATACGATCTTGTGCTAGGCTTAGGATTGGGTCTTGTCCATCACATCATTCTCCTAATGATGTGATCCCATTATCAATGACATCCAATGTCCATGGTCAAGAAACCATGACCATCTATTGATCAACGAGCTAGTCAACTAGAGGCTTACTAGGGACATGTTGTGGTCTATGTATTCACACATGTATTACGGTTTCCGGTTAATACAATTATAGCATGAACAATAGATAATTATCATGAACAAGGAAATACAATAATAGGCATTTTATTATTGCCTCTAGGGCATATTTCCAACAGACACCACCTGTGAATAATAGGAACCCCAGATCAAATTCTTCATATGGACCAAAGTCCTCATATGGACCAAAGTCCTCACGTGGATCAAATTCTTCATATGGATCCAGATCTTCATATGAACATCATCATGCTAACACCTCTGTTTCGCAAGGAAGATCTAAGGGTTATGAATATGTCCATTATTATTCAAATCATTATGTTCATAAGTCCTCAATGAATTTCTCTGCTTATTCATATGATTACTCTAACCCCTCTTGTGTGAAACGGAGTGGACTGGCTTCTATGCAACCTTTCTTCTATGGAGCTTGCAGAATGATGAATCTTTACCACCCCTTCAGATGTGGGTGGTGAAGAAAAAGAACTAATCTCTTATGTAGGGCCAGGTCTCCAAACGAACTTAAACGTCTGAAGAATTTACTGGAGACCTGAATATGCTTGAAAGGACGCAAGCTAATTATGAAGAAATGGATTTTTATTTCTCACGTCCTTATTCAGCTATATCTGTTCGATTGCTTGATGAATTTGATGTCATGTTCTTCACTGCTGAAGTATATGAGTTCGTAAGATGCACTAATTCATCTGCAAGATGATCAACCCAAAGCCACTGAGTGGGTCCTCCACAGTGGATGTACAAATCACATGACTGGTGACAGGAACTTATTGATGGACACGACTTTATCTCCATCGCATCTGATGCATATCACCTACACTGACAAAGGCAAAAGCAAGGTATTGGGTCTAGGTAAGGTTGCGATCTCAAAGAATTGACACATGGACAAAGTCATGCTTTTCGAGTCCTTAGGGTTCAACCTCATGTCTGTCTCAATGCTTTGTGATCTTGATATGGTTGTTATATTTGGCAAGTATCGTTGTGTTGTGATCATGGAAGCTGACAATTCCAAAGTCTTTGAAGGCTTTAGGAGAGGAGATTTATATATTGTTGATTTCTCTACATGACCACAACCTGCTAAATCTCTACTTGCAAAAGCTTCAGAAGGCTGGCTATGGCATCGACGACTTGGTCATGCTGGCATGAGGAACTTGCACACACTCGCGAAGAAGAAGTATGTCATTGGCATTGAGGGTGTCAAATTCCTCAAGGATCATCTGTGTGGAGCTTGTGAAGCTGGAAAGATGACCAAGGCCAAGCATCCCTCAAAGACCATCATGACTACCACTCGTCCATTTGAATTGCTTCACATGGATCTCTTTGGCCCTACTCATTATGCCACATTCACTAATGATGTATCTTTATATGGCTTTGTCATTGTTGATGACTATTCTCGTTACACATGGATGCATATCATCACTTACAAAACTGAAGTGCAGGAAGTCTTCAAACGATTTTTCTCGAGGGCTTCAACTAACTTGGTGTGAAGATAAAGCACATCAGAAGTGACAACGGGACCGAGTTCAAGAATACTGGTCTTGATGACTATCTTGATGAACTTGGTATTACTCACAAGTTATCTGCTCCTTATACTCCTCAGCGGAATGGCGTAGTGGAGCGCAAGAACGGGACTCTTGTTGAGATGGCTCACACTATGCTTGATGAATACAAGATGCATCCTCGCTTCTGGCCTGAGGCAATTGATACTGTGTGCCACATCATCAACAGGGTATATCTTCACAAATTCTTCAAAAAGAACTCATATGAACTCCTCACTGACAAGAAACCCAATGTGAGTTATTTCAAGGTCTTTAGTGCAAAATGTTGGATTAGAGATCCTCATCACAATTCTAAATTTGCACCAAAAGCACATGAAGGTTTTATGCTTGGTTACGGAAAGGACTCGCACACCTACAGAGTCTTCAACACCTATCACCACAAGGTTGTTGAAACTATAGATGTGCCGTTCGATGAAACTAACGGCTCGCAAAGAGAGCACCTACCTCCTATGCTAGATGAAATACCACCCGAGGAATCCATTAAGTTCAAGGCCACTGAATATGTCATTCCTACTGAAGAATCTGCTGAAGAAGTCAATCCAGAACGTGAAGAACATCATGTTGGTGCACCTGAGGAAAATAGGTCTAAAGAAAATGCTGAACCCACTCAACGTCGTCAACCTGCTCATCCTCGCATTGCTAATGAAGTGCAGATTGAGAGAATCATCAACGACATCAAAGCACCAGGTCCTCTCACATGCTCAAAAGCTTCACATTTGTCTAACTTTTGTGGGCACTTTGCTTTTGTCTCTATCACAGATCCCACCAAAGTAGATGAGGCGTTTCTAGAGCCTGAGTGGATTCAAGCGATGCAAGAAGAATTACATCAATTCGAGCTCAACAATTTTTGGGAACTTGTCAAGCGACCAGACCCACGCAAGCACAATATCATTGGCACAAAATGGATCTACCGCAACAAGCAAGAAGAAAATGTCCTTGTGGTGAGGAGTAAGGCACGGCTTGTAGCTCAAGGCTACACACAGGTTGAAGGAATTGATTTCGATGAAACTTTTGCACATGTTGCTAGACTTGAGGCTATTCGCATATTGCTTGCTTATGCTAACCATCATAATATCATCTTATATCAAATGGATGTGAAAAGTGCATTCCTCAATGGTAAGCTTGAGGAAGAAGTATATGTTGCTCAACCCCCAGGTTTTGAAGATCCAAAGCATCCTGACAAAGTCTTCAGACTCAATAAGGCCCTCTATGGCCTCAAGCAGCCCCCTCGGGCATGGTATGACACTTTGAAGGAATTCCTTGTGAAGAAAGGCTTCAAACCCAGTTCACCTGACCCAACTCTTTTCACCAAAGCCTATGATGATGAATTATCTGTGTGCCAAATATATGTTGATGATATTATCTTTGGATGCACTAACCAACTTTACAATGACGAATTTGCCTATATGTCGAGTGAGGAATATCAAATGTCTATGATGGGAGAATTGAAATTCTTCTTAGGTCTTCAAATTTGTCAACACAACAACATCTTCATATCTCAGGAGAAATACCTCAAGGATGTGTTGATGAAATTCAGCATGCAAGATTGCAAAGGCGTCAAAATCCCTAAGCCCAGAAATGGCCATCTATGCACTGATGAAAATGGTATAGACTTCGATCAAAAGGTATACCGCTCCATGATTGGCTCTTTATTGTATCTATGTGCATCTAGGCCAGACACTATGCTTACTGTTTGCATGTGTGCCCGATTTCAAGCTACATCAAAGGAATCACACCATAAGGCTATGAAGCATATTCTTCGATATCTAGCTCACACACCAACATTTGGATTATGGTATCCCAAGGGCTCGACTTTTGATCTCATTGGATATTTTGACTCTAACTATGCTGGTGATCGTGTGGACCACAAGTCAACATCAGGCACATGTCATTTCCTCAGACGTTCCTTAGTATGTTGGTCCTCGAAGAAGCAGAACTGCGTATCACTCTCTACTGCTGAAGCTGAGTACATTGTTGCTGGTCCGTGTTGTGCTCAATTGCTATGGATGAAGCAAACCATCAAGGACTATGGCATCAATGTGAAGAATGTGCCACTCTACTGTGACAATGAGAGTGCCATCAAGATTGCTCATAACCCAGTTCAGCACTCGAAGACAAAGCACATCCAGATTCATCATCATTTTCTTGGAGATCATGTGTTGAAGGGCGACATCTCTATCGAGCACGTGAAGACTGAAGAACAGCTAGCCGATATCTTCACAAATCCCTTGGATGAGAAGAGATTTAGCAAGTTGCGGTGTGAGATAAATATCTTTGAATCTTTGAATGTTCATTGAAAAGGACACACATCCTAACACTTATGCAAAATTGATGACTTAGATGTGCAACACACGAAGTAATGTTTTTCTTCAATCAATGAAGACTAACCCTCTAAGTGTGAAGAAATGAACGAAGAATTTGATTATCAGAGTCCTACTACAATTGTATGCGGCGTCTGAGGTCATCATTCTTATACGGTGGGTCACGCCACCAACAAAAGTTGAAAAATCTTCAATTTGAGTATTTTTCCAGTTTTGAAATTCCTCAGTTGTTCAAATTCTTCAACTTTGCATAGTCTTCACTCTTTTCGATTGTGTTCTTCATTGGCTATATATATATATGAGTTTTAGTCCTCTACAACATTCACTTATTGCTATTTCTTCAAGTTGACTTTTTCTGCTAAGTGAATGTGATTGGACCCTTCCCCCTCTATGCTAAACTCAACCCAGTTTGTTCACAAATTCTTCATGTGCGTTCTATTTGAAACTCGTTCAAAATCTTCACTGTGTCCTTATCAGCTGAAGAATTTGTGAACGAAACATTAAAATTTTCATATCTCAATTTTCGGCTTTTGCCGCTCAAACCGTTTCACATCCCACGATATGATTATTCTATTCAACCACAATCTCACACGATCTCCAGCTCACTGTACGTGGGTGACACATGTCGCTAGGATGAGAAGGGTCAGGGCACGTTCGTCCAATTTCTTCGGGCGAGTGGTTTTTTCACCTCGGCTATAAATACCCCTCACCCTCCTCAGACTTCATTTACCCCGCTCGACCTCACTCACCTCGCTCGAGCTCTCAGACCTAGCGCCGCTGCTACTTCCATCGTCGCCGGAGGAAGAGCTTCACTGCCTCGACCTCGTCGCCGTCGCACTCGCGCCGGCCGCGAAAATCTTCACTCCACCGCCGCCGTAGTTGTCTTTCGTCGCCGAGTTAGGGCGTGGAAGATCTGAACAGATGAACTTCCCATCTACACTTCCCAGTTCGTCGTGTTCTTCATCAAGGGTAATTAAATATATTTTTACTGCCCTTGTTGATTCTGATGTTTTTCACAAAATCTTCAAAACGTGTTTATTCTTCAACTTCCCCACTAGTTAAACACCTCACATGCATCTTTTCTTGATCTATTTCTCTAAGCAATGTTTTTCTTCAAGATTCCTCAATTGTGTGGATTTTCAATCTATACAACTCTGGAACCTAAGTTAAAGACTGCTTAGTGAAATTCCTCAAGACACTCTTGGTCAAATTCCTAAAAAAACTAAAAAAACTTCTGAGAACACATGTGACCTCTCCAAATTCTTCGCACCTATACTCTGTTCACAGGTACGCATGTCCACTGCTGAATCACTAGGTTCTCATCAACTTAACTAATTTGCAACATTCCTCGAAGAAAACTTGCATACCTCTTCAAGAACTCTATTGTTCAAATTCTTCAGCTGAAGAAAATGGCTGATGGCAAGAGACCTTAGAAGGGAGGGAAGAGATTGGATGTCAACACATCGTTTGAGATCCCTGATGCCATCTATGCAGGGTACTGCACACTAGCTGAAGAAACGAAGAATGAGCGCAAGGTGCACATACAGAGGATAGAGAGGGGATGGGCATGGGAATGGAGGGAGTACAGATATGTCACTCCTAAGTACATGAAGAAATTCGTGTTACACCCTCCTTGCCCAAGACCTCCGTTGGCACCTGACCAAGTTGCTGATCCCACTAGCCTCAAGTGCAGTGAGGACTATCCTGATGAATGGGGCAAGCGGCAAGCAAAGTTGGCCAAAATGGCCAAGGAAGCAGTGAAGAAATTCAGTGAAGATTCTGCTGCTGCCGCTGCTGAGGCGTCTGCTAGCAAGCCTAAAAAGGCTATGCCCAAGAAGCCTGCGCACTAGACCAGTTCCTCAGCTGCAATGCCCTCACGGCCAAGCTCGTTAAAGCCCTCACGGCAAATTCCTCAAGCAGCTCCAGTTCCCACTGTTGCAAAAGCTTCAGCTGCTGCTGCAAAGTCCTCAGCACCTGTGCACCTCGCCTCGTGTCAAAGGACTACTGGCATCTCAATTGCTTCAGGAGCCTCTACAAGTTCCTCAGCTCCTCTGCAGTCCTCAACAGGACCAACTTTGCTGAAGACAAAGGCCACTGCTGGACAAGGCACAAGGCCAAGTCCTCACAAGAAGCAGGTCGCCTTCCATGTACTGTCTAGTGAAGACGAAGCCGATGATGAGGAATTAGCAGAAATCATCAGAGACACACAGCAACGGGCCGCTAGAGCCAAAGGCACCAATGTGCCTCTTCTGCTGGATCCCAAATTGATCCTGGACTTCATTGATCTCTGGCACAAGGATCCCAACACTCCTATGCCTGATTTCAATCTCACACCTAACCAGAACCACATGCTGACAGCCTTTATAGGCGAAGAAAAATGGAAGTTTGAGAAGGCCAGGAAGCTAAAGAAGGCTTAGTACAAGAAGGAGCATCTTTCGAAGAAGAATGTCAAAATGACAACTGATGAACTTGTGACCATACAAGCTGAGATCAAAGCACTCAGTGATGAATTTGATGTATACCATGCAGATTGGCTGGGAGCCAAGGTCAGATTCGTCAACATGGCGAAGGGATTCACCTCAAATGTTGCAGCCCCAACACAACATGAAATTCCTCAGGCTGAAGCATCTGCTCAGCCTACTGAAGAACATGCGAGCACCGCTGATAAAAATCAGGCTGCTGAAGAAACTCAAAGCACCAGGGCTGATGAAGACATTCCAGCCGCTGAAGAAACTACCAGGGCAACCTCTAGTGTTGTGCTTGAAGAACAAGCTAGTCCTGTTGAAGCATCTGCTACAACGCCTGAAGAGATTGACCAAGCCAGGATAACTACATCAGTTGTGCCTGAAGAAACCGAACCAATTTCCTCTGCTCCTCCTGCACCAACAACAAGCATCAATCTTCCTTCTGCATCAAAAGCGAAGAAAACCAAGGCTGGCGAGCGAGCTGCTGTGAAGAAAAGGAAAGCATCTGCTTCCTCAGAGTCTTCAGCCCCAAAGAAAGTGAATACTTTGACAAGCTCCTATGAAAATCCCATAGATGTTGTTCCTCTGTCAAGCATGCCATCAAAGGTGATTGTTCCCTTTGGTGAGGAATATATGATTCCAAATGAATCAGATGAAGAAGATCCTTCTGCTTCTACGTCAGAGCAGTTGGGTGAAGATATTGAAGTGGATAACATCCCTTCAACCCCACTGGTATCCTTGCCCATGCCTCAGTTCACTGTTGAAGAGGCCGGCGTTGTAGAAATAGATGAGGAATATGAAGATGTGGACATTGGGTGTACCACTCTGATTCTGAATGATGACTACTGGGAAAGTCATCACCCCAATTCACCACTGTTCACACCTCTGCAACAGATTCCTCAGTCCCCTGTCCAGACTGAAGAAATTCACACGGGCTCTGAAGAACACCAGACATCTCTCCTCACTATACCTGAAGAAGTTCCAGCCACTAGCGTTGATGAAAATGTTGCTGTTGAGATAGAGACCAAGGCTGCTGAAGAGATTCCCACTGAAATTCCTCAGCCTCTGGCTCAAGAAACTGTGATTCAAGAGGTTGTGATGGAAACCACTGCAAATCTTCAGTCCAAGCCTCAGAATCCTCACTCCAAGAAGCAGAAGTTCAAAGATGATGACTTCTTTGTTGAGCACATATTCTTCACGAATTATAATCCATATGACTCTGCAAGACTCAGACGCAAGCACTTCTAGACAACAAGCCAAATGAATTTCTATTCCTCACCGCTGTTCGATAAAGACAAGATCTTTGACCATGAGAAAATTCCTCATGTGGACATGGAGTCGCTGCCCTGCTTCACCCCAGTCCTCAGTGTTCTTCATGATGCTGGGCTGCTCAACCTCTGCACCGACATCTGCGATTGGAATGAAGAACTAATTCTTCAGTTCTATGCCACGTTGCACATCACTGGCAATGTTGAAGACGTCAACTCATGGGTATTGGACTGGATGACTGAAAATACTCACTACAAAGCACCGGCCTTTGAATTGCTTCATGCCGTCCCAGTCAGTCCTCCCACTGAAGGTGCAAGGTGCATCTATGATGAACCTGAGCTGTCAAACCATTTGATGCAAGTGCTGATGAAGCCTTCGAAGCCAGGCCAAGCTCCAAGGACTCAATTCCTCGTCAAGGAACTGCTCTATGTGCCAAGAACAATATACATGATATTGACCAAAACCCTCAGTCCAATCAAGGGCCACAACTCTGATGATGAAGAAGTTGTTGGCATCATGACGAATCTTCTTTTCAACATCATACATGGTATTCCTATCAACTACCATGATTTCTTCATGAGGACTTTGGCAAATGTCGCTTTGTCACCCTTTGAATTGAAGCTTTACGCTCCCTGGATCATGAGATTCATCAGATCAAGGTCTTCCATTCACTACAAGGCTGATTTGCAAAATCACGTCAGCTACTTGCCCCCAATTGAAGTCCTCAAATGGACTATTTCCTCAGCTGATGAGAAGGGCAAGGATGCTGTTATTGATGAAGGCATTGGTCCATTGGATGGCTAGTTTCGCAAAGCTGCATCCTACTCAACCAATGATGACTCTGCCACTCATCACACTGCCGCAAATGCCTCAAGAAAATTTCCTCAAGCCACTGCTCCAAGGGTAATGACTGATCGTGAGCTTCTCCTTAGTCTTCATCAGAAGGTTGATCGCAACCACAAGTGGGTCAAGCGTCTGTTTGGTGCTATTCTTCAGAACATGACAGTCACTCAAAATACTGTGAAGAAGAATCACTACTATCTGCATGATGTCTTTGACCGCACTTGGGCTATTCTGTCTAACCTCTACAGTGCTGAAGATCTCAAGAAAATGGAATTTCAACAGGACTTTGACTGGGCAGAGCCACCTTTGAAGAAATTCAAGAAGGTCAAAGTTCCTCAGCTTGTGGCCAGTTCATATTCTTCATCGCGTGAGACTGATGAGCATGAAGACTTGAATGACACTGTGGTAGGCCCAACTCCAACGGACGACCCCAGCAACGCTGGCGCTCCTCCATCAACTTCGAGATGATATTCTTCAGGGTGTTAGTCCTCATTTTTCATCCCTTTTGATCATTCGATGACAAAGGGGGGATTTGAGTTAGTCTTCAAGCGGGTCTATAGATGGGCGTTTTTTGCTAAGTTACAACTCTTGTTCTTCTGAAGCATTTGTTGGATCAAGTTGTAAACTTAAGTTCGATGGTGGTCTGATACTTTTGCTATGTTCTTCTGCATGCTATTTCCTCATATATGTTAATGCACACATTCTGAATTACTTCAGCCACCATATTTCATCATGCATTTCAAATTCTTCATGTCATACGTCAAATGCATGTATGAATTACAAGATATAGGGGGAGATCTCCATGATTCTATTATACAATGTGCATTTGCTCTTCAAGGAAAATTCCTCACACATGCACATCTTCAGGGGGAGTTCTTCTATATCTTGCAATCAAATTCCTCAATATCAGTATTTACACTTCATATGTTTATCCCCGTTGAAAACTTAACCTATATTGTCATCAATCACCAAAAAGGGGGAGATTGTAAGTGCATCTAGTGCCCCTTAGTGATTTTGGTGTATTGAATACTTATAGGTTAAGGGACTAATGTGTTTGTGAGTGTACACAGGTCTATAAGTCTATGAGGAGTTTGATATTTATAGAGAAAGTCAACCCCTAAAAATGAATGTCTTCAACTGAAGACTTTGGCCTTCTGAACACTTTGAAAGTGAAGAAATTGGTGTGATCCTGAAGACTTGATATTCATGCGAGGAATATGAAGCTTGAAGACTTTTGCTTTCATAGTTTCCTTTTTCTCTTTCTTGAGTCATAGGAAACATCGCATGGTTAAATGGGATCAAGGTAAAACTAAGGAAAAGTTTCCAAGTGATGCTCATCTCAAAATCCTACACCTACCAATCCTTTCGAGTGAAGCCATTGTAAATCTCATACAATTCAGTCATTTTCTTCAGTGATAGAGACGAAGATCTTTTGGTATCTGAGGAATTTTTTCTGACTGAGGAGTTAGGAATTCACTAGTGCGGATTACCTAAAAGTGAGGAACATGACAGCCCTGAGGAATTTGATAGCCAAATTTCTGACCGTTGCTGTGCTACGTGCGAGCTGTCCCAAAATATCTTCCCACCTAACGGTCATATCATTGAAGGGCATTTATGTCTTATCATGTCGGGCTGCTCCCTAGGCTATAAATAGCCACCCCCTACAACCACTAGCTGCTTGGCTGCTCCGCGAGAAACTGACACTTGTCATTGAGAGCATCCCATCCTCCGAGGACTTTGAGCGAAAATCATCAAGTGAGGAAAACCCAAACCCAACACCTACAAACCCAAAGTGATTGAGCATCACTGAAGATATTGTTCCTGTGTGGAACTGATGCTTATTACCTTTGAGGATTGTGCATCCTCCAGACGGTTAAGCGTCATGGTCTAGAGCATCAAAGAGAAAATTGTGGATCGCTGAGTGACCGAGTCTGGGAAGGTTTGGAAGTCACCTAAAGACTTACCACGAGTGATTGGGCGAGGTCTGTGTGACCTTAGCTCAAGGAGAATACGGTGAGGACTGTCTGTCCTCAGGTTTAAATACCTAGCCGCTCAAACCAGATGTACGACTGTCACAGCAGTTGGAACTGGTCTACCAAATCATCGCCTTCACCAAGCTACTGGTTCTATTTCCTCAACCCTTTCAATTCCTCATTCCTGTGTGGAAGTACTTGATCGTTATTGTTTGAAGACTTTGACCGAAGACTTTCTCAATTTCCTCGATCCTATTTCTTTAGTCAGTTTTGTCTTCAGCCTGCTTATCTTGTGTTTACACTACTTGTACTCTGTGCTTGTTTTTGTTTCATCATGATGACTATGCTACTACTCTGTTATACTTGCACCTGAGTACTTATTATGCTGCTAAGTAGTTCGTTGCTTAGGAATTTCCTCACCCTGAAATTCCCCAGTGATGAATTTGTGAAAATCTCCTATTCACCCCCTATAGTCGATATAACACACTTTCGGCGTCCGGCTACGCCACTATTACGTCGCGAGCGACGACTTGAGCAAGGGCGACGACCTCAAGCTTTATCCCCGAAGACATGCTCTCCCGTAGAGCGTTCGCACCCGCGGTCATGGCAGATGTGGTGCCAGGTAGCAGGATGATGCGCTATGGTGTGGAGTTTATCTGGGTGTTGCCACTTGAAGTAGCGCATTCTAGTGAGGCCAAGCGTCCGGTTGCGTCATTAAGTCATCGGAGTTGGTTCCTCGGGCACTAAGCCTCTTAATGACGACATACGGACGGACGGCATGAATGCGGGCAGCTGGCGCCGGCTGGCAATGCACGGCGCGACGGCGAGAGGGACGAGGGTTTTTGGTGTGCCAGGGCAGTCAGCAGCCATCATGGCAACGTTGGAGATGCCCTTTGGTCACATGCGATCCCCACATGTCATTGAAAAAGCAAGACGACCCGGCATGGTCTAAGGTCCTAGGGATGCAGTTGGCCGCGCTACACCACTCCACGGACGCATCGCGATGCGCACACACTTCGGCGCCCCATGCATCCTCGACGAGCCGGGTGTTGATCTGCTGATCGTGCCACAACGCTAACGCCACCCTCAGCACACTGAAGTCAGCCATGTCCAGCAATGATGAGTGTGTCACTCACCGCGGTCGCCGTGTCTAGAGGCGGTGCGGGAGCGGTGCCATGTTGCTTGCCCCCACGACCCACATGAACGGTTGCCGGTGGCGAGGAGGTCATGTGTCAACTCCTCCATTGGACTAGCCTGCATCACGTCGTCTTGATAGGTGTGCCCCACAGTCGGTTTCCCTGTTTTCCCGGCCGAATTCGAGCGCCAGTCTCCGCGTTGCGCATTAGGCACAGAACAGGTGGTTTTTGTGCCCTGGTTCAAATGTGGTATAGTACCAAGTTGTTACCCTAGCCCCAAGTGTGGTGGTTTTGAGTATGGTACCACCCTTTTTCTTTTCAACTAGTGAAGCATAACACTTGATTAAGTATCTGGATGGTGTGCTAATGTAGGTGTCTGACTGTTTGAAGGAATAACTACGGTGTGCCCAGTCCGTGCCCGCATTTAGGGGTCTAACTTACCATGTTCCGGTAGTAGTAACTATACTAGTCCCTGCATACTCCCTCTGTTTTTATTTACTCCGCATTTTAGCTTTGCTCAGAGTCAAACTTTCTTAGCTTTGACAAAGTTTATAGACACAAATAATAACATATACAATAACAAATCAATACCATTAGATTCATTATTGAATGTACTTTCATATCATATAGATTTGCTATTGTAAATGTTCATATTTTTCTATAATTTTGGTCAAATTTTATGAAGTTTGACTTCAGTCAAACCTAATATGGAGAGTAAATAAAAATAGAGGGAGTATCTTACTCCCTGACCAAGACGGAAGGGAAAACGAGACAACTTATTGTTTATTTGAGCCGTTCAAGTATAATCATGTGGCATTGCTTATTTCTCATTCGTTTGCAACCCTCTTCTCCATCCATCATGTCGCCCTCCGGTCGAGTCCATCCTCCCGCATGCCTCATTTGAACATTCCGTTGAGTATCATTCGCATGTGGGCCTAGACCATGCTTGTATTTCCAATGTCGTAATTTTTCCGACATGCATACAAACAAATGGTTCATTTAAAGTTTCACTTTGCCTCCACTACGTGCCGCTTCCTGTCTTAGTTTTGACATCCCATTCGGTTCATGCCCCGACACATCTTGACAAGATCGATTGATGTTTAGACATCAATTGCGTGTCGTGCAATGTGATAAAGGTTTGGTCTGTTTCTATGATAGAAATGACCCACCGGGGGGAGGGGGCTATGGGGGTCAGAGGGAGTATATTGTAAGTTCATAAGCGAAACGAACATATTGTACCCACCCTAGTCCTCTTTCAATCGATCTCCAGACCCCGAGATGAAACCGAGAGAGAAAGAGTGGGTGCATGTGTGATACCTAAGGCGGATTCAAAATTTTGAACCGGTGATCATAGCATCCGCAAATCATATATAAAGGGTATTCAATGTTCGTCTCGCTTTTGAACGTACAATATACTCCCTCTGATCCTTTCTAGTTTACATATAAGTATTATGTGTAGTCAAAGTATCTCTTCTTTGATCAAACTTACAGAAAAAAGTATCAACATTCAATAATGCCCAATCAATATTGTTAGATTCGTACGTACTCCTAGATTTGTATTCAAACAGAGATGGTTTCCAATTTGTTTTCAAACACATGAATGTTCTTGTTCTCGCGCATGCTCTTCCTACTAGGATTTCGCCACGTATAGCCAGTCCACTAGTAACTTTTTAAGCTCCCTGTCCAATAGTACTAGTGGAGTACTGACAACATTTGTAGTAGAGTATGCACTGCTCATAGTACTCCCTCCTTCCATTTATATAGGGCCTAGGAGCAAGTCTAATAAGGCCTAGTCAGCAGGCTATAAGACTTGCCATGTCATTAAAATCCTACTTGGAGGAGTGAGAAGAGATGAGAGAGAGTGAAGCGGGCTCTTATTCTACAGCCTGGCTATAACACATAGATCAAGAAAAAATAGTATGCATCCAACTCTCTTCCAATCATATACCTTGCTCATGCAAATATTAAATGCTTAGAGCCAACCTAATAGCCATTCTAAGAGCCAACCTATTACTTATATGAGTATTTTTTATGATGGCTCTAAGTGAGGTGGCATCTCTTTATAGCTAACAGCGGGCTACATTATTAACCATGCTCTAATGTGTTTTTCATAACCGCCTTTGACTATTGACAAGATTAATAGTACATGAGATGTATAATGTGAAAATTATATCATTGGAAGCTCCTTACACATACGAATTTGACCGTATGCTTTGTGTAAGTTGCATGTCATATATTATTACCCTAACATTTGCTCAAAGTTCGCTTCGAAAAACGCATTAGGCCCTGTATAGATGGAAGGAGGGAGTAGTAGTGGAAGTGGATCCTCTGACATAGGTATCCCTACCTTACCCTGCCTTTTGGTCACTGACTGGCGCGCCCCATGCTTGCTAGGCCCCGCATGTCAGTTACTCAATGGGTTCGGACACGTCAGGGGATCCTCATCCGTAGTATACCCCTTTGTTTTTATTTACTCCACGGGATAGTAGTAGTGTAAATGACGCGGGCGGGGGAGGGGAAGGGATGTCGGTTTGCTCTCAACTACGGTCCCACAAGCGAGCGAAAATGCAAGACGAAGCGTGTTCCATTCGATGAGTGGCCTGGAGGGTCCAGCGTGCCGGGGTGCAACGCGAACGTGACAAGAGCGATGTACAGTCAAAACCGATTGACCGGTCGTCACCGGAACCACTATTCACACCAAAACCTTCGCTGCTTGGCCTACGCCAGCCACTGCCCCAAAACCACACCTCCTTTCCAAGCCATTCCCCCACCTTTCGATCCCCTAGCCTGCGTCAAGCATCCCCTAGTTCACCGGAAAGCCATGGTGCGCCGCAAGATCACGTACTACAAGATGCTGACACTGGAGCGCCGCGCAGAAATCATGGCGGCGGTCGGTGCCACAGACCTTCGTTCCCAAACTCGCTTTGCGGCGGGCTAATCCCCGAGTTCTCTAGAGCCAAGCTCCAAGGAGGAGGAAGCCGATCCAATGTTCATGGCGGAGGTCGCGGTGCAGAAGGCCCCCAATATGTATGAGACGATGGACGTCGACTTCATGCCGGTGTCCGGGTCCCCCATGGTGCGGGCGGACCAGCGGTTCAACCTGGCGATACTAAAGGAGGAGCAGGAGGCGGAGGCTCAACTCAACGCGGAGCACGCACATGCCGCTGCCATTGAGGCTCTCCTACAAGCGGAACCGGATGTCGTGGATGTGAACTGGGCGGCGGAGGCTCAACTTGACGCGGAGTGCGCGGATGCCGCTGCCATCGAGGCCCTACTGCAGGCGGAAGTGGACATCTTGGACTTGAACCGGGCAGCGGAGGCTCAACTTGACGCGGAGCGCTCGGATGCCGCTGCCATCGAGGCCCTCCTGTAGGCGGAACCGAATGTCAACCGGGCGTTGGAGGCTCAACTCGACGCGGAGCACGCGGATGCCGCTGCCATCGAGGCCCTCCTGGAGACGGAACCGGACATCCTGGACTTGAAACGGGCAGTGCTCTCATCTGTGCAGAGTGCCCGCACGCTCCGCGTGAACAAGTAGCTAGAGGTCGAGGACAAGCATGGTGTGGAGACACACGTCAGCAGCTTTGGCTGGTTCGCGCCGGCAGCCAAAGACGACGAGGTCATCTCGTTCCGTGAGCAGTGATAGTTTTTCTTTATGTTGTTGTTTTTAGGGATCTTTTGTTATATAAAAACATATATTTATGCAAGTCATCTGACTTTGATCATTTGGGTCAGTCGACCATTTCAGGCGGTTGGATGAATATCCTACGTCTCCTAACCCTTCTTCCTCATGCCTTCTTCTTCCCCAACAGACCACCGCACGGGCCATACGAATCTTCCCCAACACGCGGTTGGATAAACATACTGTATGAACGAAAATTATGTGTCAGCGGTAGGATGGCTAAGTTTGGTTTGATGGCATGCGGTAGCACATGCCAGTGAGGGTGTGTTCCCTTGGTTGAGTTTGCGGCGTGCAAGAGCGACTGTGTGAGGGTGCGGTGCGCCCACGATAGTCGTGCGCAAGTGTACCTCCTTTTCATTTTGAATACTTTAGGCAAGCTTGGAAAAAATGTGTGGCAAAGTATGGCAATGCAAGGCCTAGACCCAAACAGGATACAAGTACGTACTACGTAGGAGTAACTTGTGTTAAAAAAGAAAGTTGGGGTTTTGCTTCGCAGAATTGATCGATACAAATCCTTGTTTGACATGTCAATTAATGCATATTTTTTCTCCAACGCCCAAAGAGCTAACCATCTTACTCCTCATCGCTTGATTAATGCAGCGCCATGCAAACCAACCTTCTCACTTCCGCTTGCATGCAAGGGTATATTAATGTCCTTGGTTGCTATTACGAGGAAAACCCCATCAATTTTTCCTCGATTAGTGTTAGTGGCCTTCTGCAAATTGTAATTTTGATATACTGGCCTTGTGTACAAAAAAATGGAGGTAGTAACTATTTGACTTCCTTCCCCATTGCGGTGACCTCGACGATATCTCGAACGTTGTGGTTTGGCGAAGTGCGTTCGACGAAGAACACCATTGAGGGAGACCACGATAAGTCGTTCACAAGTGCCGCCTGCAAGCCGAGACAACCGCCTTATTTCAATCCAGGAAGTCCGTTGAACCAAAGGACGCGTAAATGTACTAGTACTTCACAATAGCGTCGTCCGTCCAGCTTAGTGTGGTGAGGTGGTTTCTCGAAGAAGATGATGGAGAAGCGGAGTCAGCGAATAGTGAAATGATGGTTGCTTCGTCTGCGCTTTGTGATTTGACGCCTCACTGCTTTGTGATTTGTGATAGAAGGGACAGGGGAGTAGACTCTATGCTCTATACTGTACATGCATCCAAGCATAGGAGAAAGAGGGGAGACGTTGCATTTTTCTATTCCTGCAATCAATCAATTATGGAGCTTCAGTTCCATCTTTTTGGCTTTGGCAGCGCCATCCACAATGGTTCCCATCGATGCCAAAAGCTATTTTCACATTTTGCTACACACTGTGGATGCCCTTAACTGTACCACTTGGTTTTGCTCCTGTGTGCTATCTATACAAATCTCAATTATATTGATCTAAAAAATTATAGTATCAAGATTAGTAAAAAGGAGGTGATTTTGCCGCGCGGATGGCGGGGGAGGTTTCTTATTTTAAGAGGATGTTGGCCTGGCGGTTTGCTAACATGCGGTCCCACGTGTCAGTGCTTTACCAAGCTGATCCGCATCCCACATGAGGCAGAACAACGGCAGAAACAACACATAGTTAACTTGAAGAAGATGAGGGAGAAGCGGATTCAGCAATGAGTGAAATGATGGTTGATTCATCCCTCCAACTTCATTTTTACTAGCATTATTATTACTTCGTCCCTCCAACTTAACCGCGGGAAAGATGTACCTTTGTGATTTGATGCCTCATTGCTCATTACTACGCAGGCGCCATGACTGAGGTGCTTCAGCCCTGCTGCTCTGCACTATATTTTGGTATGGCACGTGGACCCGGTAGCTTGATGTCCCACATGTCGGCGAAAGGGACTAGAACATTTATGAAAGCGAGCGCTCCACTTTTACGATGGAGGAGTACACGACATGGCGGCCTAGTGAACTGTTACTTGTACTGTAGTACTACTATAGTTTTGTTGTTTCGCACGATCCATCAATACAAACCCGATTAAACAGGAAAGGGCGGGATTTTCCCCGCGCGGTAGATGATACCGGCCATACATTTCAAAGGAAATTTTGATGTATGCAAACTGAATAATTAAGTAACAATATGAGATCTAGTAAATAAAAACACATATGATTTATTGTGTTAGAGCATGGTTAATAGTACAGCCAGCTGCTGGCTATATGATCTTGCCATGTTATCTATAGTCAACCTTATAGCCTGCAAGTATAATAGTTGCATATAAATATGTACTACTTTGTTGATACATGGCCCACCTTTTTCTCTCACAAAGTGTCTAGGAGTGCGTGCTACAACCTACTGTTAATTAGTAGCCTGCTTCTCTTCTCTTTCCGCCAACTCACCAAAAATATAATGTTTAAAGCCTTACAACCCGCCTACGTCATCCTATTATACTTGCTCTTAGAGTGTAGTAGTAGTGCTGCATTGCATAGTTGTTGGATGTAACATGCGAGAACGTGTAGAGATGTAGTTTTGGAGGGCCTACAGAGAGAAAAGCATAATATGGTCACCGGACTTCATAATACGCTCATTACGGTCACTATATACGTTTTGTGGTGATTATACGGTCAATTGATCACCGTTCAGCATCGGATTGCACTCTGTTGGCCAGCCAAATAGTCCGCATGGCACTATGTTGACTAGTTAAATTGACCACGTTCCTTGTGGGTCCCACCTGTCAGTTCGCATAGGAAAAAAGGTTAGATAAACACAAATTTACGCATGCATGACAAGACTCCAACCCATGCACAGGAACCACCTGGTTGTGTATGTGTCTGTCAGGGACTAATGTGTGCACTTGCATGTGTAGGTTGAGCACTTGAGCGTGAGAGTGTGTGTTGGTCGTGTGGTGTGTGCATGCATGCGTGCGTGTGTGCGTGTGAGTGTTGCGTGCGTGCGTGGTTGCGTGCGTACATGTGAGTGTTGCGTGCGTGCGTAGCTGCATGTGTTCATGTGAGTGTTGCATGCATGTAGTTCGTGTGCATGCATGCGTGTGTGTATAATCACCACACCAGCTCATGTGTGTTAAAACAGACGGCTTAGCATACCAATACAAGGCCAACTTGTCCGCTCCCACGGTCATGACTTTGAAGCACCGTCCAATATTTTTTATCATTTGTTCTCATTCTTACTAGCAAGATGCCCGTGCGTTGCATGTAACATCAAGATGCATTTGTATGAGTAGTTTATCTTGTGTGAGAAAATGATGAACGAGGGAAGGCCTTATTTGCAAATGTGGAGAGGTGTGCGGGTACCTTTTTGCAAAATTGCCATAGTTTCCTTCCTATCCGTCAGATATAAATCGGACGGCCTATATTGCAGGATGGCAGGCACACCATCATCACCAACTCTGTTTTTTATAAGAGTGTAGAGTAGATACACGCCGACAGGTGGGCCCAATGGTAGTAAGATAATGTGATGCAACACTAGAGGTGCCACATGGAGCATTTAACTGGTCAACTAGTCATGTCTTGAGCAAATACAGAGCTGTATGATGAGCCCGTGACTGTATAATAACCACAAAACGTAAATGGTGAACGTAATGAGTGGATTCTGAAGTCCAATGTATGTATCGTGCTTTCGCTTCAAATACAATGACCGTCACTATATATATCGCGAGAGAAAGATGAAACATGCGTGAATGTGTTGGGGCGTACTTTCAGAGGACCTGGAGATAGTTTGTGTGCGTACATGGCATAGAGGGGGTGTATGCGATGGAGAGAGATGCTCCTCGTTTCTCTTTATTATGACTAACTTTATGTATAGTATAAACATATAAAAATTCATAGTGTGGAATAAATATCATTGCGAGCACCATGCAATGCAAATAACGTTCATACTCCTCCATATAACTTTGTAATGTTGTATATAAGTAGAAATTCTAAAATAATTTTTGGCCACACTTTATTCAAAAGGAATGTTGTATGTGAAATAAACATGAAGAGATGGCTTTTTAGATCAATGGGGTACGTGATGTAATATGTGTGAATGTGTAGTTGATGTATTTGGCAGGGCCTAGAGAGGTATGTGTGTGTATTATGTATTCGAGAGAGGCATGGATAGAGGGGCCGGGGGGACGTTGGAGAGATAGCACGAGAAGTGAGCGAGGTCTAGAGAGAGACAAATATGATGTCATGACGAGAGATGCCCTTGAGTGTCTATATGCAAGGGGGAGGGGATAGAGGCACGAGGAGATTTTTTTGGTATCTGTGTGGGTGTGAGAAGATAACCAGACCTGGGGGCAGAGGGTGTGCCACTGCGTGAGGTCTGATGGGCTAAGGTGAGGCCCTTGGTTCGGTTCCGTCCTGCGCCACATTGGTCGACCCGTGACGCATTTAGGGAGACCCATGGAGGACTAGTCATACAAGACAAAGAGAGCAGAGTCGTGAAGGACTCTGTGTCCACTGACAAAGCCGGTTAGGATTTGTAACCCTAGGTCCTCGGACTAAGGCAACCCCTTATCTCTGATAGTACTTGTAAGTGCATCTAGTGCCCCTTAGTGATTTGGTGTATTGAAGACTTATAGGTTAAGGGACTAATGTGTTTGTGAGTGTACACAGGTCTATAAGTCTATGAGGAGTTTGATATTTACAAAGAAAGTTGACCCCTAAAAATGAATGTCTTCAACTGAAGACTTTGGATTTCTGAAGACTTTCTGAAGACTTTGAAAGTGAAGAAATTGGTATGACCGTGAAGACTTGATACTCATGCGAGGAATATGAAGCGTGAAGACTTGATACTCATGCGAGGAATATGAAGCGTGAAGACTTTTGTTTTCGTAGTTTCATTTTCTCTTTCTTGAGTCATAGGAAACATCATACTGTTAAAGGGGGTCGAGGAAAAACCAAGGAAAAATTTCCACGTGATGCTCAACTCAAAATCCTACACCTACCAATCCCTTCGAGTGAAGCCGTTGGAAATCTCATACAGTTCAGTCAAGCTCTTCAATGACAGAGACGAAGTTCTTCTGGTCTCTGAGGAATTTGTCCTGACTGAGGAGTTAGGAATTTGCTAGTGCGGATTGCCTACAAGTGAGGAACATGATAGCCCTGAGGAATTTGAACCTCAAATTTCCGACTGCTGCTGTGCTATGCGCCAGCTGTCCCAAAATATCTTATCCACCTAACGGTCATATCATTGAAGGGAATTTATGTCTTATCATGTCAGGCTGCTCCCTAGGCTATAAATAGCCGCCCCCTACAACCACTAGCTGGTTGGCTGCTCCGCGAGAAACTGACACTTGTCATTGAGAGCATCCCATCCTCCAGGACTTTGAGCGAAAATCATCAAGTGAGGAAAACCCAAACCCAAACACCTACAAACCCAAAGTGATTGAGCATCACTAAAGATATTGTTCCTATGTGGAACTGCGCTTGTTACCTTTGAGGACTGTGCATCCTCCAGACGGTTAGGCATCATGGTCTAGAGCATCCAAGAGGAAACTATGGATCGCCGAGTGACCAAGTCTGTGAAGGTTTGGAGGTCACCTAAAGACTTACCACGAGTGATTGGACAGGGTCTGTGTGACCTTAATTCAAGGAGAATACGGTGAGGACTATGTGTTCGGGACTATGTGTCCTCAGGTTTAAATATCTAGCTGCTCCAACCAGACGTTGGACTGTCACAGCAGGTGGAACTGGTCTACCAAATCATTGTCTTCACCGAGCTAACTGATTCTATTTCCTCAACCCTTTCATTTCCTCATAACTGTGTTGTGATCTTGTTCATATCTGTTTGAAGGCTTTGACTGAAGACTTTCTCAATTTCCTTAGTTCAATTTCTTTAGTCTGTTTGTCTTCACCCTGTTTTATCCTGTGCTTACGCTTTCTGTACTCTGTGTTTGTTTTCATTTCATCATGATGTCCATGCTTATGTTATGTCATGTCTGCATCTGAGTACTTATTCTTCTGCAAGTAGTTCTTTGCTTAGGAATTTCCTCACCCTGAAATTCCTCGGTGAAGAATTCATAAAAATCGCCTATTCACCCCCCTCTAGTTGACTTAACGCACTTTCAATTGGTAACAGAGCAAGGTACTCCCTTGTTCTGTGTGATTTTGGTTTTACCGCCTGGAGTTTTAGTTACCTCGACCACGGGAATGAAGACAGTAACATGCCCCATCTTTGACAGTCATGATTATCCCAAGTGGAAGGCCATGATGAAGAAGCGCCTCATGGCAATGAACATCGAAATGTGGACCGTCACTGAGATTGGGCTTACCGATCTCTGCAAGATGGCGGAGGCTGATGATATTTACAAGTACATTCTACTTAACCTCACGGCGAAGGACATCATCTGCTCCGGCTTGTCTCAAAATCAGTTTAGGAACATTATGCATCTCAGCCATGCGAAGCTCATTTGGGACCGGCTATCTGAGGTCTATGAAGGTTATCGAACTCATCATGATCCCTGGTTTGGGGATTTCATAGAATCGCACAAGACTATGACTTTCAATCCGGAATCATCATCCTCTTCACCATGCCTTATGGCAAAAGGTGCCAAGGTAACTGAATGCTACCTATCTGAGTCCAGTGATGATGTCTGGTGATGAATTTGGACCCAGCTATACCAAACTTGCTTCCCTTGCCACTAAACAACAAAGAGCTTTGGAAAAAAATTCAAAACATGCTGGATGAGAGCGATGATATGTTGGGTGAAGAAATGGATCATTCGAAAGCTTTAGCTGAAAGTCTTCAAAGACTTCATTCCATGTTTGATAACCTTCAGAGTCATCATAACACTCTCTTATCTGATCATGAGAAGCTTTCTTATGAATTTTTTCAAAGAAAGCAAGATCTTGAGAAGCTAAGGGTGAGTTATGAAGATCTTCAGAAGGAGCATGATTCATTTCTTACTCAACAAATCAGTGCTGCTCAGGAAGAATTTAATCCTCCATGTTTGAAGTGCATTGAACATGAATCTGCTAATTCTTCACCTGAAAGTTCAAATGCTTCTATTGCTGCAAATTCTTCAACTGTCTCTGCAATCACTAATTCCTCATCTGAGGATGCTGCTAGTATCACTGACCATGCAGGGCAGAAGGAATTGTATGTGACAGGCATGTACAAAAGCCTCAAAGGGCATCAGGCACTTTGTGATGTGCTTAAAAAGAAGATCCTCAACAGGAACCCTAGGAAAGAGGGTATTGCCTTTGAGAGGAAACTCAATGCTGATGGGACCTGCTGGAAGCCTGAGCAGTATCCCAAAACCTCATGGGTTGCTGCAAAGGGACCTTCAGTGGATCCATCTACTTTATCTGGCTTTACATGTGAATCTTCCTATTCTTCTGATGAGTCATTTGACTCCAACTATAAGCTATTCAAAAATCAGAATGGTGAAGTATTTGCTAGATATATTGGAACTAACTACAGGAACGGTCCTCGTAATCGGGAAAATCTGGGTTCCCAAAAGGTGCCTTGAAAGTCTTCAAGTGAATGTCATCATGAAACCACCTATGAAGAATAGGAACCCCAGATCAAATTCTTCATATGGACCTCATTCCTCATATGGATCAAAGTCCTCATATGAACATCATTGTGCTAACACTTCTGCTTCACAGGGAAAGACTAAGGGTTATGAATATGTGCAGTATTCCTCAGATCATTATGTTCATAAGTCCTCGAAGAATTTCTCTACATATTCATATGCTTACCCTAACCCCTCTTATGTGAAACGAAGTGGATTGGAATCTATGCCACCTTTCTCTTATGGAGCTCGCAGAATGATGAACTCTTTGCCACCCCTCCAGATGTGGGTGGTGAAGAAAAAGAAGTAATCTCTTATGCAGGGTCAGGTCTCCAGACAAACTTAAATGTCTGAAGAATTTGCTGGAGACCTGAAAATGCTTGAAAGGACGCAAGCTAATCATGAAGAAATGAATGTTCATTTCTCACGTCCTCATACTACTTTACCTGTTCTATCGTTTGATGAAATTGATCTAATGAAACTGATGTCACATTCTTCACTGATGAAGAATATGAGTTCGTAAGATGCACGAATTCATCTGCAGGATGTTCAACCCAAAGCCACTGAGTGGGTCCTCGACAGTGGGTATACAAATCACATGACTGGTGACAGGAGCTTATTGATGGACACTGCTTTATCTCCATCGCATCTGAAGCATACCACCTACGCTGACAAAGGCAAAAGCAAGGTATTGGGTCTAGGTAAGGTTGCAATCTCAAAGGATTGACACATGGACAAAGTCATGCTTGTCGAGTCCTTAGGGTTCAACCTCATGTATGTCTCAATGCTTTGTGATCTTGATATGGTTGTTGCCTTTGGCAAGTATCGTTGTGTTGTGATCATGGAAGCTGACAATTCCAAAGACTTCGAAGGATTTAGGAGAGGAGATTTGTATATTGTTGATTTCTCTACAGGACCACAACCTGCTACATGTCTACTTGCAAAAGCTTCAGAAGGCTGGCTATGGCATCGACGACTTGGTCATGCTGGCATGAGGAACTTGCACACGCTCGTGAAGAAGAAGCATGTCATAGGCATCGAGGGTGTCAAATTCCTGAAGGACCATTTGTGTGGAGCTTGTGAAGCTGGAAAGATGACCAAGGCCAAGCATCCCTCAAAGACAATCATGACTACCAATCGTCCATTTGAATTGCTTCACATGGATCTCTTTGGCCCTACTCATTATGCCACATTTACCAATGGTGCATCTCTATATGGCTTTGTCATTTTTGATGACTATTCTCATTATACATGGGTGCATATCATCACTTACAAAACTGAAGTGCAGGAAGTCTTCAAACGATTTTCTGCGAGGGCTTCAACCAACTTTGGTGTGAAGATCAAGCACATCAGAAGTGACAATGGAACCGAGTTCAAGAATACTGGTCTTGATGATTATCTTGATGAACTTGGTATTACTCATGAGTTATCTGCTCCTTATACTCCTCAGCAGAATGGCGTCGTGGAGCACAAGAACAAGACTCTTGTTGAGATGGCTCGCACTATGCTTGATGAGTACAAGACGCCTCCTCGCTTCTGGCCTGAGGCAATTGATACTACGTGCCACATCATCAACAGGGTATATCTTCACAACTTCTTCAGAAAGACCTCATATGAACTCCTCACTAACACAATATGAGTTATTTCAAAGTCTTCGGTGCTAAATGTTGGATTAGAGATCCTCATCACAATTCTAAATTTGCACCGAAAGCACATTAAGGTTTTATGCTTGGTTGTGGAAAGGACTCGCACACCTACAGAGTCTTCAACACCTATCACCACAAGGTTGTTGAAACTGTAGATGTGCGGTTCGATGAAACTAATGGCTCGCAAAGAGAGAATCTACCTCATGTGTTAGATGAAATACCACCTAAGGAATCCATTAAGTTCAAGGCAACTGAGGATGTCATTCCTACCGAAGAATCTGCTAAAGAAGTCATTCTAGAATGTGAAGAACATCATGCTGGTGCACCTGAAGAAAATGGCTCTGAAGAAAATGCTGAGCCAATTCTTCATCGTCAACCAGCTCATCCTCGCGTTGCTAATGAAGTACAGATTGAGAGAATCATCAATGACATCAAGGCACCAGGTCCTCTCACACACTCAAAAGCTTCACATTTGTCAAACTTTTGTGGGCACTTTGCCTTCGTCTCTATCACAGAGCCCACTAAGGTAGATGAAGCATTTCTGGAGCCTGAGTGGATTCAAGCGATGCAAGAGGAATTACATCAGTTCAAGCTCAAAAATGTGTGGGAACTTGTCAAGCGACCAAATCCTCGCAAGCACAATATCATCAGCACCAAATGGATCTACCGCAACAAGCAATTTGAAAATGGCCTTGTGGTGAGGAATAAGGCACGGCTTGTAGCTCATGGCTACACACAGGTTGAAGGGATTGATTTTGATGAAACTTTTGCACCTCTTGATAGACTTGAAGCTATTCACATATTACTTGCTTATGCTAACCATCATAATATCATCTTATATCAAATGGATGTTAAAATTGCATTCCTTGATGGTAAGCTTGAGGAAGAAGTATATGTTGCTCAACCCCCAGGTTTTGAGGATCCAAAGTATCCTGACAAAGTCTTCAGACTCAATAAGTCCCTCTATGGCCTCAAGTAGGCCCCTCGGGCGTGGTATGATACTTTGAAGGAATTCCTCATGAAGAAAGGCTTCAAACCCGGTTCACTTGACCCAACTCTTTTCACCAAAGCTTATGATGATGAATTATTCGTGTGCCAAATATATGTTGATGATATCATTTTTGGCTATACTGACCAACGTTACAGTGATGAATTTGCCTATATGATGAGTGAAGAATATTAGATGTCTATGATGGGAGAATTGAAATTCTTCTTAGGTCTTCAAATTCGTCAACAACGAAACAACATCTTCATATCTCAGGAGAAATACCTCAAGGATGTATTGAGGAATTTCGGAATGCAAGATTGCAAAGGCGTCAAAATCCCTATGCCCACAAATGGCCATCTATGCACTGATGAAAATGGTATTGACTTTGATCAAAAGTTATACCGCTCCATGATTGGCTCTTTATTGTATTTATGTGCATCTAGGCCAGATATTATTCTCAATGTTTGCATGTGTGCCCGCATTCAAGCTACACCAAAGGAATCACACCATAAGGCTATGAAGCATATTATTCAATATCTAGCTCACACTCCAACACTTGGATTATGGTATCCTAAGGGCTCGGCTTTTGATCTCATTGGATATTCAGACTCTGACTATGCTGGTGATCATGTGGACCACAAGTTAACATCAGGTACATGCCATTTCCTCGGATGATCCTTGGTCTGTTGGTCTTCGAAGAAATAGAACTGCGTATCACTTTCTACTGCTGAAACTGAGTACATTGCTGCTGGTTCGTGTTGTGCTCAATTGCTATGGATGAAGCAAACTCTCAAGGACTACGACATCAATGTGAAGAATGTGCCACTCTCTTGTGACAATGAGAGTGCCATCAAGATTTATCATAACTCTGCTCAGCACTCGAAGACAAAAGACATTCAGATTCGTCATCATTTTCTTTGTGATCATGTGTTGAAGGGCGACATCTCCATCGAGCATGTGAAGACTGAAGAACAGCTAGCCGATATCTTCACAGAGCCCTTGGATGAGAAGAGATTTAGCAAGTTGCGGTGTTAGCTAAATATCTTAGAATCTTCGAATGTCCTTTGAAAAGGACACACATCCTAACACTTATGCAAAATTGATGAGTTAGATGTGCAACACACGAAGTAACATTTTTCTTCAATCAATGAAGACTAACCCTCTAAGTGTGAAAAAATTAACGAAGAATTTGATTCTTAGAGCCCTAAGACAATTGTACGCGGTGCCTGAATTCATCATTCTTATACGGTGGGTCACGCCACCAACAAAAGTTGAAAATCTTCAATTTGAGTATTTATTGATCTTGAAATTCCTCAGTTGTTTGATTTCTTCAACATTGCAATGTCTTCACTCTCTCCGTCATTTTTCTCCATTGACTATACATACATACATACATACACACACACACACACACACACACACACATATATATATATATATATGAGTTTATGTCCTCTACATCATTCACTTATTGCTATTTCTTCAAGTTGCTATTTTCTGCTAAGTGAATGTGATCGGACCCTTCCCCCTCTATGCTATACTCAACCTAGTATGTTCACAAATTCTTCATGTGCGTTCTATCTTGAAACACGTTCAAAATCTTCACTGTGTCCTTGTCAGCTGAAGAATTTGCGAACGGAACATTAGAACTTTCTCATTTAAATTTTTAGCTTTTTGCTGCCTAAATTGCTCCACATCCCATGATAAGACTTATCTATTCACCTACGATCTCACATGATCACCACCGCTCTGTACGTGGGTGACACATGTCGCATGAATGAGAAGGGTCAGGGGCACGTTCGTCCATTTTCCTCGGGCAAGAAGTTTTTCACCGAGGCTATATATACTCCTCACCCTCCTCAGACTGTTTTTACTCCGCTCGACCTCACTCCCTTGCTCAAGTTATCAAACCGAGCGCCGCCGCTACTTCCATCGTCGCCGGTGAGGAAGAGCTTCGCTGCCTCGACCTCCTCCTCGTCGTACTCGCACCGGCCGCGGATTTCTTCACTCCACCGCCACCGTAGTTGTCTTCCTCCGCCAAGTTAGGGCGTGGAAGATCTGGATTGACGAAATTCCAATCTACATTCCCAATTCATCGTGTTCTTCATCAAGGGTAAATAAAAGTTACTTTTACTGCCCTTGTTGATTCTGATGATTTCCACAAATCTTCAAAAAGGTGTTTATTCTTCAATCTTCACATTCTGAACACCTCACACGAGCATCTGTTCTTGATTCATTTCTCTAAGCCACATTTTTCTTCAAGATTCCTCAACTATGTGGATTTTCAATCTATACAATCCTGGAACCTAAGTCAAAGAATGCTTAGTGAAATTCCTCAAGACACATCTGGTCAAATTCCTCAAACTTGTTATTTTTGCAAAAACTTCTGAGGACGCATATGACCTATCCAAATTCTTCGCACCTATACTCTATTCACAGGAACTCATGTCCGCTGCTAAATCACTAGGTTCTCATCAACTTAACTCATTGGCAGCGTTCGTCAAAGAAAAGTTGCATACCTCATCAGAAAACTCAATCGTTCAAAATCCTCAGCTGAATAAAATGGCCGACGGGAAGAAATCTCAGAAGAGAGGCAAGAGACTGGAAGTCAAGACAACATTCGAGATACCTGAGGACATTTATGAAGACTATTGTACTCCTGATGAGGCCAAACATGGCAAGGAGAACAAGAATCAGCGCAAGGTGCTCATACAAAGGATAGAGAGGAGATGGGCACGAGAATGGAGGGAGTACAAGTATGTTACTCCAAAGTACATGAAGAAATTCGCTCTTCACCCTCCTTGCCCAAGACCTCCACTGGCACCTGGCCAAGAAGCTGGTCCCACCAGCCTCAAGCGCGGTGAGGACTATCCTGACGAATGGGCAAGACGACAAGCAAAGCTAGCCAAAATGGCTAAAGAAGCAGTGAGGAAATTCAATGAAGACTGCTGCTGCTACCACTGCTGAGGCCTCTGCTAGCAAGCCCAAGAAGGCTATGCCAAACAAGCCCGCACACAAGCCCAGTGCCTCTTCTTCAATGCCCTCACGGCCAAGCACCTCAGCAATGCCCTCACTGTTGGAGATATGCCCTAGAGGCAATCATGTATAATGATATTTCCTATGTGTTTAGGAATAAAGATAGTCCTTGGACATTATCAATGATGTGTATCTGCAAGTACGCAACTTGTTTGTGGGACTATGCATTGTATGATGAACGTCCTAAAAGGTCCCTAGTCAAAAGGGTTGTGTGGAAGCACAACCATCTAGACTAGCATATGACACGGTCAATGGCTTGGTCTCACTAGCCATGGAGCATTGGATGCTAACCGGATAATATGGACTCGGAAGGATCTAGTCGGATTCGACGCAGTTGGATCCGAGTTGAGATAAGGTCCGAGTCGGATAGACCCAACTATGAGACGCAGTGATATGTCATCTGTGAGTCTCTAGTGCAACATACGTTCTATGTCCTAAGACCTAAGCTGGCACATGTACTCAGGATGGTAACAGACTTGCTTTGGGCCAACCAAACGCTACTCCGTGACTGGGTAATTACAAAGGTAGGTTTCGGGCTTGTCCAGACCCATGCTGCGAGACATGGTCGAGCAAGATGGGATTTGCCCCTCCGATAAGGAGAGATATACTCTGGGCCCTTGTGTGATTCGACCAGGATAAGCATGGCCATGCGACAAGGATTATGAGATAATATGGTTTGTGGTCGGCATCACTGGAACGACAAAGAGGTTGTGCTAGCACAAGGATGATAGACTCGCCTTGAGCCCGACAACATATATCGTGTGGCAAAAGGAATGGAAGTGTGATGTATAGGTTTGCCTAACCAGCTTCATCGTCTGCTTGGTGGTCGGCACGCCTTACTAGAGGCCGCTACCAGCCATGTAGTCCGGAGGTGATCCGAACTGCGACCAAGCCGGCTTGAACCTAAGGGGTCGCGCGCTTAGGGGAAGGAACCTACGAGGTCGGGTCCGAGGACACTAGTCGGATGTGATCCGAGCTGTATTCGGATTGTGGCCGAGTAGACTTATGGGCTTTAGGGTCCGTGTGAGGCCCAAGTATTGAGCCCGCGATGGACGCCTATATATAAAGTGGGGTGCGGCACACTCATGTGGTTGATCACTTCGGCGCTGTCACTAGGGTTTGCATGTGTTGCGTATAGACACCTCCACTCGCTACCGATTGTGTGATCGGACCTAGCAGTCCGCTGCATGACGTTCCTCCTTCATGCACGGATACCGTTAGAGGCAGTGCACTTGCGCAGCTCCGGCGAACCTGTACGGGGGAACCGACTACCGGTTGTACAAGGGAGATCGGACGAGGAGACGATCCACGCAGACGCGCTGCCCCAACTCTTCTTCCGCTACACGGCACTGCGCGTCTAGTGGTAACAAACTGTGATCCATCTCCCATAGCATGTTCTTGGTTATTCTGCGCGTAGGAAAATTTTAATTTGCAGTCGATGCACCCTACCGTAGAACCCAACAGTGGTATCAGAGCCTCTGCTATAGGATTTGGATTCAGATCGTATGCATATTATATATGTGGAGGCGATAGATGAGATCTTTTGTTGTTGATGAGATCGGCTGTGTGCACGGTTGATGAGATTAACTGCACATGGGGATCGATGTGCCTATGTTTTCTGATAATCGAAGTCGATGAGGTCATGACACAACCTACCCCTACCGGCCGGTATCTGCCATCGGGGTTAACGGTGAAACGTAAATCCGAATCGGGCTCGCGATGATCGCTTAGATTGGTCAGATCAGAGAATTCGGCGTGATCAGAGAATTCGGCGCTTCCCCTTGGAACCCTGCCCGCTAACCGGCTAGCGGGACCGCCGTGTGTGTAGCGCCTTGTATTTCGTACACGATCACTCAAACTGGTAGAATACGATTCTATGCATAACTTTATTTTGCAGGGTTTGATGTGAATAGTATGGTTCATGTGTATGTGATGCATGTGTGTAAATTATACATGTCCTGCGTGTCATGTTTGTTAGCCGGCGGGAGCCAAAGTGCTTTCATTATATTGTATAACGACCTGCGTGTCGACTTATGACTCTACGTAAAATTCATTACTAGTTGTAGTAGTTGGATAATAGAGATCAGGTTGGTGGTTTGGCGGCCCGGTATGACAAACAAGATGGAGTTTCTAGATGGTCATCGGAGTTGGAGCCGACCTGGAAGAACATCCATGAAGGAGCCATACTATTTCACAATATATGTTTTACTTGTGATTGTTATGCTTCTTTGTTTCTATGCATGTTAGAATGGTAGAAAGATCCCTCATGAATATCAAGTAAAATTGCCATTCCCGATGTTGCACCTTCGCACGTCAAGTACGTCTAGTAGTGGGCTCATAAAATTGGGGTGTTGCTAGGCGTCCTTGAACTGAAGGGTTCGTGTCGGACACGGACATGCACTGCATTAGGTTAACTTGACAAGGCTATCAAAACGGTTTTGGGCCTTGTGGCAAAAGAGGTCGGGAGCCGGGGTATGAGATACCCACCTGACCGACAGGAGTCGTATAGAGATATGATTAGCAAGGAGTTGCTTACCGGATAGGCATGTTTTCTAGCAGTGATGCTAAAGCTCACTAGTCGCATGTGCTAGTCGGATCCTGAATCACTGAGAGTTTGTGGAGGGATGCTGACTTCAGTGGGAGTATTTCTATTTAAGGCTAGAATTACTCTACATAAACACATTGCTTAGTGATTGCATATTTTTCTGTTGTAGATCAATGGCACCACCTGCTCAACCCAACTTTGCATTGATATCAATTCTGGAAAAGGATAAACTGAATGGAACAAACTTTACTACCTGGTATAGAAATTTGAGAATTGTTCTCAAGCATGATAAAAATGAACATGTTCTAGAGGATCCGCTTCTAGAGGAACCTGCTGATAATGCTAGTACCACAACCAAGAATTCCTACCGGAAACTCGTTGATCAATCAAACGAGATCGTCTGCCTCATGCTGGCTTGTATGGACCCCGATTTGCAGCAGCATTTCAAAGACGTTGGGGCTTTCGATATGATCGAGAGTCTCAAGAGCATGTTTCAGGTGCAGGCTAGGACCGAAAGGTTCAATGTCTGGCGATCCTTGATGAATTGTAAGCTGAAGGAAGGTGATCCACTGAGCCCACATGTGATCAAAATGATCGGATATGTGCAAGCTTTGGATCGGTTGGGCTTCCCGCTCTTGGATGAGCTGGCTACTAATGCAGTTCTGGGTTCTCTTCTGCCCAGCTATGGGACGTTCATCTCGAACTATCATATGCATGGCATGGATAAGAAGCTCACTGAATTGCATGGGATGCTCAAAGTGGCAGAGTAGGATATTAAGAAAGGCACGCATCAAGTGTTGATGGTGTAGAAATCGGCTAAGTTCAAGAAGAGTTGGTCCAAGAAAAAGGCTTAGGCAAAGGGCACGGAGACGATAACCTCCGCCGCTGCGCCAAAGTCTGGACCGGACTCAAAGACCATTTGATATCATTGCAAGGAAACTGGTCACTGGAAGAGGAACTGTAGCAAGTGGCTTGCAGAGCATGACAAGAAGGCCGGGAATGCTGCTTCAGGCAAAGGTACACTTGTTGCATATGTTATAGACATTTAACTTGCTGACATACCTAGCAGCTCTTGGGTATTTGATACCGGATCGGTTGTTCACATTTGCAACTCGATGCAGGGGCTGGTAAGAACTAGGCATGTGGCACAAGGGGAGATTGACATCAGGGTCAGCAACAAAGCAAGAGTTGCTGCGTTGGAGGTCGGCACGATGCAACTCCAGCTTCCTTTTGGATTTTTTTGGAATTGAATAATTGTTATTACATTCCTACACTTAGTCGGAACATTATTTCTACCTCATTCTTGATGAGTCAGGGTTATGAATTCAATTTAAAGGACAATGGTTGTTCGATTTATTTTAATGGTATGTTCCACGGCTATGCACCCATTGTTTATGGGTTATTTATATTGAATCTATAACAGGAACCGGTCTATACCATGAATCTCAAGATGCATAAGCCTAATGAGATAAATCCGACCTACTTCTGGCATTGCCGGCTTGGACACATTAGTCTAAAATGGATGAAGAAGCTCCATGATGATGGACTCCTAAGTTCGACCGACTTTGGGTCGTTCGAGACATGTGAATCATGCTTGCTCGGCAAGATGACTAAGTCCCCTTTCGCAAAGAGTTGTGAGAGGGCATCCGAGCTATTGGAACTGATACACAGTGATGTGTGTGGACCAATGAGCACAACTACCAAAGGTGGATATCAGTACTTCGTGACTTTTACCGACGACTTGAGTAGATATGGATATATCTATTTGATGAGGCACAAGTCAGAAAATTTTGAAAAAATCAAAGAGTTTCAAAACGAGGTTGAGAATCAGCTCGACAAGACAATGAAACTTCTACGATCTGATCGTGTAGGTGAGTACATGAGCCAGGAGTTTGATGATCGTCTGAAAAGCAGAGGTATAGTACCTCAGCTCACACCTTCAGGTACGCCATAGAGAAATGGTGTATCGGAACGGAGGAATCATACCTTGTTGGACATGGTTTGATCTATGATGAGCAAATCGGATTTACCCTTGTCATTCTTGGGATACGCTATAGAAACTGCAGCTTTCACACTTAACAGGGTACCATCAAAATCCGTAGATAAGACACCACATGAGATGTGGACCGGGAAGACTCCCAGTTTGTCTTTTCTAAACATTTGGGGTTGCGAAGCATTTGTCAAGCGATTTATGTCATACAAGCTTACACCCAAGTCGGACAAATGCATATTCGTGGGATATCCGAGGGAAACCTTGGGATATAGCTTCTACAACCGGGAGGAGAACAAAGTGTTTGTTGCTCGGAACGGGGTTTTCCTTGAGAAAGAGTTTCTCAGTCGGGAGGCCAATGGGAGGATGGTACGACTCGAAGAAATTTGAGTACCACTCGGGGATGGCTCGGCAGGTGATGAGATCATACCGGAGTTAGTCAGGGAGCCCGTAGTGGAAGCGGCACAAGAACCACGGAGGTCGGAAAGATTGCGCAGAGTGCATGATGTATTGTTGCTAGAAAATGACGAGCTGACCACGTATGCGGAAGCGATTGTGAGCCTGAATTCCGAGGCATGGTTAGAGGCCATGAGATCCGAGTTAAAGTCCATGGATGAAAATCAAGTCTGGGACTTGGTTGATCTGCCGCCTGGCATAAAGGCCATTGGCTGCAAATGGGTCTTTAATAAGAAAACCGATGTGGGTGGAAATGTTTAGATCCACAAAGCTTGGCTTGTCGCTAAAGGTTATGGACAAGTTCAAGGAATTGACTACGACGAGACTTACTTGCCGGTAGCGAAGCTGAAGTCGGTAAGGATGGTACTAGCTATAGCTGCATATTTCGATTATGAGATATGGCAGATGGATGTCAAAACGGCTTTCCTTCATGGAAATTTAATCGAGGACGTGTATATGATACAACCCGAGGGTTTTGTCGATCCGACTAGCACTACTAAAGTATGCAAGCTCAAGAGATCCATTTATGGGTTGAGGCAAGCATCTCGGAGTTGAAACATTCGTTTTGATGAGGTCGTCACTGGTCTCGGTTTCATCAAAAGCGATGAGGACGCTTTTTTTATACAAGCAGTTAAGTGGGAGATCGATTGTGTTTTTGATCTTGTATGTGGATGATATACTACTGATTGGAAATGATGCTTCGATGCTGAACTCGGTCAAGGAATCATTGAATGGCAAGTTTTCAATGAAGGACCTTGGTGAGGCAGTTTACATTTTAGGCATCAAGATCTATAGAGATAGATCGAGGAGGCTGCTCGGCTTGAGCCAAAGCACGTACATAGATAAAGTGTTGAAGCGCTTCAACATGAGTGAGGCCAAGAAAGGGTTCTTGCCTGTCTCACATGGTATAAGGCTAAGTGAGACTCAGAGTCCTTCGACATCTGATGAACGAAGCAGGATGAGTCGGATTCCATATGCCTCGGCAATTGGATCCATCATGTATGCCATGATATGTACACGGTCTGATGTTTCTTTTGCAATAAGCCTAACAAGTAGATACCATGCTAACCTAGGTGAGAGTCACTGGGCAGCGGTAAAGACTATTTTGAAGTACCTGAAAAGGACTAAAGAGATGTTCCTAGTTTATGGAGGTGAGGAAAAGCTCGTTGTAAGGGGTTACGCCGATGCTAGTTTCCAAACCGACAAAGATGATTGTCGATCACAGTACGGATTCGTGTATGTCATGAATGGAGGAGCAGTGAGCTGGATGAGCTCCAAGCAAGATACGATGGCCGATTCTACCACATAAGCCGAATACATTGCGGCTTGTGAAGCTGCAAAGGAAGGTGTTTGGATCCGGAACTTTCTGGATGATCTTGGTGTTTTCCCAGCCTCGATAAAACTGTTGGACCTCTATTGTGATAATTCTGGTGCCATCGCACAAGCCAAGGAGCCGAGGGATCACCACAAGACTAACACATAGATCGGAAATATCACCTGATATGAAAGCTCGTAAAGAATGGTGATGTTGAGTTATGCAAAATTCACACGGATGCAAATGTTGCAAATCCGTTGACTAAGCCGCTTCCACAATCCAAGCATGAGGGGCACATTAGAGCTATGGGCATTCGATGTCTACTTGATTGACTCTAGTGCAAGTGGGAGACTATTGGAGATATGCCCTAGAGGCAATCATGTATAATGATATTTCCTATGTGTTTATGAATAAAGATAGTCCTTGGACATTATCAATGATGTGTATCAGCAAGTACGTGACTTGTTTGTGGGACTATGCATTGTGTGCTGAACATCCTAAAAGGTCCCTAGTCAAAAGGGTTGTGTGGACGCGCAACCATCTAGACTAGCATATGACACGGTCAATGGCTTGGTCTCACTAGCCATGGATCATTGGATGCTAACCGGATAATATGGACTCGGAAGGATCTGGTCGGATTTGACGTAGTCGGATCCGAGTTGAGATAAGGTCCGAGTCGGACAGACCCAACTATGAGACGCAGCGATATGTCATTTGTGAGTCTCTAGTGCAATATACGTTCTATGTCCTAAGACCTGAGCTGGCACATGTACTCGGGATGGTAACAGACTTTCTTTGGTCCAACCAAATGCTACTCCGTGACTGGGTAGTTACAAAGGTAGGTTTCAGGCTTGTCCAGACCCATGCTGCGAGACATGGTCGAGCAAGATGGGATTTGCCCCTCCGATAAGGAGAGATATACTCTGGGCCCTTGTGTGATCCGACCAGGATAAGCATGGCCATGCGACAAGGATTATGAGATAATCTGGTTTGTGGTCGGCATCACTGGAATGAGAAAGAGGTCATGCTAGCACAAGGATGATAGACTCACCTTGTGCCCTACAACATATATTGTGTGGCAAAAGGAATGGAAGTGTGATGTACATGTTCGCCTAACCAGGTTCATCGCCTGCTTGGTGATCGGCACGCCTTGCTAGAGGCCCCTACCAGCCATGTAGTCCGGAGGTGATCCGAACTGCGACCAAGCCGGCTTGAACCTAAGGGTTCGCGCGCTTAGGGGAAGGAACCTACGAGGTCGGATCCGAGGACACTAGTCGGATGTGATCCAAGCTGTATTCAGATTGTGGCCAAGTAGACTTATGGGCTTTAGGGTCCGTGCGAGGCCCAAGTATTGAGCCCGCGACGGACGCCTATATATAAAGTGGGGTGCGGCACACTCATGCGGTTGATCGCTTGGCGCTGTCACTAGGGTTTGCATGTGTTGCGAATAGACACCTCCACTCGCCGCCGGTTGTGTGATCGGACCTAGCAGTCCGCCGCACAACGTTCCTCCTGCACGTGTGGATACCGTTAGAGGCGGTGCACTTGCGCAGCTCTAGTGAACCTGTACGTGGGAACCGACTACCGGCTGTACGAGGGAGATTGGACGAGGAGGAGACGATCCACGCGGACGCGTTGCCCCAACTCTTCTTCCGCTACACGGCACTGCGCGTCTAGTGGTAACGAACTGTGATCCATCTCCCGCAGCATGTTCTTGGTTGTTCTGCGCATAGGAAAATTTTAATTTGCAGTCGATGCACCCTACGTAGAACCCAACACTCACGGCCAATTCCTCAAGCTGCCCCAGTTCCTCAAGTTTCAAAGTCCTCAGCTCCTCTGACAAATTCCTCAGCACCTGCCCATCTCGCCTCGTGTAAAAGGGCCAAAGGCATCTCAATTGCCTGAGGAACCTCTACAAGTTCTTCAACGTTGCCACAATCCTCAACTGGCCCCACTCTGCTGAAGACAAAGGCTACTGCTGGACGAGGCACTCGACCAAGTCCTCATAAGAAGCAGGTCGCCTTCCATGTGCCGTCCACTGAAGACGAAGCTGATGATGATGAACTCGCTGAAATCATCAGAGACAGACAGCAGAGGGTCGCTAGAGCCAAAGGCACAAATGTGCCATTGATTGTGGATCCCAAGCTGATCCTCGACTTCATTGATCTATGCCACAAGGATCCAAACACACTTATGCCAGACTTCAAGCTCACTCTTGGACAAAGTCACATGCTGACTGCCTTCATTAGTGAAGAAAAATGGAAATTTGAGAAGGCAAGGAAGCTGAAGAAAGCTCGGTACAAGAAGGAGCGTTATCTGAAGAAAAATGTTTTCAACATGACAAGTGATGAACTTATGGCTATCCAAACTGAGATCAAAGGACTCAGTGATGAATTCAATGTCTACCACACAGATTGGCTTGGAGCCAAAGACAGGTTTGTGAAATTGACTGAAGGATTCACCTCAAATGATTCTGCTCCAATGCAACGTGAATCTCCTCAAGCTGAAGCATCTGCTCAGCAAACTGAAGGTCATGCCAGCACTGTTGATGAAAATCAGGCTGCTAATGAAACTGCTAGTACCAAGGATGATGACCCTATTCCAGCCACTGCCAGGGCAACCACTAGTGTTGCGCCTGAGGAACAATCCAGGCCAGCTGAGACATCAACCGCCGAGCCTGAAGAAACTGAACCAACGAGGCCAACTACATCAGTTGTGCCTGACGTAAATCAACCTATTTCCTCTGCTCCTCCTGCACCAACACCTAGTCCAGTTCTTCCTTCTGCATTATAAGCAAAGAAAACCAAGGCTGTAGAGCGAGTAGTTGGATGAAGAAATTGAAGCGGGTAATATCCCTTCAACCCCAGTCATCTCATCGCCTATGCCTCAGTTCACAGCTGAAGAGGCAGGCGTTGAAGAATTGAATGAAGAAGATGAAGACGTGGACATGAAGGAAATATGCCCTAGAGGCAATAATAAAGTTGTTATTTATATTTCCTTATATCATGATAAATGTTTATTATTCATGCTAGAATTGTATTAACCGGAAACTTAGTACATGTGTGAATACATAGATAAACAGAGTGTCACTAGTTTGACTTTACTTGACTAGCTCGTTGAATCAATGATGATTATGTTTCCTAACCACAGACATGAGTTGTCATTTCATTAACAGGATCACATCATTAGAGAATGATGTGATTGAATTGACCCATCTGTTAGCTTAGCACGATGATTGTTTAGTTTGTTGTTGTTGCTTTCTCCATAACTTATACATGTTCCTATGACTATGAGATCATGCAACTCCCGAATACCGGAGGAACATTTTGTGTGCTACCGAACATCACAACATAACTGGGTGATTATAAAGGTGCTCTACAGGTGTCTCTGATGGTGTTTGTTGGGTTGGCATAGATCGAGATTAGGTTTTGTCACTCCGATTGTCGGAGAGGTATCTCTGCGCCCTCCCGGTGATGCACATAAATATAAGCCTTGCAAGCAATGTGGCTAATGATTTAGTTACATGATGTAGCATTATGGAACAAGTAAAGGGACTTGCCGGTAACAAGATTGAACTAGGTATTGAGATACCAATGATCGAATCTCGGGCAAGTAACATACCGATGACAAAGGGAACAATGTATATCGTTATGCGGTTTGACTGATAAAGATCTTCGTATAATATGTGGGAGCCAATATGAACATCCAGGTTCCGCTATTGGTTATTGACCGGAGACGTGTCTTGGTCATGTCTACATAGTTCTCGAACCCGTAGGGTCCGCACGCTTAACGTCCGGTGATGCTCGGTATTATGAGTTTCTGTGTTTTGATGAACTGAAGTTGGAGTCCCGGATTTGATCACAGATATGACGAGGAGTCTCGAAATGGTCAAGACGTAAAGATCGATATATTGGAAGCCTATGTTTGGACATCGGAATAGTTCTGAATGAGTTCGGGCATTTTCCGGAGTACCGGGAGGTTACCGGAACACCCTGGGGAGTATATGGGCCTTATTGGGCTTTAGGGGAAAGAGAGAGGGGCTGCCTAGGGCAGTGTGATAGCCTGGCTTATTAGGGATGATAGACTACTCATATCAATAAGGAATTCCTTCTTTTCCGGAAGCCCATTAGGACAGAACTCCAAAGTTAAGCATGCTCAGCTTGGAGTAGTTTCAGGATGGGTGACCGACCGGGAAGTTTCTCCCGGGTGCGCACAAGTGAGGACAAAGTGCACAAAAAAGACTAGTATTGATCTATGGGGCCAGTCTAGATCCCGCCAGGAGTAACGACCACCGGCGGGTGTGTCCGGGGCGTTACAAGTTGGTATCAGAGCCGACCCTCGCGGTTACACGGATGTTTGCAGACAGGTTCGCGGTCATGTTGTTCATGACGTTTGTGACCCGTCGTGGCACATGTGCCGGACTGGAAGCACAGATGTATGTGCCAAGAGGGGACGTTCCTGTGGCCCGACGAGGACGTCAGTTCCTCTGAGTGGGGGTGTATGTGATAGCCTGGCTTATTAGGGATGATTGACTACTCATATCAATAAGGAATTCCTTCTTTTTTGGAAGCCCATTCGGACAGAACTCCAAAGTTAAGCATGCTCAGCTTGGAGTAGTTTCAGGATGGGTGACCTACCGGGAAGTTTCTCCCGGGTGCGCATGAGTGAGGACAAAGTGCGCAGAAAAGACTAGTATTGATCTATGGGGCCAGTTTAGATCCCGCCAGGAGTAACGACCACCGGCGGGTGTGCCCGGGGCGTTACAGGCAGGCCGTGCGCCCCCAAGGCCTAGTCCGAATTGGACTAGGGGAAGGAGCGACGCCCCCCTCCTTCCTTATCTTCTCTCCTTCCCTTCCTTCTCTCCTACTCCTACTTGGAAAGGGGGAATCCTACTCCTGGTGGGAGTAGGACTCCCTAGGGCGCGCCATAGTAGAGGGCCGGCCCTCCCCCTCCTCCACTCCTTTATGCACGGGGGAGGGAGCACCCCATAGACACACAAGTTGATCATTGATCTCTTAGCCATGTGCGGTGCCCCCCTCCACCATAATCCACCTCGGTCATATCGTAGCGGTGCTTAGGCGAAGCCCTGTTCCGGTAGCATCCATCACTGTCATCATGTCGTCGTGCTGATGAAGCTCTCCCTCGACACTCTGCTGGATCATGAGTTCGTGGGACGTCATCGAGCCGAACATGTGCAGATCGCAGAGTGCCATACCTTCGGTGCTAGGATCGGTCGATCATGAAGACGTACGACTACATCAACCCCATTGTCATAACACTTCCGCTTACGGTCTACGAGGGTACGTGGACAACACTGTTCCCTCTCGTTGCTATGCATCAGCATGATCTTGCGAGTGCGTAGGAATTTTTTTGAAAATACTGCGTTCCCCAACAGTGGCATCCGAGCCAGGTTTATGCGTAAATGTTATATGCACGAGTAGAACACAAAGGAGTTGTGGGCGTAGGTATATACACATTTCTTGCCATCACTAGTTGATTCTTGATTCGGCGGTATTGTTGGATGAAGCGGCCCAGACCGGCATTACGCGTACGCTTACGCGAGACTGGTTCTACCGACGTGCTTTGCACACAGGTGGCTGGTGGGTGTCAGTTTCTCCAACTTTAGTTGAATCGGATTCAATGAACAGGGTTCTTTCTGAAGATCAAAAAACAATCACTATACCGCGTTGTGGTTTTTGATGCGTAGGTAAGAACGGTTCAAGCTCAGCCCGTAGCGGCCACGTAAAACTTGCAACAATAAAGTACATGACGTCTAACTTGTTTTTGCAGGGCATGTTGTAATGTGATATGGTCAAGACATTATGCTAAATTTTATTGTGTGAGATGATCATGTTTTGTAACACAGTTATCGGCAACTGGCAGGAGCCATATGGTTGTCGCTTTATTGTATGAAATGCAATCGCCATGTAATTGCTTTACTTTATCACTAAGCGGTAGCGATAGTCATAGAAGCAATAGTTGGCGAGACGACAACGATGCGTCGATGGAGATCAAGGTGTCAAGCCGGTGACGATGGTGATCATGATGGTGCTTTGGAGATGGAGATCAAAGGCACAAGATGATGATGGCCATATCATATCACTTATATTAATTGCATGTGATGTTTATCCTTTATGCATCTTATTTTGCTTAGTTCGACGGTATCATTATAAGATGATTTCTCACTAAATTTCAAGGTATAAGTGTTCTCCCTGAGTATGCACCATTGCTACAGTTTGTCGTGCCGAGACACCACGTGATGACTGGGTGTGATAAGCTCTACGTTCACATACAAGAGGTGCAAGCCATTTTGGCACACGCGGAATACTCGGGTTAAACTTGACGAGCCTAGCATATGCAGATATGGCCTCGGAATACTGAGACTGAAAGGTCGAGCATGAATCATATAGTAGATATGATCAACATAGTGATGTTCACCATTGAAAACTACTCCATCTCACGTGATGATCGGACATGGTATAGTTGATATGGATCACGTGATCACTTAGATGATTAGAGAGATGTCTATCTAAGTGGGAGTTCTTAAGTAATTTGATTAATTGAACTTTAATTTATCATGAACTTAGTATCTGATAGTATTTTGCATGTCTATGTTGCTGTAGATAGATGGCCTGTGTTGTTGTTCCGTTGAATTTTAGTGCATTCCTAGAGAAAGCTAAGTTGAAAGATGATGGTATCAACTATAGGGATTGGGTCCATAACTTGAGGATTATCCTCATTGCTGCACAGAAGAATTACGTCCTGGAAGCACTGCTAGGTGACAAACCTGCTGCAGGAGCAACGCCAGATGTTGTGAACACCTGGCAAAGCAAAGCTGATGACTACTCGATAGTTCAGTGTGCCATGCTTTACGGCTTAGAACCGGGACTTCAACGATGTTTTGAACGTCATGGAGCATATGAGATGTTCCAGGAGTTGAAGTTAATATTTCAAGCAAATGGCCGGATTGAGAGATATGAAGTCTCCAATAAGTTCTACCGCTACAAGATGGAGGAGAATAGTTCTGTCAGTGAACATATACTCAGAATGTCTGGGTACCACAACCACTTGACTCAACTAGGAGTTAATCTTCCTGATGATAGTGTCATTGACAGAGTTCTTCAATCACTGCCACCAAGCTACAAGAGCTTCATGATGAACTATAATATGCAAGGGATGGATAAGACGATTCCGGAGCTCTGATACGTCTCCAACGTATCTATAATTTTTGATTGCTCCATGCTATATTATCTTCTGTTTTGGATGTTTACGGGCTTTATTATACACTTTTATATTATTTTTGGGACAAACCTACTAACCCAGAGCCCAGTGCCAGTTTACGTTTTTTCCTTGTTTTAGAGTATCGCAGAAAAGGAAAATCAAACGGAGTCCAATTGACCTGAAACTTCACGGAACTTATTTTTGGAAGGAATGCAACCCGGTAGACTTGGAGTCCACATCAAGGAAGCTTCGAGGAAGCCATGAGGTAAGGGGCGCGCCCAACGCCCCTGGGCGCGCCCTCCACCCTCGTGGGCCCCTCGTGGCTCCCCTGACGTACTTCTTCCTCCTATATATACCCATATACCCTAAAACGATTGGGGAGCAGAATAGATCGAGAGTTCCGCTGCCAGAAGCCTCCGTAGCCACCGAAAACCAATATAGACCCGTTCCGGCACCCTGCCGGAGGGGGAATCCCTCTCCGGTGGCTATCTTCATCATCCCGGTGCTCTCCATGATGAGGAGGGAGTAGTTCTCCCTCGGGGCCGAGGGTATGTACCAGTAGCTATGTGTTTGATCTCTCTCTCTCTCTCGTGTTCTTGATTTGGCACGATCTTGATGTATCGCGAGCTTTGCTATTATAGTTGGATCTTATGTTTCTCCTCCCCCTCTACTCTCTTGTAATGGATTGAGTTTCCCCTTTGAAGTTATCTTATCGGATTGAGTCTTTAAAGATTTGAGAACACTTGATGTATGTCTTGCCGTGCGTATCTGTGGTGACAATGGGATACCACGTGATTCACTTGATGTATGTTTTGGTGATCAACTTGCGGGTTCCGCCCATGAACCTATGCATAGGGGTTGGCACACGTTTTCGTCGTGATTCTCCGGTAGAAACTTTGGGGCACACTTTGAGGTTCTATGTGTTGGTTGAATAGATGAATCTGAGATTGTGTGATGCATATCGTATAATCATACCCACGGATACTTGAGGTGACATTGGAGTATCTAGGTGACATTATGGTTTTGGTTGATTTGTGTCTTAAGGTGTTATTCTAGTACGAACTCTAGGGCTGTTTGTGACACTTATAGGAATAGCCCAATGGATTGATTGGAAAGAATAACTTTGAGGTGGTTTCGTACCATACCATAATCTCTTCATTTGTTCTCCGCTATTAGTGACTTTGGAGTGACTCTTTGTTGCATGTTGAGGGATAGTTATGTGATCCAATTATGTTATTATTGTTGAGAGAACTTGCACTAGTGAAAGTATGAACCCTAGGGCTTGTTTCAACGCATTGCAATACCGTTTGTGCTCACTTTTATCATTAGTTACCTTGCTGTTTTTATATTTTCAGATTACAAAAACCTTTATCTACTATCCAAATACCACTTGTATCACCATCTCTTCGCCGAACTAGTGCACCTATACAATTTACCATTGTATTGGGTATGCTGGGGACACAAGAGACTATTTGTTATTTGGTTGCAGGGTTGCTTGAGAGAGACCATCTTCATCCTATGCCTCCTACGGATTGATAAACCTTAGGTCATCCACTTAAGGGAAATTTGCTACTGTCCTACAAACCTCTGCACTTGGAGGCCCAACAATGTCTACAAGAAGAAGGTTGTGTAGTAGACATCAAGCTCTTTTCTGGCGCCGTTGTCGGGGAGGTGAGTGCTTGAAGGTATATCTTTAGATCTTGCAATCGTATCTTTTTGTTTCTTGTTTTAGCACTAGTTTAGTTTATAAAATAAAACTACAAAAAATGGAATTAAGTTTGCCTCATACGCTTCATCTTTTTTAGTATCTTTCATGAGTATGATGGGAAGGAAAATTGTGACAAAGTGTTAGAAGAAGAATGCATTAAAATGTTTGGCACTAAATCTTTGAATGATGAGCATGATTGCAATGTTGTTAGTATGAACTCCTTGAATATCCATGGTACTAATGATGATTGCACTAGTTATGATGAAAATGTCTCCTATAAACATGTCAATTTTTGTGGAGTGCATTGGGTTTGTAAGTACACACCAAATAGGGAAGATAGATATTGCAAGAGGCATAAGTACTTAGAAACTAAATTGTTGCAAGAAAGGCTTGATGATTGTGCTAAAAATTTAAATTTTCTTAGCCATACTTGTGGACTTTGCAATGAAAGTGGTCATTTAGCTATCCGATGCAAATTGTTTCATGATCTAATCGTGTCCAAAAATTGTGATGAGTTCATTTCCCTTGCACATTATAATGAACTTAGCTTGCTTATGGGTTGTGAAGAAATTAAACATATAACTGGGGATCTTCCAGAATTTGCCCGTTATAAACTGCTTGGCTTTGATCTAGAGGAAATTTATATGTATTGTGCGGTGAATTGCATTGAAAACCCTTAAATTGCCAATTACGTAAAGAAAAGAAAACAAATAGAAGATGAAGAGAATGCCAATGAAAGGGAAGAGACTTCCCAATACCCTCCTATTATTTCTTCTGATGAATTAGGTAACGAGGAGGAGCCTCCTATTCAACCAATCTCATTAAAAAGGAGCTCCAAAAATAGGATTGAACCCACACATGATGTAGTGAAGAAGAAGAGAAGAAAAAGGAAGAGAGGTAAAAAGATATCTCCCCCAAATCATGCTGCTCCTATTACTATTATGCCTCATGAAAATATAATTGTGGAATATAATGATACTTCTTATAATCTTGAAAATCTTTTTGGCACTTGCTTGGAAGAATATGATAAATGCTATACTACGGTGCTATCCATACTATTAATGATGAGAGTGATTATGCTTATGATATGAAAAGGCCCAAGCTTGGGGATGCTATGTTTGATGAAGATGATGTTTTTGAGAATATATTTGCTTCAATTAAAGTTTGCCCCAAGCTTGGGGATGCTACGTTTAATGATGATATTTCTAGTCTCCCAAGTTTTTATATGCAAATTTATAATGATGATAGCATGCCTCCTACTTATGATGATTATTGTGATGATACTTATGCTATAAAAAGTAGTGATTATATTTATAAAACTTGTCATGATTATGGTTACCCCTTTTCTGAACATTACTCTTTTAATGTGGAAACAATTTATAGTATCCGAGTTTCTTATGATACTCCCACTATTCCGAATGAGAAGAATTTTCTTATGTGGAGAGTAATAAAATTTCTATGCTTGAATATCATGAAAAGAATGCTTTAGGTGCTGGTTATATTGTTGAATTCATTCATTATGCTACTGAAAATTATTATGAGGGAGGAACATATGCTTGTAGGAATTTCAATAATATCAAGTTTCCTCTCTATGTGCTTAAAATTTTGAAGTTATGCTTGTTTTACCTCCCTATGCTAGTTGATTATTGTTCCCACAAGTTGTTTGCTCAAAAAATCCCCATGCATAGGAAGAGAGTTAGACTTAAGTGTGCTAGTCATATCCTTCATGATGCTCTCTTTATATTTCAATTCTTATCTTTTATGTGAGCATCATTGAAATCATCATGCCTAGCTAGGGGCGTTAAACGATAGCGCTTGTTGGGAGGCAACCCAACTTTATTTTTGTTCCTTGCTTTTTGCTCCTGTTTAGTAATAAATAATTAATCTATCCTCTGTTATGATTGAGTTTTTACGTTTTAATTACTGTTTGTGCCAAGTAGAACCGTTGGGAAGACTAGGGGAAAGTCCTTGTTGATCTTGCTGTAAAAAACAGAAACTTTAGCGCTCACGAGAATTGCTGCCATTTTTATTTGGATAGTGATATTTAGTTAATTATTTTTGCAGATGATTAATAGATAAATTCCTCACGTCCATAAATTTATTTTAGAATTTTTGGGGTTCCAGAAGTTTGTGTTAGTTACGGATTACTACATACTGTTCTGTTTTTGACAGATTCTGTTTTTTCGTGTGTTGTTTGCTTATTTTGATGAATCCATGGCTAGTAAAATAGTTTATAAACCATAGAGAAGTTGGAATACAGTAGGTTTAACACCAATATAAAAGAATAATGAGTTCATTACAGTACATTGAATTGGTGTTTTTTTTCTTTCGCTAACGGAGCTCACAAGTTTTCTGTTAAGTTTTGTGTTGTGAAGTTTTCAAGTTTTGGGTAAAGATTCGATGGACTATGGAACAAGGAGTGGCAAGAGCCTAAGCTTGAGGATGCCCAAGGAACCTATAGGTAATATTCAAGGAGAACCAAAAGCCTAAGCTTGGGTATGCCCCAGAAGGCATCCCCTCTTTCGTCTTCGTTCATCGGTAACTTTACTTGGAGCTATATTTTTATTCGCCACATGATATGTGTTTTGCTTGGTGCGTCATTTTATTTTCTTTTGTTTTGCTTGCTATTTGAATAAAATACCAAGATCTGAAATTATTAAATGTTAGAGAGTCTTCACATAGTTGCATAATTATTCAACTACTCATTGATCTTCACTTATATCTTTCGGAGTAGTTTGTTGTTGCTCTAGTGCTTCACTTATATCTTTTTAGAGCACGGTGGTGGTTTTGTTTTATAGAAACTATTTATGTCTCATGTTTCACTTAGATTATTTTGAGAGTCTTAAATAGCATGGTAATTTGCTTATAATCCTAATATGCTAGGTATTCAAGATTAGAAAAAACTTTCTTATGAGTGTTTTGAATACTAAGAGAAGTTTGATGCTTGATGATTGTTTTGAGATATGGAGGTAATAATATCAAAGTCGTGCTAGTTGAGTAGTTGTGAATTTGAGAAGTGCTTGTGTTGAAATTTGCAAGTCCCGTAGCATGCACATATCGTAAACGTTATGTAACAAATTTGAAAATGAGGTGTTATTTGATTGTCTTCCTTATGAGTGGCGGTCGGGGACGAGCGATGGTATTTTCCTACCAATCTATCCCCCTAGATGCATGCGCGTAGTGCCGAGGTTTTTGATGACTTGTAGATTTTTGCAATAAGTATGTGAGTTCTTTATGACTAATATTGAGTCCATGGATTATACACACTCTCACCCTTCCATCCTTGCTAGCCTCTTCGGTACCGTGCATTGCCCTTTCTCACATTGAGAGTTTGTGCAAACTTCGCCGGTGCATCGAAACCCCGTGATATGATACGCTCTTTCACACATAAACCTCCTTATATCTTCCTCAAAACAGCCACCATGCCTACCTATTATGGCATTTCCATAGCCATTCCGAGATATATTGCCATGCAACTTTCCACCATTCCGTTTATCATGACACATTCATCATTGTCATATTGCTTAGCATGATCATGTAGTTGACATAGTATTTGTGGCAAAGCCGCCATTCATAATTCTTTCATACATGTCACTCTTGATTCATTGCATATCCCGGTACACCGCTGGAGGCATTCATATAGAGTCATACTCTGTTCTAGTATCGATTTGTAAATAAATAGAAGTGCGATGATCATCATTTTCTAGAGCATTGTCCCAAGTGAGGAATATAAAAAAAAAGAGAAAGGCCATAAAAAAGGAGAAGGCCCAAAAAAAGAGAAAGGCCATAAAAAAGGGAAGGCCAAATAAAAAAATGAGAGAAAAAGAGATAAGGGACAATGTTACTATCCTTTGCCACACTTGTGCTTCAAAGTAGCACCATAATCTTCATGATAGAGAGTCTCTTGTTTTCTCACTTTCATATACTAGTGGGAATTTTTCATTATAGAACTTGGCTTGTATATTCCAACAATGGGCCTCCTCAAGTGCCCTAGGTCTTCGTGAGCAAGCAAGTTGGATGCACACCCACTTAGTTTCTTTTGTTGAGCTTTCATACATTTATAGCTCTAGTGCATCCGTTGCATGGCAATCCCTACTCCTCGCATTAACATCAATCGATGGGCATCCCCATAGCTCATTGATTAGACTCGTTGATGTGAGACTTTCTCCTCTTTTGTCTTCTCCACATACCCCCATCACCATATTCTATTCCACCCATAGTGCTATGTCCATGGCTCGTGCTCATGTATTGCGTGAAGGTTTATGAGTTTGAGATTACTAAAGTATGAAACAATTGCTTGGCTTGTCATCGGGGTTGTGCATGATGGGAGCATTCTTGTGTGACAAAAATGGAGCATGACTAAACTATATGATTTTGTAGGGATAAACTTTCTTTGGCCATGTTATTTTGAGAGGACATAATTGCTTAGTTAGTATGCTTGAAGTATTATTATTTTTATGTCAATCTGAACTTTTATCTTGAATCTTTCAGATCTGAATATTCATGCCACAATTAAGAAGAATTACATTGAAATTATGCCAAGTAGCACTCCGCATCAAAAATTCTGTTTTTATCATTTACCTACTCGAGGACGAGCAGGAATTAAGCTTGGGGATGCTGATACGTCTCCAACGTATCTATAATTTTTGATTGCTCCATGCTATATTATCTTCTATTTTGGATGTTTATGGGCTTTATTATACACTTTTATATTATTTTTGGGACTTACCTATTAACCCAGAGCCCAGTGCCGATTTCTGTTTTTCCTTGTTTTAGAGTATTGCAGAAAAGGAAAATCAAACGGAGTCCAATTGACCTAAAACTCCACGGAACTTATTTTTGGAAGGAATGCAACCCGGGAGACTTGGAGTCCACGTCAAGGAAGCTTCGAGTAAGCCATGAGGTAGGGGGCGCGCCCACCCCCCTGGGCGCGCCCTCCACCCTCGTGGGCCCCTCGTGGCTCCCCTGACGTACTTGTTCCTCCTATATGTACCCATATACCCTAAAACGATCGGGGAGCACAATAGATCGGGAGTTCCGCCGCCAAAAGCCTCCGTAGCCACCGAAAACCAATCTAGACCCATTCCGGCACCTTGCCGGAGGGGAATCCCTCTCCGGTGGCTATCTTCATCATCCCGGTGCTCTCCATGATGAGGAGGGAGTAGTTCTCCCTCGGGGCTGAGGGTATGCACCAGTAGCTATGTGTTTGATCTCTCTCTCTCTCTCGTGTTCTTGATTTGGCACGATCTTGATGTATCGCGAGCTTTGCTATTATAGTTGGATCTTATGTTTCTCCTCCCCCTCTACTCTCTTGTAATGTATTGAGTTTCCCCTTTGAAGTTATCTTATCGGATTGAGTCCTTTAAGATTTGAGAACACTTGATGTATGTCTTGCCGTGTGTATCTGTGGTGACAATGGGATACCACATGATTCACTTGATGTATGTTTTGGTGATCAACTTGCAGGTTCCGCCCATGAACCTATGCATAGGGGTTGGCGCACGTTTTCGTTGTGATTCTCCGGTAGAAACTTTGGGGCACTATTTGAGGTTCTATGTGTTGGTTGAATAGATGAATCTGAGATTGTGTGATGCATATCGTATAATCATACCCACGGATACTTGAGGTGACATTGGAGTATCTATGTGACATTAGGGTTTTGGTTGATTTGTTTCTTAAGTTGTTATTCTAGTACGAATTCTAGGGCTGTTTGTGACACTTATAGGAATAGCCCAACGGATTGATTGGAAAGAATAACTTTGAGGTGGTTTCGTACCCTACCATAATCTCTTCGTTTGTTCTCCGCTATTAGTGACTTTGGAGTGACTCTTTGTTGCATGTTGAGGGATAGTATGTGATCCAATTATGTTATTATTGTTGTGAGAACTTGCACTAGTGAAAATATGAACCCTAGGCCTTGTTTCAATGCATTGCAATACCGTTTGTGCTCACTTTTATCATTAGTTACCTTGCTGTTTTTATATTTTCAGATTAAAAAAACCTTTATCTACTATCCAAATACCACTTGTATCACCATCTCTTCGCCGAACTAGTGCACCTATACAATTTACCATTGTATTGGGTGTGTTGGGGACACAAGACACTCTTTGTTATTTGGTTGCAGGGTTGCTTGAGAGAGACCATCTTCATCCTACGCCTCCTACGGATTGATAAACCTTAGGTCATCCACTTGAGGGAAATTTGCTACTATCCTACAAACCTCTGCACTTGGAGGCCCAACAACGTCTACAAGAAGAAGGTTGTGTAGTAGACATCAAGCTCTTCGCAATGCTATAGGCTGGGGAGGTAGAAATCAAGAAGGAGCATCAATGTTGATGGTCAACAAGACCACCAGTTTCAAGAAAAAGGGTAAAGGGAAGAAGGGGAACTTCAAGAAGAACAGCAAGCCAGTTGCTGCTCAAGTGAAGAAACCCAAGTCTGGACCTAAGCCTAAGATTAAGTTCTTCTACTGCAAAGGAACTGGTCACTGGAAGCGGAACTGCCCCAATTATTTGGCGGTGAAGAAGGATGGCAAAGTGAAAGGTATATTTGATATACATGTTATTGATGTGTACCTTACTAATGCTCGCGGTAGTGCCTGGGTATTTGATATTGGTTCAGTTGCTAACATTTGCAACTCAAAACATGGGCTATGGATTAAGCGGAGATTGGCTAAGGACGAGGTGACGATGCGCGTGGGAAATGGTTCCAAAGTCGATGTGATCGCTGTCGGCACACTACCTCAACTAGGAGTTGATCTTCCAGTTGATATTGTTATTGACAGAGTTCTTCAATCACTGCCACCAAGCTACAAAGGCTTCATGATGAACTATAATATGCAAGGGATGAATAAAACAATTCCCGAGCTCTTCGCAATGCTTAAGGCTGCGGAGGTAGAAATCAAGAAGGAGCATCAAGTAATGATGGTTAACAAGACCACTAGTTTCAAGAAAAAGGGCAAGGGAAAGAAAGGGAACTTCAAGAAGAATGGCAAGCGAGTTGCCACTGCTGGGAATAAGCCCAAAGCTGGACCCAAGCCTGAAACTGAGTGCTTCTACTGCAAACCCTGTTCAAGAATTCATCTGATTAACCAGTTAACTTGCCGATTAATCCCTACTCATAGGGTTCCCGAGTAGCCGATTACCCAATAAATCGTCCGATTAATAGATTAAATGGCCGATTAACTTGCCGATTAGCCTATTAATCCCCTACTCACCAGCCGACCAAGCAGCTACCAGTTAATGATTTCCTCAGCAATGACTGCAAAGGGAATGGTCACTGGAAATGGAGCTTCCCCAAATACTTGGCGGATAAGAAGGATGGCAAAGTGAACAAAGGTATATTTGATATACATGTTATTGATGTGTACCTTACTAATGCTCGTACTAGTGCCTGGGTATTTAATACTGATTTGGTTGCTCATATTTGTAACTCGAAACAGTAGCTGCGGAATAAACGAAGATTGGCTAAGGACGAGGTGACGATGTGCGTCGAAAATGGTTCCAAGGTCGATGTGATTGTCGGCATGCTACCTCTACATCTACCTTCGGGATTAGTTTTAGACCTAAATAATTGTTATTTGGTGCCAGTGTTGAGCATGAACATTATATCTGGATCTTGTTTGATGCGAGACGGTTATTCATTTAAATCAGAGAATAATGGTTGTTCTATTTATATCAGTAATATCTTTTACGGTCATGCACCCTCGATGAGTGGTCTATTCTTACTAAATCTTGATAGTAGTGATACACATGTTCATAGTATTGAAGCCAAAAGATGCAGAGTTGGTGATGATAGTGCAAATTATTTGTGGCACTTCCATTTAGGTCATATTGGTGTCAAGCGCATGAAGAAACTCCATTCTGATGGACTTCTGGAATCACTTGATTATGAATCACTTGGTACTTGCGAACCATGCCTCATGGGCGATGACTAAAAATCCATTCTCTGGAACAATGGAGCGAGCAACAGAGTTATTGGAAATCATACATACTAATGTATGTGGTCCAATGAACATTGAAGCTCGCTGCGGATATCGTTATTTTCTCACCTTCACAGATGATTTGAGCAGATATGGGTATATCTACTTAATGAAACATAAGTCTGACACATTTGAAAAGTTCAAAGAATTTCATAGTGAAGTGGAAAATCATCATAACAAGAAAATCAAGTTTCTACGATCTGACCATGGAGGTGAATATTTGAGTTATGAGTTTGGACTTCATTTGAAACAATGCGGAATAGTTTCGCAACTCATGCCACCTGGAACACCACAACGTAATGGTGTGTCTGAACGTCGTAACCACACTTTATTAGATATGGTGCGATCTATGATGTCTCTCACTGATTTACCGCTATCGTTTTGGGGTTATGCTTTAGATACGGTTGCATTCACGTTAAATAGGGCATCATCTAAATCCGTTGAGATGACACCTTATGAACTATGGTTTGGCAAGAAACCCAAGTTGTTGTTTCTTAAAGTTTGGGGCTGCGATGCTTATGTGAAAAAGCTTCAACCTGATAAGCTCGAACCCAAATCGGAGAAATGTGTCTTCATATGATACCCAAAGGATACTATTGGGTACAACTTCTATCACAGATCCGAAGGCCAGATATTCGTTGCTAAGAATGGATCCTTTCTAGAGAAGGAGTTTCTCTCAAAAGAAGTGAGTGGGAGGAAAGTAGGACTTGACGAGGTAATTGTACCTTCTCCCTTATTGGAAAGTAGTTCATCACTGAAATCAGTTTCTGTGATTCCTACACCACTAAGTGAGGCAGCTAATGATGATCATGAAACTTCTGGTCAAGTTACTACTGAACCTCGTAGGTCAACCAGAATAAGATCCGCACCAGAGTGGTACGGTAATCCTGTTCTGGAAGTCATGTTACTTGACCATGATGAACTACAAACTATGAGGAAGTGATGACGAACCTACGGATTAGGGGGTCTCCGGACAGCCGGACTATATCCTTTGGCCGGACTATTGGACCATGAAGACACAAGATTGAAGACTTCGTCCCGTGTCCGGATGGGACTCTACTTGGCGTGGAAGGTAAGCTAGGCAATACGGATATGTATATCTCCTCCTTTGTAACCGACCTTGTGTAACCCTAGCTCCCTCCGGTGTCTATATAAACTAGAGGGTTTTAGTCCGTAGGACAACATACAATCATACCATAGGCTAGCTTCTAGGGTTTAGCCTCTCTGATCTCGTGGTAGCTCTACTCTTGTACTACTCATATTATCAAGAATAATAAAGCAGGACGTAGGGTTTTACCTCCATCAAGAGGGCCCGAACCGGGGTAAAACATCGTGTCCCCTACCTCCTGTTACCATCCGCCTTAGATGCACAGTTCGGGACCCCCTACCCGAGATCCGCCGGTTTTGACACCGACATTGGTGCTTTCATTGAGAGTTCCACTGTGCCGTCGCCGTAAGGAAGGATGCCTCATCTCGTTGTTGAAAACAACATTACCGCCGGGGAAGCTCTGGCTGTCAGCCAAACTCTCCGGCTTGGCAGTTTCATCATGACCGCCAGCTTGGCCGCTGCACCGACGATGACCTCCCGGGTCATCAAAACCAGCCTCCACGTCGGCTCGGAATTCGCCGAGCAGATGGATCCAATGGAGCTCTCTTCCCTAAACGAGCTCTTGGATCGTATTGCCGCCTTGGGAGTCGCTACAGACTAAGATCGGATTGGGCTTAAACCCGATCAAAGGGAGATTAACTCTCCACCGGTCACCCATCATATTGCGGTGGTGGAGGAACAATGCAGCGATTCTTCCTCTATCTTGAGGACTAACTATGTCCGGATTCCTGAGCTCTCCGAGCAGGATACCCCTTTACGGGAGGACATCACCCAAGCCCTGAACCTAGAATCAGGCAGCGGGCCAGACTTATCGGGCAACACTCCGGAATCCGAACTTCCAAGATTGGAAACTCCTCGGCCCCTGGGTCTCAGATCGGGTAGGTGTTCGGACTCAAATCCACCCACCCACCCAGATATAAATGATCTTTCCCACATCAGGCAAGAGCCCCATGAAACAGTACATCATTATTGGGCCAGATTCCTCCTTGTGATGAACAAGGTTAAGGACGGTCGCGAGGAAAACACAGTCTCATATTTCTGCAATAATTGCACGGACAAGGGAATCCTTAACGCCTTAAGTCACCGTGACATATCACGCTTCGCTGACTTGGCGTCCATAGTACGAAAGTACTGTGCGATGGAAAGCACCTGGAAAACCGAAACAAAATTTTGGGATAATCTAGCTCAGAATATACACCCAGTCCGAAGTAAAAGGGTGCACTATCATAAGACACCCGAGTTAGTTACAAAGAAACAAAAACCCTCTACACACCATGGAACTGTATTGGAGGGATGGCTTAACAGACCCTGCTAAATTCATAGTACAACGGATACCATACCAACACACAGCCTTAGAGCATGTTGGATACTCTGGCAGGTGGCCAAAAGTGGTGAGGATCTTCTCATCCCAAATGCCACAGAGCACCATCTTGTGGATAACAATACAGTATTAACAGTCTTTGAAACCTTCGCATCAAATAATAGGCGCGAGCGAACACTCCGCAGCCTCGCCGAAATCGGCCACGTGGGAGCAATAAATCCATGGAGTGACACGGCTATTACCTTCAATGCTAGTGACGAACCTAAATTCCGAACAGCCCGAGCACCAACTGCACTGGTCCTCAGTCCAATTGTGGACGACTTTCGACTCACCAAAGTACTCATGGACGGCGGCAGTGGATTGAACCTCATCTATGAGGAAACTCTTCAAAAAATGGAAATAGACTGGAACCGCATTGAGCAAAGCAGCACAACCTTCAGAGGAATCATCCCCAGTCGGGAAGCACGCTGTGCTGGGAAAATCACACTAGATGTGGTATTCGGCACGCGGGAGAACTATAGGTCCGAAGAAATTACATTCCAAGTGGCCCCGTTCAGTAGTGGATACCACGCCCTTTTAGAACGGGAGGCGTTCACGATCTTCCAAGCCATACCCCATTATGGGTACATGAAGCTCAAAATGCCCGGGCCCAACGGAATCATCACCCTCGCTAGTGATCCGGACACAGCACTCCGCGCCGAAAACAAAACAGCCGCATTTGCCCTCGAGGCATTATCCGAAGCCCTTTCGGCCGAGGAATTAACCGCGCTACGCTCCACAGTGGACAGGGACGACGTGATACTTGACAAGAGATCCAAGTCCACCTCTTTTAAACCAGCGGATGAAATAGTCAAATTCCAAGTCCACCCAATGGACCCTACAAAAACAGCCTCCATCGGGGCACAGTTAAACCCCGCCGTGGACGCCGCACTACGAGAATTCATGCGCGAGAATTGGGACATACTCGCCTGTCACCCCTCAGACATGCCAGGAATCCCACGCAGGCTGGCCGAGCACAGCCTCAATATCCTAAAGGGATTCAAGCCGGTCAAGCAGGCTCTTCGGCGTTTCTCTGAACCTAAGAGAAAAGCTATGGGAGAGGAACTAGCCATGTTATTGGAGGCCGGATTCATTAGAGAAATAAAACACCCGGACTGGCTAGCAAACCTGGTGATGGTACCAAAGAAGGACAAATCCTGGTGCCTATGTGTCGATTTCAAGGACCTCAACAAGGCTTGCCCAAAGGATCCCTTCCCCCTCCCCCGCATTGATCACATTGTCGACGCTACCGCAGGACACGAGTCATTGTGTTTCCTCGACGCATACTCCGGCTACCACCAAATCAAGATGGAGGAGTCCGACCAAGCCGCAACGGCATTTATCACACCATACGGCCCCTTCTGTTTCAACACAATGCCTTTTGGGCTCAAAAACGCCAGCGCAACATATCAGCGCATGATTCAGACATGTTTGGAGAAACAGATTGGCAAAACAGTAGAGGCATACGTTGATGATGTGGTCGTCAAAACCAAACACGTCGACTCTCTAATAGACGACTTGAGGCTCACATTCGACAACCTCCGAACATACGATATCAAGCTCAATCCGGAAAAATGCGTTTTCGGCGTACCAGCCGGAAAGCTCCTGGGCTTCATTGTCTCTAGTAGAGGAATTGAAGCTAATCCGGCCAAAATCCGAGCTCTGTCATAGTTGTCCATCCCAACGGACCTCAAACAAATCCAGAAATTAACTGGATGTGTGGCGGCTCTAAGCCGCTTTATCTCCCACTTAGGAGAAAAGGCATTACCCCTTTATCGCCTCCTTCGGCACACCGAACACTTCGAGTGGACGGATGCTGCCACAGCCGGATTGGAAGAAATAAAAGCCATACTGGCAACCAACCCAATCCTGGCGGCACCAAACATCAGCGAACCAATGCTGTTGTACATTGCGGCAACTCATCAGGTTGTAAGCGCAGTGCTCGTCATCGAACGAGCAGCAGACGAACATAAATTCCCTCTTCAAAAGTTGGTATATTATGTATCCACTGTCCTCACTCCATGCAAATCACAGTACCCACATTATCAAAAGATAGCCTATGCGGCATGGCATCCCGGAAGCTGTGACACTACTTTCAAGAGTGTTCGATTACAGTAGCCTCGGAAGTTATAAACAACCGCGACGCCACATGCCGGATTGCCAAATGGGCCATTGAGCTCCTCCCGTTCGACGTAACATACAAACCTTGGGGAGCCATTAAATCGCAAATATTGGCCGACTTTGTCACCAAATTGACGGAAGCCGAACTCCCTAAAGAGTACGGCGCATACTCCAATTGGATCATGCACTTCGACGGCTCCAAAATGCTGGCTAGTCTAGGGGCTGGCGTCGTCTTGACGTCCCCAACCGGAGATACAGTGCAATATGTACTGCAGATACTGTATACAGACTCCAACAACGCAGCCGAATATGAAGCCCTGTTACATGGTCTTCGGATGGCAGTTTCCATGGGCATTCAACGCCTGGAGGTGCGTGGTGATTCGAACCTCGCAATATCCCAAATAAATGGAGACTTCGATTCCAAGGATCCGAAGATGGCGGCCTATCGAAACGCCGTCCTAAAGATGTCAGCTCGGTTCGAGGGGCTCGAATTTCACCATGTGGCTCGGGGAAACAATCAGGCGGCGGATATCCTCGCCCGCATCAGCGCAAAACGTGATGCGGTCCCCCAACATCTTTTTGGAGAGGTTGTTTAAGCCATCCGTGGTATGGGAAGGGGACACCGGTAACAATAGTCCGGACCCAGCCAAAATGCCCGATACCGAATACTCTGACATAATCAGAGGCTCTGCCACCGAAATAACACCTTCAGCCCACGTAATAATGGCCATCATTTCCCCGTGGACAGAACCATTCCTGGCCTACCTAACTAGGCAGGAACTTCCCGAGGACCAAAATGAGACACGTTGCATAGTGCGGCGATCTAAAGCCTACAGGGTCCACGAGGGAGAGCTGTATAAAAAAAGCACTACCGGAGTCCTTAAAAGGTGCATCTCCGAAGAGGAAGGGCGGAAGCTTTTGGCAGAAATTCACGCCGGACTCGGCGGCCACCACGCCGCAGCCCAGGCCCTTGTAGGCAAGGCCTTCTATACAGGGTTTTATTGGTCGACGGCCCGGGCAGACGCACAGGACTTGGTCCAACGTTGCGTCGGTTGCCAGCTTTTTGCAAACCAAAGCCACATGCCACCCACTGCCCTCCAAACAATCCCCATTACCTGGCCCTTCGCGGTCTGGGGGCTCGACATGGTTGGACCCCCTAAAGGGGGAACCCATAAGAAAAAATACTTACTGGTCATGGTGGATAAATTCACCAAATGGATAGAAGTCAAACCTGTTAAAACAGCCGAATCCGGACCGGTGATAGACTTCATATCCGGGGTTGTACACCGTTATGGCGTCCCCCACAACATCATCACTGACAATGGCACGAACTTCACGGCCGACGAGGTAAAACTCTGGTGCAGCAACATGGGCATCAAGCTCGGTTATGCTTCCGTCTATCACCTACAAACCAACGGCCAAGTTGAGCGAGCAAATGGTCTTATCATGAGCGGCATTAAACCCAGATTAGTGCGGTCCTTAAAGGAGTCTAACACGCACTGGGTAGAGGAGCTCGACTCCGTACTCTGGGGGCTGTGGACCACGCCGAATCGTACTACCGGATATACACCCTTCTTTATGGTGTACGACGCAGAGGTAGTTCTGCCCTGCGACATAATTCATGACTCACCTCGAGTGCGCATGTACGAAGAAAGAGAAGCCGAGCTGGATCGGCAGGACAGTCTGGACACCATGGAGGAGGAGCGCGACATGGCAAAAGCCCGTTCCGCATTCTATCAACAACAGGCTCGCAGATACCAACGCAGAGAAGTACGGGCCAAAACTTATAACGTTGGCGAGTTAGTTCTACGCCTGCCGGAGAAGAAAAAGACCAAGCTCGAGCCCAAATAGGAAGGTCCCTTCATTATTGACCAAGTTCTGACCGGTGGAGCGTACCGTCTGCAGGATGCATCGAATAATCGACTTGAGCCGAACCCATGGAACGCAGCTAGGCACCGAAGATTCTACGCCTAGCACCGGACTCTATGTTCGTCCCCTTCCTCTGCCCATTTTTTGCATATACATTATCTGTCTTTTTTCTCTTTTTTCTTGTATTCTTTCTCAAGGCCTTCAAGGGCCAACTTGTGCCTCGCTCGCACATTATAGACGCGCTAACCGCGCTCATTATACCTGGGGGCTTCTTACAGAGAAGCTTAATTATCTATCTGGGCTTCATGCCCTGCACATGTGTTATTCTTCCGCATGTACCTTTTCTTCGCCACTATATGCATCGATATGACTTAAGTTTTGGCCAAGCTGGGTTGCCTGGCTTTTGTATTTATGCCCTACGTTCCCGTTAATTCGGCTAGGGCATAAGGGGAGCACCTCCGCGATTGTTACTGCCGGGTCAGCCGGATGTGTACCTCAGACTGGGTGAAGCCGAAAGCTAGCGTTCTTAAGGGAATATTCAGTCGGCGAACTAAAGATGATTTTTATTTATTTTCCATATATGCCCCCAGATGTTTTTTCCTGCGGCTCCGCTCACAGTCCGGACATGCACTTTAGGGCATGTGTACCCAGGGAAAGGAACCCCTAATGGAACTATTCCCCCTGGAAGATGTTTCTTACTACCCATGTAATATAACATAACTAGTTGGGTACTTGTCTGTTCAAGCACTAATGACCCCTACGCCTGGTTTCCATGCATACCCTAGTTCTCATATAACTGAGCGGGTATTCGGACACACTCTGGACTATCGGGTCCCGAGGTTGAAGCGAAAAGGTCCGCCATGACAAATGATTTACAATCCGGCTAGAAGGCATTATACATGTCACTTTAATTACATAGTCATGCAGACTGACTAAATTCCTCTTCTATACCATCCAACAGGCGGTCTAGCCTACAATCCTGTTGGGAATACTTTGCGGCTAATTCTACTTGCCCATAGACTAAGCTAACGGGGATCTCTTTCCCATCGGGCCCCATAGGTCCGACCTCGGCCATGTGGTTTGGGTCAGCCTTGGTATACCGCGTCTTCACCATGGCCCAGGCTTCCCTGGCACCTTGACGGCATGCCGATATCTTCCATAATCGGAAGCGCCGCCGTGCTCCCTTGAGCTTCTCCGCAAGCTCTCCAATGCCTTCTGGCAGGGAGACTGATGGCCACAAGGCCTGGGCAATACCTTGCATCACCTGTTGAACTTGTTCGTGCAGTTGTGAGATCTCGGATAGAAGATCACCCGCAGACCCGGGCATCTCCTCCGCGGGACGACCCGTCAGCATACCTGTAGACATAACTCTGTTAGCCGGCTTCTCCGCCGTCCCCTTTTTAAGGGTTCGTTCAAGCACTTACTGAAAATGCCGCGTCGAAGCCGCTTATTCTCCTTCTCGGAGTCCGCAAGCTGGGCTCGAACATCTTTCAGTTCCATGCTCAGCTTGGTATTGGCGTCTTGGAGATTGTTTTTCTATCGCCCGACCTCAGTTAGCACGCTTTCGCCAGCCTTTAGCTGTCATACGACATGCTGGTCCTCCAGATTCTCTCCGGATTCATCTGCAATATCTATTGTTAGATCTGCAGCCACGCCGCACGCTATATGGTACATATCATTCTTTGAAACAAATGTTACCAGCTGGGGACTTTTTAGGTTCCTTCAATGTGGCAACGGCGGCCCGAAGTTGGGTCTTGCATTCCTCCAGCTCCTGTGACAGTCTAGTATTCTTCTCTGTAAGAACCTGCACAATAGATGATCCTTAAATCAGTTCTGCTAACTGTTTCAAGTCTCAGGAGCTACTGATACATATAATCGTCAGATTTGCTTACCCGTACATCCCTTACATACTGGTTCGTGGCTCTGGCTAGACCATTTTGAGCAGCACGGAGGTACGCGTCTCCAGAATTGAAGGCATCAAATGCCTCTGGGGAGAAGCAAGCATCACGGAGTACGGCTCGGCGACGCCTATGATTCATGGCGCTCTCCACTTCTGAATTTGTAGCGGATAGTCTATCTGCATCCTCTATAGGAGGATTATCCGGCGTCCGCCCCATGTCGGCTTCCGCCTCTATGTCCGGTCCTGGAGCCCGACTGGTGGAAGCATGATCGGTAGCCTCATAGGACATATTACGGCGAGCGTTTTTTCTGTTAAAGAAACATGGACGTCACTACATTTTGAGAAAGACGACAACCACGGAGCAGGGTCTTTGTCATACCTCTGCGCCGGCGTCTCCATCCTGACCGCCTTCCTTTTTGACCTGCCCGGCCTCGGTGCCCCTTGTTGGCGAGTTGCTGCGGGTTCGGCACGGCGTCCCGAAGGCCTTCCCTGTAAAACACCATATGTATATGGTAGGTGAAGTGTCTAAAAGGGGATCCTAGTTTTTGGAGTTGGGATTTTTGGTTTTTCTTACGTGCGACGCAGGAAGCAGTCTGGGATAGTCGGCCGTAATGGCCACCATGGCATCATCACAGCTTAATTGATAGAACTGCCGGTCTATCAGCTCCACGAATATGTCCGGATCTTCTTCGAGTCCGGGACCAAGGGCCCGGTCAGGGTCCTCTAGTTGTGGGGATGGGATGTTGACCTCCCTTATGGCTTTTCGCAGTTCCTGCCACACAATGGCAAGGTGAATATCTACGACAAAGAATGTGGGAAGAATGGGAGTAGGGAGATATAACTCACCCAGCTTGGAGGGTTGTACCTAGAGAATCCTTCCCGTGGCTTGATGCGGACGAACTCCTCTTCCTCTCCCTTGAACAACTCGGACAAATTTTTTGCTAAAGCGGCAGCGTTGTCCAGACCCTTTCTCCCACAACGGGTGGCATCATCTTCCCCGTTAAAACACCACAGGGGGTACCCTCGATATTGAAGTGGCTGCACTCCCTGCATTATGCATATTGACATAACCTCGATTACTGTCAATCCTGATTGAGCCAGCGCTTTAATCCGTTTCATCAGGTAAAGGACTTCTCCGCTGTCTTCCTCCTGGGGGCTCTGTGGGCGCCAATTTCGGCATTTCTTCATAGGAGCATTGTTGAACTCAGGAAGACCCCGCTAAACAAGGTCCGGAAGGGGGACGTCCTCCATATAAAACCATTCCGAAGGCTAGTCTTCGGACGTCTTCTTCGGAGTACCAGACAGGTATCCTGTTTCGGCGATGCGCCATATTTCGGCTCCGCCCACTTGATAAAGTGACCCCTTCTATGTGCGGGGAACGAGGCAAAATAACCTTTTCCACAGCTCGAAATGAGCCTCGCAGCCCAGGAATAACTCGCAAAGGGCAACATAGCCAGCGATGTGTAATATGGAAGCAGGGGTGAAATTATGCAATTGGAGGCCGTAAAACTCCAGGAGCCCGCGGAGGAACGGATGAATTGGAAATCCGAGTCCCCTTAATAAGTAAGGAACAAGGCATACCCGCTCCCCCGTAGAGGGACTGGGGAAGCTCTCCGCTTGCTCCCCGCCATTATAGGTGGCAGGCTCGGCTCGTACGGGAACCATATACGCTGGAGGGTGAAATCCCTTAGTCTGCAGTTCAACTGATCGACTGTGTGGGATAGAACACCTCTCCCAATCACCGGGCTTGGGGCAACGGGGGCGGGAGGAGGAGCTGCCATTGTCGGCCATGCTGGAATGGATTTTTCTGAAGCGCACTCCGATGGATTCTCGCTGGGGGAGGATGATATGGATTGCATCTAAGAATCCCCATCCCTTTAATAGACAACTTATTTATCTAGCTAGGGGGGCGAATGTAAAAACTCCATGGCTCCTCGTATTCATTCGACGCGTGGAAGATAGCTCTTACTGGGCGCAGAAGCCAACAGGTCCAACATTTATGGGGCCGGACACTGCTTAACAAACATTCAAAATTTGGAGAAGAACCCGCCTTGCAATGCCGAAGACAATACCGCGTGCCGGACTTGACGTCATTGAAGCCTGGTTCGGGGGCTACTGAGGGAGTCCTGGATTAGGGGGTCTCCGGACAGCCAGACTGTTGGACCATGAAGACACAAGATTGAAGACTTCGTCTCGTGTCCGGATGGTACTCTACTTGGTGTGGAAGGCAAGCTAGGCAATACGGATATGTATATCTCCTCCTTTGTAACCGACCTTGTGTAACCCTAGCCCCCTCCGATGTCTATATAAACCGGAGGGTTTTAGTCCATAGGACAACATACAATCATACCATAGGCTAGCTTCTAGGGTTTAGCCTCTCTCATCTCATGGTAGATCTACTCTTGTACTACTCATATTATCAAGAATAATCAAGCAGGACATAGGGTTTTACCTCCATCAAGAGGGCCCGAACCTGGGTAAAACATCGTGTCCCTGCCTCCTGTTACCATCTACCTTAGACGCACAGTTCGGGACCCCCTACCCGAGATCTGCCGGTTTTGACACCGACAATTGTATTAACCGGAAACTTAGTACATGTGTGAATACATAGACAAACAGAGTGTCACTAGTTTGCCTCTACTTGACTAGCTCATTGAATCAATGATGGTTATCTTTCCTATCCATAGACATGAGTTGTCATTTGATTAACGGGATCACATCATTAGAGAATGATGTGACTGACTTGACCCATCCATTAGCTCAGCACGATGATCGTTTAGTTTGTTGCTGTTGCTTTCTCCATAACTTATACATGTTCCTATGACTATGAGATCATGCAACTCCCGAATACCGGAGGAACACTTTGTGTGCTACCAAACGTCATAACGTAACTGGGTGATTATAAAGGCGCTCTACAGGTGTCTCCGATGGTGTTTGTTGGGTTGGCATAGATCGAGATTAGGATTTGTCACTCCGATTGTCAGAGAGGTATCTCTGGGCCCTCTCAGTAATGCGCATAAATATAAGCCTTGAAAGCAATGTAGCTAATGAGTTAGTTACAGGATGTAGCATTACAGAACGAGTAAAGAGACTTGCCGGTAACGAGATTGAACTAGGTATTGAGATATCAACGATCGAATCTCTGGCAAGTAACATACCGATGACAAAGGGAACAACGTATAACGTTATGCGGTTTGACCGACAAAGATCTTTGTAGAATATGTGGGAGCCAATATGAACATCCAGGCTCCGCTATTGGTTATTGATCGAAGACATGTCTTGGTCATGTCTACATAGTTCTCAAACCCGCAGGGTCCGCACGCTTAACGTTCGGTGACGATCGGTATTATGAGTTTATGTGTTTTGATGAACCGAAGGTAGTTCGGAGTCTCGGATTTGATCACGGACATGACGAGGAGTCTCGAAATGGTCGAGATGTAAAGATCGATATATTGGAAGCCTATGTTTTTACATCAGAATAGTTTCGGATGAGTTCGGGCATTTTCCGAAGTACCAGGAGGTTACCGGAACCCCCCGGGGAGTATATGGGCCTTATTGGGCTTTAGGGGAAAGAGAGAGGGGTTGCCTAGGGTAGGCCATGCCCCCAAGTCCTAGTCCGAATTGGACTAGGGGAAGGAGTGGCACCCCCTTCTTCCTTCTCTTCTCTCCTTCCCTTCCTTCTCTCCTACTCCTACTTGGAAAGGGGGGAATCCTACTCCTGGTGAGAGTAGGACTCCCTAGGGCACGCCATAGTAGAGGGCCGGCCCTCCCCTCCTCTACTCCTTTATATATGGGGGAGGGGGCATCCCATAGACACAAGTTGATCATTGATCTCTCAGCCGTGTGCAGTGCCCCCTCCACCATAATCCACCTCGGTCATATCGTAGCGGTGCTTAGGCGAAGCCCTGTTCCGGTAGCATCATCATCACCGTCATCACGCCGTCGTGCTGACAAAGCTCTCCCTCGACACTCTGCTGGATCGTGAGTTCGTGGGACGTCACCGAGCCGAACATGTGCAGATCACGGAGGTGTCGTACCTGCGGTGCTAGGATCGGTCGATCGTGAAGACATACGACTACATCATCCACGTTGTCATAACGCTTCCGCTTATGGTCTATGAGGGTACGTGGACAACACACTTCCCTCTCGTTGCTATGCATCACCATGATCTTGCGTGTGTGTAGGATTTTTTTTTTTGAAATTACTGCGTTCCCCAACAGGACATTGGGTGCCCCACTCCAGTGCTGAATGATGATTATTGGGATAGTCAGCACCCCAACTCTCCCATGTTCACGCCACTACAACAGATTCCTCAGTCCCGAGTGCACACTGAAGTTCAAATGGGTTCTGAAGATCATCACTCCACTCCTTCCATTCCTGATGAAATTCCAGCCACTAGTGCTGATGTTAATGTTGATGAAGAATTGAAGACCCAGGCTGCTACTGAAGCAGAAACTGAAATTCCTCGGCCTGTGGTTCCTGAGAATGTGATTCCTGAGGCTGTGATGACTTTGACTGACACTCCTCAGCCCAAGCCGAAGAATCCCTTCTCCAAGAACCAAAAATTCAAGGCTGATGACTTCTTCCATGAGCATGTATTCTTCATAGATTACAATCTACGAAGGAAGCGTTTCTGGACCGCAAGCCAAGCAATCTTCTATTCTTCACTGCTTTTCAATAAGGACAAAGTATTTGATCATGAGCATATTCCTCATGTGGACATGGAATCACTGCCTTGCTTCACACCAGTCCTCGGTGTTCTTCATGACGCTGGGCTGCTAAACTTTTGCACTGACATCATAGACTGGAATGAAGAACTAATTCTTCAGTTCTACGCGACGCTGCACATCACAGGAAATGCTGAAGATGTGAATTCTTGGGTGTTGGACTGGATGACAGAAAACACTCACTTCAAACCACCGGCCTTTGAATTGCTTCATGCCCTTCCTGTCAGTCCTCCCCTTGAAGGTGCATGTTGTATCTATCTTGAACCTGAGCTATATGACGATTACATGCATGTTTTGATGAAACCTCTAAAGCCTGGTCAAGCCCCAAGGACCAAATTCCTCGTGAAGGAATTTCTATATGTTCCTCAGACCATCTATCGCATTCTGACCAAGACATTGAGTCCCATCAAAGGCCACGACTCGAATGAAGAAGAAGTCATTGGCATCATGAAAAATTTGTTGTTCAACTTCATTCATGGCGTCCCAATCAACTACCATGATTTCTTCACGAGGACTCTGGCAAATGTTGCATTGTCGCCTTTTGAGTTGAAGCCTTATGCTCCCTGGATTATGAGATTCATCAGATCAAGGTCTTCAATCAATTACAAGGCTGACTTTCAGAATCATCTCAGTTACTTGCCGCCCATTGAAGTCTTTAAAAGACATGTTTCCTCATCTGATGAGAAGGGCAAGGCAACAGCTATTATTGATGAAGGCATTCATCCATTGGATGGTCAGTTCTGCAAAGCTGCATCTTATTCCACCAATGATGACTCTGCCACTCATGACTCTGCCACCAATTCTTCAAAGCAAAATCCTCAAGGCACAACTCCAAGGGTGTTGACTGATCGTGAGCTTCTCCTCAGTCTTCACCAGAAGGTCGATCGCAACCACAAGTGGGTGAAAAAGACAGTTTGGTTCAATTCTTCAAAACATGACCATCACTCAGAATTCAGTGAAGAAGAACCATTACTATCTGCATGAAGTATTTGATCGCACCTGGGATGTTCTGACTCATCTCTACAGTGAAGATGACCTCAAGAAGATGGGCTACAAGCAGGAATTTGACTGGTCTCAGCCACCTTCGAAGAAATTCAAGAAGGTCAAAGTTCCTTACTTAGTGGCCAACTCTTATTCTTCATCGCGCGTGACTGATGAAAATGAAGATTTGGACGACACTGCGGCAGGCCCCACTTCAACAACCGACCCCAACTACGCTGAAGCAATCCTGAATGTACGACACCTCCGCGTTCAGCACACGTTCAGCTCGGTGACGACCTTGCCTTCTTGATCCAGCAAGACGGTGAAGTAGTGGATGAGTTCCGACAGCATGACAGCATGGTGACGGTGGTGGTGATGCTATCTCCGCAGGGCTTCGCCTAAGCACTACAAAAATATGACCGAGGGACGGAACTGTGGAGGGGGGCGCCGCACACGGCTAAGATATTGTCGTGGTTATGTGTGGCACCCCCTCCCACGTATATATACATGGGGGGAGGGAGGAGACAGCCAGGAGGCACCCCAAGTGGGGCCGAATCCCACTTGGGGTCCTACCCCTAGCCACGCCCCCTACCTTTTTAGGTGAGCGTGGAAAGGCAGGGGAGGGTGCCCCCCCATTTCCTTTCTCCCATGAGAAAGGGAAGGCTGGAGGGGCTAGCCCTCCCCCTTTTCCTTCCCTAGGGCCAGCAGCCAGGAAGAGGAGTGTGCCAGCCCCCTTGGGGGCTGGTGTGTCTATCCCCTTGGCCCATATACCTCCCGGGGTGTCCGGAACCCCTTCCGGCGATCCGATGACTACTCGGTGCACTCCGAAACTCTTCTGGTGTTCGAATATCATTGTCCTATATATCAATCTTTACCTCTGGACCATTCCAGAGATCCTCGTCATGTTTGTGATCTCATCCGGGACTCCGAACTACATTCAGTCACCAACTCATATAACACTATATCGTCAATGAACATTAAGCGTGCGGACCCTACGGGTTCGAGAACTATGCAGACATGACCGAGACACCTCTTCGGTCAATAACCAATAGCAGAACCTGGATGCCCATATTGGCTCCTACATATTCTATGAAGATCTTTATCGGTCGAACCTTATGACAACATACGTAATTGGCTTTGTCCATCGGTATGTTACTTGCCCGAGATTCGATCGTCGGTATCTTCATACCTAATTAAATATCATTACCGGCAAGTCTCTTTACTTGTTCCGTAATACATAATCTTGCAACTAACTCCTCAGTCACTTTGCTTGCAAGGCTTCTTATGATGTGTATTACCGAGAGGGCCCAGAGTCACCTCTTCGATACACGGAGTGACAAATCCTAATCTCGATCTATGTCAACTCAACAAACACCTTCGGAGATACCTGTAGAGCATCTTTATGATCACCCAGTTACGTTGTGACGTTTGATAGCACATAAGGCATTCCTCCGGTATCCGAGAGTTGCGTAATCACATAGTCGAAGGAATATGTATTTGACATTAAGAAAGAAATAGCAATAAACTGAATGATCAAATGCTAAGCTAATGGATAGGTCTTGTCCATCACATCATTCTCCTAATGATGTGATCAAGTTATCAAGTGACAACACATATCTATGACTCGGAAACCTTAACCATCTTTGATCAACGAGCTAGTCTAGTAGAGGCTCACTAGGGACACGGTATTTGTTTATGTACCCACACATGTATCTGAGTTTCCAATCAATACAATTATAGCATGGATAATAAACTTTTTATCATGAATAAGGAAATATAAAAAACAATTTTATTATTGCCTCTAGGGCATATTTCCTTCAGTCTCCCACTTGCACTAGAGTCAATAATCTGGATTACGTTGTAATGAATCTAAGACCCATGGAGTCTTGGTGCTAATCATCTTTCCTCCATCCTTGCCCTTTTCATCAATGGAGTTCAAGTGTCTCTTGATGTGTTTGGTTCTCTTGTGAAACCTGGATTCCTTCACTAAGGCAATTGCTCCAGTGTTGTCACAAAATATTTTCGTTGGAACCGATGCACTGGGTATTACACCCAGATCAGATATGAACTCCTTCATCCAGACTCCTTCATGTGCTGCTTCCGAAGCAGCTATGTAGTCCGCTTCACATGTAGATCCTGCCATGACGCTCTGCTTGGAATTGCACCAGCTGACCAATATAAATACGTATCCGGTTTGTGACTTAGAGTCATCCGGATCAGTGTCGAAGCTAGCATCGATGTAACCATTTATGACAAGCTCTTCATCACCTCCATAAACGAGAAACATATCCTTGGTCCTTTTCAGGTACTTCAGGATGTTCTTGACCACTGTCCAGTGATCCACTCCTCGATTACTTTGGTACCTCCCTGCCAAACTTATGGCAAGGCACACATCAAGTCTGGTACACATCATGGCATTCATTATAGAACCTATGGATGAGGCATAGGGAATGACTTTCATTCTCTCTCTATCTTTTGTCGTGGTCGGACTTTGAGTATGACTCAATTTCACACCTTGCAACACACGCAAGAACCCTTTCTTTGACTGGTCCATTTTGAACTTCTTCAGAACTTTATCAAGGTATGTGCTTTCTGAAAGTCCTATTAAGCGTCTCGATCTATCTCTATAGATCTTGATGCCTAATATGTAAGCAGCTTCACCGAGGTCTTTCATTGAAAAATTCTTATTCAAATATCCTTTTATGATATCCAGAAATTCTATATCATTTCCAATCAGTAATATGTCATCCACATATAATATCAGAAATCCTATAGAGCTCCCACTCACTTTCTTGTAAATACAGTTTTCACCATAAGTATGTATAACCAAATGCTTTAATCACATCATCAAAGCGTATATTCCAACCCCAAGATGCTTGCACCAGTCCATAGATGGATCGCTGGAGTTTGCGCACTTTGTTAGCACCTTTAGGATCGACAAAACATTCTAGTTGCATCATATACAACTCTTCTTTAAGGAACCCGTTAAGGAATGAAGTTTTGACATCCATTTGCCAGATTTCATAATCATAAAATGCGGCAATTGCTAACATGATTCTAGCTGACTTAAGCATCACTGCGGGTGAGAAAGTCTCATTGTAGTCAACCCCTTGAACTTGTCGAAAACCTTTTGCGACAAGTCAAGCTTTGTAGACAGTGATATTACCATCATCGTCTGTCTTCCTCTTGAAGATCCATTTATTCTCAATGGTTTGCCGATCATCGGGCAAGTCCACCAAAGTCCACACTTTGTTCTTATACATGGATCCTATCTCAGATTTCATTGCCTCAAGCCATTTGTCGGAATCTGGGCTCATCATAGCTTCTTTATGGTTCGCAGGTTCGCCGTTGTCTAACAACATGAGTTCTAGGACAGGGTTACCGTACTACTCTGGTGTGGTACGTGTTCAGGTCGACCTACGAGGTTCAGTAGTTACTTAATCTGAAGTTTCATGATCATCATCATTAGCTTCTTCTCTAGTTGATGTAGGCATCACGGGAACGGTTTTCTCTGATGTGCTACTTTCCAATTTGAGAGAAGGTACAACTACCTCATAAAATTCTACTTTCTTCCCACTCATTTCTTTCGGGAGAAGCTCCATATCTATAAATGACCCATTCTTAGCAACAAAGATCTTGCCTTCGGATCTGTGGTAGAACGTATACTGCCGGTGTCAAAACCGACGGATCTCGGGTAGGGGGTCCCGAACTGTGCGTCTAAGGCGGATGGTAACAGGAGGCAGGGGACACGATGTTTTACCCAGGTTCGGGCCCTCTTCATGGAGGTAAAACCCTACATCCTGCTTGATTTATTCTTGATGATATGAGTATTACAAGAGTTGATCTACCAAGAGATCGGAGAGGCTAAACCCTAGAAGATAGCATATGGTATGATTGTATGTTGTCCTATGGACTAAAACCCTCCAGCTTATATAGACACCAGAGGGGGCTAGGGTTACACAAGGTCGGTTACAAAGGAGGAGATATCCATATCCATACTGCCTAGCTTGCCTTCCATGCCAAGTAGAGTCCTATCCGGACACGGGACGAAGTCTTCAATCTTGTATCTTCATAGTCCGACAGTCCGGCCAAAGGATATAGTCCGGCTGTCCTGAGACCCCCTAATCCAGGAGTCCCTCAGTAGCCCCTGAACTAGGCTTCAATGATGATGAGTCCGACGCGCAGTGTCGTCTTCGGCATTGCAAGGCGGGTTCCTCCTCCGGATACACCACAGAAGAGTTTGAATAAAAGGATAGTGTCCGACCCTGCAAAATAAGTTCCACATACCACCGTAGAGAGAATAATATTTCCACATATCTAATCTACTGACACGTTTTGGCAACATGACATCATGCCATGGCTCGGTGATTATTCGAAACATTTTTCTTTAACTAGCCCCGCACATAACGCGAGGCAGTTTCTTGACACGTCTTGGCAAAGCAGAGATCGTGTCCCCCTTATTACGGGATTCTCATCAATACGGGCGTGGGTAACCCAACCGCGCCATCAATCACGGCGCTTGGGGGATAAGTGAGTTTTACCAGGCTAATGGAGGCGCATAGTTTCGTCCACCCTTATAAGGGGATAAGGTTTAACCTCTTTCTACCCACGCCTTCTTCCTCCTCGCTCATCCATTCTTGCGCACTCGAGCTCCAACGCCCAAGTCCACATCCTTCTCCTCAACCTTCTCCAAACATGTCCGGAGTGGGAGGCAAGTGGATGGCTTCCTCCGTTATGGAGGGACACATCAGAAAGCTGCACGGAGCCGGATACGTAGCCGCGAATATCGCGCATCGGCTGCCCGCTGCGGGGCAGATCGTCCCTACCCCGGAACCTCACGAGAGGGTAGTTTTCCTCCACCACTTCCTCTGTGGACTGGGGTTTCCCCTCCATCCATTCATGCACGGTCTTATGTTCTACTACGGGCTGGACTTTCGTGATCTGGCCCCGAACTTCATCCTCAACATTTCGGCGTTCATCGTCGTGTGCGAGGCTTTCCTCCGCATCTGGCCCCACTTTGGTCTGTGGCTGAAGACCTTCATTATCAAGCCGAAGGTGGTGGGAGGCCAACAAGCGGAATGCGGTGGAGCCATGGTGGGCAAGGTGCCCTATGTTATATGGCTTGAAGGCTCCTTCGTGGAGACCATAAAGGGGTGGCAATCGGCGTGGTTCAACATCACCGAGCCGCGCGACACCAACTGGGTGGTGTCCCCCGAGTATCGATCCGGAATCCCCACGCGGCTCACCTCATGGAAAGAGAAGGGCCTATCCTGTGGTTCATCGGTGGAGCTGGACGGACTCTAGAAATGTATCCGGAATATGGCAAGCAAGAAGCTCAAGCTTGTCAACATAGTCCAGGTCATGCTCTTCCGCCGGATCCTCCCGTGTCAACAACGGGATTTCAACTTGTGGGAGTTCGACCCGGCCCAGCACCAGACTCTGAGCGAGCTCTTCGACACGACGCACAAGGACGTCTGGAGGGTGCTGTTCAAGGGCGCCGAGGTCCCTCCCTCTCTCACCGAGCACCGCGGGCTAAGCGCGAAGCGCCCTGCGAATCCGGTAAGTTTTGTACATCTGGTAGGATTTTTACTTCCCATAGCTTAACCACATGTGGGGTCTGAGCTCCCATGCCTTTGACAGGACTGGGTGGGGGCATCGAAGAAGATCAACTGTCCGGCCCCTCTGCCCGAAGACACTGTGGACGCTCCCTGACGGAGATGCTGACTCCGGCTCCTTACAAGGTGCCAGAGAAGACCAAGAAGAAGGCCAAGGGAACCCGAAAGAGTTCCCGACGCCAGGTGGTATCGGACTCATCGTCCAATGACTCTGCGACGCACTCCTCCCACGAAGACGAGGAGGAATACGAAGATGCTCCCCCTCCAGCCGGGGGAGACAAGAAAAGGAAGGCCGCCCCAACCGGGGGGCCGAAGGGTCCAAGAAGGGAAGGACTCTCCTTCCGGACTGCTCCACCACCGCCGCCGAAGACGAAGACGAGTGGCTGCTCAGGGCCAAGCCCCTGGTGAAGTCGTAAGTATTCGGATACCAGAGTAACTCAGAGCATACCTTTTGTCGCACTGCTTCTCTTAACGCCGAATATGATTATGCAGACCGCCCCAAGCCCGTATCGACGTATCTTCGTCGGACGGCTCCTTGGACTCGTCGGATATGGATAGAGATCCACTTCCGACCACCACCTCCCCTTACCCTACGGACAACACCGAGGTGCTGTCTCAAGAGGCACCGGGTCGAGGGGAGACAGTCCCGGAGGCGCCTTAGGGCGACCTTTCGGACTCCGGGAGCAGAGGGAGTAAGGCTCCCGAGGGCTCCGAGTTTGGCCTTCAGCCGAACATTGTGCCGGAACCCCCTGTGGTTCCGGACTTGGGCAGGCGGCCTCCTTCCAAAAGGGGCAAGACGCCTGTGCCGGTGACCTCTGTGCATCCAGAGGCACCGGACAATCTGCTGGGAGCGCTTCGCAGCGCTTCCATCGACGAAGAGCACCGCACTATTATGAGTGCGGTGATCCAGAAGGTTCAGTCCGCTCTTGGCGGACTGACTGAAGCATGTGCCAGCCTTCTAACAGGCTTTGAGGTAAGTATTTGAAATATAGGAAAAATATTACCGCATAGACAGTAGCCCCTGATTCTCTGTTTGGTGTTCAAAAAAGAAAAGCCGAATAGAGGATCAACTAATATTTGCAGGAGTCTAATATAAGTATGTCTATATGCGTATGCAGGCTTCGCTGCTGACCTCTGCCGCGCTGACTGTGGAGGTCGCCGTACTGAAGTAGGACCTCGAAGGGTCCAAGTAAGAGCTCGGCCTTGTCAAGAGGCAGCTCGAGGAGAACAAAGGTAAGTAATACCTAGTCTATAGATATGTATATATACAAAAATGATGCGATTGCAAAATGACAGGATCATCTTTAATTTGCCAAGGGCCACGACCGAAGTGGCAACCCTGAAGCAAGCGCTCTCTGAGGCCGAAAACAAAGCATCCCATGAGCGCACCGAGCGGGAAAAACAAGTGGCACGGGTGGGCGAGGTGCAGCAAGAGCTCCACGCTCTCATGACAAAGCACGAGGCGTTGGAGCTTGACTTGAAGACGCGAGAGTCCGAGCTTGCCGTGGCCCTTGAGAGTGCAAAGAGTGCCAAGGCTGAAGCCCAAAAGGCCCTCCAGGAGATTGACGCGATGAAGAAGATAGCGGCAGGTAAGGCATTCAATATGCAAAGAAAGCATGTGAAAGTAAATTACTTGTTACTTACCCGAGTCCAGAGCTCTCCAGGAGCATTCGCAGATTTGCCCCGCAGCGTGTCGGATGCCGCACAGTTTTACCAGGCTGAGGAGGGAAGCTCAACGGAGAAGATTTCCTGGTCTCAGTATACTGGGACCGAACACCTGATGCCTCTGAGTGACCAGCTGAAGCAACTGGTCGAGCTGCACAAGGTGGCTGAACAGGCCATGAAGGGCTTTATAGTCCGGATGTGGCCTAGCGACGCCCTTCCCAACAGCTACTTCGGCCTGGTGAGGTGGCTTGTGGATGCCTGCCCACGGCTGGAAGTCATCAAGCGGTCCATCTGCATCGAAGGTGCACGCCGGGCTTTTGCCCGTGCGAAGGTGCACTGGGCCAAACTGGATGCCATGAAGCTGGTGAAGGAAGGGTCGCCGCAGGGCAAGGAGCATCGCCACCCCGAGATGTACTATGAGGGTGTCCTGAAGGGTGCCCGTCTTGTAGCGGACGAGTGTGCGAAAGATGTAATATTTGAATAAACTTGCTCGTGTAATCCTGTATTATGAAAACTTGTTCATATGCGCTATGCAACGCTTGTTTGAATTTAAAATATTACCTTCTGTTCGGCTTTTTATCAAATCTGAGAGATGGCTAGTCGTCGGCTTCTGCCCCCACGCCACGAGTGTTGGGGTGTTCGGGATAAACCTGAGCACTCTTGTTCCCATTTTTGGGTCCTTCGAGGGAGGTGCTCAGCACAACGGACAAGGCAATCAGACTATAATGCGTTATCACTCTCACTTAGCCATAGAATTCTATAATTTTAAATTTCGGCGAAGCCCCTAGTATTCGGAAGGCCGAATTTCGGGGCGCTATACACGCCTTAAGCCGGACAGGGCCGACTCGTCGCTCTGAGTGGCATAAGTCTTTAGGGACTTGAAACCTCTCGTACAATGACCAGTCTCTCGCCTTATCATGATAGTCAGTTTTAGCTTTCTCTACTGAGGTGCTTAGCCCAGCAGAACCAGGGCACAATCGCAGTAGTTCTCCCAGTGCTACCTTAGCCGATATAGCGGAACGTAAGGTACCAAAACATGGGAGCCGGGCAAAACCAACTATTGACCCAAGACATGATTCGGAGCTGATGCATGTAATGCTATAAGTTCGGGGTGCCGCACTATCGAAAGTGTTCGGACTTCTCACGCCGTATTATGGGGCATGCTTAAGCCCCTAGCGTATTGGCCGTACCAGAGTGTACAGGTGCTAGATGTCGTGAATGAACATATATATATATAAAGGAAGAATGCAATAATAGTCTTAATGATATGCATTGTTTATTCAAAAAGGTGCGTTAAAGCAGAATGATACAAGTAGTGCGATAAGCAAAAAGTAGGACTATTTGACATGTCCCTTCCAAGGGCAAGCTGAGGAATAGTATTAAAGCAAGTATCTCACTCGTTATTGTAATCCACCTGGGAGTTCCGTGGTGTGACGTAGCTTTCTGCCTCCTTGGTTGCTGCATCATGTGTTCGGCAATCATGCTGCCGGACAGGGTTTCCAGAGATTAAAGTCCTGAAAGAGAAATAACAAAGCGGGAAGCCCCTAGTGCGGTTTAAGCCGCGTCTTGGAGCATGCCGTAGTCGTGCCCCCCTCTCCACCTGTGCCCATGGTATTTTTAATGCGTAATTATGTACGCGTGGCACGGACTTCACCGTTTGGCTGGGACCGGGGTGGGGGGCCGCATTGCTATGCGAGCTCGAAACGTGTCAGGCGGTCCTGTTGCCGATTACTCCGGGCGCTCTTGAAGGTGTCCGGGTCCTTAGTCACCGAACTAGTGGATTGCCTTAAGAGGCTGCTTTGCGCTTCTGCTGTGAGGGCCGCAGTGTGCTCCTTCGTGCGGAGAGAGCTCTCTGTGTTTCCATTGACTGTGATGACCCCCCGAGGTCCTGGCATCTTGAGCTTGAGATATGCATAATGCGGTACCGCATTGAATCTTGCAAATGCGGTTCGCCCGAGCAGTGCATGGTAGCCACTGCGGAACGGGACTATGTCGAAGATTAACTCTTCGCTTCAGAAGTTATCCGGGGATCCGAAGACCACTTCCAGTGTGATTGAGCCTGTGCAATGGGCCTCTACACCTGGTATGACGCCTTTGAAGGTCGTTTTTGTGGGTTTGATCCTTGAGGGATCTATACCCATTTTGTGCATTGTGTCCTGATAAAGCAGGTTCAGGCTGCTGCCGCCATCCATAAGGACTCGAGTGAGGTGAAATCCGTCAATGATTGGGTCTAGGACCAGTGCGGCGAATCCACCATGACGGATACTAGTGGGGTGGTCCCTGCGATCGAAGGTGATCGGACAGGAGGACCATGGGTTGAACTTTGGGGCGACTGGCTCCAACGCATATACGTCCCTGAGCGCACGCTTCCGCTCCCTCTTGGGGATGTGGGTTGCATATATCATGTTCACCGTCCGCACTTGTGGGGGGAACCTGTTCTGTCCTCCTGTGTTCGGCTGCCGGGGCTCCTCCGCGTCATCGCTATGTGACCCCTTATCTTTGTTTTCGGCATTTAACTTGCCGGCGTGCTTGAACACCCAACAATCCCTGTTGGTGTGGTTGGCTGGCTTGTCGGGGGTGCCGTGTATTTGGCATGAACGATCGAGTATACGGTCCAAACTGGATGGGCCCGGAGTGCTTCTTTTGAATGGCTTTTTCCGCTGACCGGGTTTAGAGCCTTTGAATCTGGCATTGACTGTCGTATCCTCGGTATTGTCGCTGTTAATGCGGCGCTTATGTTTGTTGCGACGTGACCTGCCGTTGCCGTCCTTGGTATCCGAAGTACCATGGTTCTTTGATATGTTATTGCTGCGAGCCAACCAGCTGTCCTCTCCCGCACAAAAGCGGGTCATGAGTGTCATGAGGGCTGCCATAGATTTCGGCTTTTCCTGGCCAAGGTGCCGGGCGAGCCATTCATCATGGATGTTGTGCTTAAAAGCTGCTAGGGCCTCTGCATCCGGACAATCGACGATTTGATTTTTCTTTGTTAGGAACCATGTCCAGAATTGCCTGGCCGATTCCTATGTCTGTTGAATTATGTGGCTCAAGTCATCGGCATCTGGTGGTCGCACATAAGTGCCCTGAAAGTTGTCGAGGAATGCGGCTTCCAGATCTTCCCAACAGCCAATGGACTCTGCTGGCAAGCTGTTGAGCCAATGCCGAGCTGGTCCTTTGAGTTTGAGTGGGAGGTATTTGATGGCGTGTAGGTCATCACCGCGGGCCATGTGGATGTGCAGGAGGAAATCCTCGATCCATACCGCAGGATCTGTTGTGCCGTCGTATGATTCTATATTTATGGGTTTGAAACCCTCTAGGATTTGATGATCAATTACTTCGTCTGTGAAGCATAAGGGGTGTGCGGCACCTCTGTACTGGGCTATATCGCGACGCAGCTCAAAGGAGTCTTGCCCGCTGTGTTCGGCCCGGCCGGACTTACTTTTACTGTATCCGGCGTGACGATTATTGTCTCGCATAGTGGCACGCCCTCGTGATCCGTAGGTCGATCTTGCGTTTTGCTTTGTCCTCCAATACGTCTCGTAGGTCCGTCGTATTTCCCCATGCCTTTTTATTTTAATGGCGTCGGGGTGCGGGCTGAGCTTTAGGCTGGAATGCCTCTCTATCGCGGCCACGAGGTGGCCGATCAGCCGCGTCATACGCCGGAGACTCCTCCAGTCGGGGTAGCAACCTACACTTTGGGTAAATCTTGGAGGGGCGTTCGAGTTTATATTCCTCGGCCGCCAAGACTTCAGTCCATCTGTCAGCTAGCAAATCTTGATCAGCTTGAAGCTGCTGCTGCTTTTTCTTAAGGCTATTTGCCGTGGCTATAAGCCGGCGCTTGAAGCGCTCTTGTTCGACAGGATCCTCTGGCACGACGAATTCGTCATCGTCGAGGCTTGCCTCTTCTTCGAAGAGAGGCATGTAATTATCATCCTCCACCTTTCCATCTGCCGCTCTCTCAGGAGGACTGGCTTCTCCATCCTACTGCTCTAAATCTTGCTGGAGGGGATTGTTGTTGTCTTCAGCACTGTCCGGAGTGCTATTATCTCCGGTGCCGGTATCACCGCTTTTGCCTTGGCGGGACTTAGAGCGGCGCCGCTGACGTCGACGCTTGGGTTGCTTCTTGGAGGGTTCATCCGCCGCTGTCCCGTCGCCATTGCCTTCTTTGGGTGTGTCCACCATGTATATGTCATATGATGAGGTGGCTGTCCAGTGCCCTGTGGGCAGTGGTTCCTCTTCGCCTCCCGCATCGTCGTCCATACCGTCGATGTCTTCAGAGTCGAAGTCGAGCATGTCGGTTAAGTCATTGACAGTGGCTACTAAGTGGGTGGTGGGTGGGCGGCGAATTTCTTCGTCATCCGCATCCTAATCCTGCCGGACATAGTTCGGCCAGGATCCTCCTGACAAGGAGAGAGACCTTAATGAGTTCAGTATGTCGCTGAAGGGCGAGTGCTGAAAAATATCCGCGGAGGTAAACACCATGATCGGCGCCCAATCAGATTCGACAGGAACGGGCGCAGGCGGTTCGGAGTCCGTGGCCGGAGAAGGATCCGGTAGTTTGGCAACACGGCTCTCGTAAAGGGTAAGGTCGATATTCGGCTCAATCGCCGCTGAGGATACAGCCTCCGTGGCGGGGTCTATTCACCCATCCATGGATGGCGCAACTGGCTCCGAGTTGAGGGTCGGAGCGGCTGTCGGTGCGATTTCTCGAACACTGTCTGATGGTAGAGCTAAATCGTACTCATCGTGACCGCGTGGCGCACAAGGCAGGGGCTCGAATCCATCGAAGATCAAGTCTCCGCGGATATTGGCCGTGTAGTTTAAGCTTCCAGACCTGACCTGGTGGCCAGGGGCGTACTTTCGATCTGCTCCAGATGGCCAAGCGAGTTGGCCCACAGTGCGAAGCTGCCAAACACAAAGATCTGTCTGGGGAGAAAAGTCTCACCCTGGACTGCATCGCTATCGATGCTCGTAGGAGCCATCAAGCCTAACAGCGACGACACAGAGGAACTCTCAATGAAAGCACCAATGTCGGTGTCAAAACCGGCGGATCTCGGGTAGGGGGTCCCGAACTATGTGTCTAAGGCGGATGGTAATAGGAGGCAGGGGACATGATGTTTTACCCAGGTTCGGGCCCTCTTGATGGAGGTAAAACCCTACGTCCTGCTTGATTTATTCTTGATGATATGAGTATTACAAGAGTTGATCTACCATGAGATCGGAGAGGCTAAACCCTAGAAGCTAGCATATGGTATGATTGTATGTTGTCCTACGGACTAAAACCCTCTGGTTTATATAGACATCGGAGGGGGCTAGGGTTACACAAGGTCGGTTACGAAGGAGGAGATATCCATATCCGTACTGCGTAGCTTGCCTTCCATGCCAAGTAGAGTCCTATCTGGACACGGGACGAAGTCTTCAATCTTGTATCTTCATAGTCGGACAGTCCGGCCAAAGGATATAGTCCAGCTGTCCTGAGACCCCCTAATCCAGGACTCCCTCATAGACCCAATTGTTTCTTGAGGGTATCGTATGAAGACGCACTTCTCCGCTTTGGGTTCGAGCTTACCAGGCTGAAGCCTTTTGACATAAGCATCGCAACCCCAAACTTTAAGAAACGAACCACAGTTCATACGGTGTCGTCTCCACGGATTTAGATGGTGCCCTATTTAACGTGAATGCATCTGTCTCTAATGCATAACCCCAAAACGAACTCATAAATCTGTAAGAGACATCATAGAATGCACCATATCTAATAAAGTACGGTTACGACGTTCAGACACACCATTACGCTGTAGTGTTCCAGGTGGCGTGAGTTGTGAAACTATTCCACATTGTTTTAAATGAAGGCCAAACTCGTAACTCAAATATTCACCTCCGCGATCAGATCATAGAAACTTTATGTTCTTGTTACGATGATTCTCCACTTCACTCTGAATTTTTTTGAACTTTTCAAATGTTTCAGACTTGTGTTTCATTAAGTAGATATACCCATACCTACTCAGATCATCTGTGAAGGTCAGAAAATAATGATACCGGCCGTGTGCCTCAACACTCATCGGACCGCATACATCGGTATGTATTATTTCCAATAAGTCATTAGCTCGCTCCATTGTTTTAGAGAATGGAGTTTTAGTCATCTTGCCCATGAGGCATGGTTCATAAGTATCAAATGATTCATAATCAAGTGATTCCAAAAGTCCATCCACATGTAGTTTCTTCATGCGCTTTACACCAATATGACCTAAACGGCGGTGCCACAAATACGTTGCACTATCATTATCAACTTTGCACCTTTTGGCATCAATATTATGAATATGTGTATCACTACGATCGAGATTCAATAAAAATAGACCATTCATCAAGGGTGCCTGACCATAAAAAATATTACTCATATAAATAGAACAACCATTATTCTTCGATTTAAATGAATAACCGTCTCGCAATAAACAAGATCCAGATATAATGTTCATGCTCAACACTGGCACCAAATAACAATTATTGAGGTCTAAAACTAATCCCGAAGGTAGATGTAGAGGTAGCATGCCGACGGCAATCACATCGACCTTGGAACCATTTTCGACGCGCATCGTCACCTCGTCCTTAGCCAATCTTTGTTTATTCCGCAGCTATTGTTTCGAGTTACAAATATGAGAAACCAAATCAGTATTAAATACCCAGGCACTACTACGAGCATTAGTAAGGTACACATCAATAACATGTATATCAAATATACCTTTGTTCACTTTTCCATCCTTCTTATCCGCCAAGTATTTGGGGCAGCTCCATTTCCTGTGACCATTCCCTTTGCAGTCATTGCTGAGGAAATCGTTAACTCGTAGCTGCTTGGTCGGCTGGTGAGTAGGGGATTAATAGGCTAATCGGCAAGTTAATCGGCCATTTAATCAATTAATCGGACGATTTATTGGGTAATCGGCTACTCGGGGACCCTATGAGTAAGGATTAATCGGCAAGTTAACTGGTTAATCGGATGAATTCTTGAACAGGGTTTGCAGTAGAAGCACTTAGTTTCAGGCTTGGGTCCAGCTTTGGGCTTCTTCCCAGGAGTGGCAACTTGCTTGCCATTCTTCTTGAAGTTCCCTTTCTTTCCCTTGCCCTTTTTCTTGAAACTAGTGGTCTTGTTAACCATCAACACTTGATGCTCCATCTTGATTTCTACCTCCGCAGCCTTAAGCATTGCGAAGAGCTCGGGAATTGTTTTATTCATCCCTTGCATATTATAGTTCATCACGAAGCCTTTGTAGCTTGGTGGTAGTGATTGAAGAACTCTGTCAATAACAATATCAACTAGAAGATCAACTCCTAGTTGAGTTAAGTGGTTATGATACCCAGACATTTTTGAGTATGTGTTCACTGACAGACTGTTCTCCTCCATCTTGTAGCTGTAGAACTTGTTGGAGACTTCATATCTCTCAACTCAGGCATTTTCTTGAAATATTAACTTCAACTCTCGGAACATCTCATGTGCTCTCCATGACGTTCAAAACGTCTTTGAAGTCCCGGTTCTAAGCCGTAAAGCATGGCACGTTGAACTATTGAGTAGTCATCAGATCGAGCCTGCCAGACGTTCATAACATCTGTATTTGCTCCTACAGCAGGTTTGTCACCTAGCGATGCATCAAGAACACAATTCTTCTGTGCAGCAATGAGGATAATCCTCAAGTTATGGACCCAGTCTGTGTAGTTGCTACCATCATCTTTCAACTTAGCTTTCTCTAGGAACACATTAAAATTCAGGGGAACGGTATCTCTTGCCATTGATCTACAACATAGATATGCAAAACTATCAAGACTAAGTTCATGATAAATTAAGTTTGATTAATCAAATTACTAATGAACTCCCACTTAAATAAACATCCCTCAAGTTATCTAAGTGATACATGATCCAAATAAACTAACCCATGTCCAATCATCATGTGAGATGGGGTAGTCATCAATGGTGAACATATCTATGTTGATCATATCTAATATATGACTCACGTTCGACCTTTCTGTCTCCAGTGTTCCGAGACCATGTCTGTACATGCTAGGCTCGTCAAGTTTAACCCAAGTATTCTGCATGTGCAAAACTGTCTTACACCCATTGTATGTGAACGCAGAGTCTATCACACCCAATCATCACGAGGTGCTTCAAAACGATGAACTTTGGCAACGGTGCATACTCGGGGAGAACATTTTTTTCTTGAAATTTAGTGAAGGGACATCTTATAATGCTACTGTTGATCTAAGCAAAATAAGATGCATAAAGAATAAACATCACATGCAATCAAAATATGTGACATGATATGGCCATCATCATATTGTGCTTTTGAACTCCATCTCCAAAGCATCGTCATGAACTCCGGTGTCACTGGCTCGACACCTTGATCTCCATCATTGCGTCGGGGTCATCTCGCCAACTATTGCTAACGCATAGCGATAAAGTAAAGCAATTACATGGCGCTTGTATTTCATACAATAATTAAGAGACGGTCCTAAGGCTCCTGCCGGTTGTCGATATTACAGAACATGATCCTCTCATACATCAACATATATCACATCATATCTTGACCATATCACATCACAACATGCCCTGCAAAAACAAGTTAGATGTCCTCTACTTTGTTGTTGCAAGTTTTACGTGGCTACTACGGGCTTCTAGCAAGAACAGTTCTTAACTATGCAAAAACCACAACGGTGATTTATCAAGTTTGATGTTTTAACCTTATTCAAGGACCGATCGTAGTCAAATTCGATTCAACTAAAGTAGGAGACGTCCTTGCCTTCTTGATCTAGCAAGACTATGAAGTAGGGGATGAGTTTCGGCAGCACGACGATGTGGTGACGGTGGTGGTGATGCTATCTCTGCAGGGCTTTGCCTAAGCACTACAAAAGTATGACCGAGGGACGAAACTGTGGAGGGGGGCACTGCACACGACTAAGAGATTGTCGTGGTTATGTCTGGCACCCCCTCCCACATATATATACGTGGGGGGAGGGAGGAGATAGCCAGGAGGCACCCCAAGTGGGGCCGAATCCCACTTGGGGTCCTGCCCCTAGCCGCGCCCCCCTTGCATTTTTAGGTGAGCGAGGAAAGGCAGGGGAGGGTGGCGCCCCCCCTTTCCTTTCTCCCATGAGAAGGGGAAGGCTGGAGGGGCTAGCCCTCCCCCTTTTCCTTCCCTAGGGCCGGCGGCCAGGGAGAGGGGCGCGCCAGCCCCCTTGTGGTTTGGTGTGTCTCTCCCCTTGGTCCATTAGGCCCATATACCTCCCGGGTGTTCGGAACCCCTTTCGTTGATCCGATGACTACCCGGTGCACTCAGAAACTCTCCCGATGTCCGAATATCATTGTCCTATATATCAATATTTACCTCCGGACCATTCTGGAGCTCCTCATCATGTTCGTGATCTCATCTGGGACTTCGAACTACATTCGGTCACCAACTCATATAACACTATATCGTCAATGAATGTTAAGCGTGCGGACCCTAAGGGTTCGAGAGTAGAACCTGGATGCCCATATTGGCTCCTAGATATTCTACGAAGATCTTGATGACCCACAAATATACGGGATCGATTGTAGCTCTTTTCGATAATTAAGAGTGTCGAACCCAACGAGGAGCAGAAGGAAATGACAAGTGGTTTTCATTAAGGTAATGCCTGCAAGTGCTGAAATTGTAAGTAGCAGAGTAGTTTGATAGCAAGGTAATTTGTAATGAGCAAGTAACGATAGTAGTAACAAAAGTGCAGCAAGGTAGCCCAATCATTTTGAGGCAAAGAATAGGCCAAAATGGTCTCTTATGATAAGCAAAGCGTTCTTGAGGGTACACGGGAATTTCATCTAGTCACTTTCATCATGTTGGCTTAATTCGTGTTCGGTACTTTGATAATTTGATATGTGGGTGGACCGGTGCTTAGGTGTTGTTCTTACTTGAACAAACCTCCTACTTATGATTAACCCTCCCACAAGCATCCGCAACTATGAGAAAAGTATTAAGAATAAATTCTAACCATAGCATTAAACTTTTGGATCCAATCGGTCCCTTACGGAATAGCGCATAAACTGGGGTTTAAGCTTCTGTCACTCTTGCAACCCACAATCTAATTGCTACTCCATAATGCATTCCCTTAAGCCCAAATATGGTGAAGTGTCATGTAGTCGATGTTCACATGACACCACTAAGGGAATCAAAATATGCATACTATCAAAATATCAAACACATATCAAGTTCACATGATTACATGCAACATGATTTCTCCCTTGACCTCAAGAAAAAAAGTAACTACTCATAAACGATAATCATGCTCAAGATCAGAGGGGTATTAAATAGCATATTGGATCTGAACATATAATCTTCCACCAAATAAACCATATAGTAATCAACTACAAGATGTAATCAACACTACTAGTCACCCACAAGCACCAATCTATAGCTCCGTTAACAAGATTGAACACAAGAGATGAACTAGGGTTTGAGAGGAGATGGTGTTGTTGAAGATGTTGATAGATATTGCCCTCCCCAAGATGGGAGAGTTATTGGTGATAATGATTATGATGATTTCCCCCTCCGGGAGGGAAGTTCCCCCGGCGGAATCGCTCCACCGGAGGGCAAAAGTGCTCCTGCCCAAATTCTGCCTCGAGACGGCGGCGCTCCATCCCGAAAGTCCTCTCCTTATTTTTTCTAGATCAAAATGACTTACATATGAGAAGATGGGCACCAGAGGTGGGCCTGGGTGAGCACAACCCACCAAGGCACGCCTGGGCTCCCTAGCGCGCCCTGGTGGGTTGTGCCCACCTAGTGGGCCCCCTCTGGTAGTTATTTTCTCCAATATTCCTCAAATATTCCCTAAAAATTATCTGTGAAGTTTCAGCTCATTTGGAGTTGTGCCGGATAGGTGGCCTAGCGTAGCTTTTCCAGGTCCGGATTTCGAACTGCCGGAATTCTCCTCTTTGTGTATACCTTGATATTATGAGAGAAAAGGCATTAGAATTACTCCAAAAAGCATTATTATGGACAAAAACATTATAAATAACAGTAAGAAAACATGATGCAAAATGGATGTATCAACTCCCCCAAGCTTAGACCTCGCTTGTCCTCAAGTGAAAACCAAAATCGAAAAACATGTCCACATGCTTTGAGAGAGAGAGAGGTGTCGATAAAAACAAAATACAAACATAGAAGCATCATGTAGATTGTTATAACAGCAACAAAATTAAACATAAGACTTTTATCAAAGGACTTTTATCATAGACTTCTCATGAATAAGTAACAATTCATCACACAATTGAAGTATAAAGCAAAAACTCTATTAGAAACCAACAACATATGTTCTCAGTCAACTTTGCAACTACAATTCATCCTCTTTTCTAGAAGGGTCACGTATCGGAGCCTTTAGGCAAGTCCACATACTCAACCATCATATAGTCTTCTATGATTGCTAACAGTCACCTCGTATACATGAGCAAAACGTTTCAACCGGACACATAGAAAGATAGGGACTTATAGTTTCGCCTCCCAATGTATTCACCTCTAGGGTGATGTCAACAATAATAACTCATGCTATCTATATTCAACTGGACATATGTGCCTAGATCTTTCCTCACCACGTGATGCTTGCTAAAGGAGAAAAATAAAAAGGAATAGAGGGGAAACTTTGACTATTTGCATAAAAGTAAACACATAAAAAGTAAAAGATAGGCCCTTCGCAGAGGGAAGCAGAGGTTGCCATGAACTTATTTGTTTGTATGATCAACCCCTTAGTGCAAAAGAACATCATGTTGCATTGCCCCTTGTGATAGCGACCTTTATTATGCAGTCTGTCGCTTTTATTCTTCACCATCACAAGTTCGTGCAACACTCAATTTTCTCTTACATTAAATGATCTCACACTTTTAGAAGCAATTTTTATTGCCTTTTTGCATCGATGACAACTTACCTGAGGGATCTTGATTAATCCCTAGGTAGGTATGGTGGACACTTGAAAATAAGATTTGGGTTTAAGGGTTTTTGGATGCACAAGTAGCATCTCTACTTAGTGCAGAATTTTTGGCTAGCAAAGATAGGGGGCAAGCACCAGATGTTAAAGGATCTATGACAATATGACTTCTATGTGAATATAAACAAATATAAACCATTAAGTTGTCTTCCTTGTCCAATTTCAACAATTTTGGCATATAATATTTTGATGAGGGCTCACAATCACAAAAGATTTCTAGGATAGTATATTTATATGTGAATCTTCTCTTCTCTTATTAATTCTTTCATGAGTTACATCCTTGACTAATCCTATGTTTTTCAATCTCTAATAAAATTTTCTACTTACACTTATCCTTATGTGGGGTCATTACCTAGCATAAGATTAGTATATGATATTTTCTTCATTTATTTCCTTTCTTTCTTTCTTTCTTTCTTTTATTTCTTCTCTCTTTTATTTGCAACACGAAAGTAAAGAAAGCAAAAACTCAAACTAAACTTTATTATATAACTTGCACACGATTACAAGGATAGATCACTAAGCAAACTCTCAAAGAAGAAAGGACCGAACTAAACTTTTTATTCATCTAAAGCAAAAGATCAAACTAAAATAAGTAAAGGCAAAAAGATAGTGGGATGATACGATACCGGGGCACCTCCCCAAGCTTGGCGGAAGCCAAGGGGAGTGCCCATACCCGATACTCAGTTCTCCTTTGGTGGTGAAGAAGAACATGGTGGTGATGAAGCGATAGTTTCCAATGTAACCATGAGTAGATCCTTCAATCCCTGAATCTCGCGATATGGTGATCAACAGGTTCAGGAAGTATATATAGATTTTTTATCTTGGGAAACAAGCAAACAGAAGAAAAACGGAGTCCGGAAGGTGTCCCAGGTGGGCACAACCCACCTGGGCGCGCCAGGCTTGGAGTCCGTTTACTTACCGTATCACGTACCTCCTTATTTTCACGATTCTAGAGTGTTCTGGAAGGACTCTTTTATGTGTTCTTCCGATGTCAAAGTTTGGATGACATTACTTTCAACATTAATGGGCGTACCTAAGATATAATGCTTTATTCGTTTCCCATTGACAACCTTCGGGTTAGTACCTTCAGAATTATCTCTCCCTAATAATAAAGCACGGATTGAGTCTCCGGGTTCACCATCGCGACGGTTTTACATAAAGATCCCTGTGCTTTTTAGGAATTAACCCGCCATCCCTACTTTAGTTAATAAAATTTGATACGTCGCACGCTAGCCTGGACCTCCAATGTAGCCATCCACACGCCCGCTGCCTCCCAATCCCCATCTTCACCTCCAGCGCACTGCCACCTCCTAACACGCCCGACTCGCCTCGCCACGCGCCGCCGGTCCACCCCCACGTTGACGCGCGCTGCTACCGCCATCCCTATCGGCGCGCCTGCCCGGATCCAAATAAACAGCATGCGTGATATGCCCAGCTCGGGAGCAGAAGAACATCAAGGAGGAAACAAAAAAGGGACAATAGAGAGAGGAATAGAGAGGGGCTCTTGGAACCTTGCCGGCACAGGCTACCTCCACTCGAGTTCGACATAGAGATGGACGACGACGGCTTCATGGGCAAGCTGGATTGAGGCAGCTGCGTGGCCCAGCTGCGAATGAACGGGCGATTCTCCAGCGTGGATCCGGTGGCGGCGGATGGAATCAAGGCGGAGGAGAACAAAGCCGATGGAGATGTAGTGGCGATTCTCTCGGTCGTCCTGCTCCCGACGGCATGCGAGCAGGAGGCGGCGGATCCGGCTGCTCCAGCGTGGATCCGGCGGCGACGGACGGAACCGAGGAGGAGAAGAAGGAAGACGCGAGAATGAGCACCGCGGGATCGACCGGACCTCTGGGGCGTGGCGCAGGTGGCGAAGGCTGGGCAATCAGAATCGAGTAGGAGACGAGGCTGGCCGAATCAGAAGCACGGGGCCAGCGACTGGGGCGGACGACCAGATTAGGCCGACGGCAGAGGAGCTCCAAGGCGCCAGCCATGGCGCCCTCTAGGTTCATCGTCGTGTGCTGCCCCGGCTCTGGCCAGCCATCACGGCCCCGCGCACGTGCGTCTGCTTTGGCTGCGTTGGATGGAGAAGAGGAAGAGAACCAGTGCTAGATAGAGGAGAAATGGCGATTTGGATAAGAGAAGCAGAGGGGTGGCGATGGGATAAGAGGCATGCAGTGTGCGCTCGGTCGGTGCTTTTCTTTAATGAAATGAGATGAAATTCGTCGGTATGTACATGCTAGAAGCTGCTGGATTCATGCGTGCTAGCATAAATTTTTTTATTGGAAGAGCACGACTATTACTTGATGTTCTTTGTCTTTCAACTTTAATATAACTTTATACATAATATAAAGTTAAACCACTTATTTTGGGACGGGGAGAGTATAATAATTAGAAATGAGTGAAATATTGAAAAAATAGCAAAGAAGATATTTGAAGCTTACTGGTACTTGCTACCCATCAAGATATTCCTCGGATGTCATCGATGTCGTCGGTGATATAGGGAGGGAGAGAGCGAGGGTTGAAGAATAGAGAGAGTTCGACAACGATGCATCTTGTTCATGCCTTGTTTCGACCCACATGATAGCTGGGAGAGGGAGCACTACCCTACGTTGTAGCATTTGCCCCCAACTCTGCGTACCCTAATCTTGATCCTCATCGAGGCCCAATGATAATGTACATGAAAGTGGTCATGTTGGTGGTCATGTTGGCGTGGAGAGTGTGCTCCACTGTTGGCGCAACGTGTCAACAAAAGAACGGCAAACATAGTAAATTCTTTACTTTCTATCCATCATATTTTTAAGTGGGAAAGCGTAAATATGAATTAATGTTAATAGGGATTATGAGATATATGAATTAATATATGATCTATTCGAAATTGTTACAGGTATGTGAAGGATGCAAAATTACTTTCGCGTCGAAGGAGTAACCGCTGATCTATCAGATCGATAAATGTTTAGATTTTTTAATTATTTTTACACAGGGCTGTTAAATAACAACATCTTATCACATAATTTAATTTCTTTAGAGCAAGTTGAAGAAATAGGTTTTATTAGTAGAGAAAAAGATTACAAGCTTTTGAAATACAATGAGATCTTCATAAAATGGATCCTTATGAGTCTTAAAACCAATTTAATTGAAAAATCTTATTATTCGTCATGACAAGCAACACTCAAATACCATATAAACTCTCAGATTTATTTTATACCCGTGGCAAAAAAATACCCATGAAGCAAGTCCTGTCACATTTATCACCCGGTTTCTATGATTTAAATTCCACACAACTTTAATACACTTCTAAAATACGTTCATATTTTTTCTGCAGTACATATTTTCATGGCAGCATGGAGGATTTCAAAGAGTTTGTTCATGTCATCGTGGCTGGCGGTGTGTTGTGGAATGAGAGGGGGTCTTGAGCAATTGGATTAGGAAAGTGTGGTTTTTTTCACCCGGTGCAACGCACGGGCCCTTTTGCTAGTTTATTTTAATGGCTCCAAACCTATAAACCTCCTCGATAACATAGTGGCCTTCCCATTTTGAGAGGAGTTTTCTTGCAAAGAACCTGAAATGAGAGTTGTACAAAAGAACACATTCTCCGACTTTAAACTCATGCTTTTGGATTCTTTTGTCATGCCATATTTCAACTTTTTCTTTAAATAATTTTGCATTTTCATAAGCTTGGGTTCTCAATTCATCTAAAGAGCTAATATCAAATAACCTCTTTTCACCAGCAAGTTTGAAATCATAATTGAGCTCTTTGATGTCCCAATATGATTTATGTTCTAACTCAAGAGGCAAATGACAAGCTTTTCCATAAGCCATTTTATAAGGAGACATACCCATAGGATTTTTATATGTTGTTCTATAAGCCCAAAGTGCATCATCTAATTTCTTAGACTAATTCTTCCTGCACCTATTGACAGTCTTTTGCAAAATTAATTTTATTTATCTATTGCTAAGTTCAACTTGACCACTAGACTGAGGATGATAAGGTGATGCAATTCTATGGTTAACATCATACTTGGCAAGCATTTTGCGAAAAGCACCATGAATAAAGTGTGAACCACAATCACTCATTAAATATCTAGGGACTCCAAACCTTGGGAAAATAACTTCCTTAAGCATTTTAATAGAGGTGTTGTGATCAGCACTACTGGTTGGAATAGCTTCTACCCATTTAGTAACATAATCAACAGCAACCAAAATATCTATATACCCATTAGAGGAAGGAAAAGGTCCCATGTAATCAAATCCCCAAACATCAAATGGCTCAACAGCAAGTGAATAATTCATAGGCATATCTTGATGCTTACCGATATTACCTATTCTTTGACATTCATCACAAGATAAGACGAACTTATGGGCATCCTTGAAGAGAGTAGGCCAATAAAATCCAGATTGCAATACCTTGTGAGCAGTTCTATCTCTAGCATGATGCCCTCCATAAGCTTCGGAGTGACATTTCCATAGGATTTGTCCCTGTTCATTCTCAGGTACACAACGTCTAATAATACCATCTACTCCTTCTTTATAAAGATGTGGGTCATCCCCAAAGTAATGTCTTAAATCGTAGAAGAATTTTTTCTTTTGTTGGTAAGTAAAGCTAGGTGGTAAATATTTAGCAACAATGTAATTAGCATACCAAGGAGTATTGTGAGCAACATTTATTGCAGCTAACTGCTCATCAGGAAAACTATCATCAATAGTTAGTGGGTCATCAAGCACATTTTCAAGCCTAGATAAATTATCAGCTACGGGGTTCTGAGCTCCTTTTCTATCAATGATATGTAGAAAAAATTCTTGTAACAAGAGAACCCATCGAATAAGTCTAGGTTTGGCATCTTTATTTTCCATAAGATATTTAATAGCAGCATGGTCTGTGTGAAAAGTTACTTTGGAATCAACAATATAAGGTCTAAATTTATCACAAGCAAACACCACTGCCAAGAATTCTTTTTCAGTAGTAGCATAGTTTCGTTGAGCACTGTCTAGAGTTTTACTAGAATAATGAATAACATTTATTTTGTTATCAACTCTTTGTCCTAGAACAACACCAATAGCATAATCACTAGCATCACACATAATTTCAAAAGGCAAGTTCCAATCAGGTGGTTAAACAATAGGTGCGGAAATTAAGGCTTTCTTGAGTGTTTCAAAGGCATCTAAACAATCATCATCAAAAACAGAAGGAATATCCTTTTGCAAAAGATTCGTAAGAGGCCTAGAAATTTTAGAAAAGTCTTTAATAAATCTCCTATGGAAACCAGCATGACCTAAGAAACTACGAATACCTTTTATATCTTTAGGACATGGCATTTTCTCAATTGCATCAACCTTAGCTTTGCCCACTTCAATACCTCTTTCAGAAATTTTATGACCCAAGAGAATGCCTTCATTAACCATAAAGTGGCACTTCTCCTAATTCAAGACAAGATTTGTTTGTTCACATCTCTACAAAACTCGATCAAGATTTCTTAAACAATCATTAAAAGACTTCCCATAAACAGAGAAGTCATCCATGAAAACCTCAACAATCTTTTCACAAAAATCAGAGAATATAGCAGTCGTACATCTTTGAAAGATAGGAGGTTCATTACATAAACCGAAAGGCATACGTCTATAAGCATAGGTTCCAAAGGGACAAGTAAAAGTGGTCTTTTCTTGATCAGCTTGAGAAACAGGTATTTGTGAAAAACCAGAATATCCATCAAGGAAGTAAAAGTGTGTGTGCTTAGATAATCTTTCAAGCATTTGATCAATAAAAGGTAGAGGGTAATGATCTTTCCTAGTTTCTTTGTTTAATTTTTGTAAAATCAATTACCATTCTATAACTTGTAACAATTCTTTATGGAATAAGTTCATTCTTATCATTAGAAACAACAGTTATACCTCCTTTCTTAGGAACACAATGAACAAGACTTACCCATCTAATATCAGCTATAGGGTAGATTATACCTGCTTCCAGAAGTTTTAGTATTTCCGTTCTTACCACTTCTTTCATCTTAGGATTTAACTGACGTTGGTGATCAACAACGAGTTTAGCATCAGGTTCCATATTAATTTTGTGCTGGCATAGAATGGGACTAATGCCCTTTAAATCATCAAGAGTATATCCAATAGCAGCTCGGTGCTTCCTTAGAACTTTCAATAATCTTTCTTCTTAATGTTCTGAAAGGTTAGCACTAATAATAATAGGATATATCTTCTTTTCATCAAGATAAGCATACTTCAAAGTGTCTGGCAGTTGTTTTAATTCAAACACATGATCACCTTTAGGTGGAGGAGGACCTCCTAGAGTTTCAATAGGTAAATTGTGTTTAAGTAGAGGACGTTGTTCAAAGAAAATCTTATCTATTTCATTTCTTTCATGCATATGAAAATCATTTTCATGGTCTAGCAAATACTGTTCTAAAGGATCAGTAGGTGGTACAGCAATAGAAGCAAGACCAATTAATTCATCCTTACTAGGCAATTCTTTTTCATGAAGCTTTCTACTAAACTTGGAAAAATTAAACTCATGAGACTCATCACCAAAACTAACACCGATAGTTTGTTTCTCACAATCTATCTTAGCATTAACAGTGTTCAAGAAAGGTCTACCAAATATAATGGGACAAAAGTCATATTGTGGGGAACCAAGAACAAGAAAATCAGTAGGGTATTTTATTTTCCCACACAAAACTTCAACATCTCTAACAATCCCAGTTGGTGAAATAGTGTCTCTATTAGCAAGTTTAATAGTAACATCTATGTCTTATATCTCTGCGGGTGCTATGTCATTCATAGTTTCTTGGTATAAGGTGTAAGGAATAGCACTCACACTAGCACCTATGTCACATAAACCATGATAACAGTGATCTCCTATTTTAACTGAGATGACGGGCATGCTAACAACAGGTCTATGTTTATCCTTTTTATCAGGTTTGGCAATTCTAGCAGCTTCTTCACAGAAGTAAATAACATGCCCATGCATATCTTCTTCTAAGAGATCTTTAACCATAGCAATACTAGGTTCTATTTTAATTTGTTCATCAGGTTTAGGTGTTCTAATATAGCTTTTGTTAACCACAGTTGAAACTTTAGCATGTTTCTTTATCCTAACAAGGAAAGGTGGTTTCTCAATATAACTAGAAGGAACAACTGGATCATCATTGTAAAGTGTAGTTTCTTCTTTAACTGGTACCGGTTCTTTAATTTCTTCTTTAATAGGTGGGTGATATTTAAACCACTTCTCTTTATGGAGATCAACATGAGTAGCAAATGATTCACAAAAGGAGGCTACTATCTCCGAGTCAAGTCCATATTTAGTGCTATACTTTTGAAAAGCATTGGTATCCATAAAAGATTTAGCACAGTCATACTTAAGTTCATTGTTGAGGAAATCGTTAACTGGTAGCTGCTTGGTTGGCTGGCGAGTAGGGGATTAATAGGCTAATCGGCAAGTTAATCAGCCATTTAATCAATTAATCGGACGATTTATCGGTTTATCGGCTACTCGGTGACCCTAAGAGTAGGGATTAATCGGCAAGTTAACTGGTTAATCGGACGAATTCTTGAATAGGGCTTAAGTTTAATACCTGACTCTTTACCTTTGTCGAGTTCCCAATCTTCAGAGTTGCGTTTAATTCTTTCCAAAAGACCCCCCTGGAATTCAATAGTCTTCTTCATAAAAGAACCAGCACAAGAAGTATCAAGCATGGTTTGATCATTACGGGAAAGCCGAGCATAAAAGTTTTGGATAATAATTTCTCTTGAGAGCTCATGATTGGGGCATGAGTATAACATTGACTTAAGCCTCCCCCAAGCTAGAGCGATACTTTCTCCTTCATGAGGCCAAAAATTATATATATAATTCCGATCACGATGAACTAGATGCATAGGATAATTTTTTTGGTGGAACTCCAATTTCAAACGATTCCAATTCCAAGATCCAATATAATCGCATAGCCTATACCATGCCAATGCTTTTTCCCTTCAAAGATAAAGGGAAAACCTTCTTCATAACTTCATCTTCGGGTAAACTTGCAAGCTTGAACAATCCACAAATTTGTTGTACATATATCAAGTGCATATCAGGATGTTTGGTTCCATCTCCTGCATAAGGATTAGCTAGCAGTTGTTCTATCATACCCGAAGAAATTTCATATTCAATATTTTCAGTAGGTGCAGTAGGTTGAGGGGTAGCTAATTGTGGTTCCAGTCGAGGTGAAGATACCCCGAACAAACCCCTCAAAGGATTGTTTTCCATAGTAACAAGTGACAATAAATTTCAGCACACTATACAAATGTTTCCTTACCAAATTCCACTTACCAAAGGCGCTTCACTCCCCGGAAACGGTGCCAGAAAATAGCCTTGATGACCCACAAGTATAGGGGATCAATTGTAGCTCTTTTTGATAAGTAAGAGTGTCGAACCCAACGAGGAGTAGAAGGAAATGACAAGTGGTTTTCAGTAAGGTAATGTCTGCAAGTGCTGAAATTGTAAGTAGCAGAGTAGTTTGATAGCAAGGTAATTTGTAACGAGCAAGTAACAATAGTAGTAACAAAAGTGCAGCAAGGTAGCCCAATCCTTTTGAGGTGAAGGACAGGCCAAAACGGTCTCTTATGATAAGCAAAGCATTCTTGTTGGTACACGGGAATCTCATCTAGTCACTTTCATCATGTTGGCTTAATTTGTGTTCGGTACATTGATAATTTGATATGTGGGTGTGATGCGGCTTGAAGCTACGTCGGTATTTCCCCAAAGACGAAGGGATGATGTAGCACAATAGAGGTAGGTATTAACCTCAGATGTGAAACCAAGGTTATCAAACCAGTAGGAGAACCAAGCAACACAACATAAACAACACCTGCACACAGATAACAAATCCTCGCTACCCGACGTGTTAAAGGGGTTGTCAATCCCTTCCGGGAAAGGCGCCTCAAGATAGGCAAACAGATGTGAGACAAATTGTAGTAGATTGATAGATCGAACACCAAATAAAATAAATAAGAATAGATTGTAGCAAGGTATTTTTGCATTTTTAGTTTAATAGATCTGAAAATAAAAGCAAAGGAAAATAGATCGCCAAGGCAAATAATATGAGAAAAAGACCGGGGGGCGTATGTTTCACTAGTGGCACTTGAGAAAAATAGCAAACGGTGGGTGAACAAATTACTGTTGGGCAATTGATAGAACTTCAAATAATCATGACGATATCCAGGCAATTATCATTACATAGGCATCCCGTCCAAGATTAGTAGACCGACTACTGCCTACATCTACTACTATTACTCCACACATCGACCGCTATCCATCATGCATCTAGTGTATTCGGTTCATGGGGAAACGGAGTAATGCAATAAGAATGATGACATGATGTAGACAAGATCTATCTATGTAGAGATAGACCACATCGTTTTATCCTTAGTAGCAATGACACATACGTGTTGGTTCCCCTTCTGTCATTGGGATCAAGCACCGTAAGATCGAACCCACTACAAAGCACCTCTTCCCATTGCAAGATAAATAGATCAAGTTGGACAAACAAAACCCAAATATCGGAGAAGAAATACGAGGCTATAAGAGATCATGCATAAAAGAGATCAAAGAAACTCAAATACTTTCATGGATATAAAAAGATAGATTTGATCATAAACTCAAAGTTCATCGATCCCAACAAACACATCGCAAAAGAGTTACATCATATGGATCTGCAAGAGACCATTGTATTGAGAATTCAGAGAGAGAGAGAGAGAGGAAGCCATCTAGCTAGTAACTATGGACCCGAAGGTCTACAAAGAACTACCCACACATGATCGGAGAGGCACCAATGGAGGCGGTGAACCCCATACGAGATGGTGTCTAGATTGGATCTGGTGGTTCTGGACTCTGCGGAGGATGGATGAATATTTCGTCGACTCCCCTAGGGTTTTGGGAATATTGGGGTATTTATAGAGCAGAAAAGAGGCGGTCCGGGGGGCACCCGAGGTGGGCACAACCCACCAGGGCACGCCTGGGCCTCCTGGCATGCCCTGGTGGGTTGTGCTCTCCACGAAGCACCCCCTAGGCGCAACCAGGGCCCATTACGTGTCTTCTGGTCCATAAAAAATCTCCGTAAAGTTTTTTGGCATTTGGACTCCGTTTGGTATTGATTTTCTGTGATGTAAAAAACATGGAAAAAACAGCATTTGGCACTATGTCAATAGGTTAGTACCAAATAATGATACAAAATGACTATAAAACATCCAGGATTGATAATATAACAACATGGAACAATCAAAAATTATAGATACATTGGAGACGTATCAGGGTGTACCGGTGCTTAGGTGTTGTTCTTACTTGAACAAACCTCCTACTTATGATTAACCCTCCCACAAGCATCCGCAACTATGAGAAAAGTATTAAGAATAAATTCTAACCATAGCATTAAACTTTTGGATCCAATCGGTCCCTTACGGAATAGCGCATAAACTGGGGTTTAAGCTTCTGTCACTCTTGCAACCCACAATCTAATTGCTACTCCATAATGCATTCCCTTAGGCCCAAATATGGTGAAGTGTCATGTAGTCGATGTTCACATGACACCACTAGGGAATCAAAATATGCATACTATCAAAATATCGAACACATATCAAGTTCACATGATTACATGCAACATGATTTCTCCCATGACCTCAAGAAAAAAAGTAACTACTCATAAACGATAATCATGCTCAAGATCAGAGGGGTATTAAATAGCATATTGGATCTGAACATATAATCTTCCACCAAATAAACCATATAGTAATCAACTACAAGATGTAATCAACACTACTAGTCACCCACAAGCACCAATCTATAGCTCCGTTAACAAGATTGAACACAAGAGATGAACTAGGGTTTGAGAGGAGATGGTGTTGTTGAAGATGTTGATGGAGATTGCCTTCCCCAAGATGGGAGAGTTGTTGGTGATGATGATGACGATGATTTCCCCCTCCGGGAGGGAAGTTCCCCCAGCGCAATCGCTCCACTGGAGGGCAAAAGTGCTCCTGCCCAAGTTCCGCCTCGAGACAGCGGCGCTCCATCCCGAAAGTCCTCTCCTTATTTTTTCTTGGTCAAAATGACTTATATACTTGAAGATGGGCACCGAAGGAGGGCCTGGGTGAGCACAACCCACCAGGGCGTGCCTGGGCCCACTTGGTAGCTATTTGCTCCAATATTCCTCAAATATTCCATACAAATTCTCCGTGAAGTTTCAATTCATTTGGAGTTGTGCAGAATAGGTGGCCTGATGTAGCTTTTCCAGGTCCAGATTTCCAACTGCCGGAATTCTCCCTCTTTGTGTATACCTTGCATATTATGAGAGAAAAGGCATTAGAATTACTCCAAAAAGCATTATTATGGATAAAAACATTATAAATAACAGTAAGAAAACATGATGCAAAATGAACGTATCAGATCTTTATTGGTCGAACCTTATGACAATATACGTAATTCCCTTTGTCCATCGGTGTGTTACTTGCCCGAGATTCGATCATTGGTATCTTCATAGCTAGTTCAATCTTTTTACCGGTAAGTCTCATTACTCATTCCGTAATACATCATATTGCAACTAACTCCTTAGTCACTTTGCTTGCAAGGCTTCTTATGATGTGTATTACCGAGAGGGCCTAGAGATACCTTTCCGATACACGGAGTGACAAATCCTAATCTCAATCTATGCCAACTCAACAAACACCTTCGGAGATACCTGTAGAGCATCTTTACGATCACCTAGTTACGTTGTGACGTTTGATAGCACACAAGGCATTCCTCTGGTATCCGGGAGTTGCATAATCTCATAGTCGAAGGAATATGTATTTGACATTAAAAAAGCAATAGCAATAAACTGAACGATCAAATGCTAAGCTAACGGATGAATCTTGTCCATCACATCATTCTCCTAATGATGTGATCCCGTTATCAAGTGACAACACATGTCTATGCTTAGGAAACCTTAACCATCTTTGATCAACGAGCTAGTCTAGTAGAGGCTCACTAGGGACACGGTATTTGTTTATGTATCCACACATCACTAGTACGCGTCGGTGCTATACAAACAGGTTTTAACCCCTTTCCGCGACGACATTTGGAACCGTCGCCTAGTGAGTAACGGTGATAGGGGGTCCTTCCCACACGACCCAGAAACCATCGGGGATATGCCCTCCTGGCACACATGCTCAGCAAAATGAGTTCGTGTGCGACCGGCGAGCGCTTAAATACGGAAATACGTACAGTAGAGCTAAAAAATACAATTATACAGGCAAAATTGTTTCCGGTCGCAAGTACATCCCACACAGTCAGTCCAAGCTAAATGTTTCCATTCGTATGTACATCCCACACCGCCGCTCCAAGGAAAATGTTTCAGTTCATAGGTACATCACACACAATTTTCCCTGTTAAATCATTTGTGATAGCATTGCCATTGCACACAATATTAACAATTTTATCATTTGCGTTATTGAATGCATCACCCACTGTGCGTAGAAGAAACTGTGTGGCAAAGGTTGTCATCACACACAGTTTTTATGTGGTAAACGTTTGCACAAGGTGGCCTAACGCAAACAGTTTTCAAGAGAAGGTCATGTGTGATTGTTCATTAATCTAACACGGTTTATTCCTAGAAATTGTGTGTGTTATTGAATGCATCAAACATGTTGTTTTCTCAATAACCGTTTGTAATAGAAAATCCAAATTAGCAGGCTAATTGTCCTATTATTAATAATCCATTTATTAATCTAATTGACATTTCATATTAAGCACACAATATATTTCATTTTCATAATTGAAATACATCAGAGTACAACATCATATAGCTTCAGCACTCAGCTACCCCATTACACAACTACACCAGCACCAAGTTTCACATGCAATATCTATAACCTTTCAAAATTAGCATCATAGACGGTACATAGACAGATGTATCTCATATGGAAAACTTGCTGAAGCAGAAGACGAATATTGAGCCTTCATTGATGTTGAAGGTCTTTGTAACTTTAGGCCAGTTCCTATGGATGATTGACCGTCCATTCTTCGTCCTCTTCAGGAACACTTCAATACTGAACCGTGGGTGTTGTATGAATACCTTCCTCGCCTCCTGACCATACAGGTGGTTTGAGAGGTAATCATCAGTGAACTGCTTTGGAAAGGCCTGAAAACAAGGATGCACATAAATATCTTCTCTATATTGAAAATGGGGCAAAGAAATAAAAAAGGCAAGGTGTAATAGTTAGTACCATCCTATAGTGAACTGATGTCTTCTTCACTGTGTAGACAAAGATCTTGTGGTTTTTTGTCGCTAATTTCTTTATCCTAACAATCTTTCTGAGTTTCTTGACTTGACTGATATTCATGGACAACTCATTTCCCCATATGCAAAAAGGGTCGAACAGTGGGTCAAAACCTTTGACAGCATGACCTACTTGTGCCAGACCAAATTGTTAAAAACCTAAATGTTAGAATGGTTCCTGTAATTGCACAATAATGTGATATTAGACAATGGACCATGCACGTGCTAACCTCGATTGTAAACCTCAGTGCTTCCCATTGTTTCCCTGCAACACATATAAGGTAGTTAGTCATCAGGTTAAGTAAGCGTTCGCATGCTATCAGTAAAATATGTTGATGAAAAATAAGCACATTGCAGATTCATCAGATTAATTCAAGCCACATGGAAAACCCATTTATCCAAACCAAGCATGATTAAGAACTAGGAAATATAGCACTTGTATATGTTTCTCATGTATTAAGTGCAACCAAATTCGATTTATTCCTCACATTGTATACAATAACGAAATGCAGCCACAACAATTGGACATTGCATTGCAGAATTGAACCAAGCAGTTAGCTAAACACCACAACAAATGAACCAAACATTAACTGAGCACCACATTGCACAATATAACATACTCCTAATAGAAGATCAGACAGTTAACCAAACCAAGCATGCTTAACAACTTGGAAATATAGCAATTGTATTTGTTTCTCATGTATTTAGTACAAACAAATTCAATTTATTCCTCACATGGTATACAATAACAGAATGCACCCACAACAATTGAACATCGCATTGCAGAATTGAACCAAACAAGACAGTTAACTAAACACCATAACAAATGAACCAAATGTGAACTAAGCACCACATTGCACAATATAACATACTCCTAATAGAAGATCAGACAGTTAACCAAACCAAGCATGCTTAACAACTTGGAAATATAGCAATTGTATTTGTTTCTCATCTATTTAGTATAGCCAAATTCAATTTATTCCTCAGATGGTATTCAATAACATAATGCACCCACAACAATTGAACATCGCATTGCAGAATTGAACCAAACAAGACAGTTAACTAAACACCACATCAAATGAAACAAATGTTAACTGAGCACCACATTGCACAATATAACATACTCCTAATAGAAGATCAGACAGTTAACCAAACAAAGCATGCTTAACAACTTGGAAATCTAGCAATTGTATTTGTTTCTCATGTATTTAGTACAGCCAAATTCGATTTATTTCTCACATGGTATACAATAACAGAATGCACCCACAACAATTGAACATCGCATTGCAGAATTGAACCAAACAGCCAACTGCGTCGTGTCGTCGGCGCGTGAGGCGTCGATGGTGGCCTCGACGACGAGGTGCTCCTCCAAGATCTGGGGGTCGACACAAATGGTAGCCATCGCGACCTCATCCGCGCGTGTGGCCGCAATTTGCTTCTCCGCTGCCAAATGATCCTTGAGATCCTGGCTATACTGTGCGCACCATGGCTTAGGGTGGCGCTTATTTGGTGGAGGGTCGGTGATTTGGGTGGAAGATGTCGCACTCGCGCCGGCGGTCGAGGAATGTGGGATGTCGAAGGAGGAGGAGGATGGGGTCGGGTGTGGATTACCTGCCTGGATAGGCGAGGCCGAGCAGCGTGGAGGAGGTTCGCCGGCGAGTAGGCGGCGCTGCAAGCAAGGAGTGAAGGTTTCAACTTGGAAAGGAAGGCGGAAACATGGGGAAATGTGGCTTGTGGTAAGGGGGAGGGGGCGGGGAGGTAGATATTTCCGCGGAAGCCGAAAAATTGGAATCGCTTCAGCGAAAAAACTGGCGCGCAAAGTGTCATCAGACACGGTCCCTTATTCAGAACTGTGTATGATATGTGAACATCACAAACGATTCAGATAGCTTAACCCGTGTGTGATGAGTTTGAACGTAAAAAATTTTGGTTCGAATTTCCCTGGTTACAGTGGTCATCTACGTCATTGCATAATTTGGGTACACAAAGGAGACTACAACACACCCACACTTCTTAATCAACAAGTTCAGCAATTAAACAGAGCTAGCTGACCTAAACATTACTATAACAAATTAAAGACTGGCTCTCTTAATTAAACAAAACAAAGAGTACTACTACGACTGGTGCTCATCGATCTCCGCCGCTGCCTCCATGTCCAGCTCACACCCGACGGTCTCCTGGGGAAGGGGCTCCATGGCATCAATTGCACCATACTTGGCAAGCATCTCGCCATCCACGTCCGCCATATCTTTGGAATAGGCCGCCACGAGCTGGGCGTGGGCGGCTGCGATCTGGGCTTTGGCGGGCTCCGTCGTGGCAAGGTATGCCGCGCAGGAACGGACGGCTGCTCGAACTCTCTCGGCGATTGCCAACTCTTCGACCGTGGGTTGCCAACCATTGTCAGAGAAGCTTCGTTCAATTTGTGCAGTGACCGCCACAAGATGGGCGTGGACAGGCTCGACATGGTAATGGGCGTCCTCCATCAGGGCTAAGGCCGCCACTACGGAACAGACATCTGTTGCTCCGCTCTCGTGAGTTGCTATCCCCGAGGCAGATGCTGCTGCCGCCGCCTGAGAAGCAACAGCGGCCATTTGGGCTGCCTCGGCCGCCCGGACACAGACTATGGTCGCCCTCACGAAGCTTGTTAGCACGCGCCTGGCAGCTGCGGCCACGCTCTCGCCGGAGTGGGCCACTGAAGTTGCCCTCCCGACGTAGGTCCACGTCCCCATCTTTCACCGGCGACGAATGAACGGTGAAATGATAATTGGGGAGTGAGCTAGTGTGCTTGACATGCCGAGTGTGGACTGTAGCCGACGCACCTTCTTGCGTAAGACATAGGCGTACTATACACCAACAGTGCTTCAAGATATTTTGTGTTGCGTCTCACACGGTTGGTGATAATAAACTGTGTGCGATCTACTTGATTTATCGTCTTGATTTGAATTACGTAATTGGGTCACAGATGGAAAGGATGGTGTTTGAATTGCTAGAACTTTTATCTGCAATGAACAGGCAACTATAGGTTTGTCGTCAAATAAATTGGAACTATTCAGGGTTCATTTGGACATTTTTATACATTAACTTGGTTTTGTAGCCATTTCAGGTGCATAATTCAAATTTGAACTACATGCACATGCTCTAGTGCATATACACGGGTTGAAAAATCAAATCTGCGTCCTTGGTTGGATTTTAGGTCCCATGCAAGAAATGAGAATGAATTTCAAACACCCTGCCACCGTCACTCGGTTGCAAACATTGAGATACCTCGTTTTTAAATTCTAGTAAATCCAAAACTCGTCTGAAATTCATGAAACTTGGCATGCTATCATGGAGCGACATCAACATGCCATGGTAAATTTTTTTGTCCCATTTGGGGCAGGTTTGGGTATAAGCATCTCACAAACCAGAGCTTCCAACAAGCGTGATGGTTTCGATAGGGAACGTGCCACCTTTGGGGACAAAATGACATCCGTTGCCTCTTATTGCTTTCAAAAAATTTCGACTGTCAACATAGAACAACAGGAGTGTTGTGTTAAATTTTTGAATTTTTCGGGGTTCGTTTGGACATTTTTATACATTAACTGGGTTTTTCAGGCATTTTATGTGCATAATCCAAATTTGAACTATATGCACATTCTCCATGCATATAAATTGGTTGAAAAATCAAATATGTGTCCTTGGTTGCATGCTTAGGTCCCATGCAAGAAATGGGAATGAATTTCAAACACCCTGCCACCGTCACTCGGCCGCAAACATTTAGATACCTGGTTTTTAAATTTTAGTAAATCCAAAACTCGTCTGAAATTCATGAAACTTGGCATGCTATCATGGAGCGGCATCAACATGTCGTGGTAAAAATTTTGTTCCATTTGGGGCAGGTTTGGGTATAAGCTTCTCACAAACCAGAGCTTCTCACAACAAGCGTGATGGTTTCGGTAGGGAACGTGCCACCTTTGGGGACAAAACGATATCCATTGCCTCTTATTGCTTACAAAATTTTCGAGTGTCAACATAGAACAACAAGAGTGTTGTCTTTAATATTGAATTTTTCGGGGTTCATTTGGACATTTTTATACATTAACTGGCTTTTTCGGGCATTTTATGTGCATAATTCAAATTTGAACTACATGCACATGCTCCAGTGCATATAAACTGGTTGAAAAATCAAATATGTGTCCTTGGTTGCATGCTTAGGTCACATGCAAGAAATGGGAATGAATTTCAAACACCCTGCCACTGTCACTCGGCCGCAAACATTGAGATACCTGGTTTTTAAATTCTAGTAAATCCAAAACTCGTCTGAAATTCATGAAACTCGGCATTGCTATCATGGAGAGGCATCAACATGCCGTGGTAAAAAAATTGTCCCATTTGGGGCAGGTTTGGGTATAAGCTTCTCACAAACCAGAGCTTCTGACAACAAGCATGATGGTTTCGGTATGGAACATGCCACCTTTGGGGATGAAATGATATCCGTTGCGTCTTATTGCTTTCAAAAAAATTCAAGTGTCAACATAGAACAACGGGAGTGTTATGATTAAGTTTGGAATTTCTCGGGATTCGTTTGGACATTTTTATACATGAATTGTGTTTTCCAGGCATTTTATGTGCATAATTCAAATATGAACTACATGCACATGCTCAAGTGCATATCAATTGGTTGAAAAATCAAATTTGTGTCCTTCGGTGCATGCTTAGGTCCCATGCAAGAAATGGGAAAGAATTTCAAACACCCTGCCACCGTCACTCGGCCGCAAACATTGAGATACTTGGTTTTTAAATGCTAGTAAATCCAAACCTCATCTAAAATTCATGAAACTTGGTATGCTATCATGGAGCGTCATCAACATGTCGTGGTAAAAAATTTGTCCCATTTGGGGGAGGTTTGGGTATAAGCTTCTCATAAACCGGAGCTTCTCACAACAAGCGTGATGATTTCGGTAGGGAACGTGCCACCTTTGGGGATGAAACGATATCCGTTGCCTCTTATTGCTTTCAAAAATTTTCTAGTGTCAACATAGAACAACAGGAGTGTTGTCTTTAATTTTGGAATTTTTCGGGGTTCGTTTGGAATTTTTTATACATTAACTTGGTTTTGTAGGCATTTTATATGCATAATTCAAATTTGAACTAGATGCACATGCTCCAGTGCATATAAATTGGTTGAAAAATCAAATATGTGTCCTTGGTTGCATGCTTAGGTCCCATGCAAGAAATGGAAATGAATTTCAAACATCTTGCCATAGTCACTCGGCTACAAACATTGAGATACTTGGTTTTTTAATTCTAGTAAATCCAAAACTCGTCTGAAATTCATGAAACTTGCATGCTATCATGGAGCGTCATGAACATGCCGTGGTAAAAATTTGTCCCATTTGGGGCAGGTTCGGGTATAAGTTTCTCACAAACCGGAGCTTCCCACAACAAGCGTGATGGTTTCGGTAGGGAACGTGCCACCTTTGGGGACGAAACGATATCTGTTGCCTCTTATTGATTTCAAAAAATTTCTAGTGTCAACATAGAACAACAGGAGTGTTGTATTTAATTTTGGAATTTTTCGGGGTTCGTTTGGACTTTTTTATACATTAACTTGGTTTTGTAGGCATTTTATGTGCACTAGTAAGCATGCACATGAAATTCGCGTGCATCAACAAGATGAGACATCGTTTCTAAAAAAAGACGAGACTTCATCTGTGCCTGGCTTGGGAAAGATACATATACTTGGTGAATGGTGATGCCTCCCACTATCCTGATGAAGCATGAAAATGTATCCAAAGAAATAGCAGCAAGCGGCGTGAGCTGCTCGACCTGTTCCTTGGAACCAACTGTGATAGGTGGGAACCCGATGAACGAGTTCACGCCCGAGGGTGGCCCGATCTTCACGTCATAGGATCGAATCGGGAGGGATAACTAGCTGTAAGCAGCCGGGATAACTAGCTTTATACCTGCCAAGGTTGGATGCAACCCGTACGTTGGGGATGGCTGACTGAAGCTATAAGAACTCCAACCTGCTGTCCGAACAATCGTAGAACCACAAACCGGGACTAATCCACACAAAATGGCCGGAACCATAGAGCACGAACTAGGGGGAACCAGAGGCTCCTTCTCGCGAAGCCGAATGAACTCACAAGAGCAAAGGTAGGAAGATCTCTCGGATCTCTCTAGCAGTCTTGCTGCATAAGCTTGTAGCTGAATGGTTTGACAAAAGGTTTTCTAGAGGATGGGTGAGATGGGGTTTTATAGCAGGGACAACCCCCCTTAGCTAGGTGTGAAAATGGTTTCAAAAGTAAACACGTTTGCCTGGCTTTCTTGGGTGAATAAGCAGTCAACTTTGGGAGTTGTTGTAGAGCTCCTCGGAAATTCGCGAAGTCTTGACAACCTGGATACCTTTCACGAGAATGACTAGAACTTTTGACTCACAACTCCAAATAATGTGAGGTTTTTTGCATTGGAAATATAATTTGATGTAGCTTCTGTTGATGTACCCCTATGGCCCCGTCTCTCCATCACAGGGTGTGCCACACCAAAACATCAGAGGTAAAAATTGACAGCATCAGCTTCACTTGCAACTTGTTTTCTCCAAACTTGTTCCTCCAAAGCGGTTGCTTCAAGAGCTCATAGGTTGTTGGATTGCTTCCATGTTATATCTAAGTTCAACCAACAACAATGGGGATGAAATCATAGTTGTTTCATCAAGGTTACAAGGTAAACTTAAGTTAGCGTTCACCTGGCCATGTGTTTGCTTGATTCGGCTTAGTAATTCTTTCCAACTAAATTGTGCACGTTCCTGAAATGTCATGTATGATGTACCCATGTGCTCATCAAACTGTTTTTTCCTTTTCTTTTCTGATGTTGATTTACAAATATGATTTAGGTACCTGTGTTGTGAGTTTGAGTTTTGTGTTGGACAAGTATAGTACATCATAAGCAAGTTGTAATAAAATGGATATACTTCATAGCTAATTGCCGCCTAAGTTTTCCAAGGTTTTTCTTGTACACAGGGTTTACATGATGTTGCCAATTAAATATAATGACAAGCATCTAGTTGATGTATAAAAGCAAAATTCAAAACAATTTGCTGAAGCCTATTGGGTGTTAGCCAATAAAAGACAAGATGAATTTCCATGTATGCCAACATCAGCTAGACATCCGCTTATTTCAGTTGAGATTACAAGGGATGACCTTTACAATCGTGTCTCCACTCTCCACTTGAGAACAGTAGTTTCTAAGGAAAAAAGTATAACAAACAAACATATATTCAGCTAAGAAGCAATGCATTAGAAGTGAGTCATTTGATGGCAACATGTAGTGCATATACTTGGAAATGCATGTTGACATACCATTGAAAGGAACAAATCAATTTTATGGTTTAAACATATATTTGAAGCACATGCATGTATTACCGTTCTATCCTGACACCGGAGCTTCTTGGGAACGAGCTCGTCTGGAGACTTCCAAGATGACAGACGGCTACATAGTTTGGTTGGGCACAAATATGGGTACAACAGTGAAGGTGGCGTCGACAATGGATACTCTGGCCCGTATAACCTATGCAGATATTTTCAGTCAGAATATTTCTTCAAGCTGGTACAACCTACAGATATTTTAAATGCATTTCACCGTTAGAAATACTGCCACTCTAGGTATTTATTATTCAAACGGCGAACACTCCCCTGGTCCAAAAAGAGAAATAGATGCATCTAGATTATTATTTTTCATCTGCATTTAAATAAGGGAAATAACTACATGCTAAACATGCCAGGGAAACTACAAATGTTTCCAGCAGCTTCCAATATATGAGAAATAAAAGGAGAAGGAGGAGCATCAACATTGATCTGAGACCTTATAACAAGCATGAAATATACACTTAGTACATAATTCACCATGTGCTTATCAAGATGGCAATAAAAGGTTAATGACAGTAAAAATGGAAGTTGACCTCTCTCTGGATCATCAAATAAAGATAAAACATTTTCCCATCGGTGTTCATAAAATTAACTCATTATTTCTAGAAACATTAATTCAAGATATATGTCAGATGTGCACTTCTACTTATTCAATTTGGAAACATCACATACCTAACAGAGTTTGACTTACTTCAAACAGAACAGTCACATGCATGGTAATAGCACTCAATTTGTATGATGCCATTTGACCTTACGATTATGAAACCCACCAAAGATCTTTTAGATGTGAGGTATAACAGTAGAAAACCCAAAATGACTCGAACTATAGGCCATCCAAACAGCAACATCAATCAGTTGGTTGCACTGATCGAAGATCTTGATGATGTCCTCGTATGACTGCAGCCTCCCTATAGTAGAGCATGAGCTTGTGTTGCAGGCAGACAGCAAGGGAGCACGGGCTATTAAATCCTATAGGTCATTCACCCATCTCTTCCCATATCCCATCAGAACGCTAGGCAGTATGAGAAAAATGAGAAAATAAAATTATGTACTTCAGAGGCAACTAAGCAAAAACATCATAAATCATTTGAAAAAACATTTCATACGACTTGTAAGCAGGAGCATCAACATTTGGACCTGTAGCTTATATTTAACAACTAACACATAGTAAATTTACTATGCCCGTTCGCCTCCTTGTGCCTACTTCTTCTGCATCTCCAGGCTACCAAATTTGATGTAGAAAATCAACGGCAAAGTTCCTGCAAAGTTCCAACTCCCTTATTCAAAATCTATTTGGCCAGAATATATCTAGCTCCTAGGCATGGTTTCTTTTGATAAATATTTGTCACTTTTAACCTTTTACATATGTATACATGGTATATCATTGGACATAGTATAATGATATTCACCAAAGCTATGTGTTAATGTTCTTAATTCTCTTCCTTCTAACTGCCATAATGTGAGAAAATGTGCATGGTTCAGAAAAGTGATTCTTCCTGGGAAACTTCTTACTCCACATCTAAAACCAACATCAGTGTTCCAATACACTGAGTATCATTTCTGACTTATATCATTCTATGATGTAAGCTTTGCAATTACTATATGTCAGTGTAGTCTTCGTTTTGAACCATGTCCAGAAAAAATCCAACGCCTTAGATAGCTTAAACTTGAGTAAATCATTCACACCATGTGGGGTGCCTTGTATCTCTGGCTGGACGTTTAATTAATCTGAGGTCCTTTCACAAAACAAAAAGGAGAGAGCAGTCATTGCCCATCGGTATTGAACACGGTAAGAGTTATATATACAGTTAATTGTCATTGCAACATGGACAAAGATGAATATTACTATGAAATTGTATGGCGCTATCGGACACATACCAGTGCAGTGTGTCGAGGCGGCATGTCGAGCACACCACGGGCATGAAGCATGAAGGGGCCGCATATCGACGACAGAGGAAGGTACTGATTCGGTCCGGATTGCGGCGCTGGAGCGGGGGAGAGCGCCCGGGCACGGAGACGGATGGGTCTGCCATGACATGGTTGTGGAGACACAGGTCAAGACAGCGTTTCTTGTGCCCAGCGTCGTCGCGTTACCGCACAAGATTCTTTGATTCTTTTGTAGTAAGAAGCATTTCTGCAGATTCCAAACACCACCACTGAATTATTTCCTGCATATACAACAGATACACAAACATATTACATTCCTTTTTCAGTTTCTTTTCTTCTCTCGTTTTCTTTATTTGGACTAACAAATTCTTTCCAAGAACACCAAAATTCCCCTTGTTTTTACTTCCACATTCATCTATCCATCCATTCATACACTACACCTCACTGAAGCTCAATCTGTACCCACATATCGGAGAGAGATTAGAGAGCGAGTGTAATCAGCAAAGCACAGGAGGAAGAAGAGCAGAGTTCAGAGGAGGAGTTACGTTGCACTGTTGCATCCGCTGGTGACGCCTGTCTTAGGGATGTTGGCAAGCTGCTCCTTGTTGTCTAGGCATCAGATGAGCATGGCGCAACGACTACCATGCAGCTTCTCCAAGCGGGGCGGCCGCCGTGACTTGACAGTCCCCAGCACCGCCCCCCGCGTGCCGGGCAGCGATGGCTGGTGAGGCAACAACACCTGCTCCTTCTGGGCGCACCCAGCACCGCCGGTCACCCAGGTCGTGTCCTGGGGCGCCAAGTCGGAGCCCTCCGTCGTCGGCGACGGTGGCAGCGGGGCAGGGCCGTCAACCACCGTCGGCATCAATCCTCATCGCCAGCGCCGTCGGCATCTGCCTCCCGTCGCACACAACAGGGCCAGCTCCCTCGTCCACGTCCTCGACGACGCCTACGCAGCGCTCGCCGACTGCACCGTCCCTGCAGGGACCTCCCCTTCAAGGGGCTCGTCTGCCTCGGCTACGGCGAAGGGCGTGGTTGCGGGAGGCGAACGGCACGAGAGGAGGAGGAGGAGGTTGTGCAGGCAGTTTTCTTTCTTTTTTACCGCGGGGCAGATTAGCGATCGATCGATGGTGGCTTAATGCGTGGTTGGTAGCGCTAAACACAGAAGGATTAAGGGCCATTAGATTTTAATGATGCATGGATGTGATTGTTTGGATCTGCCCCTCTCTTCCTTTTTATAGTGGTAGTAGATAATTCAAATTTGAACTGCATGCACATGCTCCAGTGCATATAAATTGGTTGAAAAATCAAATCTGTGTCCTTGGTTGCATGCTTCGGTCCCATGCAAGAAATGGGAATGAATTTCAAACATCCTGCCACCATCACTAGGCTGCAAACATTGAGATACTTGGTTTTTTAATTCTAGTAAATCCAAAACTCGTCTGAAATTCATGAAACTTGCATGCTATCATGGAGCGGCATCAACATGTCATGGTAAAAAATTTGTCCCATTTGGGGGAGGTTTGGGTATAAGCTTCTCACAAACCGGAGCTTCTCACAACAAGCGTGATGGTTTCGGTAGGGAACGTGCCACCTTTGGGGACGAAACGATATCCGTTGCCTCTTATTGCTTTCACAAAATTTCTTGTGTCAACATAGAACAACAGGAGTGTTGTCTTTAATTTTGGAATTTTTCGGGATTCATTTGGACTTTTTTATACATTAACTTGGTTTTGTAGGCATTTTATGTGCATAATTCAAATTTGAACTACATGCACATGCTCCAGTGCATATAAATTGGTTGAAAAATTAAATCTGTGTCCTTGGTTGCATGCTTAGGTCCCATGCAAGAAATCGGAATGAATTTCAAACATCCTCCCACCGTCACTCGACCGCAAACATTGAGATACTTGGTTTTTTAATTCTAGTAAATCCAAAACTCATCTGAAATTCATGAAACTTGCATGCTATCATGGAGCGGCATCAACATGCCGTGGTAAAATTTTTATCCCATTTGGGGCAGGTTTGGGTATAAGCTTGATACGTCTCCAACGTATCTATAATTTTTGATTGTTCCATGCTATTATATTATCCATATAGGATGTTTTATATGCATTTATATGCTTATATGATTTTTGGGACTAACCTATTAACCTAGAGCCCAGTGCCAGTTTCTGTTTTTCCTCGTTTTTGAGTTTTATAGAAAAGGAATACCAAATGGATTCCAATTGATGTGCCAATTTTTGATGATTTTTTATGGACCAAAATAAGCCCCCGGAGTAAAATAGTTGGGCTATAAGAGTCCCGAGCCACCCACGAGGGAGGAGGGCGCGCCCCTGCCTCGTGGATGACTCGGAGACCCCCCTGACATGAGACCGACGCCAAAATTCCTATAAATACAGAAACCCCGAAAAGAAACCTAGATCGGGAGTTCCGCCGTCGCAAGCCTCTGTAGCCACCAAAAACCAATCGGGACCCTGTTCCAGCACCCTACCGGAGGGGGGAATCATCATGGTGTCCATTGAAGTAAATATGCCCTAGAGGCAATAATAAAGTTATTATTTATTTCCTTATATCATGATAAATGTTTATTATTCATGCTAGAATTGTATTAACCGGAAACATAATACTTGTGTGAATACATAATCAAACATAGTGTCACTAGTATGCCTCTACTTGACTAGCTCGTCGATCAAAGATGGTTATGTTTCCTAGCCATTGACATGAGTTGTCATTTGATTAACGGGATCACATCATTAGGAGAATGATGTGATTGACTTGACCCATTCCGTTAGCTTAGCACATGATCGTTTAGTATTCTGCTATTGCTTTCTTCATGACTTATACATGTTCCTATGACTATGAGATTATGCAACTCCCTTTTACCGAAGGAACACTTTGTGTGCTACCAAACATCACAACGTAACTGGGTGATTATAAGGTTCTCTACAGGTGTCTCCGAAGGTACTTGTTGGGTTGACATATTTCGAGATTAGGATTTGTCACTCCGATTGTCGGAGAGGTGTCTCTGGGCCCACTCTGTAATGCACATCACTATAAGCCTTGCAAGCATTGCAACTAATGAGTTAGTTGCAGGATGATGTATTACAGAACGAGTAAAGAGACTTGCTGGTAACGAGAATGAACTAGGTATTAAAATACCGACGATCGAATCTTGGGCAAGTAACATACCGATGACAAAGGGAACAACGTATGTTGTTATGCGGTTTGACCGATAAATATCTTCGTAGAATATGTAGGAGCCAATATGAGCATCTAGGTTCTGCTATTGGTTATTGACCGGAGACATGTCTCGGTCATGTCTACATAGTTCTCGAACTCGTAGGGTCCGCACGCTTAAAGTTCGATGACGGTTATATTATGAGTTTATGTGTTTTGATGTACCGAAGGAAGTTCGGAGTCCCAGATGTGATCATGGACATGACGAGGAGTATCAAAATGGTCGAGACATAAAGATTGATATATTGGAAGCCTATATTTGGATATCGTAAGTGTTCCGGCTGAAATCGGGATTTTACCGGAGTACTGGGGGTTACCGGACCCCCCCCCCCGGGGGGGGGGGGGGGTTTAATGGGCCAAGATGGGCCTTAGTGGAGAAGAGGAGGGGCGACCAGGGCAGGCCACGCGCCCCCTCCCCCTCTAGTCAAAATTGGACAAGGAGGGGGGCGACGCCCCACTTTCCTTCCTCTCTCCATCCTCCTTCCCCCTTCTCCTACTACAACTAGGAAAGGAGGGAGTCCTACTCCCGGTGGGAGTAGGACTCCTCCCTGGCGTGCCTCCTCCCGACCGGCCACCTCTCCCCCCTTGCTCCTTTATATACGGGGGTAGGGGGCACCTCTTGACACAACAATTGATCTCTTGGATCTCTTAGCCGTGTGCGGTGCCCCCCTCCACCATAGTCCACCTCGATAATATCGTAGCGGTGCTTAGGCGAAGCCCTGCGTCAGTAGAACATCATCATCATCACCATGCCGTCGTGCTGACGGAAGTCTCCCTCAAAGCTCGGCTGGATCGGAGTTCGAGGGACGTCATCGAGCTGAACGTGTGCTGAACTCGGAGGTGTTGTACGTTCGGTACTTGATCGGCCGGATCGTGAAGACGTACGACTACATCAACCGCGTTGTTGTGACACTCCAAAAATTTTAATTGGTTTTAATCAAAAACTTTGTTGGAATTTTTTTAAAAGAGGGCATTTAAAATTTCTTTTCCAGAAAACCTTCCTCTTAAAAACTTCCTTTCCTTTGGCAAGGATTTTTTTTTAAACTATGGTGTTTGATCTCTTGAAACTTCTTCTCTGTTGGTTCCCTCTCAAATTATTTTGGGAGTTTAATCTTTTTCTGTTAAAAAAAAGAAACTCTATGAAAATTTGGGATTTTCATATCTTGGAAACCACCGATGACTTTGTATTTTGCCCATGTGGTAAAACCCCTCCAAAACCTCCCCTCCTCCTTTTAATCAACCTAAGTTCTCTGTCCCTACTAATCCAAGCAAGTTTTGGATTTTATTCTAATTATTTTCCTCTCAAATCATTTCTGCCAATTATTTTGAGCTTAAGTGATTTTCAAAGCAAGTACCATTTTGCATTTGAGTTTTGACCTCAAACCAACTCTCCTGGACAGCCCTTTGTACCCACAACCCAGAACCATCTTGATCCACTCCTCCTCTTTTCAAATTTTTCAAATTTCAGTCTCTGCAAGTTTGGACCAGATTTGCCAAATTTGGTGAAATTCATATCTACACTTCTCCAAAAATTCCACCAAAATTCAGGCAGCCTACTGGAGCAATGAGTAGCCACTCCACCAAAAATCAGCTCAAGGAAAAATCCCCAGAGGCCAAATTCATTCTGTCGAACACTTGGCGTGCACTGTTGCTGTTCATATTCAGAAAAATTCAGAGTTCAGTGTCGTTTTCGTTCGTCAGTATCAATCACGCGTAGACAGTGCCCTTGGCACGTTCCTCGCCGCCTCTTCCCCCTGTCTGGAGCACCACACGTGCGCTTGGCGCCTTCCCGGCGTCGGCGGCGCCCTGGCCCGCCTGCGCCGGCGTGTCTTGCGGCGGCCGAACCACCGTAGCGGCCGACGGAGAGCAGAACGGCGGCTCAACGCCGTTCGGCGCCGCCCAATCCTCCTGGTAGCTCTGCGTGGCCTCATGCATGCCAGCACACCCCGCTGCACCGTCGCCGTGGCCCGGCGGTCACTAGGCACGCTCCCTGCCGTCGACGGGCCCGCGCCGCCCCGTTCCGTCGAGCTCCCCCTAAGCAACCGAATCCCGCTGAGGTTAGCGTCTGAATGGAACCAGTAAACCTCCACGATGACGCCCAACTCCCTAATCTCCCCCGACCAAGCACTGCGCCGCCGTAACCTTCACCGGAGATCCCCGTTCACGGCCACCGCCTTAGAATCGCCTATAAAAAGGACCCCGAGCTCGCTCACGACCCCCACACCCTCACTGCACCTCTCCAAGACCCTGCCAAGCCACCAGGAGGACCTCGAGGAGGTCTCCTCCCCCGACTCCAGCCGCCCCGTTCCGCCTCGGCCTCCACCTCGATTCGCTCCGGTGAGGCCGTCTCCGGTGCCCAAACCCCGTCCGTTACCCCCTCTAGCTACCAGAAGTCTAATCCCCTCCTCAATTTGGCCTTCGCAGCTCTCTCCGACGAGTCCCACGACCACCCGAACCGCCGTCCGCCGGAGCAAGGCTCGCCGTCGACGTGGTGCTCGCCGACCGCCACCACCACCACCAACCGACGCGGAAGGGCGCCCTGAACACGGAGGTACCCTCCGATCTCCCTGCCTCGCCGTGGATCGCCGCCGGCGACCACCGCGGCTCTCGGGCGCCGACGAGCTTCGTCCCCCGTTTGAAAGTTTAAACCTGACGAGTGGGACCCGCCCGTCAGCCTCTCAGATCCTTTTAAACGAATCGTTTTCTGAAAACGCCTTCGGGCAAAATAAGCTTTCCCCTCTGGGCTGGCGTACTAAGGACTGGAACGTTTTCTGTTTTTATAAGCTAGCCCCTGGAAACCTTTTGTTTCATTACAGATGAGTCCCTGGACAAAAACCTTTATAACTTTTAAACAGAAAAGTATTTTTGATTGATTCTTTTTCTGTCCTCTTTAAAACTTTGTCTAGTTTTTTATCAGAATTATTTGAAAAATATTTGAATACTTTTTGTGCACCTCTTGGTATTTACGATAGCGCATATATTTTCTTTATACCGTAGATATCGAAGGAGGTGACGGAGCCGCGAACTTCACCGAGCTAGGCTCCGACTACTCCGAACCAGGCAAGCATGTTTGAACTTTTGATATGATGATTGTTTGGCCTGTTTGCATTAAGTAGTTTATGGCATGTTGATGAACATACCAACGAATGTCATGTTACCTGCAACGATGAGGCAAGTAAGTTTCGGAAATCCATGAGTGGATGGATGTGAGTATGCATGGCCATGTGTTGGCATGAGGATGGGTAAGATGGCAGTGTTGTAGCATGCCAGGCTTATGCCAGACTATGTGACTTCAATGTCAACTCGTATCGTTCCAGTTCCTTCCATTCCTCCTTCCCTGTACTACCACATGTTTTCCGCAAGGAATATGGCTTAGTAAGTTGTAAACCGCTTTCCTGGTACACACCAAAAAGGAGAGGCCGTGATGATGGTTCCATGGCCCTGGATTAAAGCCAGTCATCCGGTCAGGGGGCATGGGTGTTTCCGGTTGGGACCGAGAGGGGGGCACCCCTTAGAGCGCGCGTATATAAATTTGATCCTATGCTATTCGAGATTGTGATCTCCCCGTCTCAAAAGTTTTTCTTGGACGATGTCTATGGTGATTCCTAGCATCGAGAGGTAGGATGGGTGTGTACTGGTTAGCTGTGTTTTCTTCCGAAAAACCATAAACGGAACTAGTCCTTCGTGACTACGGAAATCCGTTGGCTGTGGGAAAAATTTTGTACAAACTCTGCAGAGTCATATATTCCTTCGAATCATCTATTCCATGTCCAAGTTCGATATTAACTTATCCTGACCAAATGTCAGTTTTGATGACAGAGACTCCGGTGAGTCGCATGAGTGCTAAGTCCGGTTAAATGATTATTCCTGTGGATGGACTAACCCGTTTATTTTCATGAATTGAATATTTATTATGAGCATTACTTCCTTGTGAATAAAATCCATTTATGTGGTGTCGCTAAGACGCCCGACTGTGGCATTTCTTTTAAAGCCCTTTCTGTGATGTCGCCCCGACGTCCGACTGTGGCATTTCTTTTAAAGCCCTTTATGTGGTGTCGCTAAGACGCCCGACTGTGGCATTTCTTTTAAAGCCCTTTCTGTGATGTCGCCCCGACGTCCGACTGTGGCATTTCTTTTAAAGCCCTTTCTGTGATGTCGCCCCGACGTCCGACTGTGGCATTTCTTTTGAAGCCCTTTATGTGGTGTCGCTAAGACGCCCGACTGTGGCATCATTTCCTTATATTTATTTGTTCACCTTTCGAGGCGTCTCTTCAGACACCCGATCAGTTTTTCATTTATGTTTTGTTGGGATTTCAGGCGGACTACCGCCGTTTCCCTTTTACTTACTTCGTTATGGTAATTTTTGAATGTACATTGGTGAATTAATCATGACGCATTCATGCATGCATTTGTTATATCTTACGTCCGAACTGTCTTGCGAGTACTTTCAAAGTACTCACTGGCTTGTTGATTTGGCCAGATGCTGACGAAGGCGATCTCATGGATGAAGAATTTGATAGTGAGTCCGACGCCTAGAGGAATCCTAGTCAGTCTCGTGCGACCCTGGATTTGGTCACTGTATTATATCCGCTTCCGCTACCAAATAAATTCATCGAGCCTCACCTCGACGCTCGATGAGATGACAGTTTTAGAGTCTTGTATCTCTCTCCTCGCTGTGTTTTTCCACCACCGCCCTATCCTCGAGTCAGTAGTATGCCTCCACACCACTGTGTCATGTCCGCCATTATGTATAATTATTGGCGTGCTTGTAATAATTCGGTTGAGCAACCGTAGTTCGACCCTGTAATATATTTTATGCTACTGGCTTATTGTATTAAGAATTTGTCTACCAGTGAGGAGGATTTCTCTCATACTGGACTCAAAAGATTGGTTTCTCAATAAATATTTTTATTGGAAAACCGGTCGTGACAAGCTTGGTACCAGAGCCAGGCTGACTGTAGGAAGCCACTAGGAGCGATCGCTAATTGGTTATTAGCATGATTGAGCCTTTCCATATTTTCTTGATTATAGTCATTTTCTGTCAGTCAGCATAAATTTATGATCTGACCATACAGAATTTTTGCCTACTTTTGTAGATGGCCGACAACAGCTACGAGTCTCAGACCTTCGTCAACGTGCCTGATGGGTTCGTCAAGCTTCTTTCCTTCATCGTTCAGGTCGCGATGGGGCCATCCGTGCGCCCAGTCTTCACACTCTGCCAGCACCGAGTCAACGACAGTCTGACCATGCACCAGGCCGCGGTGCAGTTCAAGGGAGGGCATGGTGAGTTACGCCGCTTCCGGTTCTTGGGAAGAGCCATGCCTACGGAGAGGCATGCTATGCAGATGGCAGCCCGCGAGGCGATAGCTCGTCTCAGGGATGTCCTCCCCGTGATGAAGACTCGTCGTTACCGTTATCTTCCATGCCATGTGCCTTACACCTGTCACTACGCATTCTCCTGCCCCAGAGGAGAACGAGACGAGGCTTTTGAGATGCTCATTGAGTATCTCCGGGCCCTGGAGGCAGCCTTCGACAACCTGGTGGACGACTTCGTGGCTGCCCGCATGGACTCAGTTCACGGCTGTGCTGCCAACAGGAGGGAGCTCCTACCCACCGCACCGCCATTGACTTTGGTCTCGTCCTCAGCATCTTTATGCACCTACTCGTCGCCTGCCTTCTACCGAAGAGTTCAACCAAGTTATTGCGCCCACTCCAGCGCGCACTGCACCACCCTGCGCGCCCACTCCTGTTCGTGTTGTTCCGCCCCTGGCACCCGCTCCATCTACTCAGCGCAACACTACACGTATGGAGCCTATTAGCGAGGAGGAAGTCGAGTCCCCAGCCTCGCTACGCCTCACCCTCAGCAGGGCAAAGGAGATCGTCAACATCTCCGCCTGAGTACGCTTAGCCGCCATGCAATGTACCGCTTTGTATGATATGTTTATATGTACATAGGTTGTGAGAAGTAGCTTGTTTGCGCATCATGTAGGATCTGGAGGAGTGCACTGGCCTAAATAACATGTCAGGATTATGTACGCATATCCTGAGTGATGTATTGTATAATTACCGCTCGCGTGTAAGATATGTAATGAGCAGTCCTTCTCCGTGCGCAAATCGGTTTGTTTTTCTTAAGTAAGCTTGGTTATTTAATTTTATTTGCCAGCTTTATGCATTTATGGAATTGTTTTTGCGACTCTTTCCGCTTTTCTTATGGGTTTTACAAAATATATCCCCAGAGTGAAAAATGTCTCGTCCTTGGACTCGCTCCATGCCAACTCCACCAGAGGAAAATTATGATACAGAACCCAGCAACGAGTTCACTCAGGGACAGTCAAACCAACAGGGCAGTGAATCGGCACTTTCACAAATGTGCCTCCTTTATGAGCAGAGTCAGCAACAACATCGGGAAATGATGAACCAAGTCATCAACATGGGAAATCACCATGGACAGTATCAGCAGCATTCCAAGTTATCTGAGCTACAGAAGACACGTCCCCAAACATTTTCTCATACTGACAAACCTCTTGAAGCCGAGGATTGGCTTCGAGATATGGAGAGAAAATTAATTATTGCAAAATGTTCAGATCTCGAGAAAGTACTATATGCTCCGCACTATCTCACAGGAGCAGCTGCATCATGGTGGGAGAATTTTCTGCACATGCACCCCAACGAAAATGATATAACCTGGGATGATTTCAAGGAAGGTTTCCGTGGTGCACACATTCCCAAGAGTATTATGAAAATCAAGAAGAGAGAGTTCGATGACCTCAAACAAAGGAACATGACAGTGTCAGAATACAACGGTCAATTTACTCTATTGTCCCGCTACGCCAATGAAGAACGTATGACTGAAAGCAAGAAGATGGAGAAATTCCTTGACGGTCTAGCGCCCGCGCTTAAATGCCAACTGGTCGTTCACACTTTTCTAGATTTTAAGACACTAGTGGACAAAGCTATTACTCTGGAAAATGAGAGACGTAGCTTGGAGGATTTACGCAAGCGAAAAAGAGACCAGACTACTTTTGCGCGCAACCACCGAAGCAGGACAGATTTTCAGAAAGGTGGGACACACAAACCTACGACAAACATCTCACGCCCAACCAAGAATTTCCATGCAAGGGACAAAGAGTTCACATATCGCCCAGGCGTTACTTGCTACGCTTGTGGAGAAGAAGGGCACTACGCCAAACAGTGCCCCAAGCCAAGGAACTCGACCCCGAAGCCAAACAATGGTGGAAATAATTCAGCGCCCAAGCGCAACAATTTCAACCCCAACAACAACCACAGGAAGGGTCATCTAAACCACGTGACCAAAGAAGAAGCACAAAATGCTCCGGATATCGTACTCAGTACGTTTCCTGTCAACACAATACCTGCAACGGTTTTGTTTGATTCTGGAGCTTCTCACTCATTCATTTCGAAAAGTTTTGCTTTGCAAAGTAATTTTTCGATGTTTCCCTTGGAAAAATCCATGATCATCAAGTCCCCTGGGATTCAGCAAGTTACTCAGAGTTACTGTCAGAATGTGGTTATTGAGTTCGAAGGATTGAAATTTTACGCCAATCTTATTGTGTTGGAAAATAAAGGACTGGATGTCATCCTAGGGATGGACTGGTTAACCACCAACAAAGGTTTTATTGACTGTTTCAACCGGACCGTAATTCTCACGCACCACCACGGGAAGACAATAAAAGTATCAGCCAAGGAAAGAAAAATACCCCGGCAGCCGAGATTGAGTAAGGTGGACGTTTCTGAGTTAAGCAAGGTTCCAGTGGTATGTGAATTTCCAGATGTATTTCCCGAAGAACTACCAGGCATGCCACCAGACCAAGAAATAGAATTCAGCATTGAGCTAGCACCAGGAACCACCCCCATATACAAGAAACCATACAGAATGGCACCATCCGAGTTGATTGAGTTGAAGAAACAAATAAAGGAATTACTGGACAAGGGATACATTCGAGCCAGTTCCTCACCTTGGGGATCACCAATTTTATTTTCCAAAAAGAAGGATGGAACACTAAGATTGTGCATAGACTACCGAGCACTTAACATGGTCACAGTCAAGAACAAATACCCGATGCCACGAATAAATGATTTGTTTGATCAGCTCGCTCAGGCCAAGGTATTCTCAAAGATTGACTTAAGGTCAGGATACCATCAATTAGAAGTGCGAACAGAAGATATCCCCAAAACAGCCTTCACCTCCAGATATGGACTATATGAGTTCACAGTTATGCCTTTTGGATTAACAAACGCCCCCACATATTTTGTTCACCTCATGAACAAAGTATTTATGAAGTTTATGGACAAGTTCGTTGTGGTATTTATCGATGATATTCTGATATACTCCAAAACACCAGAAGAGCACGCGGAACATCTTAGGATTGTGCTAGGAGAACTCAGGAAACATCAATTGTATGCCAAGTTCAGCAAGTGCGAATTTTGGCTAAGACAAGTAGGCTTTCTAGGTCACGTGCTGACCCAAGACGGTATCGCAGTGGACCCGGAGAAAGTCAGGGCCATACTTGACTGGAAGGCACCAGCCAGCATAACGGACGTACGAAGTTTCTTGGGAATGGCAGGATATTACCGCAGATTTATTGAAGGATTCTCCACCCTAGCCAAGCCAATGACGCAGTTGCTCAAGAAGGACAAGAAGTTTGAATGGACAGAAGCCTGCGAAAAAAGTTTCCAAGAGTTAAAACGGAAATTAACCACAGCACCGGTATTAATTGTGCCAGACATACACAAAAACTTTGAGGTGTACTGTGACGCATCCTGAAAAGGTCTCGGGTGCGTGTTGATGCAAGAAGGCAAGGTTGTCGCATACGCTTCACGACAACTCCACAAGCATGAGGAAAATTATCCCACTCATGACTTAGAAATGGTAGCAGTCATTCATGCACTTAAGGAATGGAGGCATTTCTTACTTGGGAATCGATGTGAAATATACACGGACCATAAAAGTCTCAAATATATTTTCACACAGCCAGAACTGAACTTACGGCAACGACGCTGGTTGGAATTGGTAAAGGATTATGATGTTGGTATCCACTATAATCCAGGGAAAGCAAATGTAGTGGCCGATGCTCTTAGTCGGAACCCCAGCTCTGACGAAAACAGTCTGCAAAGCTTGAGACCTGAATTCCAAAAAGAATTTGCCAAACTCAACTTGTTAATGATCGCGGAAGGCACCATATCAAACTTGGAAATAAAGCCCGACCTTGTGGAAAGAATTAAAGAAGCTCAGCCTGGTCACCCCAGCATTGAAGGAATTAAAAGAAAGGTGAGTATGGGCAAGGCCTCGGAGTTTGTCATAGGCGATGATGGAATACTACGGTACGGGGACAGACTCTGCGTGCCAAACATAGAGGACCTCAAACAGCAAATTCTAGCTGAAGCACACACCACCCCATATTCAATCCACCCTGGAGGAACCAAAATGTATAAGGATATTCAGGAAAGATTTTGGTGGCACGGTCTGAAGAGGGACATAGCCACATTCGTTGCATGTTGTGATTCTTGTCAGCGCATAAAAGTTGAGAATCAAAAACCAGCCGGACTACTGCAACCAAACAAAATACCTGAGTGGAAATGGGATGAAATAGGGATGGATTTTATTGTCGGACTACCTCGGTCACGACACGGGAATGATGCCATATGGGTCATCACCGATAGATTAACCAAGGTGGCACACTTCATTCCAGTAAAGACAACCTACAACACTCAAAAGCTTGCCAGGATTTATCTCTCCCGTATAGTTTGTCTGCATGGAGTCCCGAAGACTATAATATCCAACAGAGGCACTCAATTTGTCTCGAGATTCTGGGATCATTTACAACAGGCTCTGGGAACTCAATTGGCCTTCAGCACAGCCAACCATCCCCAGACTGATGGACAGACGGAACGCGTAAACCAAATTTTAGAAGACATGCTGAGAGCATGTGTCCTCACATATGGAACCAGTTGGGAAGAAAGCCTGCCATACGCCGAGTTCGCATACAACAACAGCTACCAGGCCAGCCTGCAAATGGCACCATTTGAAGCCCTATACAGACGGAGATGTCGTACCCCGCTAAATTGGTCAGAGACCGGAGATAGTCGTATTTTCGGCCCAGACGTGCTCAAAGAAGCCGAGGAAAAAGTCAAGCTAATCAGGGACCGACTCAAGACCGCTCAAAGCCGACAGAAGAGTTATTACGATCAGAAACATCGTGGGGTCAATTTTGAACCCGGTGAATTTGTGTACCTACGAGTATCACCTATGAGGGGACTGCAACGGTTTAAGATTAAAGGAAAGTTAGCACCAAGATTCATTGGACCATTCTGCATAGTGGCACGAAGAGGCACTGTAGCCTACCAGCTAGACTTACCCGAAGACTTGTCCAACATTCACGACGTGTTCCACGTCTCTCAATTAAGGAAGTGCGTAAGCAAACCAGAGAAGCAAGTATCCCATGAGAACATTGACGTGCAGCCAGACCTCACTTATCGGGAACGCCCAGTAAAAATATTAGAGGAGTCTGAAAGGAGAACCCGACAGAAGACCATCAAGTTTTTCAGAGTTCAGTGGAGTAATCACACCGAAAGTGAAGCAACTTGGGAAAGAGAGGATTTTCTTCGGACAGAACATCCATACTTATTTAAGGATCAGCTGAAATCTCGGGGACGAGATTTTTCCTAAGGGGGTAGGTGTTGTGACACTCCAAAAATTTTAATTGGTTTTCATCAAAAACTTTGTTGGAATTTTTTTAAAAGAGGGCATTTAAAATTTCTTTTCCAGAAAACCTTCCTCTTAAAAACTTCCTTTCCTTTGGCAAGGATTTTTTTTAAACTATGGTGTTTGATCTCTTGAAACTTCTTCTCTGTTGGTTCCCTCTCAAATTATTTTGGGAGTTTAATCTTTTTCTGTTAAAAAAAGAAACTCTATGAAAATTTGGGATTTTCATATCTTGGAAACCACCGATGACTTTGTATTTTGCCCATGTGGTAAAACCCCTCCAAAACCTCCCCTCCTCCTTGTAATCAACCTAAGTTCTCTGTCCCTACTAATCCAAGCAAGTTTTGGATTTTATTCTAATTATTTTCCTCTCAAATCATTTCTGCCAATTATTTTGAGCTTAAGTGATTTTCAAAGCAAGTACCCTTTTGCATTTGAGTTTTGACCTCAAACCAACTCTCCTGGATAGCCCTTTGTACCCACAACCCAGAAACATCTTGATCCACTCCTCCTCTTTTCAAATTTTTCAAATTTCAGTCTCTGCAAGTTTGGACCAGATTTGCCAAATTTGGTGAAATTCATATCTACACTTCTCCAAAAATTCCACCAAAATTCAGGCAGCCTACTAGAGCAATGAGTAGCCACTCCACCAAAAATCAGCTCAAGGAAAAATCCCCAGAGGCCAAATTCATTCTGTCGAACACTTGGCGTGCACTGTTGCTGTTCATATTCAGAAAAATTCAGAGTTCAGTGTCGTTTTCGTTCGTCAGTTTCAATCACGCGTAGACAGTGCCCTTGGCACGTTCCTCGCCGCCTCTTCCCCCTGTCTGGAGCACCACACGTGCGCTTGGCGCCTTCCCGGCGTCGGCGGCGCCCTGGCCCGCCTGCGCCGGCGTGTCTTGCGGCGGCGGAACCACCGTAGCGGCCGACAGAGAGCAGAACGGCGGCTCAACGCCGTTCGGCGCCGCCCAATCCTCCTGGTAGCTCCGCATGGCCTCATGCACGCCAGCACACCCCGTTGCACCGTCGCCGTGGCCCGGCGGTCACTGGGCACGCTCCCTGCCGTTGACGGGCCCGCGCCGCCCCGTTCCGTCGAGCTCCCCCTAAGCAACCGAATCCCGCTGAGGTTAGCATCTGAATGGAACCAGTAAACCTCCACGATGACGCCCAACTCCCTAATCTCCCCCGACCAAGCACTGCGCCGCCGTAACCTTCACCGGAGATCCCCGTTCACGGCCACCGCCTCGGAATCTCCTATAAAAAGGACCCCGAGCTCGCTCACGACCCCCACACCCTCACTGCACCTCTCCAAGACCCTGCCAAGCCACCAGGAGGACCCCGAGGAGGTCTCCTCCCCCGACTCCGGCCGCCCCGTTCCGCCTCGGCCTCCACCTCGATTCGCTCCGGTGAGGCCGTCTCCGGCGCCCAAACCCCGTCCGTTACCCCCTCTAGCTACCAGAAGTCTAACCCCCTCCTCAATTTGGCCTTCGCAGCTCTCTCCGACGAGTCCCACGACCACCCGAACCGCTGTCCGCCGGAGCAAGGCTCGCCGTCGACGTGGTGCTCGCCGACCGCCACCACCACCACCAACCGACGCGGAAGGGCGCCCTGAACACGGAGGTACCCTCCGATCTCCCTGCCTCGCCGTGGATCGCCGCCGGCGACCACCGCGGCTCTCGGGCGCCGACGAGCTTCGTCCCCCGTTTGAAAGTTTAAACCTGACGAGTGGGACCCGCCCGTCAGCCTCTCAGATCCTTTTAAACGAATCGTTTTCTGAAAACGCCTTCGGGCAAAATAAGCTTTCCCCTCTGGGCTGGCGTACTAAGGACTGGAACGTTTTCTGTTTTTATAAGCTAGCCCCTGGAAACCTTTTGTTTCATTACAGATGAGTCCCTGGACAAAAACCTTTATAACTTTTAAACAGAAAAGTATTTTTGATTGATTCTTTTTCTGTCCTCTTTAAAACTTTGTCTAGTTTTTTATCAGAATTATTTGAAAAATATTTGAATACTTTTTGTGCACCTCTTGGTATTTACGATAGCGCATATATTTTCTTTATACCGTAGATACCGAAGGAGGTGACGGAGCCGCGAACTTCACCGAGCTAGGCTCCGACTACTCTGAACCAGGCAAGCATGTTTGAACTTTTGATATGATGATTGTTTGGCCTGTTTGCATTAAGTAGTTTATGGCATGTTGATGAACATACCAACGAATGTCATGTTACCTGCAACGATGAGGCAAGTAAGTTTCGGAAATCCATGAGTGGATGGATGTGAGTATGCATGGCCATGTGTTGGCATGAGGATGGGTAAGATGGCAGTGTTGTAGCATGCCAGGCTTATGCCAGACTATGTGACTTCAATGTCAACTCGTATCATTCCAGTTCCTTCCATTCCTCCTTCCCTGTACTACCACATGTTTTCCGCAAGGAATATGGCTTAGTAAGTTGTAAACCGCTTTCCTGGTACACACCAAAAAGGAGAGGCCGTGATGATGGTTCCATGGCCCTGGATTAAAGCCAGTCATCCGGTCAGGGGGCATGGGTGTTTCCGGTTGGGACCGAGAGGGGGGCACCCCTTAGAGCGCGCGTATATAAATTTGATCCCATGCTATTCGAGATTGTGATCTCCCCGTCTCAAAAGTTTTTCTTGGACGATGTCTAGGGTGATTCCTAGCATCGAGAGGTAGGATGGGTGTGTACTGGTTAGCTGTGTTTTCTTCCGAAAAACCGTAAACGGAACTAGTCCTTCGTGACTACGGAAATCCGTTGGCTGTGGGAAAAAATTTGTACAAACTCTGCAGAGTCATATATTCCTTCGAATCATCTATTCCATGTCCAAGTTCGATATTAACTTATCCTGACCAAATGTCAGTTTTGATGACAGAGACTCCGGTGAGTCGCATGAGTGCTAAGTCCGGTTAAATGATTATTCCTGTGGATGGACTAACCCGTTTATTTTCACGAATTGAATATTTATTATGAGCATTACTTCCTTGTGAATAAAAGCCCTTTATGTGGTGTCGCTAAGACGCCCGACTGTGGCATTTCTTTTAAAGCCCTTTCTGTGATGTCGCCCCGACGTCCGACTGTGGCATTTCTTTTAAAGCCCTTTATGTGGTGTCGCTAAGACGCCCGACTATGGCATTTCTTTTAAAGCCCTTTCTGTGATGTCGCCCCGACGTCCGACTGTGGCATTTCTTTTAAAGCCCTTTCTATGATGTCGCCCCGACGTCCGACTGTGGCATTTCTTTTAAAGCCCTTTATGTGGTGTCGCTAAGACGCCCGACTGTGGCATCATTTCCTTATATTTATTTGTTCACCTTTCGAGGCGTCGCTTCAGACACCCGATCGATTTTTCATTTATGTTTTGTTGGGATTTCAGGCGGACTACCGCCGTTTCCCTTTTACTTACTTCGTTATGCTAATTTTTGAATGTACATTGGTGAATTAATCATGACGCATTCATGCATGCATTTGTTATATCTTACGTCCGAACTGTCTTGCGAGTACTTTCAAAGTACTCACTGGCTTGTTGATTTGGCCAGATGGTGACGAAGGCGATCTCATGGATGAAGAATTTGATAGCGAGTCCGACGCCTAGAGGAGTCCCAGTCAGTCTCGTGCGACCCTGGATTTGGTCACTGTATTATATCCGCTTCCGCTACCAAATAAATTCATCGAGCCTCACCTCGACGCTCGATGAGATGACAGTTTTAGAGTCTTGTATCTCTCTCCCCGCTGTGTTTTTCCACCACCGCCCTATCCTCGAGTCAGTAGTATGCATCCACACCACTGTGTCATGTCCGCCATTATGTATAATTATTGGCGTGCTTGTAATAATTTGGTTGAGCAACCGTAGTTCGACCCTGTAATATATTTTATGCTACTGGCTTATTGTATTAAGAATTTGTCTACCAGTGAGGAGGATTTCTCTCATACTGGACTCAAAAGATTGGTTTCTCAATAAATATTTTTATTGGAAAACTGGTCGTGACAGTTGTGCTAACGCTTCTGCTTTCGGTCTACGAGGGTACGTGGACAACACTCTCCCCTCTCGTCGCTATGCATCACCATGATCTTGTGTGTGCGTAGGAATTTTTTTGAAATTACTACGTTCCCCAACAGTGGCATCCGAGCCTGGTTTTATGCGTAGATGTTATATGCACGAGTAGAACACAAGTGACTTGTGGGCGATACAAGTCATACTGCTTACCAGCATGTCATACTTTGGTTCGGCGGTATTGTTGGATGAAGCGGCCCGGACCGACATTATGTGTACACTTAGACGAGACTGGTTCTACCGATGTGCTTCTCACACAGGTGGCTGGCGGGTGTCAGTTTCTCCAACTTTAGTTGAACCGAGTGTGGCTACACCCGGTCCTTGAGAAGGTTAAAACAACACTAACTTGACGAACTATTGTTGTGGTTTTGATGCGTAGGTAAGAACGGTTCTTGCTCAGCCCGTAGCAGCCACGTAATACTTGCAACAACAAAGTAGAGGATGTCTTACTTGTTTTTGCAGGGCATGTTGTGATGTGATATGGTCAAGACGTGATGAGATATAAGTTGTTGTATGAGATGATCATGTTTTGTTGAAGTTATTGGCAACTGGCAGAAGCCTTATGGTTGTCTCTTTATTGCATAAGATGCAAGTGACAAATAATTGATTTACTTTATCGCTATGCGATAGCAATAGTTGGCGAGACGACCATGTGACGACACATTGATATAGATCAAGATGATGGAGATCATGGTGTCATGCCGGTGACAATGGAGATCATGACGATGCTTTGGAGATGGAGATCATAGGCACAAGATGATGATGGTCATATCATGTCACATATTTTGATTGCATGTGATGTTTATCTTTTATACATCTTATTTTGCTTAGATCGACGGTAGCATTATAAGACGATCTCTCACTAAATTTCAAGGTATAAGTGTTCTCCCTGAGTATGCACCGTTGCGAAAGTTCATCGTGCTGAGACACCACATGATGATCGGGTGTGAAAAGCTCTATGTTCAAATACAACGGGTGCGAGACAGTTTTGCACACGTGGAATACTCGGGTTAAACTTGACGAGCCTAGCATATGCAGATATGGCCTCGGAACACTGGAGACCGAAAGGTCGAGCGTGAATCATATAGTAGATATGATCAACATAGTGATGTTCACCATTGAAAACTACTCCATCTCACGTGATGATCGGACATGGTTTAGTTGATTTGGATCACGTGATCACTTAGATGATTAGAGGGATGTCTATCTAAGTGGGAATTCTTAAGTAATTTGATTAATTGAACTTTAATTTATCATGAACTTAGTCCTGGTAGTATTAGCATATCTATGTTGTAGATCAATAGCTCGCGTTTAGCTCCCCTGTTTTATTTTTGATATGTTCCTAGAGAAAACTAAGTTGAAAGATGTTAGTAGCAATGATGCGGATTGGATCCATGATCTGAGGATTATCCTCATTGCTGCACAAAAGAATTATGTCCTTGATGCACCACTAGGTGACAGACCTATTGCAGGAGCAGATGCAGACGTTATGAACGTTTGGCTAGCTCAATATGATGACTACTTGATAGTTTAGTGCACCATGCTTAACGGCTTAGAATCTGTACTTCAAAAACGTTTTGAAAGTCATGGACCATGTGAGATGTTCCAGGAGTTGAAGTTAATATTTCAAGCAAATACCCGAGTTGAGAAATATGAAGTCTCCAACAAGTTCAATAGCTAAAAGATGGAGGAGAATAGCTCAAGTAGTGAGCATGTGCTCAGATTTTCTGGGAACTACAATCGCTTGAATCAAGTGGGAGTTAATCTTCCATACAAAATAGTGATTGATAGAATTCTCTAGTCACCATCACCAAGTTAGTACCAAAGGAAGTTTGGAGTCCCAGATGTGATCACGGACATTATGAGGAGTCTCGAAATGGTCGAGACATAAAGATTGATATATTGGAAGCCTATATTTGGATATCGGAAGTGTTCCGAGTGAAATCGGGATTTTACCGGAGTACCGGGGGTTACCGGAACCCCCCCTGGGGTTTAATGGGCCAAGATGGGCCTTAGTGGAAAAGAGGAGGGGCGGCCAAGGAAGGCCGCGCCCCCTCCCCCTCTAGTCCGAGTTGGACAAGGAGGGGGGCGACACCCCCCTTTCCTTCCTCTCTCCATCCTCCTTCGTGACGAAGCTATGCACCTAGGGTAGGGTCATGGATCTGTCAAAGATACCCTCCCCAGGGACATCTCCAAACGAACCAAAAGCAGTCGAAGAGAGATCATCATCCACTCGACCATGAAGTTATGTTCCACTCGATAGCTTTGAGGACACTCGACCATGTGAACAACCAATCGACCACCAGAAGATGTGAGGCCACTCACTCCACAACGGTCGGGATTTAAGTCATAGCTTTAATAATCATTTATAGCACTTTACTCCGGACGTTACCAGTAACGCTTCTCCTTTATGAACATTGAACCCTGTGCAACAGAGGGGAGCTGGGGTCCTGGCGCACTCTCTATAAGCCACCCCCCTCCTCTGGGACAAGGGTTCACACCTTTTGTAATTCACACGCATATATCCAGTTGACCGCCTCCGGGCTGCGAGACGTAGGGCTGTTACTTCCTCCGAGAAGGGCCTGAACTCGTAAAACTCACGTGTACAACTCCATAGCTAGGATCTTGCCTCGACATTCCTACCCCCCTATTCTACTGTTAGGTTTGGAACCACGATAGTTGGCGCCCACCGTGGGGCAGGTGTCTTAGCGATTTTTTGGAGAAGTTGCAAGTTTTCTGATCCCCTTCATCATGGTCTCAGGCGGAGGTTTGGCTGAGGGCCGCGAGATCCGTCTCGGCGCGCTCGTGTTTATCGCCGATGACTCCGCTTGGTTTCAGGAGGATCCACTCGAGGTCGACGCGCTCCCCGTCCGCGGGGTGACGCACTTTCGAGCGTGCATCCGCGACGTCCTCCTGCGGCTGCCCTCGACCCAGTATCAGTCGGCTCCAGCAGCTTTCCCCCTCCCTGCGGCCCGCCGGAGAAAACGTTCTGGTCGGTCGAGGCTTCAGCGGTGGATGAGGCATGCGGTGGCCCGCCAGTCGGCCACCCCTCAAGTCGCGGCAATCGAGCCCGACGAAACTCTCTATGGCTTGTTCGATCTGTCTACTGGCTCCGTAGAGACTGCATCCGAGTGCGACAGTAGCAACCCAGCGGCAGAAGTTTTCATGGTCAATGGACCACACGGTCCTCCTGGCTTCACCCGTGAAGACGGAGGTGATGGGGACGGTGATCCGTCGCGCGTTCATGAAGAGTACCGCCCTGAACCTCTCTCTTCGCAACAGAGGGAGGAACTTCACCGCCGGAACATGGATGCACTGCATACTCCTATAGTTGGAGAAACTCCTGAGGCCCAGGCCTTGGAGCAGGCGCGCTTGGCCAACTTGGCTGAGCACACTCGACTGGAGAACCTCCAGCGCGCACTCGACGATCGCGCTCGGCAACGTGCTCCCGAATCCAGTCGACGCCAGCTTTTTCCACCTCCGACTCAGGTATATCAAATCCCGATCCAGAATCAAGCAGCTGCTGCCCAGATAGCGGAGTCGATCCAACCTTCCCAGTCAGAAGCTGCCCGAGGTTTGGTGCATATCCGAGCTTTGCTCCGGGCGGCGGGAGAACAGAATACAGCCGTATCTCAGCCGCGGAAAAGGATCCATAGCAGATCCGTGGTTGCAGACACAGTTCAGTCGGCCCACAGCTCAAGATCGCCCCCGAGGCGCGAGGGACGTGGAGATTGACAAGATCAATACAGAAACCGTGAGCAGTATGATCACCGAGTCGATCGTGATGATCGTCGTCGAGTGCCCACGCCTCCCCCAAGGAGTGGGTCGTACGTGCCTCGGCGCCCTCACAGTGTTGGGCGAGGGATTCTAGTCGACCCTAGGGAGCCAGGCTTTGATGCGAGATCTATTCTCGTTCAGGTCTTGGTCAACAGAAACAAAGCTCACCGGGAGTGCCATGACAGGGATCCGCAAACCAGCAGCAGGGTGCATGTCTCAAGTCCAGAGTGCTTCAGCAGAGCCATCAGGGCTGCAGTGATTCACCCCAACTTCAGGTTGGCGACTGGAGTCAGTAAGTTCACTGGTGAGTCCAAGCCTGACACCTAGCTTGAAGACTACCGAGTGTCTGTCCAGATTGGTGGCGGCAATGATGAAGTGGCCATGAAACACCTTCCTCTGATGTTGGAGGGATCGACTAGAGCATGGCTGAATCAGTTGGCACCTAGCAGCATTTATACCTGGGAAGATCTCGCCCGAGTGTTTTTCAGAACATTCGAGGGCACCTGCAAACGGCCGGCAGGTTTAACAAAATTACAGTGTTGTGTTCAGAAACCGAATGAAACTTTGAGGGATTATATCCAGAGATGGATCACCCTGCACCACACGGTGGACGATGTGTCTGATCATCAGGCAATTTGTGCCTTTAAGGAAGGTGTCAGGTATCAGGAGTTGAATCTGAAATTCGGTAAACAGGAAATATGACTCTGACTCGGATGATGGAGATTGCCACCAAGTATGCCAATGGTGAGGGAGAAGAACGACTCCGGAGTGGCAAGCACAAAGCAGTCGCCCATGAAGCCGGAGGAGGAAACTCCGGTCGGAAATAGAAGCGCAAGGCCGAGGCAGCTGCTCCTGGTGAAGCCTTAGCTGTGGTTCAAGGAAAGTTCAAGGGGAAGCCCAAAGGGCCGTGGAACCCCAAGAAAGTAAAAGATCAAGATGGAAATGACGTGTTGGATCTGCCGTGGCACATCCACACCAAAAAAAGATGAAGAGGGTAATGTCATTTATCCGAAGCACACCACTCGGCAGTGTCGACTCCTAATCCAGCAATTCCGAGAGAAACAGCCCAAGGAAAAGGAGAAGGAAGCAGACAAGGATGAGGATGAGGAAGAAGATGATGATCGTTATCCCCACATGAATTCCACTCTGGTGATTTTTGCTGACGTTGAGAGCAAAAGTCGATTGAAAGTCATCAACAAAGAAGTGAACATGGTCGCTCCGGTGACACCCAGTTATTTGAAGTGGTCGCAGACTGCCATTACATTCGACCAGTCTGATCATCCAGCGCACATAGCCACCCCTGGGAGGCAAGCACTGGTGGTCGACCCGGTGGTCGAAGGCACTCAACTGACAAAGGTCCTAATGGATGGTGGCAGTGGCCTGAACATACTGTATGCAGAGACGTTGAAGGGAATGGGCATTCCGATGTCCAGACTCAGTGAAAGCAATATGAGTTTCCATGGGGTCATTCCAGGCAAGAAGGCTGCATCACTCGGCCAGATTGCTCTCGACGTGGTTTTCAGTGATTCCAAGAATTACCGCAAAGAAAAGTTGACATTTGAAGTTGTGGATTTCCAGAGTGCCTATCATGTCATTCTAGGCAGGCCAGCTTATGCACGTTTTATGGCTCGGCCATGTTACGTGTACCTCAAATTGAAGATTCTTGGTCCCAAAGGGGTGATCACCATCACTGGTAATCAGAAGAAGGCAGAAGAGTGCTTCCAGAAGGGTTCAAAGAGCGCCGATGCACAGATGGCCGTGGACGAATTGCAAGAATACCAGAAAAATGCAGATCTGAGTCGAGCTTTTCTCCGAAGAAGAAGCAAAGAAGGCCCGACAAGATTCAGTCGATCTCCTAGAGGAGGAAAGAGAAATGGCCTTGATCCAGTCGACCATCTATCAGCAAGACTTGCATCGATTCCATGCCAGAAATGTGAGAGGTCGAGCCTTCCAAGAAGGAGACCTGGTTCTTCGAGTGGATCAACAGAAACCACACAAGCTCGCCCTGGCTTGGGAAGGCCCCTTCATCGTCACCAAAGTTCTCCACAATGGAGCATACCATCTTTAAAGTGTTGAGCATCAGAAGGACGAGCCACGAGCCTGGAACGCGGAGCTGCTCCGCCCCTTTTATACTTAAGCACTCGTTCGAATAAAATGTAATAAGAAACACCTTTGTAATTTGTTTACCAAAGACAAGAGCTTTACAGTCCTCTCGTACGATTGTTGTTGTTCTTATTTACCTCTGAAATCCCCCAGTGGGTGGGCTTAGCCGTGAATCTGTTTTGCCTAACTTCGAAAGAAAATCCTACCGAGTGACGAGCAAGCCTCTCATTCGGGAGGCTTAGCTGCGAATCCGTTTCGCCTAAGTTTGAAAGAAAACCCTACCGAGTGGTGAGAAATCCTCCCACTCGGGGGCTTAGCTGCAGTCCAGTACTCGCCTAAGTTCTCTCACTCGGAGACTTAGCTGCAGTCCGACACTCGCCTAAGTTTGAAAAATCCTACCGAATGGAGAGCAATCCTCCCACTCAGGGGCTTAGCTGCAGTCCAGTACTCGCCTAAGTTCTCTCACTCAGAGACTTAGCTGCAGTCCGGTACTTGCCCAAGTTTGAAAAAATCCTACCGAGTGGAGAGCAATCCTCCCACTCGGGGGCTTAGCTGCAGTCCAGTACTTGCCTAAGTTCTCTCACTCGGAGACTTAGCTGCAATCCGGTACTCGCCTAAGTTTGCAAAAATCCTTCCGAGTGGAGAGCAATCCTCCCACTCGGGGGCTTAGCTGCAGTCCAGTACTCGCCTAAGTTCTCTCACTCGGAGACTTAGCTGCAGTCCGGCACTCGCCTAAGTTTGAAAAATCCTACCGAGTGGAGAGCAATCCTCCCACTCGGGGGCTTAGCTGCAGTACAGTACTCGCCTAAGTTCTCTCACTCGGAGACTTAGCTGCAGTCCATCACTCGCCTAAGTTTGAAACATCCTACTGAGTGGAAAGCAATCCTCCCACTCGGAGGCTTAGCTGCGAATCCGTTTCGCCTAAGTTCGAAAGAAAACCCTACCGAGTGGTGAGCAATCCTCCCACTCGGGGGCTTAGCTCCAGTCCAGCACTCGCCTAGGTTCTCTCACTCGCAGACTTAGCTGGAGTTCGACACTCGCCTAAGTTTGAAAAAATCCTACCGAGTGGAGAGCAATCCTCCCACTCGGGGGCTTAGCTGCAGTCCAGTACTCGCCTAAGTCCTCTCACTCGGAGACTTAGGTGCAGTCCAGCACTTGCCTAAGTTCGAAAAATCCTACCGAGTGGAGAGCAATCCTCCCACTCAGGGGCTTACCTGCAGTCCAGTACTCGCCTAAGTTTGAGAAAATCCTACCGAGTGAAGAGCAATCCTCCCACTCGGGGGCTTAGCTGCAGTCCAGTACTCGCCTAAGTTTGAAAAAATCCTACCGAGTGGAGAGCAGCCCTCCCACTCGGGGGCTTAGCTACAGCCCGGTGCTCGCCTAAGTTCTCCCACTCGGAGGCTTAGCTGCGGTCCAGTACTCGCCTAAGTTCGAAACATACCCCTCTCCGCAAGGACGACGAGGTGCAGGTCGACTGCAACCTTCTCCTTCGGAGCTACGGCACAAGTACAACATGCACTCTATCCCTATCCGCAAGGATGACGAGGTGCAGGTCGACTGCAACCTTCTCCTTCGGAGCTACGGCACAAGTACAACATGCGCTCCGTCCCTATCCGCAAGGATGACGAGGTGCAGGTCGACTGCAACCCTCGCCTTCAGAGCTACGGCACAAGTACAACATGCGGTCCATCCCTATCCGCAAGGATGACGAGGTGCAGGTCGACTGCGACCTTCTCCTTCGGAGCTACGCCACAAGTACAATGTGTGCTCCATCCCTATCCGCAAGGATGACGAGGTGCAGGTCGACCGCAACCTCCTCCTTGGGGACTACGCCACAAGTACAATGTGCACTCCATCCCTATCCGCAAGGGCGACGAAGTGCAGGTCGACTGGAGTCGCCATCTCAGAGCTGCGTCTCCAGCGCAAAGACTATTCCGAGTAGAGAACAAAGTCTACTTGAAGGCAAAACGCAAGCATATTCGGAAATAAACCAAATTTGGATAGATCCTAAAGTTCCAAGCAGCAAACCAAAAGTATTCGAGCATCAAGCCCGAAGGAGTTTAACGGTTACAGCAGCCACTCGGCATTCCGAGGCAAATTTAAAGCAGATTCAAGTCTCATAAGTGTGTTCACTTGGCAGGAGGAGGGCTGGCAGGCTCGACGAATTCGTCCAAGTCGATCCCATCCGTGATCCGAGTGGCAGCAGCGATGAAAGTCTCCATGAAGGACTGGAAGTCATGCTTTTTGGTGTTAGCGACCTTGATCGCTGCCAGCTTGTCTTCACGAGCTTCCTTGTTGTGGACTCGCACCAAGGACAGCGCCACATCAGCACCACACCGGGTGGAGGACTTCTTATATTCCTGCACTCGGTCAGGGATCTCATTGAGTCGAGCCATCAGGGATTCTAGATCATTTTGAAGCGTCGCCCTTGGCCAGAGCAATGAGTCGACTCGTGAGACTGCCTCCTTCAGGCGCGCGAGGTAGCTTGTGACGCTGGCGACACGAGACTCCAGTCGGAGCACGTTCATTGCAGTTTCGTCGCAAACTGGAGAAGCGATAGGATCCAGACCCGTCTCGATCTTTCCAGTTTCCTCGTCAAAGTCTTGGCAGAATTCTGCAGCCGAAAATTAGTGAGTCGACCGGATAGGATCCGTTCGCAAGCATCAACACAGTCGGTTTAAAAGAAATACCTTCCAGCATAAGATAAAGCTTCTCGGCGAGAGTTCTCAAATAAGCCTCCGTGTCATTCCTCTTGTGGACCGCAGACTCCAGCTTTTCGTTCAGGGTAATTTTGTCCTTCTTCAGACGAGTTACCTCTAGGTTAGACTCGTTGAGACAGGACTTCAGATTGGTCACCTCCCCTTCCAATGTTTCTACTGAAGCCAGCTTCTGGTCTGCGAGAGCAGTTTTATCTTGGGCTTCCTTCTGTGTAGCGGCGAGGTCCGAGTCCTTCTTCTCCAGAGCCAACTTCATTTTCTCTGCAAAAGAAGCAATCGGATCAGACAAGAGCTCAAAGAAATGTTTAGAAAAAAAACAGTCGACAGGCAGTTACCTTCCATACCGGCAGCTTCGTCTTGAGCTTTCTTTAGATTCTGCTGGGCCAACTCCAAGTCGAGGTTGAGTTGCCTCTACTTCTCCTCAAGTTCAGCAAACTTGGAAATGAGAGTACAAGACTTCTGCAGAAGGCAAAAGACGTGTCAATCGACGAGATCAAAGGTTTTTCACTTCCGAGTGGATAAAACTTAAAGAAGTTTGCTTAGAACCCAGCCGACTGCACACAGTCGACTGCGGTCTCGGGGGCTACACCCAACGGGTGCACTTGGCGTGCCCCTGCTGATTCAGACCCCACTCGATCGGTCTGCCCGGATCGAGTATAAAAAAACATCGTTCAGACTCCAGTCGACTGCCAGCAGTCGACTGCGGTCTCGGGGACTACACCCAGTGGGTGCACTTAGCGTGCCCCCACCGGCCCAGATCCTACTCGACCGGTCCGCCCAAGTCGTGTGGAAGAAAAGAAAGGAAAGTAGAACTCAGACCCTAGTCGACTGCCAGCAGTCGACTGCGGTCTCGGGGACTACACCCAGTGGGTGCACTTAGTGTGCCCCCACCGGTTTAGATCCTACTCACCCAGACTGAGTGGAAGAATGCAACTACCAAAGCCAACAAAACACCCAGTGGGTGCACTGATTCGATGCAAACAACAGGAGATTGTATAGAAGAAAAAAATTTCGGGTAGTATATCCTGATAGAACAAGGGCAGTCGAAAAGTCTACTTACTTGGACATTGGCCCGGAGAGCAGCGCTGGCATCGTAGGCAGCCTGGCTATTCTCATGCACCATCTTCATCCGCTCCATCATCACGTCAGCCTGTAGGATGGCTTCTGCAGCCGCTTCTGACTGGTTGTCCAGAACGCAGTGGCTAGTGAAGAAGAGAGCAGACGACCCAGGTGCAGCAGCTTGGACCTCCGAGGCATGAGATGGGACGAATGAACGAATCACTGGTACAGTCGACGGTGCGGGGTGCTCACTCGACAAGGGTACAACGAAGGTTACAGAGGCCCCGCCCGCATCCTCAGATTGATAGACGGTTGGTGTTGTCGTTGGTCCCCGCTGAGACGCCTTACCAGCCGTCACCTTTTTATACTTCCTGGGCCTAAGAGCCACATCTTCATCGTCGTCTGGGAGATCGATGATGTTGGGCGGAGCTGTGGAGAAGATCAGTCAACTCTAAAGTAAACTGCTAGAATTCAATCGACCGAGTAGTCAAGAGCAAGATCATAAGGGTTTTTACCTGGGTTGGAGGTGACTGCATCTTCCATCTCCTCGTCTCGGTACTGGAGAGAAGAGGTTCCTGATGTAGCAGCACTGCAAAGACCCGCACCTAGTCGGTTACGTTCTGTTTCTCGAGTCAACAAAAAAACAAGTCAAATGATTACCCGGAGATGGTAGGGATGGTCACTTTGATCCTGGGCAGAGCTTTTGGCAGTTTGGAGGGGGTGGCTTTCGGTGCTTTTGGCGCTGGAGGCGGCACAACCTTGGGCTGCTTCGGAGCCTTCTCAATCGGCGTTGGGGAAGACGTCCTGGGACGCTTCAAAGACTGCCTAGTCGGCATGGTCACCAGGTCCGGAGTGCTCGCCGGGTCGTGAGCATGTTTGGATCTCCTCTCCCTGTGAGGAGGCGAGTCGACCTCTTCGTCTTCAGTCGATTTGTCGCTCTCCTCGTCCTCCTCGGAATCCGAGCGCCACTCGCCGCTCTCGCCCCCGCTCGCTCCTTCCTCGACGTCTTGCTCCTGCACTCCATTGGGCATCGAGTACATGTCAATGAGGGCCTGAAAAGACAACGATCAAAAGAAATTCAGTCGACCATCGACAAGGTGTCACACAGTGAGTCGGAAAGATACTTGGTAAAACAGAATCATACCTGCTCCGGCTGGCGCGAGTGGTCGAATGGAATCACCCTTCTAGACCCCCCGGGGTTGTCTTTGTTGCTGGTGATTCCCATCAGCCACTTCTCCAAGATATCCACGCTGACATCCTCCAGGTGGATCCGAGTGGAGTCCTCGAGTCCAGAGTACATCCACATCGGATGATCACGAGCCTGAAGCGGTTGGATGCGTCGACCGAGAAAGACCTCCAGCAGGTCCGTCCCAGTCACCCCATCGCGGACGAGTTGGACGACCCGCTCGACCAGCACCTTGACCTGCACCTTCTCTTCTGGGACCACCTTCAGGGAGGAGGGCTTCTCCACTCGAGCCAGAGAAAAGGGAGGAAGTCCAGTCGACTGACCCGGGGTCGGCTGGTCCTTACAGTAAAACCAAGTCGACTGCCAGCCCCGGACCAAGTCGGGAAGGATCATTGCTGGGAAGGTGCTCTTGTTCCTCATCTGAATCCCCAGGCCCCTGCACATCTGGATCACGTGCGTCCTCTCATCACTCGGATAGGCCTTTTTGACCGACTGGGAGCGGCAGGTGAAGATGTGTTTGAAAAGACCCCAGTGCGGTCGACAACCCAAGAAATTTTCACACATTGACACGAAAGCAGCCAGATAGACTATGCTGTTTGGAGTGAAGTGGTGGATCTGAGCCCCAAAGAAGTTCAAAAAGCCCCGAAAGAAAGGATGGGGAGGCAGAGAAAACCCGCGATCGACGTGGGTGGTGAGGAGAATGCACTCACCCTCCCTTGGCTGTGGCTCGGTCTCGTTCCCCGGGAGCCGTGCCGATTTGTGGGGGATCAGTCCCCCCTCCACCAGGTCGTCGAGGTCGTCCTGGCTGATCGTCGAGGGGATCCAGTCGCCCTGGATCCAGCCCGGCGGCAGGCTGGATCTCGACGAGGATCCGCCCCGGCTGGTCCGGTTGCCCTTCGCCTTCGCGGTCGCCTTCTTCGGGTGCTCCAGCGTCACCGTCTTCTCTTTTCCAATGGCGGTGGATCAAGTTCGAGCGAGGGTTCGGCGACGAGAGCAGGAGCGAGCGTGGAGGAGAGGTCGAAGGAAGAAGAAAAGAGAATGGGAGCGCACGAGGCAGAGGCCCGGTCTGGTGCCTTTTATAAGGTCATTCCCCGAGTGACTGACTGGTAGGCCCAGACGATCTAAACAAATCCCGCAACAGTCGCGTGCGCAGTATGTGGCGAAAAAGGTGGCACGGAGATCGAGGAGACTTGCCTAATCCGTCCCAATTACCACGGCCCCGCCTGTCTGGCGCGCTTCCCGAAATTCGAATCTCGCGAAATCCGCGGAGAGCAGAGCAACTTGTCAGACTGAAAACGTCCTCTACATTATCATTCGGAATTCTACCGTGAAAATTCACTCGATAAAAACCAAGGACGGACCAAGGCGAGTGAAGAAGAAGTTGACGTTGTCTCCTCAGTTCATGGCTCCAGAACAAGTTATACTCACAGCACAAAGAATGAGCCGGAAGCGTTCTTAACTCCTTCCCTACTCAAACCCTGATCCATTCGGGGGCTAATGACGAAGCTATGCACCTAGGGTAGGGTCATGGATCTGTCAAGATACCCTCCCCAAGGACATCTCTAAAAGAACCAGAAGCAGTCGAAGAGAGATCATCATCCACTCGACCATGAAGTTATGTCCCACTCGATAGCTTTGAAGACACTCAACCATGCGAACAACCACTCGACCACCAGAAGATGTGAGGCCACTCACTCCACAACGGTCGGGATTTAAGTCATAGCTTTAATAATCATTTATAGCACTTTACTCCGGACGTTACCAGTAACGCTTCTCCTTTATGAACATTGAACCCTGTGTAACGGAGGGGAGCTGGGGTCCTGGCGCACTCTATATAAGCCACCCCCCTCCTCTGGGACAAGGGTTCGCACCTTTTGTAATTCACACACATATATCCAGTCGACCGCCTCCGGGCTCCGAGACGTAGGGCTGTTACTTCCTCCGAGAAGGGCCTGAACTCGTAAAACTCACGTGTACAACTCCTCCATAGCTAGGATCTTGCCTCTACATTCCTACCCCTTATTCTACTATCAGGTTTGGAACCACGACACTTCCCCCTTCTCCTACTCCAACTAGAAAAGGAGGGGGTCCTACTCCTGGTAGGAGTAGGACTCCTCCCTGGCGTTCCTCCTCCTGGCCGGCCGCCTCTCCCCCTTGCTCCTTTATATACGGGGGCACCTCTAGACACAACAATTGATCTCTTGGATCTCTTAGCCGTTTGCGGTGCCTCCCTCCACCATAGTCCACCTCAATAATATCGTAGCGGTGCTTAGGCGAAGCCCTGCATCGGTAGAACATCATCATCGTCACCACGCCATCGTGCTGACGGAACTCTCCCTCAAAGCTCGTCTGGATCGGAGTTCGAGGGACGTCATCAAGCTGAACGTGTGCTGAACTCGGAGGTGCCGTATGTTCGGTACTTGATCGGTCGGATCGTGAAGACGTACGACTACATCAATCGCGTTGTGCTAACGCTTCCGCTTTTGGTCTACGAGGGTACGTGGACAACACTCTCCCCTCTTGTTGCTATGCATCACCATGATCTTGTGTATGCGTAGGAATTTTTTTGAAATTACTACGTTCCCCGACAACCATCTTCATCATCTCAGCGCTCTCCATGATAAGGATATAGTAGTTCACGCACGGGGCTGAGGATATGTACCAGTAGCTATGTGTTTGATCTCTCTCTCTCTCTATCTATCTATCTCTCGTGTCCTTGATTTGGCACGATCTTGATGTATCGCGAGCTTTGCTATTATAGTTGGATCTTATGATGTTTCTCCCCCTCTATCTCTTGTAATGGATTGAGTTTTCCCTTTGAAGTTACCTTATTGGATTGATTCTTTAAGGATTTGAGAACAATTGATGTATGTCTTGCATGGGATACCTGTGGTGACAATGGGGTATTCTGTTGATTCACTTGATGTATGCTTTGGTGAGCAACTTGTGGGTTCTGTGACCTTGGGAATCTATGCACAGCGGTTGGCACACATTTTATTCTTGACTCTTCGGTAGAAACTTTGGGGCACTCTTTGAAGTTCTTTGTGTTGGTCGAATAGATGAATCTGAGATTGTGTGATGCATATCATATAATCATACATGCGGATACTTGTGGTGACATTGGAGTATCTAGGTGACATTAGGGTTTTGGTTGATTTGTGTCTTAAGGTGTTATTTTACTATGAACTCTAGGGTCATTTGTGACATTTATAGGAATAGCCCAATGGATTGATCGGAAAGAATAACTTTGAGGTGGTTTCGTACCCTACAATAATCTCTTCGTTTGTTCTCCGCTATTAGTGACTTTGGAGTGACTCTTTGTTGCATGTTGAGGGATACTTATATGATCTAAATGTTATCCTTGTTAAGAGAACTTGCACTAGTGAAAGTATGAACCCTAGGCCTTGTTTCAACGCATTGCAATACCGTTTTTGCTCACTCTATCATTACTTACCTTGCTGTTTTTATATTTTCAAATTACAAAAACCTATATCTACCATCCATATTGCACTTGTATCACCATCTCTTCGCCGAACTAGTGCACCTATACAATTTACCATTGTATTGGGTGTGTTGGGGACACAAGAGACTCTTTGCTATTTGGTTGCAGGGTTGTTTGAGAGAGACCATCTTCATCCTTCGCCTCCCACGGATTGATAAACCTTAGGTCATCCACTTGAGGGAAATTTGCTACTGTCCTACAAACCTCTGCACTTGGAGGCCCAACAACATCTACAAGAAGAAGGTTGTGTAGTAGACATCAAGCTCTTTTCTGGCGCCGTTGCCGGTGAGGTGAGTGCTCGAAGGTATATCTTTAGATCCTGTAATTGAGTCTTTTAGTTTCTTGTTTTATCACTAGTTTAGTCTATAAAATAAAACTACAAAAAAATGGAATTGAGGTTTCCACATATGCTTCATCTTTTTAATGTCTTTTGTGAAAATAAGGATTCCGATAATTGTGCCAAAGTGTTATAAGAAGAATGCAATAAAATGTTTGGCATACAATCTTTGAATGATGAATGATTGCAATATTGTTAGTATGAACTCTTTGAATATCCATAGTACTAATGATGATTGCACTAGTCATGATAAAAATATTTCTTATAAGCATGTCAATTTTTGTGGAGTTCATAGAGCTTGCAAGAACACACAAAATAGGGAAGATAGATTTTGCAAGAGGCATAAGTATTTAGAAACTAAATGGTTGCAAGAGAGGCTAGATGCTTGTGCTGAAAATTTAAAATTTATTTGCCATCCTTGTGAACTTTGCAATGAACGTGATCATTTAAATCTCCAATGCAAATTGTTCCATGATCGAATCGTGTCCAAAAATTGTGATGACTTGATTTCCCTTGCGCATCATAATGAACTTAGTTTGCTTGTGGGTTATGAACAAATGAAACGTATAACTAATGATCTTCCAGAATTTATTCTGGATAAAGTTCTTGATTTTGATCTAGAGGAAATTTATATGTATTGTGTAGTGAATTGCATTGAAAATCCTTATATTGCCAATTACATAAAGACAAGAAAACAAATAGAAGATGAAGAGAATACTAATGAAAGGAAAGAGATTTCCCAATATCCTCCTCTTCTTTCTTATGATGAATCAGGTAACGAGGAGGAGCTTTCTATTCAACCAATCTCATTAATAAGGAGCTCCAAAAAGAGGATTAAACCCACACATGATGCGAAGAAGAAAAAGAAAAGATGAAGAAGCAAAGGTAAAAAGGTATCCCTTCCAAATGATGTTGCTCCTATTACTCACTGTGATGATGATAATTGCTATACTATTGGTGCTATCCATACTATTAATGATGAGGCTAATTATGCTTATGATATTCAAAGGCCCAAGCTTGCACTACAAAAAAATACACTTCTGTGATGATACGTGTTTGTCACAGTAGGTCACGTTTTCTATCATGCATGTACATCCATGACAATTTTATGACAGAATCAAGATAGTCATACATGTGCTGTCGTAGAAGTGTTCCATGACATTACCAAAATTATCATCACGGAAGTGTCCATTTCCATAATGATAAATCGCGTGTCACAGAAGTGCTTTCATCAAGGGTTACTGACACGTGGCATCCACCGTAACGGAATGCCGTTAAGCTATCGGGTCCAGTTTTGGATCCAACAACCCGTTAACAACCCCGACCAATGGGGATTTTCCACGTGTAAAATCATCATTGGCTGGAGGAAACATGTGTCAGCTCACCGTTGGGACAGATGTGTCCACTCATTGGACCCAAAGCGCCTATGATACGTCGACACGTGGCACGGCCCAACAGAGGCCCATTCCTATGAAAAGGCCGGCCCGTTTGACTTGGTCAAAAGGTGGTGTGCCGGCCCACGGCAAGCCTGTTAACGGCATGTTCGCATATAGCCCATTTATAGCCCACTAACCCAAGGCTCGTTTATGGCCTATCCGAATTAGGCCCAGTAGCGTCATCTGGGCCATCCAATATAATTCCAGCCCATTTTAACTTCTGGCCCATGTATGGCCCATGACGTCTTTTGGCCCATATGAGGCCCTTAGTAACCCTCGGCCCATTAACGGCCCGTGGTAAAACTGGCCCATAATGAATAGTGTATCAATTTAAACCCATTAACGGCCCATTATTCCGTTGGGCCGTTTACAGCCCATGTTATCTTTCGGCCTTCTCAGGGCCCATTTATTCTTGGGCTCATTTCCAGCATTCGTTTACTTTTGGCCCGTTACTGTCATTTTCTGCTTGTGGGCCAAATTCAGCCCGTGGTTACAGTCGGCCCATTTGTGGCCCGTTAATACGTTGGGCCGTTTTCATAGCGTCATCAAATATGGCCGATTAACGACGGCCCGTTATGGTCGACCCATGAACGGACGATTTCAACTCTAGCCCATTTAAGTACATAATGTGGTCTGTTATTGGCCCATTGTAGGATCGAAAGTATGTCTAGAGGGGGGGTGATTAGACTACTTGACCAAATAAAAACTTAACATTTTCCCAATTTTAGTTCTTGGCAGATTTTAGCTATTTTAGGACAAGTCAAGCAATCATCACACAATTCAAGCAAGCATGCAAAGAGTATATTGGCAGCGGAAAGTAAAGCATGCAACTTGCAAGAATATAAAGGGAAGGGTTTGGAGAATTCAAACGCAATTGGAGACACGGATGTTTTTCCCGTGGTTCGGATAGGTGGTGCTATCCTACATCCACGTTGATGGAGACTTCAACCCACAAAGGGTAACGGTTGCGAGAGTCCACACAGGGCTCCACCCACAAAGGGTAACGGTTGCGCGAGTCCACACAGGGCTCCACCCACGAAGGGTCCACGAAGAAGCAACCACCCACAAAGGGTCCACGAAGAAGCAACCTTGTCTATCCCACCATGGCCATCGCCCACACAGGACTTGCCTCACTAGCGGTAGATCTTCACGAAGTAGGCGATCTCCTTGCCCTTACAAACTCCTTGGTTCAACTCCACAATCTTGTCGGAGGCTCCCAAGTGACACCTAGCCAATCTAGGAGACACCACTCTCCAAGAAGTAACAAATGGTGTGTAGGTAATGAACTCCTTGCTCTTGTGCTTCAAATGATAGTCTCCCCAACACTCAACTCTCTCTCATAGGATTTGTATTTTGTGGAAAGAAGATTTGAGTGGAAAGCAACTTGGAAAGGCTAGAGATCAAGATTCATATGGTAGGAATGGAATATCTTGGTCTCAACACATGAGTAGGTGGTTCTCTCTCAGAACATATGAGTTGGAATGTTGTATGTGTTCTGATGGCTCTCACATCGAATGAAGAGGAGGTGGAGGGGTATATATAGCCTCCACACAAAATCCAACCGTTACATACAGTTTTCCAATCTCGGTGGGACCGAATCAACAAACTCGGTCGGACCGAAAATGTAAACCTAGTGACCGTTAGAGATTTTCGGTGGGACTGACATGCAACTCGGTAGGACCCATATGGTTAGGGTTTGGGCATAACGTAATCTCGGTGAGACCGATTACACAAACTCGGTGAGACCGAATTTGGTAATTAGCTAACCAGAGAGTTGATCAGGCAAACTCGGTGGGACCGATTTGCTCTTTCGGTGAGACCGAAAAGTTACAAAGGGGAAACACTGAATTTACATTGCAATCTCGTTGGGACCAATTCGCTCTTTCGGTGAGACCGAAAAGTTACGAAAGGGAAACAGAGAGTTCGCAATCCCATCTCGGTGAGACCGAGATACCTATCGGTAGAACCGAATTGCTAGGGTTTGGCAGTGGCTTATGACAAGTGAAACTCGGTGGCGCTGGATAGGAAGAATCGGTAGGACCGAGTTTGGCTTAGGGTTTAGGTCATATGTGGATATGGGAAAGTAGTTGAGGGTTTTGGAGCATATCACTAAGCACATGAAGCAAGAGGCTCATTAAGCAACACCTCATCCCTCCTTGATAGTATTGGCTTTTCCTAAAGACTCAATGTGATCTTGGATCACTAAAATATAAAATGAAGAGTCTTGAGCTTTTGAGCTTGAGCCAATCCTTTGTCCTTAGCATTTTGAGGGTTCCACTTTCACATCCATGCCATGCCAATCATTGAGCTTTCCTAAAATAATCATCTTGGAATAGCATTAGCTCAATGAGCTATATGTTGTTATGAATTACCAAAACCACCTAGGGATAGTTGCACTTTCAATCTCCCCCTTTTTGGTAATTGATGACAACATATAGATCAAAGCTTCGACAAATGATAATAAGCATGAAATATATCGTCGCTTTGAGAAGTATGTGATAAGTAAGAGCTCCCCCTAAATTTGTGCATATTTAAAATTTGCTTTAGACTGCAAATGCACAAGGAGTTAGAGTCATGGGTTACTCTTCCATGTCACATACATCTTGGTGGAGCGCTTAAAATGATAAGAATGAAATACATGCACTCATCACCAAGAATAGTGAATGATCACATAAGATAGATAAGATAATAGCATTAAGCAAGCATTAAGTGTAGCTTATGATCAAACACATGATCATCAATGTCTCACAAGCAATGACATAGTATCTCAAGCACTCAAAAGCAAACAAGTTTGAAAAACCACCAAATAAAGCAAGAGAGAAAAGCAACACTCTCTCTCTCGAAGCCTATGATCTATACATTTTTCTCCCCCTTTGGCAACAATTTACCAAAAAGTTCCTAGAAAAATGCATAGTGCTAAGTCGACGCTCAGGCTTGATCTTCAGGTGGTGGTGGAGTCCGGATCACTCCAAGGACGAAGGCTTCTGTAGACGCTGAAGTAGACGCTGGAGTTGGAGCTGAAGTAGATGCTGGAGCTGGTGGAACTGAGGCTGTAGCTGGTGCTGAAGTGGTGGCTCTGGTGTCAGCAACTGGCACGGCAGACGACCTCGGACCTCGTGGCACTCTGGCAAAGGCATCAGTGGTAGTCCTGCCTCTCCTCTCCTGCATGTCATCCTGGAGCTGCTCCACTGCAGTCTGACTCTCTGTCACCTTGACATCCAAGTCATAGAACTTTTGTTCCATGATCCTCTCTAAGCTTGCCTGGTTCTGAGTTAGGGTGGCTAGTCCTTTCTCAATCCGCAGGGTGGATGCAATCAGGTAACCAAGCTGCTCTTGTTTAGTTTTCATGAAATACTCAGATGCCTCCTCTTGGGTTGGCATCTTGGCAGCTTTCTCCTTCCTTGCCTTCTCCTTCTTGGCTTGTGCTTGGGCAGATGATGGCTCATTCTCAGTCATGACTACTTGATTGTCCTCAAAATCTGGACGGATGGGTAAGTGTTCCTTGTCCAACAAGTATATGCCCGTGCCCATCTTGGAGTTAATGAGCTCCTGAATTTGAGGGGCATAACCACAGCTCCTCTTCTGATCTGCTGCAGTCCTCTTGATAGTCTCTACTATGAGGCTCATGACCTTGAATTTCTGTGGCACATCAAATACATGTAGCAAGTTGATTGCATGGCCTCTGATCATCTTGTGATCACCTGACTTGGGCAAGAGAGTGTGCCTCAATATCCAATTGATTGTTGGCAGCCCTGACAGAAGATAGTGCACAGACCCAAACTTGAAAGTATCAAGAGCTTCATTGGGAATCTCCTTGTACATGTTGGACATTGAGTTGTGGTCCATCTTCTTCTTGGCATAAATGTCCAAGTCATATGCTTGCTCCTCTGGGGCATTGATCAACTTTGCCCATTCCTCAACAGTTGATTGGTACCTCGTACCTTCAGACATCCATGTGATCCTTCCATCTGGGTAGAAGTGTGCTGTGGAGTAGAATTGCATGATAAGCTCCTCGTTCCACTTTGTGAGATTCTGCCCAACAAAGTCTGCAACTCCACACGCACTAAAGCTATCATACACTCCAGGGTAGTGTTCCTCATTTTCCTTCATGTAGGTCCAGTCGACCCATCTCATGTCACAAACAATGGGCTTCTTGTCAAGCAGTACTGTCTCATAGAAATCTTGCTGCTCCTTGGTGTGAAATCTGTAATCCACAGCAGTCCTTCTCCTTGAAGCATATGGATCTGCTTCTCTCCACTTCCTCAGCCCTGAGTCTCTCCTGAGCTTCATGTCCTCAGCCACAGGATGAGCATCATTGTGGTCTGGGATCTTGGGCTTGAGTTTTCTGAGAACTTGCTCTTTATCCTCTTCTTCAGCAGCTTCAGGCACTGGGGCCTTGTTCTTTTCAGCAGCAGGTATGCTCCTTGTATTTCTCTTTGGTGCTGTCTTGACCTTTGATGCAGCCTTGGGCTTAGATGCAGTAGCCCCTGATTTGATAGCATCACCCATTAGCTTGGGTGCCTTAGGTGCTGGTGCAGCAACCTCTTCTTCCTCTTCCTCTTCCATAATGGAAGCCTTTCCAAGCACTCTGGCTACGGTCTTCTTGACCCTTTTCCTTCCTCTTCTTGCCTTCAGCAACAACTGGCTCTTTGGGTGCAGGATTTTCAGTTGAAGCTCTAGCCTTTGACATAGGCTGCCTGCCTGCTGTCCTTTTGATCTTCAGTCCTGGCTTTGTGCCTTGAGCTGGCTCAACTCTCTTTGATGTGGCCTCTTCCTCTGCCACATAATCTTCATCTTCAGAATCAGAAGTTCTCTTCTTCCTTTGTCTAGTGGCAGCTTTTGGCAGATTGCTTGGGGTACTTCTGCTGCCATCATCTGAAGAGCTGGAGGGACTAGTGCCCTCACTCATCACCACTTGCTGTTCTGACACATTCTGGCTGTCACTCTGATCTGACATGTTGAACAAGCTGACTGCTGACCCTGTGAACAGTTTATAGATGAGGTAGAATAGATGAGCATCACAAAATGCAGAGATTTTTGTACAAGAATGATCCAAAAACTTAGTTTTAGTTTCCCACTGAAATCATCTCGGATCTACCGATTTTTAAACTCGGTGATACCGAAGCAGTTTTGGCACCTAAACTAGTGAACTCGGTCAGACCGAGTCACAGTTCGGTGGCACCGAGACTGCTAGGGTTTCACAGAGTTCCAAAATCGGTCACACCGATAAGTAATTCTCGGTCAGACTGAGTCTCACTTGTGCAATGGCATAAGCCAAATCGGTGGGACCGAGTTTTTCAACTCGATGGGTCCGAGATGGTTTCGGCGGAAACCTAACCCTAAAATTTTCGAATCAAACCTAATCTACGAGCGCATTGACTGGATAGGAGTGTTTCAATCGTGGCAAGAATCATGATGATCACAATGTGCTAAGAATCGGATTGGATAATAGCACAAAGATCGAGTCCATACCCTAGTTCGGCGGGGACTCGCTACGGCGGCAACGGCGGGGTAGAATTCCCGTTGACGGCGACGGAGACCAGCGACTGGAGGCAGCTGGCGGCGAGGAGACGATCCGGAGACCACGTTGGCAGAGCAGGCATCGCGCGGGCGAAGGGGTTCGGAGAAATTTCCAAAATTTTGCCCGTGACTATATATAGCCTGACCCTGTCGGTGTGACCGAGTGGAACAACTCGGTGGCACCGAGATTCATAACTGCAGGCAGTTACTGAAACTCGGTGTGACCGAAAGGTTCAAATCGGTTGCACCGAGATTGAAAACCTAGATCAACTTAATGATCTTGGTAGGACCGAAAGTGGGGTATCGGTCAGACTGAGAATCATAAAGAGGTTTTGGAAGTTTAAGTCTATGACGAGTCGGGGACTCCGAGCGCTCCTCACATAGAGTGGTTCGAATCTGACTTGATCAAATTTTGTGATGCAGCATGAATAGAGTTTGAGACGAGAAAAGCATAGATAGCTAGAGGAGGTTCTTAGGCATTCTTGTCCATCCACTTGGCAAAAGAAAATAAAACCAAACAATCAAAACAACAAGTGGATGTCCTCGAATGAGTAAAATATGCAACTAGCATGCTCACACAATAAGATGGCAAATGAAATATGTGACAAGGCATGCACAACCAATTCTAGCAACTATCAAGCAATTTGCGATGACTAGGTCATCTATATATGAGTATATTGACTTAGGAGTCAAGTGAGAACACTTGATCATAGGTCATACTCATTGTTTAAGCTCAAGTGGGGTTACCACTTTTACATAAAGCATTGTTGTGTTCACATCTTTAGAGTTGCTTTAGCTCAAGTCTTAGAGTAAAGCTCCCCCTAGATGTGATATCCCCCCTAAGAGGGATGAACTAACCTTGGGTTTTGTCGATGATGACTTCATGTAGATGTTGAAGATGTGGATGCTCAATGTTGATGTAGATCACTTGGAGCTATCCATTTGAGTGAATTGCACTTTCAATACCTACATGGGTTAGTCCCACAAGGAACAAACAAGGATATCCATAGACATAGAGTGATGCACACACAAGATGATGTCCATGAAAACTTTTAGGTTACCTTGTCCCTTGTCTTACCAACAAGAGGGTTTGTGACTCCTTGAACTAGTGCAGGATGTGGAGGTTGATTGCACTTGTTCTTGCCAAAATGATAAGAGTGAAGTATGTTGGCGGAGTCACCCTCAAGAACTCTCTAGTTCTTCTTCTTTTGGATCCACATCATCTTGATGGGAATCCTTGGAGTTGTAGTCGTACTTGATGAAGTGGAACTTGAAGTAGTCTTGGGAATCCACTTGACTAAGGTCTTAGGAGCTTCTTCAAATGCGTCAATTTCCTCTTGAAGCTTGTCCTTGCCTTTTTGCTTGTAGTCTTGTGGTGGAAGATCATCTTGAGCTTGTGTCCCCTTGAAAGAAGTATCATACTTCTCTTGTTGAGGAACAAACTTTGTCTTGGGGTATTGATCTTCTTCCCACTCAACTCCATTGGCATTGAACTTTCGTTCAAAACCAACACCTTGATTCTTCCGGTGCATTCCTTGCTTGCGCACAATTTCCTCGAATTGCTTGCTCCCGGCAAGGCTTTTGTACACTCCTTTCTCTATAATTCCCTTCAATAAGCTATTTTCTTGCTCAAGTGTAACTTGGCTAAGAGAATCATTAGTGGAATCAAGAGAACTACTAGAAGCAACAATATTGGATTTAGCATGATCATTGTTACTGCTAGAGGAAGAATCTTTCTTGTTCTTGTTACTAGACTTGACTTGAGGCATGTAAGTGGATAAGAGTAAACGCTTGGAAATGTAAGAAGAACTTTTCTTGCAGAGATCATCATTGATTGCTTTTAAGAACTCATGCTCTTGCTCAAGATTGAGCTTTTCAAAGCGTAATTTCTCATGAGCTCTTAAAAGTTCTCGATGATCTTCGAAGATAGTTTCATGAGCTAACTAAAGAGTGTTTAGTTCTTTAGTTAGAGCCTCAATCTTTTCCTTCATTCGTTTTATCTTGATTAGCATGATTAATTGACGTTTCATCATAGTATTCATCACTAGAGTTGTCAACAAGCAAATCATCACCTAACAAGTCATCTTCATCACTATTGAAATCAACATACTCGGGTGTGTTACCATAGGACCTTTGGCCATGAAGCATCTTCCAATTCCTTCATTTGGTGAGTCAAATATGTCGTAGGAGTTGGTTGACACAAGTGCTAGACCGGCAACACCTTCATCTTGAGTATCTTCGGAGTCGGAGTGATAACTTCTCTCGGAGTGGCTGTCGGAGTCAGAGCCGGATACCCATTCACCAACATGAGCTTGATGTCTTCGTCTTGTGTAGCTCCTTGATGATTTTTCCTTCCTTTCCGAATCCTTGCTTCTCCGTGAGTATCTTCGTTCATAACGATCATCTCTACTCCTTCTCTCTCTTGGTGGTGATTCTTTGCTTCTTCTTTTTGGAGAATCTTCTCTTCTCTTGTAGGGAGCCGTACACTCATTGGAATAGTGTCCGGGTCTTCCACAACTGTAGCAGTTTCGCTCTCGACTAGAAGATCTTTTGTCATTGTAGGACCTTGACTTGAAGCTTCTATCTTTGCTTCTACTCTTGTAGAACTTGTTGAAGTTCTTCACCATTAAGCTCAATTCTTCATTGAAGTCTTGTTTCTCACTTGATGATGTAGGGGCTTCACATGAGGCTTTATAGGCACCACTTGATTTGTTGTGAAGTTCCTATTTATCCTTAAGTGACATCTCATGAGCAACAATCCTTCCAATCACCTTTGTTGGCTTGAGATCTTTGTAATTGGACATCATTTGGATCAATGTGCACACGGTATCATATTTCCATCCAAGGCTCTTAGAATCTTCTTGATGATGAATCTATCGGTCATCTCTTCACTTCCTAAGCCGGCAATCTCATTTGTAATGGGAGCAAGCCTAGAGTACATTTCAGCGACACCTTCACCATCCTTCATCTTGAACTTGTCAAGTTGACTTTGAAGCACATCCAACTTGGATTCCTTGACGGAGTCGGTACCTTCGTGCATATCAATCAAAGTGTCCCAAATTTCCTTCGCATTCTCAAGACGGCTGATTTTGTTGAATTCTTCGGGGCACAATCCGTTGAAGAGAATATCACAAGCTTGAGCATTGTATTGCAACATCTTCAACTCATCCGCGGTAGCTTCACGGTTTGGTTCTTTCCCATCAAAGAAGTCACCTTGCAAACCAACACACACAATAGCCCAAACGGGGGGGGGGGGGGTTATGTCCAAGAATATGCATTTTAATTTTATGCTTCCAACTAGCAAAATTAGTACCATCAAAGTAGGGACCTCTACGGTGATAATTTCCCTCGCTAGACACCATACTCTCCTAGGTTGTGAAACCAAGGCTATGACCACCAAAAGCTATGGAGATCAAAGCAAATGGAGACCAAAGCTCTGATACCACTTGTAGGATCGAAAGTATGTCTAGAGGGGGGGGGGTGATTAGACTACTTGACCAAATAAAAACTTAACCTTTTCCCAATTTTAGTTCTTGGCAGATTTTAGCTATTTTAGGACAAGTCAAGCAATCATCACACAATTCAAGCAAGCATGCAAAGAGTATATTGGCAGCGGAAAGTAAAGCATGCAACTTGCAAGAATATAAAGGGCAGGGTTTGGAGAATTCAAACGCAATTGGAGACACGGATGTTTTCCCGTGGTTCGGATAGGTGGTGCTATCCTACATCCACGTTGATGGAGACTTCAACCCACAAAGGGTAACGGTTGCGAGAGTCCACACAGGGCTCCACCCACAAAGGGTAACGGTTGCGCGAGTCCACACAGGGCTCCACCCACGAAGGGTCCACGAAGAAGCAACCACCCACAAAGGGTCCACGAAGAAGCAACCTTGTCTATCCCACCATGGCCATCGCCCACACAGGACTTGCCTCACTAGCGGTAGATCTTCATGAAGTAGGCGATCTCCTTGCCCTTACAAACTCCTTGGTTCAACTCCACAATCTTGTCGGAGGCTCCCAAGTGACACCTAGCCAATCCAAGAGACACCACTCTCCAAGAAGTAACAAATGGTGTGTAGGTAATGAACTCCTTGCTCTTGTGCTTCAAATGATAGTCTCCCCAACACTCAACTCTCTCTCATAGGATTTGTATTTTGTGGAAAGAAGATTTGAGTGGAAAGCAACTTGGAAAGGCTAGAGATCAAGATTCATATGGTAGGAATGGAATATCTTGGTCTCAACACATGAGTAGGTGGTTCTCTCTCAGAACATATGAGTTGGAATGGTGTATGTGTTCTGATGGCTCTCACATCGAATGAAGAGGAGGTGGAGGGGTATATATAGCCTCCACACAAAATCGAAACGTTACATATAGTTTTCCAATCTCGGTGGGACCGAATCAACAAACTCGGTCGGACCGAAAATGTAAACCTAGTGACCGTTAGAGATTTTCGGTGGGACTGACATGCAACTCGGTAGGACCGATATGGTTAGGGTTTGGGCGTAACGTAATCTCGGTGAGACCGATTACACAAACTAGGTGAGACCGAATTTGGTAATTAGCTAACCAGAGAGTTGGTCAGGAAAACTCGGTGGGACCGATTTGCTCTTTCGGTGAGACCGAAAAGTTACAAAGGGGAAACACTGAATTTACATTGCAATCTCGTTGGGACCGATTCGCTCTTTCGGTGAGACCGAAAAGTTACGAAAGGGAAACAGGGAGTTTGCAATCCCATCTCGGTGAGACCGAGATACCTATCGGTAGAACCGAATTGCTAGGGTTTGGCAGTGGCTTATGACAAGTGAAACTCGGTGGCGCCGGATAGGAAGAATCGGTAGGACCGAGTTTGGCTTAGGGTTTAGGTCATATGTGGATATGGGAAAGTAGTTGAGGGTTTTGGAGCATATCACTAAGCACATGAAGCAAGAGGCTCATTAAGCAACACCTCATCCCTCCTTGATAGTATTGGCTTTTCCTAAAGACTCAATATGATCTTGGATCACTAAAATATAAAATGAAGAGTCTTGAGCTTTTGAGCTTGAGCCAATCCTTTGTCCTTAGCATTTTGAGGGTTCCACTTTCACATCCATGCCATGCCAATCATTGAGCTTTCCTGAAATAATCATCTTGGAATAGCATTAGCTCAATGAGCTATATGTTGTTATGAATTACCAAAACCACCTAGGGATAGTTGCACTTTCACCCATGTTTGGCCAACCGAGCATACGGCCCGTAGAAGGCCCATTAATGATACGGCCCATAGAAGGCCCATTGTGTCTACGGCCCGTATAAGGCCCATTGTTTCTATGCCCCGTAGAAGGCACATTGTTTCTACGGCCCGTAGGAGGCCCATGTTAGCTACAGTAAATATGTAGCCCATGGTTAATGTGTCCTAGTTTTAAAAAATAGGTTATTGTGGCCACTAGCAAACCGCGGAAAAAGAACTTCCACTAGTGCAGAACCGGTCAATAGCACCGGTTCGTAAGGCCCTTTAGTACCGGTTTGGTAACCGTCACTAAAGTGCGGGCACTAAAGCCCCCCCCCCTTTAGTACCGGTTCAGCACGAATCGGTGCTAAAGGGCAACCACGTGGCACGAGCCAGCTCCGAGGGCAGGGAGCCGTTTAGTACCAGTTGGTGACACCAACCGGTATTAAAAGGTTGGGGGTTTTGGGTTTATGATTTCTTTTTCATTTAATTTTGTGTTTTCCATTTAATTCTTTTTCGTTTGCTGGTATTTTATGATACTACATATTGTACACGTTATGCATATATATAAATAGAATTTCTAGTAGAACCGATCATATATATATACATATATATATACATATATATATATATCATCGAATGTCTCACAACCACCATTAATTAATTCACACATATATATACACACATGTATATATATAATTAGCTAGCTATATAAAATTTCTCCTAATTGGTGCCTTCGGAGCCAGTGGCATTAGCCTAATTGGTGCCTTCGGAGCATGATGACAATGGAACTGGTTCATGGGGGCGGTAGCGGGTAATAGTATTCTCCTTTGGGATCTATGACCTGGTCGAGCGAAAATCCCGCTATTTCCTCTTGAATTGCTTCTATGCGGTCCTCTGCTAGGAGCTGCTCCCGCACCTCTTTGAACTGTTAAGAAAGAGATCAATATGCATGTGTATTAGTTGTGTGACTAGATATCGATAATGGTGTAAAAATTGTGAATAGTGTTCTAACAAACGTACCCACTCCTGTCTTTGAGATCTGCTCCTTTTGGACACCATCATGCGAATGTTCTCGCAAACGTAGTATGCACATAGATTATTCCCTAGCGCCTACTTCAGGGCCTTTACGAGAATGGAATTTGATCAGATAATAATTAATCAAGCATGATAATTAAAGAGATGGCAGCTAGCTAGCTAGTACTACTTAATTACTTACCTTGGGTCGATACCATTTCAGCTTTTTTTCCATTGGCCTGGAGTGACGCTGATGAACTTTGCCCAAGCCCTGCCTGCCGACAAAGGAAATGAATAAGGGGTTATTAAATAGTTCATATCAGGAAATGACGAACTAAATAGGCTGAGATATAGTTAATAATGATTGAAATTACCTGTTGACTATCCCAAATAAGATGGTTTAGTCACTTGCTTTTTTAAGTAGTGAGTCCAGTATTTCAACTGTTCCTTCATCAACTTTAATGATTAACAAGATCCAGTGAAATCTGCATGCACACAGGTTTGCATGTCTTAATTAAGCGGGCATATGTAAGCAAAAACATGTAGCTAGCTAGTAGGCAAAACCAGAATTTGTAGTACAAGACAGTGTGACTCACTCCAAGTTGTAAGGAAGTAGTATATCTTCATTGGTATTGAGGCGCTTGAAGAACTCTAGCATGCTTTCCTCTACACTTTTTTCATAACATGGATCTAATTTCCATGTGTATTCATTAATGGTATTTGGGTCAATGAACCCAATGCCATAGTGTCCACCTTTTTCATTTCATAAATCTTCATCCTGCATAATACCACAGAAAAGAATATAGTGAGGATAATTACAGGTAATGATTGATCAAAATGATCACTACAGCTAGCTTGAGACTTAAATTGCAGAAAGAAATCACTTACAGACAATAGCAACTGACGATAGATTTGTCGAGTGCGTCTTGATTGTATAACTGAAATAGTTGTGAATACTCAACGGACACAGCTTTCTCATGGTAGTAATGATCCTTCCTGACATTCACCATGAGGGACTCTAGATTGGAAATCTTGGTAATTTCCATGTACCATTGATGCAATTCATACATTCTCATTGGGAGCTTCTTGACCTTGTCTGGCTCGACCAAAGGTTGGCCCCGGACATATTTCCGTTTTATTTCCTCCTCTCTAATCAGAGACATGGGCTCGATGTCGAGGAGTTGTCCAACAGTGATCATGAGCCTTTTAGCCTGCTCAATATGCTCCTCGATTATTACCACATCGCCCAGCCTGGGAACGTTAACGGTTTGCCCACAATAATATTGGGCGCGCGTACTCGCATGTGTTGTTGGCACAACAAGCGGGGGGATTGATTGCGCCACCTGTTCTCCCAGCTGGGGAACGGTTTTACCGCTCCTTTTGCCAGTTGATTTGCTCGAGCTCGAGCTCGCCTCTTTCTATAGACGTGCTCAATTTGACTTCCTGAGGTGGCGCTCATAGTCTGTGTCAACAGGCTTGGGAGCTGGTGCTCTAGCCATACGAATGAAGTGGTCAATCTTTTCCTTAGGCACTTTCTCCCTTGGCGGCAGTGGCGGTTTCGGTGCAAAATGGGCTTCCACCTCGGCCTTCGATATGGCTGCATTTTCCTCCTCGGACTTGTCGTAAGGCCTCTGCGGAAGAGGCGCGAGGCTGCTTGGACCATATTGAAATCGCTTGCCTCCGCCTGTACCTCCAGTACTACCTCGACTTGTACTGCTACGCACCATAGCTGAGGCAGCACTCTTCCGTGATTGCTGAGGCGGCGAAGACAGCTGACGTGGCTGAGTTGGAGGACGAGGAGTGGCCTGAAGCTGTGCCGGACTTGGAGGAGGAGTGGTCTGACGCTTTGGCAGACTTGGAGGAGGAGGAGTGGCCTGAAGCTGTGCCGGACTTGGAGGAGGAGTGGCCTGACGAGTTGGTGGACTTGGAGGAGCGGGAGTCTGCTAACTCGGTGGCGGACTTCGACAAGGAGTCAGATGACGCGGTGTCGGTGGCCTTCAAAAGATGATGCAATCCTTTCTCCATAGGATGATACGATGGTTGGCCTCTCCCAGTTGTGCTCCTCGTCACCTCCAGGAATGTCAAGCTCTAGCCCCGAATATTGGTCCACCACCTCATCAACCAAGACACGAGCATAGCCCGCTGGAATCGGGTTGCAATGGATGGTTGCCTCGGGGGGATTTGTAAAAGCAACGACGTCCGCCACCTTCATGGATATGTTCTTCATTTTGAAGTGTAGCTCGCAGTTAGTGTTCTCCATGATGTCATCCACTGGGTAGCTATCCAGCAATGCGTCGCCCGGGGCGGAACCCACGCTACTTCTCGGCATGGATGGGACGGTGCTATCCAATGCTGGATCATCCGCTAGCTGCTGCAGCTGTTGAGACCCCCTTTCCTGGCTAAGTGAGTCGATCTGCTCCTGTTGGCGCTGGAATTTGACTGCCAAGTCCGCGTGCGCTGATTCTAGGCCTTGAAGGCGTTCATAGTCCAGCTTCCTCTGCTCCTCCTCCATCTTCCTCTTCTTCTCCTCCGCAATCTTCTTTCTCACACGGGTTCTGTAGTCGGCGTTCCAGTCCGAAAACCCATCATACCATGGAATAGCGCCCTTGCCTCATGTTCTTCCCGGGTGTTCAGGATTTCCCAGGGCACGTGTAAGCTCTTTGTTCTCTCTGTTGGGCTCGAACACCCCCGATCGAGCCTCTTCTATTGCAACAAGTAGCTTATCTTCGGCTCTGTCCAGACATGCCTTCTTCGAAACTTTGCCTGTCCTCGGGTCCAACTCCCCCCCATGCGCATAGAACCAAGTCCTGCACCTGGGGGGCCAGCTCAATGTTTCTGGAGTGACACCTGCATCCTCCATCTCTTTCTCAGACTTATCCCACTTAGGCATTCCCACTGCATAGCCACCGGGCCCCAGCTTATGGAACTTATCCTTTTTTGCGGCATTGGCCTTGTTTATTCTTGACCGTTCCTTAGATAATTTCGATTCCTTGAATTTCACAAAATCGGCCCAATGAGCACTTTGCTTCTCTAGTGTTCCCTTGTATACTGGAGTCTTCTTTCCTCCCTTGACGTACTGGTCCCATACATGATTCTTGTGGTTGTTGAATGCAACCGCCATCTTTCTAAGAGCAGCGTCCTTGACTTTCTCCACATCCGCATCTATGAAATGATCTAGTAGGGCGAAATGTTCCATGAGCGTTTCTCAAAGCAGAAGTTTTTGTCTATCGTCGACAAAAGTAAGATCTGGACGTGGCTTTGCTGGCTCTCTCCATTCTTGAAGGGAGATCGGGAGTTGGTCCTTCACAAGAACTCCGCACTGACGAATGAACTTGTCCGCAATCTTCTTAGGCGCTAATGGTTCGCCATTATGTTTGATGGCCTCGATATTGTACTTTACGCCCTCCTTCAACTTTTTGTTCGGGACTCGTACTGTCCTGCTTCCTGAAGATTTGCCCGATCCGGATGGCTGAAAGAAGAAAGATTGATTCGTTAATATATATCTTCAAGTCATTTAAAACATGTGATGATCACCAGATGCCTGCTTATATAAATATACCTCGCTGGTCTTTGTTGTTTGAAGATCAACATTTTCTTTGTCATGTTCATAGTTCATGACTTGATCAATTTGGTCGTCGTGATCGAATATCATATCACCCTCCCCGGTGTTGTTTAGATATTCGGAGCCGTCATAATCTTCTTCATTTTGATCATCATCTGGCCCGCGAGGATTGCGTATGATATTGAACAGGGCCTCTTCTCCCTCTCTGCCGGTATTGTCCGCCATAGGTTTTATTTAACTAATCCAAAAGAAATATATTCAAATTACAATGCATGGATGCAATCAATTAATAAGGAAAAACTGAATCAATCATAGTACATAATAAGCATCATCGAATATAATCTCGAATACGTTGTCTCAAATAATAGATATAATCTCGAATACATCATCTCGAATAATATATATAATCTCGAATAAATCATCTCGAATATTATATATCGAATACATCACTAGCTAGCTAGCTAATAAAGATCGAATACTAGAGAGTAATCTAGGCGGTGGACAACCAAAGTGAAGGAACCATCACTGGATCATAGCTCGGGTGATCTCCCCAAAGAACCTGCTAGGTATTGGAGAACCTGACGTCCATAGCAGCCATGTAGCGATGGACGTGCCCATCCTCCTCCCTGACATGGCGACGTACCACCTCCAGCGGTGCCAGCTCCCTCCGCACCGAAAGTGGCCCAAGCGAACGCCACCAAAGGAGATCAGGGTCGACGACGGGACCCGGGGCCGGGTTCCTCACCAAGCGTCGCGCCCCTGAAGGTAGCACCTCCCAGTGCCAGCCCGGCGGAGCCCAGTCCCGGACATGGGTCCTCTGAAGCAGGACGTCGTCGCGAACTGGTCGACGGCGAGGATGCGGGCCGGGCATCGTCGACAACAAATACTATATGTCGCAAAAGTAAAGTAACATTTTTTAAATGATGGATTGTGATTTCATATATGCAAATTCTAAATTTTATAACTAAAACTAACATTTCTAATATTTCGATAACTAAAACTAAAATTTTAATATTTCTATAACTAAAAAACATTTCTATATAACTAACATTTCTATATAACTAACATTTCTAATATAACTAACATTTCTATATAACTAACATTTCTAATATTTCTATATAACTAACATTTCTATATAACTTACATTTCTAATATTTCTATATAACTAACATTTCTATATAACTAACATTTCTAATATTTCTATAACCAAAAAACATTTCTATATAACTAACATTTCTAATATTTCTATAACACGGTGTGTGTGTGTGTGTGTGCGGCCGGGGCAGGAGCTCACCGGCGAGGCGCGACGACGGGGGGCGGCGACGGGGACGGAGACGGGCGGTGACGACGGGGATGGGGATGGGGCGGCGATGACGGGGACAGCGACGGGCCGGGCGGGGACGACGGGAGGACGGGGCGGGGCGCGACGACGGGGACGGGGACGGCGACAGGGACGGCGACGGGGGCGGCGACGAGGGGCGGCGGCGACGGGGCAGAGGAGAAAGAAGCAGAGGGAGAGATGAGAAACTGACAAATTTTTTGAAGTGTTTTCTTATATAGAACAACCTTTAGTACCGGTTGAAGCCACCAACCGGTACTAAAGGTCTGTTTTGGCCAGGCCAAGCGGCGGGAACGGCACCCCTTTAGTACCGGCTGGTGGCTCCAACCGGTACTAAAGACCCCCCCCCTTTAGTATCGGTTTGAGCCACCACCTGGAACTAAAGGGGGTGCGCTGGCACAGGTGCGGTGCAAAATGTTTAGTCCCACCTCGCTAGCCGAGGGGCGTCCGCACTGGTTTATAAGCCCTAGTGCGGTAGCTCTCTCGAGCTCCTCTCCAAAGAAAGACTACTGGGCCTAAATGTTCTGTGCTGCCTTGTGGGCCTACTGGGCCTTTGCGGGCCTGCATCCTGGCCCAACAACAGGTTGGGTTTCTAGTCATATGCAGGCCGTTGTGGCGCAGTAGGCGGGCTTTTTTTGCTTTATTTATTTTTGTTTTATTTATTTTTGAGTTGTTTTTTGTTGTATTTAGAGTTTCTTTGTGAATATTTTTGCTTTAGGTACAAAAAATCACATACTTTCTGTTAGTGCCGGTAGTTTACAAATTTGAATAGTTTAAATTTTGAATTATTTGAAATTTGTGTGAATCACTAGTTTGTGAATAACTTAACTTTGAAAATAGACTTTCAGTGATTCTTTTTTCTTATGTTTAATATTAGTGTGTTTTATCATTATATTCAATTTGGTAATGCTTAGGTTATTTAAAAAATGAAATGCCTTTGTAACAGATGAGTTTTCGTCCGAAACCCTGATACTTCGAAAGAGATTGTCCATTTTGTACACGAAGTGCATCCAGTTTTTTGCGGTAACCCTCTCTACTTTTTTTCACACGCTATGTGGGTGAAATTATGATACCATGCCAACTTTCAACCTTTTCTGAGTTCATTTGAAATGCTTTTCAATTTCAGGGTCATTTAGCTGAAAAAATCAGTAAATGCATGAAAGAATTTGTTTGCACATAAAATTTCTTCGCGTTTCAAATGCCAAAACACATAACTACCCTAACTATTACAGAGATTCCCTCCTGGGTGTGAAACACAGAAGAAAGTGATGATAGTGAAGCCGATCACATCCTAGATCTTTGGGTGTGAAACTTTTTCTTCGCGTGTGTCCCTTTGTGCCGTAGCCATGGAAAATCTTCATCATTTAACTGGATGCTTGGGTCAATATTCACTGTGAATGGAGCAATTTCATCAAACTTTTCATAATCTTCTGGCATGTCTATCTTGTCATCCACCCCCACAATGTTTCTCTTCCCAGAAAGAACTATGTGGCGCTTTGGCTCATCGTATGATGCATTCGCTTCCTTATCTTTTCTTTTTCTCGGCTTGGTAGATATATCCTTCACATAGAAAACATGTGCCACGTCATTAGCTAGGACGAATGGTTCGTCTGCATACACAAGATTGTTGAGATCCACTGTTGTCATTCCATACTGTCGGTCTTCCGTTACTCCACCTCGTGTCATATTGACCCATTTGCACCGAAACAAAGGGACCTTCAAACCACGTCCATAGTCATGTTCCCATATCTCCTCTATGTAACCATAATATGTTTCCTTTCCCGTCTTGGTTGTTGCATCAAAGCGGACACCACTATTTTGGTTGGTGCTCTTCTTATCTTGGGTGATCGTGTAAAATGTATTACCATTTATCTCGTACCCTTTGAAAGTCATTATATTCGAAGATGGTAACTGGGACAGCGAGTACAGGTCATCTTCAATAGAGGCGTCATGCATGGTACATGTCTGCAACCAGCCAGCGAAACTCCTGGTTTGTTCACATGTAATCCAGTCATCAGACCGCTCCGGGTGTTTGGAGCGTAGAAAATTCTTGTGTTCGTCCATATACGGAGCCACCAAGGCGGAATTCTATAGAACTGTGTAGTGTGATTAAGTTATAGAATGTCCGTCCATACATATTATTTGATCCCCTCCTAGCGTGCCTTTTCCATCCAGTCTGCCCTTATGCCGCGATTCAGGAACACCAATCGGCTTAATGTCAGGAATAAAGTCAATACAAAACTCAATGACCTCCTCATTTTCATGGCCCTTGGAGATGCTTCCTTCTGGCCTAGCACGGTTATGAACATATTTCTTTAAGACTCCCATGAACCTCTAAAAGGGGAACATATTGTGTAGAAATATAGGTCCCAAAATGTTAATCTCTTCGCATAGGTGAACTAGGACGTGTGTCATGATGTTGAAGAAGGATGGTGGGAACACCAACTCGAAACTGACAAGACATTGCACCAAATCATTCTCTAACCTTGGTATGATTACTGGATCGATTACCTTCTGAGATATTGCATTGAGGAATGCACATAGCTTCACAGTGGCTAATCGAACGTTTTCCGGTAGAAGCCCCCTCAATGCAACCGGAAGCAGTTGCGTCATAATCACGTGGCAGTCATGAGACTTTAGGTTCTGGAACTTTTTCTCTGCCATGTTTATTATTCCCTTTATATTCGATGAGAAGCCAGACGGTACCTTAATACTGAGCAGGCATTCAAAAAAGATTTCCTTCTCTACTTTGGTAAGAGCGTAGCTGGCATGACCCTGATGTATGCCGTCTTTTCCGTGCATACATTGCTGGTCCTCCCGTGCCTCAGGTGTATCTTTTGTCTTCCCATACACGCCCAAGAAGCCAAGAAGGGTCACGCAAAGATTCTTCGTCATGTGCATCATGTCGATTGCGGAGCGGACCTCTAGGTCTTTCCAATAGGGCAGGTCCCAAAATATAGATTTCTTATTCCACATGGGTGCGCGTCCGTCAGCGTCATTCGGAACAGGTTGTCCGCCAGGACCCTTTCCAAAGACTACCTTCAAATCCTTGACCATATCATGTACATCAGCACCAGTACGGTGGCGAGGCTTCGTCCGATGATCCGCCTCACCTTTGAAATGCCTGCCTTTCTTTCTTATGGCATTCCTGCTCGGAAGAAATCGACGATGTCCCAGGTACACATTCTTCTTACAATTAGCCAAATATATACTGTCGGTATCGTCCAAACAATGCGTGCATGCGCGGTATCCCTTGTTTGTCTGTCCTGAAAGGTTACTGAGAGCACGCCAATCATTGGTGGTCACGAACAGCAACGCCTTTAGGTCAAATTCTTCCCCCATGTGCTCATCCCACGCACATACACCTGTTCCATTCCACAGCTGTAAGAGTTCTTCAGCAAATGGCCTTAGGTACACATCAATATCGTTGCCGGGTTGCTTAGGGCCTTAGATGAGCACTGGCATCATAATGAACTTCCGCTTCATGCACAACCAAGGAGGAAGGTTATACAAACATAGAGTCATAGGCCAGGTGCTATGGTTGCTGCTCTGCTCCCCAAAAGGATCAATGCCATCTGCGTTTAGACCAAACCATACGTTCCTCGCGTCATCTGCAAACTCCTTCCCGTACTTTCTCTCGATTTTTCTCCATTGCGACCCGTCAGCGGGTACTCTCAACTTTCCATCTTTCTTACGGTCTTCTTTGTGCCATCGCATCGCCTTCGCATGCTCTTTGTTTTGGAACAAACGTTTCAACCGTGGTATTATATGAGCATACCACATCACCTTGGCAGGAATCTTCTTCCTGGGCCGCTCGCCCTCGACATCACCAGGGTCATCGCGGCTGATCTTATATCACAATGCACCGCATACCGGGCAAGCGTTCAAATCCTCGTACTCACCACGGTAGAGGATGCAATCATTAGGGCATGCATGTATCTTCTGCACCTCTAACCCTAGAGGGCAGACAACCTTCTTTGCTTCGTACGTACTCTCGGGCAATTCGTTGTCCTTTGGAAGCATATTCTTTATCATTACCAGCAACTTTCCAAATCCCTTGTCAGATACACCATTCTTTGCCTTCCATTGCATCAATTCGAGTGTGCTGCCCAGCTTTTTCTTGTCACCTACGCAATTCGGGTACAACAATTTTTTATGATCCTCTAACATGCGCTGCAACTTCTTCTTCTCCAAATTACTTGCGTAGTTTCTCTTTGCATCGGCAATGGCCCGACCTAGATCATCAACGGGCTCATCCGATGCCTCTTCTTCAGCTTCTTCCCGCATTACCGGCTCAGCTTGTTCCCTCATTGTTGTATCATTGTATTCAGGGAACCCATGGCCAGAATAGATGTCATCGTCCTCTTCTTCTTCATTGTCTTCCATCATAACCCATCTTTCTCCGTGCTTGGTCCAAACATTATAGTGGGGCATGAAACCAGACTCAAACAGGTGGACGTGAATGGTTCTTGACGTAGAGTAATTGTGACCATTCTTACAGCCAGCACATGGACAAGGCATAAAACCATCTGCCCGCTTGTTTGCCTCAGCCGCAAGCAGAAAAGTACGCACGCCATTAATGAACTCGGGAGAGCATCGGTCATCGTACATCCATTGCTGGCTCATCTTCAATACACAACACTGAAAACACCAAATTAATACAATACATAAAGTTCATACAACACTTAAATGCAACAAACAAATAACTCTCTAGCTAAAGAATTTAAATGCAACAACAAATGTGATCCAGATCGCAACTAAGGTAACAATTGATCCAACAGCATAATGATACCAAGGCTCACTATGAATGGCATATTTTCTAATCTTTCTAATCTTCAAGCGCATTTTCTCCATCTTAATCTTGTGATCAACGACGACATCGGCAACATGCAACTCCAATTCCATCTTCTCCCCCTCAATTCTTTTCAATTTTTCCTTCAAATCCTCGTTTTCTCTTTCAACTAAATTTAACCTCTCGACAATAGGGTCGGTTGGAATTTCCAGTTCAACTACCTCCTACATACAAATATCTATGTCAACTTGATGGGCATAATTTGTCATAAAAATGAAATGCAACAAATAGTTTTAAAAGAGAATATACCACATCCGAATCATAACCCGGACGAGGGCCGACGGGGATGGATATCAAAACCATGGCACTATGTATAACAAACAACGTATGGGTAAGATAATTATACGAGTAACTATATATCCAAATCACACAAACATCAATTTTTTATATAAAACATTCATGAACAAGAGGCTCACCACAAGGTGGTGCCGGCGACGGGACGTTGCGGGTGATCGACGGTGGTTACGACGGAGATTTAGAAGGCACCAAGTAAACCACACCTACATATGCAAACTAAGTGTTATTTTTAACCTCAAATTGCATATAAATCAAATACTAGCACATATATATAATTCCTCCCAAATTACTAAACACAAAAATCAATCACTATATAAAGCATTGCACGAGCTAATCTAGCAATGAGAGATGAAAGGACAAAGTTGCTAACCTTTGTGATCATTTGAATGGATGGGGGCCTTCAAATCTTGACAAATTTTGGGCAAAATGTGTGATGAGCTTGAGAGGAAGAGGGAAAGAACAGAGAGGAGAGGGGAAAGGGGAAGAACAGAGCGAGCTCGGGTGGACGAAGGGTGTATGTAGGGCAACCTTTAGTACCGGTTCGTGATACGACCCGGTACTAAAGGTGCTGGAGGGGCCCCGGACTGACAACATCCTGCCACCACTCACTTTAGTACCAGTTCGTGGCACGAACTGGTGCTAAAGGTTCGCCACGAACCGGTACTAATGATGTCCGCCCGCCTAGCTGTTGCAACCGGCACTAATGGATACATTAGTGCCGGCTCAAATTCAAACCGGCACTAATGTGCTTCACATTTGACCCTTTTTCTACTAGTGTTCATTGACTACAAGAAAACAAATAAAGACAATAAGGAAATAAATAAGCAAGCAACTTATGCTAGGCTATCACAGCTATTACACATATTACATCCACTGGGCATCAAAGTTCGCCACTAGTGCAAATATAGGGAACAAAGCAGCATATAAATGCCGCAGCAAAACAAGTCCAGAACTGAAACCACTTCAGAATAGCTCAAGAAACAATATCCTGGGTACCCATAATGCTGGCAAGATGCTTAGCAAGCTTATTAACTTTCTATTGTTTGACGCTTAAATCCTCCAGCACTTGCTGTTGCACCAGAAAGTATGCATCTAGATTCTGCAGGGACTTCCTCAGTCCTTCGGCTTCCTGTCGCATAACATCTGATCAATGTCTTTCAACTTGAAGTTGAGACTCAAGAAGCCGAACTGATTCAGGCAGCGAGTTCGAAGAGCTGGTGCCAGCAGTAGTAGCCAGTAACTCGAACACTACATCAAGACAGGACTTTGGGGTTGTCTCAGTGTCTTCAATATAGTTTTTATCAGCTTTCTTGGAGACCAACAGGGATGTCTCACTATCTTGAACTTTATCTGTGTTACTTCCTTTACCATTGCATAACGGGGTACTCTTCTCCAATATTTTATCCGCGTTCTAAAAGAGAAACAAACAAACACATCACAGGTTTACAATGTAGTATGTGAAACACATTTTGGTAAACCGGTTCAGTAGTAAGGTGGACAGGATAACAGCATGAAACAAACATATATCTATGTAGTATGGTCACTGTATGGTCTATATCATTCTAGTTTATGTTGCCAAGTCAAGATAGATATAGTTCGAATCATATCTATTTAAGACAAAGCAGCATAGACAGAATATAAGTGTGGGAAACTACACAGCAATAACAACACTTGTAATGTGCATGGCATGAGAACATAACTGTTTATTCAATTGAAACTGAAATCAACATAGAGCAAGTTACAACAGCAAACACGTTAAAGAAACAGGTTTAAAACATACCTGTTGCACCATTGGAGTTTAAATTACATCCTTCAAATTTGAAATTAGTTGGTATGAGTAAATACAGTGATGCAAGAGCAAAGTAGTATGAACCATAGCTACAGAACCTGACCTGAGAACAATTCTTCTTCTGCTTTAAGCGTTGACTTGGGGTTCGTAGTGGTGGTCCTCGTGCTTTGGGCACTGCAGTTGCCTTACTAATTGCTCGTGTTTGGGTGCTCTATGGTGGAGACGGTGTTGTGTCAACAGGAACTGGGTTACTATCTGCTAGGGTTGGGGTTAGAAGGGGTGTTGCTGGTTCTCTGTCCAACTGGGTAGGGGTACAATCTGCATGAGTCTGGGTTATGTGTGGTGGGGCTGGTTCTTGGGCAAGTACAACCGTGGTTCTATCTCCATCGACAGGTAGCATGATCTTTTCTGAAGACCGTGTTTTTACTCCCACAGATACTGCCATCACCCCCTCCAATTGAAATGGCTGATAAACAAGAAAAGTAATTGAATGTACAAACATTATAAGATAGACAGGTGCAATGGATAGTAGCGAAGAAAATAGGGCATGAAATAATTCACATTTATGTTGTCTAACCAAACAGAATAACAGGACATAATTTCACATATATGATGGCTAGTTAAATAGGATAGCATGACACAATTTCACATGTATGATGGCTAACTAAACAAGATAGAATGACATACTTCAAAATATGATGACTATGTAAACAGGATGACATGATATAACTATACGATGTGTCTATTAAAGTGGTTGGCATTCCATAAATCACAAACATGCCGTCGATGGAAACATGATGGCATGATATAATTCACGGATAGAATGACATAATTCAAAATATGATGACTATGTGAACAGGATGAGATGATATAACTATATTATGTCTTTAGAAAATGGGTTGGCATGCCATAATTTAGATACATTTTGTCTATGTAAACATCATGGCATGATATAATTCAAATATATGATTTATATACTAAGGAAGTGAGCAGAGGGCAATCGCATATATGATGTGTCAACTAAGGAGATGGCATTCATTATCGTGTATATGATGTAAAAACTAAGCATTGCAATACAACATATGCATGATATGAGTAATATAACCCTGCCAAGTTTGAGCATACACCTCAGGGGGATAATAGGACTGGTCATCTGCCTCTGAATCCTCCTCTGAAGAGCTATTTGTAACCAGCAAGATATCAGCTTCAGCAGGTAGCATTGTCTGCTCTGAAGACCTTGTTTTCACTCTAGATTTCTCCATCACCAATTCAAATGGCTGATGCACAGGAAGAGCAGTTGAATATACAAACATTGTCTACAAAAGCAATGAGAAATATAAAAAAAGGACGGCATGATATAATTCACATATATGACACTTGGCTAAATAGCGTGGCATTGCATAATTCACATATATAATGCCTTGCAACAAGATACCATTGCATAATTCACATATATAATGTCTTGCAACAAGATGGCATTGCATAATTCACATATATGGTATTAGACACTAAACAGGTGGCATTCACACAAAGCATGTCTAAACTAAGCAAATGACATAGAAATGCAAGATACCATACGCACGATATGAGCAATATAATCCTGCCAAGTTAGAGAATGCACCTCGGGGGGGAATAGGACTGGCCATGTGTCTCTGAATCCTCCTCTGAGGAGCTATCTGTAACCAACAAGAAATGCGCTTCGTCAGATAGCATTGTCTGCTCTGAAGACCTTGTTTTCACTCCAGATTTTTCCATGACCGTGTCGAATGGCTGATGCACAGGAAGAGTAATTGAATGTACTAAAATTGTTGACAAATTTAACACGTAATAAAAAATGATGTCATGATATAATTCACATATAAGATGACTGGCTAACCAGGGTGGCATTTCAAAATTCACATATATGATGCCTGGCTAAACAAGATGGCATTGCATGATTCACATATACGATAAAGAAACTAAACAGATGGCATTGACACAAAGCATGTCTAAACTAAGCAGATGACATCTTTGATGTATACTATAAGCAATGCAAGGCACCATGTGCATGATATTACCAACATCAGCATGCCAAGTTAGAGCGAAGACCTCATGGGGTAAATAGGAGTGGTCTTCTGCTTTTGAATCCCCCTCAGAACAGTTATCTTCCTCTTGATTACGATCCGAAATGGGTGGAGGGGGGCTGCCTTTGCGCCCACCATGGAGCGATGTCTGCATGAAATTTTATTGCCACGCAAGGCTCGTCTCTTTTGCTCTACATGTTCAGTTCCATTGTGTATAATAACTGACATGCATAGGAATAAAACATAGTGAGATTATGTAAGGAGTGCATGCACAAATCCAGAGTGATGGTAGCAAACTGTGGATAGACCCAAAACCAATGATAGCAGGCAGATAATAGCTTTAGTTAAAAAATACAAATAATGGCTCCTTTAATGTTTGTTTGCACCCAACATGAAACTCATAGTAGACACCCGAGATTAACCAGATAGTAGACAGATAGTACTGATTGCTGCCCCAATATGTACCCCACGACCATTTAAAAACTCAAGTTTCAGCATAAGTTTGGACCTGACTCGGAGTCTAATAGGTGAAGACGACGATAAAGTAGCATGTCATCATATTAAGCGATGCATAACGTAAGCAGACACGGAAGAGTGTGACCTCTCTTGCGGACCCGTGTAGTCCTCAAGGTCATCTGCTCAGTTGATGATGGTAATGCAGTTGTCGTGGCTGCCGGTGGCGGGGAAGAAGATCTGAGGCGGCGAAAGACAGTCTGGAGTGCGGATCCCTGCTGTAGTGAACCCTTCCGTCATTGGAGCAGCTGAGCTGGGGTGGAACACAGCACCACAGGAGCAGGACAAACCACACAAGGTTTTCTTTGACGCATATCTGTAACAGAAGTAATTGTGTAAGGGCTTGTTTGAATTTGAGGATTCTAACAATGCAGGGATAGGAAATAGACAGGAATAGGATAGGAATGCACGTGCAAAATAGAGAATTTAAAAACACGGGATTTCTACCAATGTGGGTGTTTGGTTCACAAGAATTGGAAGATCACAAGATGCAAAGAAGCACGGTGAGATTAAGTCAAACCACAAGAAAATGTACGGTTATAATGCTATTATGCTACTATCTCTTAGTCTTGTGCTTCATGAATAGGAATTTGAAAAGGAGGACAAGTGGAAATTAAAATTCCTATGGTTTTTATTTCAAGGAGACACTAAAGGAACAAATCCTACAGTTTTCCTTTGCTCCATTCCTTTGCACCAAATTCATGAAAAGTAGTACCATAGGAAACTTTCCAATTCCTATGTTTTTCATTCACTTTTCCTTTCAAGCACTGGCGATTCTAGTAGGCAGGCTTGAGCAAGGAAAAGCCTACACTAAAAAAATGTTTTTGTGCTACTTCTATTACTTTGGACCCAGGCCACTGCCCTACTAGCTCAACTCCCAGGGCCATCGACAAATGCATAGCTCAAACGCGTAGAGATAAATTATGATGGCGTTCAAGAGAGTCCATCATGGATAGCTAAGTTGGCTGGTACCTCACTGCTTGTCATATAGTAGGATAAAATAATCGTATTTCCCATTACTCCGTGTGCTCACTGGACAATATATATAACATGTAGAGTAAAAAAGATATGCAACAAGTGTACAACCTCTTTGGCGAAGCCATGTCGATCTCAGCGTGATTGGGTTGGCCGTGAGGATGCTCCGGCTGACTTGGCTGTCGGAGGAGGGGAAGAAGATCTTAGGAGTCTGGAGATGGAGCCCAAGGTACTGCTCCACTGTGATGGAGGGTTTCGTCGTTGGAGCAGCTCCAGTGAGTTGTACGACGCTGAGGCTAAAGCAGGACAAGAGAGACAATGTTAACCTGAGTGGAATTCTAATAGCATATCCAATAGATGACATGAAATGCATAACCACAAAGTGCTAGATGTAAAATACATCAGCCTCTCATCTCTGAACTTAACTGTCAAAACTGAATTTAACTGTTGAACCTGAACTTGACTATCAAAACTGAATTTTGCTGTCGAAACTGAATTTTACTGTCGAAACTAAACGCACTGGAGGTGAGGCTACACGTCAGTCGACTGACTTTTTCATCTCTGGTCAGTCAATTTTGCAGCCGTTGGATACGAAATCAAGGGCCTGCAGTTCATCTTCAACCTCCACCCTCCTGAGCCGCCAGCCAGCATCGGCCAAATAACCGCCCGCGGCCGACGGTGTGCCGCCCCGCCCGCCCCGAAAACAATCCCCACCGCCGGTCCGCCGCCGCCCCGGCCATCCCTCTAGGCCCCCCGTGCCGATCTTTTTCTCCGGCGATCCCCATGCCACCGTCGGCGACCACCGCCCCCACCCTGAACCCTAAGATAGATAGTGGGTGAGGGAGTCCTGGATTAGGGGGAGTCCGGATGGCCAGACTATACCTTCAGCCGGACTCCTGGACTATGAAGATATAAGATTGAAGACTTCGTCCCGTGTCCGGAAGGGACTTTCCTTGGCGTGGAAGGCAAGCTTGGCGATACGGATATGCAGATCTCCTACCATTGTAACCGACTTTGTGTAACCCTAACCCTCTCCGGTGTCTATATAAACCGGAGGGTTTTAGTCCGTAGAACAACAATCATACCATAGGCTAGCTTCTAGGGTTTAGCCTCTTCGATCTCGTGGTAGATCTACTCTTGTACTACCCATATCATCAATATTAATCAAGCAGGACGTAGGGTTTTACCTCCATCGAGAGGGCCCGAACCTGGGTAAAACTTCGTGTCCCTTGCCTCTTGTTACCATCCGGCCTAGACGCACAGTTCGGGACCCCCTACCCGAGATTCGCCGGTTTTGACACTGACATTGGTGCTTTCATTGAGAGTTCCTCTGTGTCGTCGCCGTCAGGCTTGATGGCTCCTACGATCATCAATGGCGATGCAGTCCAGGGTGAGACCTTCCTCCCCGGACAGATCTTCGTCTTCGGCGGCTTCGCACTGCGGGCCAATTCACTTGGCCATCTGGAGCAGATCGAAAGCTATGCCCATGGCCGTCAGGTCAGATTTGGAAGTTTAAACTACACGGCTGACATCTGCGGGGACTTGATCTTCGACGGATTCAAGCCACTGCCGAGCGCGCCGCACTGTCATGACGAGCATGATCTAGCTCTGCCGCCGAACAGTGCCCTGGAGGCCGCACCCGCATCGGCTTCGACCCTTAATTCGGAGCCAACTGCGCCGATCGAGGATGGGTGGTTGGACGCCGCCTCGGGGGCTGCGATCCCAACGGCGATCGAGCCGAACACCAGCCTCGCACTCTGCGAGACTCGTGACTCCAAGGAGCCGGACTCCGAACCCTCCGCGCCCTTGCCGATCGAATCTGATTAGGCGCCGATTATGGAGTTTACTGCCGCGGACATCTTTCAGCACTCGCCTTTCAGCGATATTCTGAAGACACTGAAGTCTCTCTCTTTATCAGGAGAGCCCTGGCCGGACTACGGTCAGCAAGGTTGGGATTCGGACTATGAAGAAATTCAAAGCCCACCCACCACCCACTTGGTAGCCACTGTCGACGACTTAACTGACATGCTCGACTTTGACTCTGAAGACATCGACGGTATGGATGCCGATGAAGGAGACGATGAAGAACCAGCGCCTATCAGGCCCTGGAAAGCCACCTCGTCATATGACATATACATGGTGGACACCCCAAAAGAAGGAGAGGGCGATGGAACCGCGGAGGATGACCCCTCCAAGAAACAACCTAAGAGCCGGCGTCAGCGGCGCCGCTCAAAATCCCGCCAAAACAAATATGGTGATTCCAGCATGGGAGATAATAATACTTCGGAAAGTGCCAAAGAAAACCCCCTCCAGCAAGATTTAGCATAGGAGGATGGAGAAACCAGCCCTCATGAGAGAGCGGCAGACAGAGAGGTCGAGGACGATAATTATATGCCTCCCTCCGAAGATGAGGCAAGCCTCGACGACGACGAATTCGCCGTGCTAGAGGATCCCGTCGAGCAAGAGCATTTTCAATGCAGGCTTATGGCCACGGCAAGAAGCCTCAATAAAAAATAGCAACAGCTTAAAGCCGATCAAGATTTGCTAGTCGACAGATGGACTGAAGTCCTTGCGACCGAAGAGCATAAACTCAAACGCTCCTCCAAGAGCTACCCAAAGCGCAGGTTGCTACCCCGATTAGAGGAGGAAGCACTTGATGCGGCCGACCGGCCACCTCGTGGCCGCGACAGAGAGGCCTAGGATGCAGCTTCATCTGAGGAAACGATGATGATGATACTCTTCCGGTGGTGCAGGTGAAGACGGCGGTGTGGGAATGGAGGTGGCGCGAAAGACGAGGGGAACGTCGGGGCAGCTCCTTGGAGGTGGAGGACGGGGTGGTTGAACCGGCGGGACGACCAGATCGACGACGGATCCTCATCCGGTACGGTGGATGAGGGACGTCGAGGTGTTGCTGTGGATGACGTCATCGAGGAAGAGGCTCCGGCTGGGTGGCGGACGGAGGAGGGTGTGGGGCTTCGCGGGTTTTCCCGGCCTTGGTGTACAAATGGGTGGACGGATGGGATGGGAGTAGGGAACCATGGCTTAGGGACACGCTTGTCCGAAATGTGGGGTAAGTTACGAAAGTACCCCCACCGATTTGAGGCGGTTCTTTCGGTTTAGGGGTATCACGGGCATTTCGCATGTCGGGATTTCACAGGAGGTGGGAGTTTTTGCGCACGTTGTAATTTTGGAATAGCAAGGCGCGGGTTGAGATGGAGGGAGTTGTCGAAGCACAACGAGACAAAGATTTATCTTAAATATTTCAGGGTAACAAGGTGCGGGTTGAAGAGGCGGGAGTTTCGCATCACGATATACAGGGACGCTAGCTTGAAATTTCGGCATAACAAGGCGCGGCTTGAAATTTCGGGAGAACAAGCTTAACGTGTATCCAAAAAAGACAATTTAGACTAGTATGATATACTACGTACAATGTGTTTAACACGCACAACACACACACACACACCATTTAGACTAGTAAGGTACACATGCATTGCACGCATGAGATTTGGCAACCAAATTATGAATAAATACCACATTATAGCATGTAAGCTTTGAGTCATATATGCATGATGTAGATGTTCGTTTAATTCTTATAGTTCATTTCATTCAAAATCATCTAGTTTTTATAAGAAAGCTAATCTATTTTAAGATTCATGGAATTGTGCCTTGTAAGGCATAAAGTAAAAACAAATCATGTAGAAAAACATTTGTGCAATTTTGATACGGAAGATTCTAGAACAAAGAAGAAGTACTTGTGTTTTGAGGTTTGTGCATTATGCTTAAGTTCAACCGTAGAGTCTTCTAGATTGTACATGTGGCAAAATCTGGTGGAATCTAGATGATATACAACGGCCAGTAGTGCTCAAATTTGCCAGCTCTGCACCATCGGATTGGCCTCATCCAATGACCATCTTTAAAATTTAATGTTATCCGCACACTATATAAAAAATATAATATATAATACATATATAGGTATAGATATAGATATGTGATGTGAAAGCCACCCATCATCTCCAATTATAATAGTGTGTCCATGCACGGATGCAATGTGGCCAAACGATGTCTGCCATCGGTATCTCAAATTCAAACCAGTCTGACCTTGTTCAATGTGTATACATTACAACATGCTCGTTTCCAAACCACATCGCGCAGATCTCCGTTATATTCATGCATGCATGGTTTTCAAACATCATGATCTCTTATTCAAATATTTGAATTCAACTTTACATTGATTATGATCTCACCTAGTCTTTTACACCCACACATTGGTCTTCTCTTTATAATTGTACCACTAACTTTCTCTCGTGCATGCATTCACACACACTACCAGTCGGCATTATCCATCGCACACATGCAATCTTTTTCTTCAGGTCGGTCTCCCATGAAGGCACACACACACACGTCCCCCTCTCCATCATATCGGGCATTCTTTATCTCTCACGTGCATGCGCAACGATCGATGTTCCTCTATGTGTGTGTATAGCTAGGTCTTTCATAGTTTTCCACATAAACCGACCAATCTATATATCTAGTGAGGTCTCACCCTCTTTCCCACGTCCACATCGATCAATCTATACCTCTCTATATAGGATTACATATATAGCTAATACACCCACATTAATTATATATCCAATGCCCCCCTCTCATCATCCATGCATTTTGCTTCATCTCTCAGACGTGCGTACAATGGCGAAGACAGGGGCAGCAAGGGCCCTGCCCCCCCTAACATCACTATATATCGAGGCTAATATGAATGTGATCATTAGACAATTGCTGGTAAAAATGGTTTAAGTTGATGAATTGGCCCTCCTCGTAAAGGATTAGCAATGCTTGGCCCCCTAGCTCATGGGACATTTTTCATGGCTCTGCCACTGCGCGCAACAGCGCACGTTCTCACCCCCTCTCTCTAAATATCGATCTCACAGTTGTGCACTCCTTCATAGTCTCCCTCCACTCGGCCCCTCGCACCATCTTCTAGCCCCCCACCGGATTTTGCCACATGTACAATCTAGCAGACTCCATGGTTGAACTTAAGCATAATGCACAAATCTCAAAACAACAGTGGTTCTCCTTTTTTCTAGAATCTTCCATATCATAACTACCCAAACTTTTTTTCTAGTTGAATTGCCATTATTTGTTTTTACTTTATGCTTTACAACGCACAATTCCATGAATCATAAAATAGATTAAGGGCTTCTTTGATTCAAAGGATTCTCAAAGGACTTTTGGAGGATTCTAATCCTTAGGAATTTTTCCTATTTTGGTTATTTGATTCGTAGGATTGTAAACCATAGGAATTTTTCCATATGATTCATTTGCACTAGATTTCATAGGAAACATCCCATCCACTCAAACCTCTTTGAAAGAATTCTGTGGTTTTTTCTATGCACAGTAAAACACTCGTACAATCCTGTAGGATTCAAGACGACATTCCACTCTAATCCCATGTTCTTCCTATTCCCGCGTTTTGGAAATCCTACGAATCAAAGAGGCCCTAGGTTTTTTATAAAAACTAATTAATTTTGAATGAGATGAACTATAAGAATTAAACGAAGGTCCACATCAAGCATATATGACTCAGAGCTTACATGCTATAGAGTGGTATTTATTCATAATTTGGTTGCAAAATCTGATGCGTGCAATGCACGTGTACCTTACTAGTACTTCAAGTATGTGCAAAACACAATGGCACGCTACACAGTGTCTCTCTTACAGTTCATGAAGCCACGTGGCACATGTGGAGGCATTGTCGTGACATCCTTGTGTGGATTGATCACAGTGACATGTTGCTGGTTCCAGAAGAATGTACTCGTCTTCCCTGAGCCACACTGGCGGTACATGCACGAAGCGAAGATGTGCACGCACGCCACGCACACACTCATTCCCTCGCATGCACACACGGGTACACACGCGGATGCAATTTTGTACCAAGATCCACCCCATGTGATAATTTGACGTGTGTAAAGTCCTTCACTTCATTGATGGTCAATTAATACAGCGCATGCAAATTGAGTGGACATGAGGGCGGAAGAAAGACATTACTACTCCACTGCGCGCATGTGAGTAGTTAAATCATGGGTTGCTAGTAGTACTTCCATTGGTCTCCTTCGTATTTTGTGCCAATTTTTGACAGTAACATAATATTTACGCATCTGAGCAGTGTAGTCTACTTGAAATTTATGTTCCACTAAACTCATCGGGAGCCGTTTCGGGCCTCGAAACCAAAACCCATCAATTTATCTTTACCTTGTTCCCATCACATTTGAAAGTACTAGTGCTACAATTAAGTGCAAGCCTACTCACACCTACTAGTACGTACCAAACCTGAATGTGTTCCCACTATGCAGGTATTAGTACTAGTGCTAGTACTTAGGTTATAAAAAGGGGAACTACCTAACCAAAAATTACTCTACCTTTCCTCCTCATTAGTGCTTCTTCTTCGTCCGTCCTTGCCATGTCCGGTGCGCAGAGCTCTAGGTCAAGAACTACTCGTAACAAGGGAGCGGCAACCAAGGCTGCGAAAAAAGAGAGGGCTCGCCGCCACGCGATGGCTCCCAGGAGCGCCCTAGCCGCGGAGACGAACATGCCGAGCTGGCGGCGCTGGAGTCATTATCCCTCGACGGCATGCCCGATCAGCTCAATAAGCACCTCAATAACCAGAAGGAGTTCATCCACGGCTTGGTGGAGCTGCTGAAGGAGAGCCTCGATGACATGCCTACTGAGCTCAATAAGCAGGGGGAGTTGACCACCGGCTTGGTGATGCTGCTAAAGAAGAGCATTGCCTCGGAGAAGAAGGCGACCGGCCAAATCCTGCAACTTCAAGAGGACAAGGCGAAGCTCTGCCACGAGATCGACCTGCTGAAGGAGAAGAACGCCGGCTGGAAGAAGCTGCATGAGAGTAGTAGTTCCTCGATGAAGATGCTACAGGCCCTCGTCATGGAACAGAAGGAGGAGTTGGCGAAGCTCCGCATCAAGCACCCGGCTGCTGTCAAGGTACGTAATGCGGCCGTGGAACAGATGATGAAGGCTCGCGTCGAGAAATCACGCGTCATGGACAGAATGAAGAAGATGGCGGAGGAGACGTGCAAGGAGATGGAGGTCATGGAGGCGATGAAGAAGTTACGACTCAGCGGCGAATTAGATCATTTGGGGTGATAATCTTCCTTCTTCTTTTGCTCCTGTGTTTCTTCTTTTGCTTCGGGTGTTTCGCCGCACGTGTCATGTTCTCTGCGAGGCATGAATAGAACAATGCTAACAATGAGATGACTAGCAAATTAGATCATTTTTATCGCCATATGGCACTGGGCTGCCGTGTTTCGTGCTCCTCTATCGTAGTACTACTCCAGTGGAAAACTTGAGTATACCGCACGGTTCTTTGCTCCTCCTCAGGTCATCGGCACATTTATATGAGCAGTCAAATCATAAGGCCCCGCCTTCCAGCAGTAATGAGTTGTCAAATCACAAAGGCCCTCGCCTCTCATGAAAAGGACCAAGCTGGACTGCTGTAACGCCCTCGATGCGGCTATATCTCCCATGTGTTGAAGCACGACTTAGAGGCATAACCGCATTGAAAGCAATGTCGCAAGTGAGGTAATCTTCACACAACCCATGTAATACATAAGGGGAAGAGATACATAGTTGGCTTACAATCGCCACTTCACACAATACATGAATAAACCATTACATCAACCAGATACAATCAAGGTCCGACTACGTAACCAAAATGAAAGAAGACTACCCCAAAAGCTACACAGATCCCCGATCGACCCCAACTGGGCTCCACTACTGATCAACTAGAACAGAAAAACACAAAGGACAAGATCTTCATCAAGCTCCTCCTTGAGCTTGGTTGCGTCATCTGCACGGTTCAACGGCACCTGCAAGCTGGTTTTGGAAGTATCTGTGAGTCAAGGGGACTCAGCAATCTCACACCCTCGCGATCAAGACTATTTAAGCTTAAGGGTAAGGTAAAGGTACGAGGTGGAGCTGCAGGAAGCGACTAGCATATATGGTGGCTAACCTATTCGCAAAAGAGAGCGAGAAGAGAAGGCAAAAGCACGGTCGAACAACTATGATCAAGAAGTGATCCTAGAACAACCTACGTCAAGCATAACTCCAACACTGTGTTCACTTCCCAGACCCCGCCGAGAAGAGACCATCACGGTAACACACGCGGTTGATGTTTTTTAATTAAGGTCAACTTCAGGTTTTCTACAACCGGACATTAACAAATTCCCATCTGCCCATAACCGCGGGCACGGCTTTCAAAAGTTAAAATCCCTGCAGGAGTGTCCCAACTTAGCCCATCACAAGCTCTCACGGTCAACGAAGGATATTCCTTCTCCCAAGACAATCCGATCAGGCTCGGCATCCAGGTTACAAGACATCCTCGACAATGGTAAAACAAGTCCAGCAAGACCGCCTGATGCGCCGACATCCTGATGGGAGCTGCACATATCTCGTTCTCAGGGCAACACCGGATGAACACTACGTACAGCTAAAACCAGCCCTCAAGTTTCCCCGAGGTGGCGCCGCAAGTGGCTCTGTTTCGGACCAACACTTAGATAAGCACTGGCCCGGGGGGGTTAAAATAAAGATGACCCTTGGGCTGGCCTAACCCAAGGGAAAAAGGCTAGGTGGTGAATGGTAAAACCAAGGTTGGGCCTTGCTGGAGGAGTTTTATTCAAAGCGAACTGTCAAGGGGTTCCCATTATAACCCAACCGCGTAAGGAATGCAAAATCCGGGAACATAACACCGATATGACGGATACTAGAGCGGCAAGAGTGGAACAAAACACCAGGCATAAGGCCGAGCCTTCCACCCTGTACCAAGTACATAGATGCATTAATTAAATAAGAGATATTGTGATATCCCAACAAGTAAACATGTTCCAACAAGGAACAAACTTCATCTTCACCTGCAACTAACAACGCTATAAGAGGGGCTGAGAAAAGCGGTAACATAGCCAAACAACGGTTTGCTAGGACAAGGTGGGTTAGAGGCTTGGCTCAACAATATGGGAGGCATGATAAGCAAGTGGTAGGTATCGCAGCATAGGCATAGCAAAAGAGCGAGCAACTAGCAACCAAAGATAGAAGTGATTTCGAAGGTATGGTCATCTTGCCTGAGATCCCGCAAGGAAGAAGAACTAGTCCATGAAGAAGACAAACGGACGTAGACGAACGGGTCCTCACAAACGCAATGTAATAGGAACCAACCCGAAGAAGCAACACCGGAAAGAAGCACACAACATAGTAAACAACCAACACATGAACATGGTATGATATGCGGGATGCGGCATGCGATGCATATGCATGATTTGCAAAGGAATGATTGAACCTGGCCTCAACATGGAAATACAAGAGTGCCACTGGAAAGGTGAGGTGATTTCGGTTGAAATCGATATAAAGATCACCAGAATCGGATGCATGGTTTGGAAATGGCAAGCAAAACAAATATGGCATCGGTATGCAGTTAACAGCAAGTAGCCATTTAAATGCATCAAGATAAATATGCTACAACACTCAAACATGACAAAAAAATGCATGGCAGGGATCTACTCATGATGCTTGACAAAATATGAACACTGAGCTGTGGCTAATTCAACCATTAACAGGTTCAAACAAGCATGGCAAAAGTGCAAATGATAGCAGGTTTCAGACTTAGTGAAATTAACACAAGTCTGGAATTATCATCAGGAAGCAAACTTTAGAGCATGAAAACTACATGCTACAGGAACATATCATGGCATAGAAAGGCATGGCATGAAGCTAATCAAAGCACTTAACAAAAGTCCCTTAGTGACCTTGAGCCAAAGGGATCAGAAAATACAATTGCAAGCATGTGAACATGGCAAAAACATAAACAGATTCAGACTTAGTGAAAAACTCGAGCATGCAAATCGGTTAACGAGTAGGCATGTTTACGAGCTCGATGCACTCGCTACAGAGCATGGCATGACCAACTAAGCATACAATGTAACACCCTCGATGCGGCTATAGCTCCCACGTGTCGAGGCACAACTTAGAGACATAACCGCATTGAAAGCAATGTCGCAAGTCAGGCAATCATTACAACATCCCATGTCATACATAATAAAAGGGGAGATAACATAGTTGGCTTACACTCGCCACGTCACATCAAAGTACATAAATAACATCCATCATACAAATCACTCATGGCCCGACTACGGTGCCAAAATAGAAAAGACCCCCAACATGCGACAAGGCCCTGAATCGATGACCCCAACTAGGCACCACTACTGATCATCGGGAAAGGAAACATAATAACGCTGAGAGTCCTCGTCGAACTCCCACTTGAGCTCGTACTCGTCACTTGGAGCGGAATCACCTGGACCTGCATCTGGAATTATAGTATCTGTGAGCCACAGGGACTCAGCAATCTCACACCCACGCGATCAAGACTATTTAAGCTTATAGGAATGGATAAGGCAAGTATATGTGGAGCTGCAGTAAGCGACTAGCATATGTGGTGGCTAACTTTTACGCAAAAGAGAGCGAGAAGAGGAGGCAAGGCGCGAGCGAGAATCTAGAGGAACAACCTGCGCAAGCATTACTCCAACACCGTGTCCACTTCCCGGACTCCGCCGAGAAGAGGCCATCACGGCAACACACTCAGTTGATTCATTTTAATTAAGTTTTAGTTCAAGTTATCTACAACCGGACATTAACAATTCCCATCTGCCCATAACCGCAGGTACGGCTTTCGAAAGTTCAATCCCTGCAGGGGGTCCCAACTTAGCCCATGACAAGCTCTCACGGTCAACGAAGGAATAGACCTCCTCCCATGACATTCCGATCAGACTCGGTATCTCGGTAACTCAAGACACTTCGACAGGGTAAAACAAGTCCAGCAACACCGCCCGAATGTGCCGACAAATCCCGATAGGAGCTACACATATCTCTTTCTCAGGGCACACTCAGATTGTCTAAACTTCCGGTAGGCCAGCCCAGAGTTGCCCCTGGTAGCCACCGGCGGCTGACGGTTTTGGACCAACACTCAGAGGAGCACTGGCCCGGGGGGGTTAAAATAAGATGACCCTTGAGTCTGCAGAACCCAAGAGAAAGAAAAGGCTAGGTGGCAAATGGTAAAACCAATGTTGGGCATTGCTGGAAAAGCTTTAATCAAGGCGAAATATCAAGGGGTTCCCATTATAACCCAACCGCGTAAGGAACGCAAAATCCGGGAACATAACACCGATATGACGGAAACTAGGGCGGCAAGAGTGGAACAAAACACTAGGCGAGAGGCCGAGCCTTCCACCCTTTACCAAGTATATAGATGCATTAAGATAACATAGCAATATAATGATATCCCAACAAGTAAATAAATGTTCCAACAAGGAACGGCTCCAATCTTCACCTGCAACTAACAACGCTATAAGAGGGGCTGAGCAAAGCGGTAACATAGCCAATCAACGGTTTGCTAGGACATGGTGGGTTAGAGGTTTGACATGGCAATTGGGAGGATGACAAGCAAAAGTTAGGCATCGTAGCATTGGCAAAGCAAGAGCGAGCAAACTAGCATAGCAAAGATAGTAGTGATATCGAGGGTATGATCATCTTGCCTGCACAGTTGTCAAAGTTGACTGGATCCTCACAAGCAAACTCAACGGGCTCCTCGGTAGCGAACTCGTCTCCCGGCTCTACCCAACAAGACAAACAAGCAACAAGGATACAATCAACCACGTGCAAGACCAAGCAATATGATGAAATGATGATATGCTATGCGGGATGCGATGCGGGATGCAAAATGCAAGATATGACAGGAAATGCATGAACCTGGCCTCAACTTGGAATTCCAAGGGTGCCACTGGATAGAGGGGATGAAATCTCTTGAAAACGATATAAAGATCATTGGAATCGGAGTTACGGTTTGGAAATGGCAAGCGTTTTAAGATATGACACCGGTCTGCGATTTACAGCAAGTAGGCATCTAAATGCAACGAAAAGAACATGCTACAGCCACCAAACATGACAAAAAAAATACATGGCAGTGATGTACACAAGATTCTTAACAAATCACTAGCACTGAGCCATAGGCAAATTAATCCATTAAGGGGTTCAAACAAGCATGGCAAAAATGAATATGCAAAACAGATTTCAGACTTATTGAAATTAACACTAGCCTGAAATTTCAGATCACGAAGCCCTCTTCGGAGCAGCAAAACAACATGATACATGACCTGAACATGACAAGTAAGAACATGGCATGGAGCTACTCAACAAGCTTAACAAAACACCCAAAGTGACCTAGGGCCAAAAGGGTTCACAAAATACTCCACCGAGCTCACGAACATAGCTCGAACACAATCAGTTTTCAGACTTAGTGAAAACTGGGACATGCAGAAATATAACTCACGAAGGCATGCAAACGAGCTCGATGCACTCACCATGGTGCAATTCACAGCAAGGCAATCATACATCCATTAAGAAGGCACAAAATACAAACTATACATGGCAAGAACAATGGCATAGCATGCACGGATCAACTACAACAACGCCGGCAAAATCGCAAACGAGTTGACGATCTGCCCAGATTCACCACGAAGCAAAAGTAGACCTCAATTGACTCAACCTAGAGCACTCCACATATGCAAACAAAGACATGGATGGATAGAGAATAACATAAATATCAAAACTCCCTTACTTATCATCCTCAAAAGAGGCACGGATCACTAGGAAACAAGCTGGAGATATAGCATCATGAACTACAATATCCCAGACTTAGTGAAAATCACCAAGTCCCTGAAATCAGCAATCTCAGGTACCTCTCTTCGCAAGCTTGCACAAGACAACACACACATCCTAAAAATGCATGGGTGGCACCTCTGGAAAGAAGACAAAATTCTTAACAAATCATCCCAAAGGGGCACAGGCATATCATGCACGAATTAAACATGGCAAAAATGACAAAAGTGCATGATGAACTAACGGATCTGCAATTTAACTCACGAAGCCTCCTTCTAACAGCATTTTGGGCAATAAGATGAACTCAAATGCAAATGATGCAATGGAATGAAATGATGTACATGTCGAGACGAAGATTTTGATATATCATATGCCCAAAACGGAGCTACGGATGCGGAGATATGAGCAGTCAAAGTAAGCATCATGAGCTAGGGTTCGGGGGAAAAAGTCAACCGCTCAAAAATCAGATCTGGATCCAGATCGGGATCCCGCGGGCACGGACTTCGAGGTCGTCGGACTTGGGCACTGTTCACGCCGGAGCTTCACCGGAGGCAGAGGAAGCAGCGGTCCGGCGAGGGCGAGGCGGCGGGCACGGGCGCCGAGGACGGAGGGGAGCGGCGGCGGGGTCGGCGAGGCGTGGCAGCGGCCGGCTCGGACGGGGGCGCGCGCCGGCGACGGAGATGCGGCGCGGCGGCGGCGGCTGCTCCGGCCGCCGGAGCCGGAACGGGCGGCGGCGCTGGAGGTGGAGAGGCGCGGGGGCGCTCGGGCCCGGGAGGCGGCGCGCGGGGGCCGGGCGCAGGCCAGGCGGGCCCGGCGGCGGCGATGTGGGCTCGGCCCACATGGCGCGCGCGGACTGGACGGGAGGCGGCGGCGGACGTTGTCCGGTCCGATCCGGACACGTCCGTCGGTGGCGGGGGTTGATCTGTTTTTTTTTTGGAGGAGGACGGGGAGGAAGACGAGATCCGAAATAGGGGGGTGTTTAAATAGGCATAAGTGGAGTTAGGAGAGTCCAAATGAGGTGCGGTTTTCGCCCACGCGATTGTGATCGAACGGCCGAGACGATGGAGCAGAGTTTGGTGGGTTTTGGGACAAATTTGGGGGGGGGGGTTGGGCTGCAACACACACGAGGCCTTCTCGGTCCCTCGGTTAATCGTAGGAGTGTCAAACGAAGTCCAAATGACCCGAAACTTGGCAGGCGGTCTACCGGTAGTAAACCAAGGCCGCATGGCAAGTCTCGGTCCAGTCCGGAAATGTTTGAACCCCACACACAAAAGAAAGCTAGAAATGGCCACCGGAGGAGAACGAAGCGCCGGAATGCAAAACGGACAACGGGGAAAATGCTCGGATGCATGAGATGAACATGTATGCAAATGCAATGCACGAGATGACATGATATGAGATGCACGAAAAAGAAAACAACACATGGAGACAAAGACCCGAACCCGAGAAATAAATATAACTTAACACCGGAAACGACAAGAGTTGGAGTACAAATTGGGAAAGTTACACCCGGGGTGTTACATACAACCATCAAGAATACATGGCATAGAAGCTATACATGGCAAGAACAATAACATAGCATGCACGGATCAATAGCAACATCCTTGGCAAAATCGCTAAACATGTCAACAATCTGCCAGGATCATTTTATAGCAAAAGTAGAGCTCAATTGACTCAAGCTAGGGTGCTCCATAAATGCAAAAAAAAGAAATGGATGGATAGAGAACCACAATATAAACAAAACAACCTTACTGATCATCCTCAAAAGAGGCACGGATCACTAGGAAACAACATGAACATAAGGCATAACGACAAAATCAGGACAAGGACTTAGTGAAATTCTAAGTCCCTGGAATCAGCATTACCGATTACGCTACTTTGCAAGCTTGTGCTAGTCACCACAAATATCACAAAAATACATGGCATACACCCCTGTAAAGATGGCATGGCATAGAACAAAACACATGTAGAGCTCAGGATCATAGCATGCACACATTAATCATGGAAAAAATGACAAAATGCCATTTGCTAAAACAGATCTGACAAATTCATCACATAGCCCTCTTCCAACAGCATTTCGGGCATCAAGATGAGCTCAAATGAAAATGATGCAATGGTATGAAATGATGTACTTGTCGAGAAGAACATTTTGATATGCTACACGCACGAATCGGAGTAATGGGTGATGAGTTATGATGCGATGAAAATCCCAAAAAAATACTGGGGGAAAAAGGACTTAGACGAATTTTACCCTCTCAGAATCAGATCTAGGGTTGACTTGCACGTGGTTCGAGGTTCGCCGGAATGTGTCGCCGGAAATATGCAGCGGCGGCCGGAGTTCATCGGGGTTGACGCCGGAGTGGGGGAGGACGACGGAGGAGGCCGGAGAGGAGGAAGGAGACCCCGGGGAGGCCGGTTCCGGTCGGATCCGGCACCGACAGAGGCAAGGCGCGGCGCGGCGGCGGAAGGCGACCGGCGGAGGTCGGCTCCGGCGATGCTTCGGTGACCGGCGAGGTCGACAGGAGGCGGGGTCGCGCGGGAACGACGACGATGCCCGACGCGAGTGGCCGAGCGGCTCGGGCGAGCAGGGAACCGAGCTCGGGCGGCGGGGTTGGCCGGGAGGAGGGCCGGAGCTCCTTGGGCGGTGGCGGAGCGAGGTCAGCGACGAACGCGGTGGCCGGCACCGGCGCACGGCGGCGGAGACGAGGCGGCGAGGCTCGCTGCAGGCGGCGGGGGCTCGGGCCGCAGCGGGCGAGCGGTGGCGGCGCGTGGGCCTGCGTGGGCCCGCGATGGGCTCCACAGGCCGCGGTGAAGTGGGGCGGTGTGGGCGCTGAGGTGGCGGGCGCCGATTGTCTGGGGCGGCGGGGAAGGGTGACGTGTCATGACAGGATTGGTGGAGGTGAGGTGGAAGGCGCGGTGGACACATCCGGCAGCGGGAAGAAATGTCCGGCGGCGATGAGGGAGTTGGATCTAGGGTTTGTACCGCGAATATTTCAGAGGGGATCACATATATATAGGTAGAGGGAGCTAGGAGAGTCCAAATGAGGTGCGGTTTTCAGCAACGCGGTCGTGATCGAACGACCGAGATTATGGAGGGGGTTTTGGTGGGTTTTGGGCCACTTAGAAGGGGTGTTGGGCTGCAACACACACGAGGCCTTTTCGGTCCCTCGGTTAACCGTTGGAGCATCAAACGAAGTCCAAATGGCACGAAACTTGACAGGCGGTCTACCCGTAGTAAACCAAGGCTGCATGACAAGTCTCGGTCCAACCCGAAAACGTTTAACACCCGCACACAAAAAGAGGTAGAAAGGGACACCGGGTGACATAGTAGCTCCGCATTGCAAAACGGACAATGGGGAAAAGGCTCGGATGCATGAGACAAACGTGTATGCAAATAAAAGGCACATGATGACATGATATGCAATGCATGACACGCAAGCACATGACAAGGCAACAACAACGAATAACTGGAGGACACCTGGCACATCGGTCTCGGGGCGTTACAACAGCCCCGCCCTCTAGCCTTTAAAAAATGTATACATTTGTACAGTAGTAGTATCGATGGATTGCGCCATGGAGCAAAACTAACAAGATGAAATTAAAGAAAAAAGGTGGTACATATAGAGAGCGCTCGTCGCCAAATTATGCATATACTATATGACACTACCCACTATGAAGGTACTAGTAACATAGACTAGTAACTAGTCTATGTTACTCTCCACTATGACGAGCCAAAGTCGAGGCGCGGATACGAATGAGGGCCTGGTTGTGTCTATACTTGGACAACTCACCCGACTGCATGCGCACTAGGCAGACGAAGCTCGTGTCGTGTTGGTGCCGTGTGCGGCCCGCACATTAACCAAAACCTCGCGCCTCCATCTTAGCCTTTGCATTTTAAACTTCTCAATCTCAAGGCCAAGGAGCAACATGAAACCTATGATAGAGCCAATCGGATGGTTGAGAACACTACAATTCGTAGCTACAGATGCGTGTGTGAGAGAGGATGAGTGCGTGCGTGCACCTCTTCTCATAGTACAAGTGTATGTGGGTGGCATCGACCTAGGGAGCAGTGATGGTGCGTGCGAGAAGTCCCGAGAGATAGATGTAATGCGTCTGAAAAAAAGACTAGTCTATAGCTCGCCATGAGGCTATTCCTGTCGAACGCCAAGCGTAAGATATGTATCCGACGTTGCCAGTTTTTGCACGTACACAACAGTAGAAAAAGAACTAGTATCATGGCATATGCTACACCATGACCGAGAGAACGTGTCGATGTTACACCATCCGAGAATAGTCCCGCACTTCGAAACTAGAACCGTCAATAAATTTTGAGCGTGTCTCATCACATTCCAAATTACTACTACTACCATGCTATATTTAATTGCAAACCTGTTCACACCAATCACAACCTAAACAGTTTCCCACTTAGGAGCGTATTAGTAGTACTCGGTTATAAATACTACTATGCTAAGATGACTGCACATTCCTCCACAAAAAACAATCAAGTCAATCAAGCCATAGCCAGCGTGAGTTCTGGGTCGAGAGATTTCCACCAAGGAGAGGTGAGCATGGAAGAGGAAGCACGAGAGATGTCCCGCCTCGCTGCGAAAGCAGCCGACATGTCCAGCCACGCAGTAGTAGCAGCACATAGGCCCCGTCGCGCCACCGAAGCAGCACGGAGGTCCCGCTGTGCCATCGATGTAGCACACTGGTCCGGCCACGCCGCGGAAGCAACAGAGATGTCCCGCCGCGCCACCAAAGCAGCACAGAGGTACCGCCACGCCGCAGCGGCCTGGGAAAATTTCATGCGGGCAGGCGAGGACTCTTATAGGCGCATGCATGCGATGGTCCATAGACGGATGGATCAGATCTCCGGTTGGGTGAGGTTGCGGGACGAGGCTACCGCGTCATCCGGCAACTAGGGGAGGGCAATGCGAAGCTCCGGGGCGAGCGCGACCTGCTAATGGTGAAGATCGCCAGAAGGGCGAAGCAGGAGGAGGAGACCGCTGCCTTGTTGCAGAGGACGGGCATCATCATCAAGAACCTTATGGACGAGAATGCCATGCTCCGCATCGAGCGCAACAGGCTGGTGGAGGAATCCATGGATGCTGCCAAGCAACGTATTAATGACATGAAACTGATGAAAGAGATCATCGCCCGCCGCGAGAACTAGTCCCTGCGACCTATAGCGCATAAAGAAAGTAGAGATCAGCGAGCCAGATCGTTGTATGCGTCTTCCTTCTTCTTTTTCCCTTGTGTATTTGGGGCGTAGACGCATGTCGATTTTTTAATTATCTTCCTAATTATGTAAGACAATTATTATCCACTCTAGTTGTCCTTATATATATTCATCAGTCTTGCTATAAGTCGCAGTAGATGCTATATAGGTCCGTCGGATCTTACATCAAGATCCGTGCAAAATTTTCTTTTTAGATTTTCTTTTTTCTCTCTTAAATCTCAGTCGAGTGAGACATTGCCACACCATTAAACAGAGGCTCGGGCGCCATTAATGGAGACCTTGGGAGAGAGGTGGACGGCAGATGAAGGTCAAAGGGCTCGCATGCCTCCCGTACTCAAATAGCTACCCTGCATGGTGCCTCCTAGCTAATAAAAAAGGGGACGCATGGTGACACGTAAATGGTAAATAGAACGCCCATGGTTTCAATAATACTTGTGTTTCCGATTGTAACGTGATAGCACTTGTTCCAAAATGACTTTGTTGATTGTTAATGTGTGCGCCTTCGCAAATCGGACAGCAAAATTACCACAGCATGTTGGTGCCATGTCATGACACCAAGCCAAGTTTCATGATTTTCATGCGTGTTTCGGATTTACAGGAATTAAAAAACCAAGTTTCTCAATGTTTCCAGCTGAGCCATGACGCCCAGATGTTTGAATTCCATTCCCATTTCTGGCATGGGACCTAGAAAATTACAAGAGGACACACATGTGATTTTTCAACCAACTTTGGTGCACTGGGGCATGTGCTTGCATTTAAAATTTGAATTATGCACACAAAGGTGACACGTTCCCTCTCAGAACCACGAGCCTTCTTGAGAGAAGCTTCGGTTTGCAAGAAACTTATACCAAAACTTGTTCCTATTCTGCATTTTTTTACCACAGCATGGTAGTACCATGACATTACACCATGCCAAGTTTCATGATTTTCAGGCGTGTTTTGGATTTACAAGAATTTTAAAACCAAGCTTCTCAATGTTCTCGGCGGAACCACGACACTAGACATTGTTAAGTTAGATGTTTGCTCAGAAATGCCATTAGACATTGTTATTTTCATGTCAAACCCGTTGAACATGTTACATGACAAAAATAAGCCGATTCTCACAATGATAATTTCATGGTGTCCAGCACAACACACCCCTCAAATAAAACTAAGCACCCTAGAATTCTTTGACAAAACTAAGCACCCTGAAATTCTTTGACAACTAAACTGCTGGCTATATGATGTTGGCCATATATATTGTACGTATATAATGTGAAGAAATGAGTGGTAGTACTATACCAACTAAAAGATGAAATGTACGAAATATAACGAGAAGAAACATAACATAGTTCTGTTGGGGGCTCAGCACAACACACCCCTCAAATAAAACTAAGCATAGTAGAAATTAAACTAAGAAACTAATCTGGTAGACACTACATTAGAACCACCATGAGTAACGACACTGCCACCTTACTCGGAGTCCTCGTCAACGTCCTCGACTTCGTCCTTGTCCCTCTTCCTCTTGGGCGATACTTCTTTGCTTGAACCGCACACTTGGCTCTTGCTCTTCATCCAACCCTTGTAGATATTGAAATAAAGGTAGCCATCCATTGCAGCGTAGTGGATGTGGTATATATCTAGTACAGTCCACTGCCATGCACGATGAAACGTGTGTGGAGGTTTCTTCAACTCACTGTACGAAGGATGAACCATGGCTCCTGTCAGGGTCAGCATTGAAGGCTGATCAAGGGAGGGCACCAGCCCTTCCTTCTGGAGGTCGAAGGGGTCACCTACAACGAGGCCTATTCGACCCAGGATTTCCTTGTCGTTCCTAAAGTCTACAGTAACAAATTTGACTTGGCCGCCCTTGAGGAACTTCTTAAATTCCTCGCACTCAACGCCGGCATGGCATATGTGGTAGACCAAGCATAAGTCATGCACGCAAACCTGGATCACGGCGGGCTTCTTCTTCTCTGCCTTCTTTAGATTCTTCTCGCTTCCCAGGACTGTGGTGTACTCAACATCTAGCCCAGCGACCCACTCATCATTTGAGTTTTCAAACATGTGTTTGAAGCGAGCAAGGCATTCTTTCACCGTTGCGAAAGAACGGGTGTAGATGACGTCGAACTCATCGTCGGTGATGGTTCTAACCATGTACTCACCGCCGATCATGGAGATTTGGGACGCCATGGATTTGGGAGGAGGGTTAGGATTAGTGGAACTGTCGTAATGTGAAAGGACGGGACGACTAGGAGCGGTTTATCGATTGTAAAAATGTCGAGTGGGGGGCGCATGCGAATGGCAGGGTGGTGGCTTGCCTGGTGGATAAATGGATTCATGCACAGTACTATGGGGGCTCAATTAGATGTCATGTCTACTGGATGTCCAATTAAATGGCTTTCGATGTCATGTCAAGCGTCGGGAAAATTACAGGTGATACGAAACTTTCCATTCTCCCATGATACGGGCTTCCGAGAGCCCTTGGATCTGAGATCGAACGGTTGCATGGCGTGATTCCGGACCTATGGGTGAATATCCTATCCTGGAGGGTTATTCTGCAAATTTTCAGCAACTTAGCATGCGACCGTTCAATCTCAAATCCAAGGGCTGCCAGCAGCCCGTATCATGGTCGCGCCTACCACGACCGTTGCCTCTCTCGCGCGGTCGCGCCCTTGGAGATTTAACACGATGCGTTAGGCTATCTAATGTTGGCATGTCATACATAGTCATCACTTAGTCACTCATACAACAAGGTTGGCTATAAGGTTGGCTATAAGAGTATTTTTTGTTTACTTCTCTCTATCTCTTTCTTCGTAGTATTTATTGCATTTGCCAAGGAGTGACCTCTTTCAATGAAATGGTGCTTAGATGAGGTGCTATGGGCATTAAATGGCTTAGCAACTCAAGTCCCCAATGCATAGGTGCTTAGTTTTTTGTTGCTAAGTTTGCTTCGTCTAGGTACACACGCTTATCACCGTTTCTTCCTGGGGTCACCAAACTAGTCTCTCTCTTCTAAATTAACTTGCCACATCAGACTTTATGCCTATGTGGCAGGCTTAGCACCTGTAGGATCAAGTACAATAGTGTGCTATAAGCCCGCTTTACATGACATTTTTGCATATGTGGGGGAAAGAGGCGAGGAAAAAGTGGAGGAGTGGGCTCTCAAGCAAGAGCCAGCCTCTACATGGTGGAGCATCGGGAGAGGCACCTTTATGGAGGTGGTCAGGAATCGGGAGACTCACCTCGGTCGTAGCACCGCAGTTAAAATGATAATGGCAAGTCAAATCACCGGGCCCCACCTGTCCAGTAGTAACTAATTGTCAAATCACAGAGCCCTATGTTTGCAGCAGCCTACTCCCTCATCTTCTCGCATCTCTATCGAACCGACTAGGCGGAACTGCCCCGCCTACCGTGCGGGAAAAGCCCTGCCCTCGATTTTTAAATAGTACAGTATACTAATTTTGTATCCATGGATTGCGCCATGGAGCAAAGCCTCAAGAAAACAGTGGTACACATGTACGGAGTATATAGCACGCCCGTCGTGTTCGCGTCGCACCCCAGACGGTCGGTCGGTCTGGCACGCCGCTCTCCAAATGGAACGCGTGTCATATTGTGTTTGCACACACATGTGGGGCCGCAATTGAGAACCAACCATAGGCACACTCCCTGGCCCCGCAAGTCGGGTGAGTTAATAGAAGAGAGAGACGAGCGATAGTACTACTAGAGAAGTGTTGTAGGAGTACGTACGTTGGTACCTGGATGATCCCTGCAAGACACAGAAGATCAGTTCGTCCATGCATGTGACCAGACTCCAGCAGACACGCCTGGATTGGCTATTGTCTACATATTGTGCAGGCTGTGTTGTACAGGGTTGTAGTTCTGGTGAGAAATCTAAAAAAGGTTTCTTGTCATCTTGCAAAATTAGGTGTCATGTGCTTCGGATCACTGCGAGGGTTAAACAGCGACAACTGAGTTGGGCTAGTCATTGGGGGCACATGCATGAAGACTACTCGGTTGCCATCTAGGTCAAGCCGACTATGTTAATTAGGACATCTTTCGATGGACCCCTTTTCTACGAGTTTATCTTTAATTTGAGCTTTGATCCTCGTCTAGTTTGTCCGTCGGGATTCATCTTGTCTCCTTTGGGAAGTGAGGTTATGATTTCTTGTCATGTGGCATTTTTTCGTGTTATATGTTATAATCCGGTGCTTCAGATCAAAATGAAGACAACTGCGCCTCCGGGGCACGTGCATGAAGACTTCTCAACAATCATTGCCGAGGTCAAGCCGGCTCCGGCCGGTAGACAAAAGAAAACTAGTACTCCACTATATAGGTAGGAGCCTCCGCGCTTGCTTGCTAGTGTTGCTCTCTTCACAATGTCTCGTACTCTCCAGATCTAAACACGACAGCGGTGTCCACACACACACACTCTCTCTCTACTCATCGCGGTCACAGAACTAGCCAGATCCTCCCCGCCGGGGAAGGTGAGAAGGTGCAATGTTCACGTGGTCGTCCTCGGCGACGGCTCTTACCCACTGCCGGTGCGTCCAGATCAGTGTGCCTTGCAGTTCTCTCCCAAGCATCGCTGGCGAGGGAGGGCCTCCCACCCATTCTTCCTCGCTGCCGTGGTGTGGGCAGATCCGGCCTCCCGCCGCCCACCTAGCGACATCCCGGCAACCCTCAGGTATAACTTCCTTCAAAACCGGCCTTGCTCTACTTCCCGAGCTCCTGACGTCGCTGCATTTGTATCTTTTACTATTTCTCAGGCCCCCTCGTAGATAGGATCTATCAGCTGTTCGAAAACCACCTATTTTTTTACTATTAAGAGGTAAAACTAGTTCATGCACTCGAATCTAGTACTACTTGGTTCAAACAAGGAAGAAAGGGGTGGGGTGGGGGAAGATTTGTTACCTAAATCTAGGACTTGGTCGAAAGAGGAAATAATGGGTGCGAAAAGTAGCAGAGACTGGCTATCCAACTGGTCTCTAGGTCTAATAGGGAAATAAAGGGAACGCAGTACAAACTCAATATAAACCCGATCTATTGGTTGAAAAAGGAAAGGAAGTAGGGACTAGGGGACAAGTCAACAGAGTAAGTCCAGCACTAGATTTGCTAGCCTCACACAGTATAAGGTGGCTATATACCGAACAAAAATGGGACCAACCCAGATATCCTCTTCTGATGTTTGTTGCCCTGAGCCGCTCTTATGTAAGGCCACTGGTAAAATGTAGCAGTCGCACTGTTAAAAGTAAGGACATGTTAAACCAATGTTGTTTTCAATGTAATGCCTCCAGTAATATGAATCAATGGCACTTTTTTCATGTCCTGCTAAATTTCCCATTAAGGTAAGTTGCTTCTTTTCGTTAGAGATGCAACTGTCCTGGTCCGCCTACTCTCTCGTGCCCAAATACTGACTCTGTAGCAGCTGTTAATGTAATGTTGCTAGTAAAATGAAGCAATGGCACCATTCAAGTAATGTCATGTTTAACGGTTGTCATAGTTAATCCTAATGCCCACACTAATATCTAGCAATGCTGCTAGAAATTGCTACTGTCCTTGTACGATAGCCATTCAGATAAGGAACATGCTTTTTTCATTTGATGCATGTTTCATCACTTGTTAGTCACCCTCCTTTCCACCTTTTTTGTGCAAACAGAGATATACATTTCACGCTTGATCTTAGTTGAACTGCACAAATGATATCCAAATTATAGTTGAACATTCCAGGAGCTTCATGACCAACCTTGATGTTGCTCAATTTTATTGCAACTAATGAAGAAGAAGCTCTGTGGGTTTTGTTTTCTGATGGAAATGGAACCGGGGCTGGAGCCCTTTTCTTAAAAAAGAAGAAGAAGAAGAAGAAGAAGAAGAAGAAGAAGAAGAAGAAGAAGAAGAAGAAGAAGAAGAAGAAGAAGAAGAAGAAGTTGCTAGCTCATGGGACATTGCTTCATTTTAGGTGAACTGCACCAAAAGGTCCCATGAATTGAATCATCCATGTTGGTGACTGGTGTCATCCCTTCTACGATGGCGTTGACTGTAGATATGGTTCCCATCATGAGGTATGTTCCTTTTTGGTCTGATTGTTTGCCAAAGATCATGCACGTTGATCCCGCTCTTGTGCTACTATGTTGGCACTGCCATGATAAAGCAGTAATGTTATTATTTTGCACCTTAATCTAGTGGCACTATTAATTTGAGGCAATGTTTTGGCACCGCTAGTGCCATTGTTTTTTTATATACCGAAAGAGGGGGCTCCCTCCGATTTCATTAAAGAAACCCAAGCATAGAGAACCATTATCCGACAACATCTCAATGTAAATGGGCAGTTATGCAACTACTACTAGAACGGACTGAGTACTAGCAGTAGACAAGTTCGCCACATAAGCTAGGCAGGTAGGGGGACGCAGCACCAGCTCAACCAAGTTTGGATTACAACCCAAATGCTACCACAGAAACATCAGGGGGAAGATAGGGACTGAAAGAGCCAGCTTCAGCATCCCAGTCTAAGCACCCCCTGCCTTCATCCTTGCGACGCACAGCACACCTCATTTGCCACCTGCTCGACCCTAGTGTCACTGATAAAATGAAGTAATAATACAGTTAAATAGAGCGAGTGTCCTCTCTATCATTTCATTTCCAATGTAGATAAAGAAAGTGCTTCTCTTTATTAATGTATGTTTCATCAACTAGTCCCATTGTTAATGTTTAAGCGTTTTTGCAAACTGGGGTGCTTAATTTTAGTTGATCTGCACAAAAATAGAGATTTGAATGTCTCAAGGCCCCTCCTTGTACTCCCGCTGTACACTGATGTTCATCACTCGCACAAGGTGTATCGGGGAGACTTGGGATGATTTCGAGTATGAGGCGTGGCGTATCGTATGAGGCGTCGCAGGGCCCATCTCGCCCTCGCAGCATGGCATACTATGACACTATCGCAATATTTTCTTCTATTTATTTTGCGTGTTTCATCAACTAGTGCCACTATAATGTAATCACGCTTTTTCATTATCTGTGCAAACAGGGTTATTCAACTGCATTTTGGTGGAACTGCACAAATGTACGGATGGAACCGGCACATATGCAGAGTGCGAGGTGTGCCAAGTAAAAATTACCGACACCAACCATGCTCCATGCACGCATTGGCATCCACCACCACCAGTGGGATGTGTGGCACTCCCTATGGACGGATCTTTCTCAGCAGCAAATCCTCTAACCAAATACTAGTAGCTTATATTGGCAGTTTTCTAGGGAGTACTCTTTTCTGAAAGAAGCACCAATCTATTTTTTTCTTTATTTGTACACAGTGTCACAACTTTGACCCAAAGGTCCAGAGCTATTTAAGGGTGATTGGCGCAGTACTCGGAGACTGATTGTAAGCATGATTTTCATTAGCTGTCACACTGATTGTAAGCATGAGCAGGTGGAAGATTAGGTTAGTGCGAAGCTTACCTTAAACCGTACCACCGCCATTGAAACGAGGTGAGCGTCGAGGGAACCGTGGAGAACGGTGGGGAAGCGACGTCGCACCATCCGGCCTCCTCTTGCGGTGGGAGAACGAATACTCCTGTGGCTCTGGTTGGCTCTGCACCCTCACGAATGGCACACCGTACTCGATCGATTTGTTATCCTCTGGGTGCTCGACCTTCGACCTGTACGCCCACCACCTCTGCCTGACTTTCGCCTCGGGCGAATCTGTCGGCTCCATCGCCCAGAGGAGATACTCGATGAACTCGAAGGACTGCGGCGTGACTACCGCCGAGGAGTACATGTACATCACCGCCCTCATTGCCGTTGTCTCGCTCTTTCGCATACATTGCCACATGGCCCTCACCGTCCTCGAAATCTCCCACTCATTGTCAAACCAAGTAAGGATCTCCTTCAACCTAGCTAACTTTGCCTGGTCGCCGTCGGCGATCTGCCTGATTCGTTGCTGCATCCTCTCCATAAATGTCCTTCTGAGTGGTCCGGTGCTAGCTTTGGAAGATGGAGGAGAGATGGTCGTCTTGCAATAGAGAAGAGGGAGAGGCGAGACGGTGGTTTTGGAATGGAAATGATGGAGAAGAGAGGATAGGAGGTGGTTTTGCAATGGAGAAGAGGGAGAGGCGACACGGTGGTTTTGGAATGGAGATGATGGAGAGGAGAGGAGGCGGTTTTGCAATGGAGAAGAAGGAGAGGTGAGACGGTGGTTTTTAAATGGATATGATGGAGAGGAGAGGAGGTGGTTTTGCAATGGATAAGAGGGAGAGGAGCGTGCGGCGGCGATTTAGGATTGGATGGGAGGGCCGACACGCTGTGACTGGATCAAAATCAAAATCAATTTACCCTTCAATTAAGAAAGCGACCCCACATTAACTAGTCTCCCTTTTATTCTGGGTCATAATTGACCATCATTTTCGCAAATAAAATATATGTCATACATTGCAAAAATAATATAATTTGAATGTACATTTAGATACGAACCAAATGATACAATTTTTGGTGACATGCATTCACATTTTGCTTGTCAAATACAGTACGTGGTCAAACTTTGACCCAAAATACGTAAAACAAAAAATACTTCCAAGACCAGCGCCGCTCTTCCGCTCTTCTCCTCTTAAACCACCGCCGCTCCTCTCCTGTTCCAATCTAAATCCAGTGCCGCTCCTCTCCTCTTCCATTTGAAAACCACCGCCCCTCCTCTCTTATTCCAATCCAAAACCAGCGTCGCTCCTCTCCCGTTCTAATCCAAAACCAGCGCTGCTCCTCTCCTCTTCCATTCAAAAACCACCGCCAGCGAGTGAAGGTGCTATGGAGAAGTAGATCGATGGAGGAGTACAACCGATACGTGAGGATCACAGACGGCGACCCTGTGAAGCTAGCTAGGATGTTGGAGATAAAGTCTTGGTTTGACAACAAGGACCAACTAGCGGCGACGGCGACATCCATGGCCAAATATCTGCAACAGAGCGAAAAGGCGGCGATACACCCAGAGGGAGTCATGCGGGAGTACATAGAGCTGCTCCTATGGGCCATGGAGCAAACAGATTCATCGAATCCGATCATGAGGGAGCGGTGGTGGGAGTATCGATCCCAGATGGAGCATCCACCAGAGATTGAAGGATCAAGCATCTACAGGGTGCCGTTTGTGAGGGTGCCGTGCCAGAGCGAGCCGGTGGAGTCTTCGCCGACCGAACCCAACTGAAGAGGAGAAAAACAGTTGGCCCGACGATGCTTCCCCGCCATCCTCTCCCTCGCCGTTCACATCGTCTTACGGGGCGGCTGTCTGCCGCCGAGGAATAGGAGGGACTGCCCCCCATCCCAATAGTCGGGCAGGTTGTGAATTGTCAGGAGGAGCTTAGGGTTGTCAGTATTTGCAGGTTGTGAATTGTGTTTTGTATTGTGTATTTTGAGAGTACTTTCATATATGAATGTCTTTTGAATTTCATATTTTCAGTATTGAGCATATGAAGTATTTTATGAATTCTAGAGATCTATTTTTAGCACCTAAAAAATGTAGTTTCATAGGAGTATAAAAGTGCAGACAATGTGATTCTCAGAGAAGAAACTGCAAGTTTCAGTTTCAGATAAGAAACTCCAAGTTCAGTTTCAGATAAGAAACTGCAACTTTCAGAGGCAGAGCATTTATATTAACACGGTCTTTTCAAACAGTGTTAACATCATGTTGGAAGTTTTATTCATGGTCGAAACTGGAACTACCAGCCAGTTAACATCATGTTGATCAACATTCATGCATAGCACATCTTCATATGAGGCACAGTCAAAAAAATATGCTATTTTCAAAATGCCCACAAAATGTCGAGTGTGCGAAAAACAGAGGAAATGAGGGACGAAGTTTTGTCAAGTGTTGGACGTGGTGTGCGTAGATGACAATTGGGACCCACATGTCAATAAAGGCAGAGGCAAAAATTTTGGAGATATTTTCTCTGCACAGGTGGAATCGAACCCGGGCGGAACAGCTGTCGGGTAGTGTCACTCGGCCACTAGGCTAGTTTAGTTGTTTCGTTACTAATAAGGCACTTCCTTAGGTGGTCGGATCCCCTCCTGCGCCTTTGTGCACTCGTCGCGACGCCGCTGCCTGCCGTTGTGAACATGCTGAACAAACGAGAGGAATCTGGAGAGGACTGTACGTGGAGAGGCGGACAGTCGGGACCCACCAGGTCTATGGCCGTACACAAGCAAGTGCCTCATCGAAAAAATACTTCCTCCTAATGCTATACTGACGTTGGGGCCCACGGGTTTGTCAACATAGTTACATTTTTTTAGGTGCTTCAACGTAGTTGCTATAGGAGATAAATTCACAACGAAGTTGGGGAGCTGGCAGGTATCATTTATTATCACTGGGGCAGCAAGTATCAGCTGGGTTTTGGGCTGCCCCGTCTAGGCTTTCTTTTTTAACATGCGCAACCCACGACCTCGGATGGGAGGTCCATAGGCATGTTTGTATTTTCTTGAGGGCCGTCATGTATCGACCGGCCTATAGACCTCCCATCCGAGGTTTTATTTTTCCTGAAACATCGGCAGCCCAATTTTTTTTAAGAAAACACAGAGGTCTGTTCTATTTTTCTATATAAGAATAGGAACGCCTGGTCCAACTTATGTTTCCCTTCTAACTATATTATATATATTTAAATTATTTTATATGTTATTATATATTATTGTTATTGTCATCATATATTTAACAGATACTTACATATGTAAGAAAACTATATCCCACATCTTATTAACTTATAAAAATAATTTCTTAACAATAAAATCCTGGATTTTTTTGGCAACGAAAATCCTGATGATTGTGTACAAAAGCTTGGTAAGATTTAAGGACCAATTTAATAATAAATCACTTATTATTTATATATATAACAAAATGTTCAGCCCCTGTTTATTTTTTGATAACATTGTTGCGCCCACCCCAACATTATAATTAGAATCAGCCCAGCAAAATCGTGTATTTCGGGAAAATGCAAATGGCCTGTAATTTTTTAGGAAATATATAAATGGGCGGCATGGACGCTACATTATTTGTTCACCCAGCCCAGTTAATGGATTGTAATTCAAAAAAAAGATCAAATTGACTGTAAATTCTACCCCGCAAAAAAGACTGTAAATTCTGAAAAAATGGGTTGAATACGTGCCACATTTTTGGAGGCTAGAATGTGGGCCAATAGGCCGAAGCCAATGCAAGTCGTTGTCAACTTAGTCACAAATGATTCTGACATCGTTAGCCGTTGGATTTACATCCAACGACCGGCATCCATCTTCAATCTCTTGTCTTCTTCCTCCAGCGCCGCCGGGACCACCTGCTCCCGCCTCCTGCTGCTAGCAGCTCTGCTTAGCACGCTTCATTGTGAAGCGCTACTCCACCGTTGGCCAGGCCATCCCTCCACCCATCCACACCTCATGTTCTTCTCCACTGACTGCCGAACCACACCGCACCAGAACCTGTTAACCCTCATACACCTCTCCGTCTGCGACTCTACTCCCGCATCTTCCCATCTCCGGCTCGTTGCTGTCCGAGGCCTCGCCATCGTCCACCACCTTGGATGTGCTTGGCGCGGAGTGGTCAACGTGGTCAAAGAACGACACCATCAGAAGTAGACTGTGCGTGGAGAGGCTAATGGCTGGGTCCAAGGCCGCACGCAAGGAAATGCCTCCTTATTATGCACACAATAATGATTCATCCACCTGACAGCTGGGACCCACCACTGACAGGTCGGACCCACCAGCTATATCTTCGCACGCAAGGAAGTGCCTCCTTATTACGCACAAAAAATGAATACCCCCCTGCTAGCTGGGACCCACAATAGTGGGAGGATGACTTGTGGGCCAACTAAGTTGACGGGGACGGAGGGCTTTGTCAACTTAGTCAATATGAACGATTCCAGCTCCAGTGACCGTACGATGTCCATCCAACGGCCGTAGTGCTTCTTCGACCTCTGGTCTTCTTGCTCCAACCGCTCAAACCAGCGCCGGTCGTGCCTCATGCTCCTGCCTCCCGTGGCTGGCTACGATGCCGCGGAGGCCTCACCGCCCCCTACTACTCCCACCGCTGGCCAGGCCATCCCTCTACTCACCCACACCCCCTGTTATTCTGCGGCGACAGCAGCCTCACACCGCAGCAAACCAGTGAACCCTCATACTCCTCTACACGTGGGCATCCATTGTCGCGTCTTCCCCGGCTCGGCGTCGTCCCCTTCCTAGGACTCGCTGTCGTCCACCTCCCTGTTGCTCTCGGCGCGGTGTGGTCAACGTGGTCAAGGAACGGCTTCCATCGGACATGGACTGTACGTGAAGAGACTGATAGCTGGGTCCACGGCCGCAGCAAGGAAGTGCCTCCTTATTACGCAGAAAATAATGATTCCTCCACCTGACAGCAGGGACCCACCGAACGGGCAACCGTATTTCCGAAAATAACGTTTCCCCCTAACTGCTGGGACCTACCAGCGACATCTTCGCACGCAAGGAAGTGCGTCCAGGCAAAAAAAAACGATTCGCCCCCCTAACTGCTGGGACCCACCAGCTACATCTTCGCATGCAAGGAAGTGCCTGACAGTTGGGACCCACCTGGTCGAAGCGTACGTGGCGTTGTCATTCTGGTCGCGAACGTGTACGTACATATTGGTCCATGTAGAGGCGTGCACGTGTCGTAGTAGAGGCGCGCATGTAGCATGTACATGTATGTACAACGACCAGTGTGCAAGAAAGAAAATACGGCCACGTATGTACATACGGGAAGGGTCTCGAACGCCTACTCGCGTATACGTATGGCCAGGGCTCGTGTACATGGCTGGGTCAGAATGGAGAAACAGCGTCGTCGTCGTGTTCATGGGGAGCCAGCCGGCTGGGTCGGAACGGAATGCGTCATTGTGTTCATCGGGAGGGCTTGGATGGAACAGCCGATGGAAACGAGGCCTGGCGTACCGCAGAACGGAGGAAACAGCCTTGTGTTCGACCGGCCACGGTCGAAACGGGATCCTGTTCATCGGGAGGGGTCTGGTGTACCGCAAAACGGAGGAAACAGACCTCCTACGGTCGAAACGGAGGTCCCGTTCATCGGGAGAGGTGTGGCATACCGCAAAACGGAGAAAACGGACTTGTGTTGGAGCGCTACGGTCAAAACGGGGGTCCTGTTTATCAAGAGGGGTGTGGCGTACCGCAAAACGGGACTCCACGGGATACTGTTCATCTCCACCGTCGACCTCCTCCAGCCTCCACGGGCTACTATTCATCCACCGTCGACCTCCTCCAGCCTCCACCTGCGACTGTTCATCCACGGGCTCCTGTTCATCCAGCCTCTACCACGCGCTACTCCACCGGCTACTATTCAACCAGCCCTCTCCACGGGCTCCTGTTCAACCACCCCTCCACGGTGTACTGTTCATCCATCCCTCCACCGTCTACTGTTCATCCAGCCCTCCATGGGTTCGTCCTGTTCATCCAGCCCTCCACAGGGTCCTGTTCATCCAGCCCCAACCGGCTCGATCGATCGGGGTCCTGTTCATCCAGAGGCAACACCACGGGGTCCTGTTCATCCACCCCCACCAGGAACTGTTCATCCACCCCCCCAGCAACGCTCACTGTTCATCCAAAGGCAGCATCAATCAGCTTCAGTTAGCAGCAGTAGCGAAGGAATCGCTCGATCAGGTTCAGTTAACAGCCATCGATCGATCGCTCGGGTTCAGTAACACATAGCTGATACGTCTCCAATGTATCTATAATTTTTGATTGCTCCATGCTATATTATCTACTCATTTGGATGTTTATGGGCTTCATTATACACTTTTATATCATTTTTGGGACTAACCTATTAACCCAAAGCCTAGTGCCAGTTTCTATTTTTACCTTGTTTTAGGGTTTCGAAGAAAAGGAAAATCAAATGGAGTCCAAATGACCTGAAACTTCACGGAACCTATTTTTGGATCAGGAGAAGCCCAGAAGACTTGGAGTCTACGTAAGGGAAGCTTCGAGGAGGCCATGAGGTAGGGGGCATGCCCTCCACCCTCGTGGCCCCCCTGGCGTACTTCTTCTGCCTATATATCTCCATATACCCTAAAAACATCCGAGAGCACAATAGATCGGGAGTTCCGCTGCTTGAAGCCTCCGTAGCCACCGAAAGCCAATCTAGACCCGTTCCGGCACCCTGCCGAAGGGGGAATCCCTCTCCGGTGGCCATCTTCATCATTCCGGTGCTCTCCATGACGAGGAGGGAGTAGTTCTCCCTCGGGGCTGAGGGTATGTACTAGTAGCTATGTGTTTGATCTCTCTCTCTCTCGTGTTATTGAGGTGATACGATCTTGATGTATCGCGAGCTTTGCTATTATATTTGGATCCTATGATGTTTCTCCCCCTCTACTCTCTTGTAATGGATTGAGTTTCCCCTTTGAAGTTATCTTATCGGATTGAGTCTTTAAAGATTTGAGAACACTTGATGTATGTCTTGCCGTGCGTATCTGTGGTGACAATGGGATACCATGTGTTTCACTTGATGTATGTTTTGGTGATCAACTTGCGGGTTCCGCCCATGAACCTATGCATAGGGGGTTGGCACACGTTTTTATCGTGATTCTCCGGTAGGAACTTTGGGGCACTCTTTGAGATTCTATGTGCTGGTTGAATAGATGAATCTGAGATTATGTGATGCATATCATATAATCATACCCACGGATACTTGAGGTGACATTGGAGTATCTAGGTGACATTAGGGTTTTGGTTGATTTGTGTCTTAAGGTGTTATTCTAGTACGAACTCTAGGTCTGTTTGTGACACTTATAGGAATAGCCCAACGGATTGATTGGAAAGAATAACTTTGAGGTGGTTTCGTACCCTACCATAATCTCTTCGTTCGTTCTCCGCTATTAGTGACTTTGGAGTGACTCTTTGTTGCATGTTGAGGGATAGTTATGTGATCCAATTATGCTATTATTGTTGAGAGGACTTGCACTAGCGAAAGTATGAACCCTAGGCCTTGTTTCAACGCATTGCAATACCGTTTACGCTCAATTTTATCATTAGTTACATTACTGTTTTTAAATTTTCAGATTACAAATACCTTTATCTACCATCCATATACCACTTGTATCACCATCTCTTCGCCGAACTAGTGCACCTATACAATTTCCCATTGTATTGGGTGTGTTGGGGACACAAGAGACTCTTTGTTATTTGGTTGCAGGGTTGCTTGAGAGAGACCATCTTCATCCTACGCCTCCTACGGATCGATAAACCTTAGGTCATCCACTTGAGGGAAATTTTCTACTGTCCTACAAACCTCTGCACTTGGAGGCCCAACAACGTCTACAAGAAGAAGGTTGTGTAGTAGACATCAAGCTCTTTCCTGGCGCCGTTGCCGGGGACGTGAGTGCTTGAAGGTATATCTTTAGATCTTGCAATCGAGTCTTTTAGTTTCTTGTTTTATCACTAGTTTAGTTTATAAAAGAAAATTACAAAAAAATGGAATTAAGTTCGTCTCATATGCTTCACCTTTTTAATATCTTTCGTGAGTATGATGGAAAGGATAATTGTGCTCAAGTGCTAGAAGAAGAAATCTATAAAATGTTTGGTACTAAATCTTTGAATGATGAGCATGATTGCAATATTGTTAGTACGAATTCTTTGAATATCCATGATACTAATGATGATTGCACTAGTTATGATGAAAATGTCTCCTATAAACATGTCAATTTTTGTGGAGTGCATTGGGTTTGTAAGTACACACCAAATAGGGAAGATAGATATTGCAAAAGGCATAAGTACTTGATGTAGGGTAGAACCCTAATCGCCTGATCTTTCACGAAAGGAGCGGATCCTGCGAAGAACACGAGGAACACAAAGAGGGAAATGAGGGAAAACGAGGGGAAAACACAAGAGGAACACTCAACCTAACAAGAACAAGTCACACATGTGCTAGATCCTCGGGTACATAGAACGATACACGAATCCACGGACAACTTAGGACGATACAAAGGGTAGCCGGTTCTTCTCTGTGAGGAGGTCTTGATGTTCTTCTACAAAAGGAGGTATTGAATCCAAAGGGATCTTCTCCGAAGAGGCCGCGGTCTCTCACGAGGAGTAGATCCGATGTGGATGAGCGAAGCTCTATCTCTAAGTATGAGCTAAACCAACACTGCCCTAGAAAGTTGTACGAGATAGAGTATATATATTCTAGGTGACGAAAGGGTACACGGGCCTCGGCCCAAGTGGCTGCACGCAGGCAGGGCCGGAAGCTCCGGGCTAGGCCGAAAGTTCTGGGCGCTGGAGGTTCCGGGGAGGGTCCGGTCTAACCAAAGAGTTGGCGCGGTGGAGATGTGTTGCCATCCGGGGGGCGGAAGGTCTGGGCAGGCCAGAGGTTCCGGGCGCCGGAAGGTCCGGGACGGGGTCCGGGCTAACCCGAGAGTTGACACGCCTGGGCTGGTCGAAGTTATCGGCGGCCGGAAGCTCCGGGTCGGCCGGAAGTTCCGGGCTCTGGCCGGAGGTTCCGGGTTGTCCAGAGTGTTGACGCTTGTCTCTTCTTCTACAGTCCTCGGCTCCGAGTCTTGAGCGTTGTACCTGATGACACATAGTATCTCGGACTTAGGCAGTAGCCATGTCTCACTTGAAGAGGGGGAAAACTCAAGTAGGAGTGATGTCACCTTGGATTGAATAGCACGTGCCCTAGCCCTTGTCATTGGTCCACTTGGAGCTTGGATAGTTGAGGTGGCGTCCATGGGGATGGTCATGGGATGCTCCGCATCATCTCCCCTCCCTTGGGGAAGATCCGTCCTCGGATCAAGTTCTTCATCACCATGGAAGGGAGAGAGATCTTTGATGTTGAAGATGTCGCTCACGTTGTATTTCTCGCGCGGGAGGTCGATCTTGTAAGCGTTGTCGTTGTAGCGTGCGAGCACCTTGAAGGGTCCATCTGCTCGAGGTCAAAGCTTAGACTTGCGTTCGTGTGGAAAGCGCTCCTTGCGAAGGTGTAGCCACACGAGATCACCGATGTTGAAGATCATGGGTTGCTTGTTGACGTTGAGTTTGGTCGCAAGGTGTTGTACTTGGTGCTCGATGGTGTCTCTTGTATCTTCATGCACCTTCTTGAGATGGGTCGCTCGTGCACTTGCGTCCAAATTGATTCGCTCTTGGAGTGGAAGAGGTAGAATATCCAATGGTGACAAAGGGTTGAATCCATAGACGACCTCGAAAGGGGACTTGCTGGTTGTTGAGTGTCTTGCTCGGTTGTAGGCAAACTCGGCGATGGGTAGACACTCCTCCCACTCCTTGATGTTCTTCTTGATGAGCACTCGAAGTAGAGCGGAGAGTGTGCAGTTTGTCACTTCCGTTTGGCCGTCGGTTTGCAGATGGTATGCCGTGGAGAAAAGTAGCTTGATTCCGAGCTTGGCACATAGGGTCTTCCAAAAGTAGCTAAGGAACTTGACGTCACGGTCCAAGACAATCGTCTTTGGCACACCATGGAGACGCAATATTTCCCTACAAAAGAGATTAGCAACATGTGAAGCATCGTCTATCTTGTGACAAGGAATAAAATGTGCCATTTTGGAGAAATGGCCCACAACGACAAATATGGAACCTTTCCCATTTCGAGTTCTAGGCAAACCAAGTACAAAGTCCATGCTAATGTCTTCCCAAGGTTGGTATGGAATCGGTAAAGGCATATAGAGACCATGAGATTGAGCTTTGGACTTAGCTTTGCGACATGTAGAACACCGGTTGGTGAAACGATTGACATCCCGAAACATCTTAGGCCAAAAGTAGCTCTTCGAGAGTGTGGCGAATGTCTTGTCGCATCCAAAGTGTCCCATTAAGTCTCCTCCATGAGATTCCTGCAAAAGCAACAAACGAAGCGAGGACTCAGGAATGCAAAGTTTGTTAGCTCTCATAAGGTGGCCATCTTTGATGTAATAGCGTTCCCAAGATGTATTCGACAAACACTTGGCATAAGGAATGGCAAAAGTTGTATCATGCTCATATAAGTCTTTGATATGCTCGAAGCCAATGACATCTAACTCAAGTTGCGTGACAAGCATGCAAATGCAGGAAAGAGCATCCGCTACTATGTTTTCTTTACCCTTGATGTACTTGATGACATAGGGAAAAGACTCAATAAATTCACTCCATTTAGCATGACGCTTGTTCAACTTAGTTTGTCCCTTAAGATACTTGAGAGTCTCATGATCGGTATGAATGATAAACTCGTGGGGATGAAGGTAATGTTCCCATTCATGTAAAACGCGGACTAAAGCATATAGCTCTTTGTCATAGATGGGATAATTGAGTTGCGCTCCGAAAAGTTTCTCACTAAAGTAAGCTATGGGGCGTTTCTCTTGCATTAACACACCTCCTATGCCATTACCACTAGCATCGCAATGAATTTCAAAAGGCTTGTCGAAGTTTGGTAAAGTAAGCACGGGAGCATGAGTAAGCAAATTCTTAAGCTCATTGAATGCGGTATCTTGGGATGGTCCCCAAACAAAAGGCGCATTCTTCTTGCTCAAAGCATGCAAAGGCGAAGCGATGGTGCTAAAATCATTCACAAAGCGACGATAGAAACCCGCAAGACCAAGAAAACTACACACTTGATGCAAGTTGGTTGGTTGCGGCCAAGTCTTAGTAGCATTGATCTTGGACTCATCTACATGAACACCCTTAGAAGAAACAACAAAACCCAAGAAAACGAGCTTATCAACACCAAAAAGGCATTTGTTCATATTAGCATAGAGTCGCTCTTTTCTAAGATTTTGCAAAACGGTGTGGACATGGGTGACATGCTCTATAATAGATTTGCTAAACACAAGAATATCATCAAAGTAGACCATAAAAGTGCCCGGTGCTTCCGAAAGACCCATAGGTATGACTAACCATTCATACAAACCAAACTTGGTTTTGAAGGCGGTTTTCCATTCATCACCCTCTTGTATGCGGATTTGATAGTAACCACTCTTAAGATCAATTTTGGAAAATATAGTGGCACCACTAAGCTCATCAAGCATATCATCTAGGCGTGGAATTGGATACCTATAGCGAACGGTGATAGCATTGATAGGTCTACAATCGGAGCACATGCGAAAACTACCATCATGTTTTGGCACAAGAATGACCGGAACGGCACAAGGGCTCAAACTTTCACGCACATGTCCATGGTCTATGAGATGCTTTACTTGCCTTTGTATTTCTTTTGTTTCGTCGTGGTTGACACGGTATGGAGCTTTGTTCGGAAGAGGTGCTCCGGGGATGAGGTCGATTCGGTGCTCAATGCCTCGTAGAGGAGGTAGACCCGGAGGTAGCTCATCGGGAAAACATCTTGAAATTCCTGCAAAAGAGAAGACAACACTAGAGGAAGAGTGTGAGAGGTGTTAGTTTGTGGTGCATTGTCCTTGCACACGAGGACATAGTGTAGGACACTTGATGGGTTCTCACACACTTCTCTCATCTCACGTTTGGTGGCAAATAGAACTATGTTTGTGTTTTCTCTCATCGTGGAGGCACTTGATTTTGGCTTGTGGCGCTCACTCTCATTTTGGTGGCTCGCTCTCTCACTATGATCTCCATGATGGGTGGTATGCTTGTCGGCGATCACTTGACTTGGCGACATTGGACGGAGGACGTACTCCTTTCCCTTCATCTTGAAGATGTAGTGGTTCGTTCGGCCGTTGTGGACGACTCCTCTATCGAATTGCCATCGCCGTCCAAGGAGAAGATGACAAACGGTCATTGGAACAACGTCGCACTCCAAGGTGTCTTCGTAGGTGCCGATCTTGAAGGAGACTTGTACTCGGTGCTCGACTTGGATAGTGCCGGAGTCACTAAGCCATTGCACTTTGTATGGATGTGGATGCTTCATCTTGGGCAATTGGAGCTTGGAGCAAAGTTCTTCACTTGCGAGATTGTGACAACTCCCTCCATCGATGATGACCTTGACGGATCGTCCATTGATGCCGGCTTTGGTGTGGAATATGTGGCATCGTTGGTCTTCTTCTTGGTGATGTTGGAGAGTCAAGACTTTGGAGACAACAAGTGCGGGACTTGAGTCTTCATCACAAAAGACTTGTTCTTCTTCATTGTTCTCTTGGCGGTGCATGGCGACTTGCTCGAGGGCTTCCGTTTCGCCGTCGCTCATGGAGTCATAAGTGCCATCGTCGTTGAAGACCATGGTTCGCTTGTTGGTGCACTCGTAGGACTTGTGGCCTCGGCCTCCGCAAGTGAAACACTTGAAGGAACTCGTCTTGATGGTCTCATCGGTTGGGGTTGATGATGATGAAGCTCTTGGCTTGAAGTTGCTCGTAGTAGGGTTGCTTGTAGTTGGCGAAGCTTTCTTGGAAGTCGACTTGTCGATGTTGGAAGTAGAAGGTTTTGTAGTCGGTGTTGGAGTCGTTGAAGCTTGGTTATTGGAGAAACCATAGGACTTGGATGAGAACTTCACATACTTGAAATCATCTTGCACTTGGCGTTCCGCTTTGGTAGCTTGGTGCACTAGCTCGATGAGATTTGAGTATGGTTGGAAGTCGACGATCTTCTTGATAGGATGATTGAGTCCATTCAAGAAACGTGCCATTGTTTGCTCATCATCTTCCGTGACATTGGCTCGTATCATGGCAATCTCCATCTCCTTGTAGTACTCTTCAACGCTCTTGGTTCCTTGTTTGAGTTGTTGGAGTTTCTTGAAGAGATCGCAGTTGTAGTAGGTAGGTACGAAGCGTTCTCTCATGACATCCTTCATTTGCACCCAAGTAGTGATGGGTGGATCACCTCTTGCCTCTCGGCGCTCAATGACTTGTTCCCACCAAATGAGCACATAGTCTTGGAACTCAAGGGATGCCATTGCGATCTTCTTCTCTTCTTCATAATTGTGCAAACGGAAAATCTTGTCAACCTTCAATACCCATGAAAGGTACTCTTCGGGATCGTTGCTTCCGTTGAACTTGGGCATGGTGAACTTGAGCTTGCCGTAGCGTTGCTCTTCATTGTGTTGTGGTCGGGGATGATGACGCCCATGTTGTAGATGCAAATACTTAGCAAATATAGTATGCAAGGTGTTGCTATGATATAATCCAAGATGATCGAGTATGACAATCTTAATGTTGTATGATGCTATGGTTCTTGCTTAAAAGTTCTTTGCTTATCTTTCCTCTTTGCTTAAAAGCTTGGTTGGCTCTTTGATGTTTAAGCTCTTTTCTCATGAAATGCTTGACGAACCAAGATAGCAAGTGAGTATGCGATGACAACTTTGTGACACAAGAGATGATACCAATATAGGAAACAATGATGTATGTATGTATGCTATGGGAAGTATGATCACTAATGTGCACAAGTCTCATTGCCGGCAATACTCAATGGCTAGTCTCGATGGGTAAGCAACGCAAAGGAGTAAGGCTATGATGGCTATCAATGTAATGGAAAGAGTGATATGTCCAATACCAAGATGAGGTTACCAGTCTTGCTTCTAGTATGGTGTCAAAATGGTGGCACGAATACCAAGTCGTAGTCGAGGTGGTCGTTGTTGATGACGCATCCGTGGCGAAGATGAGCGGCGGTGATGTCGATGTCGAACCGTACCTAGATAGCCGAAACACAAAAGGATACAGTACCGCAACTCAAATTCTCAAACCTCAAAGTAGCAATTGTGTCGGAGAGCGAAAAGTTCCAAAAATAGTTGGGTTATGCGGAAGTGGTGGAGGTATGCGGAAGTATATATGGTATATGGTGAGCACCGGAACAAAATTTTGTGGAAATTGGGCGGAGTTGTGGAAGTAGTGCGAACTTTCTGTCGAAGCCGGAAGTTCCGGGCAAGACGGAGGGTCTGGGGTCCGGAGGTTCCGGGGAAGGCCGGAAGGTCCGGGGGTCGGAATGTCCGGGCTCGACCGGAAGTTCCGGTGGTCGTGATTCTGCCAAGAACAGAGACTTCGGGATCGTGGATTTGGGCGGAAAAACTTGGGGAAAAGCCCAAATCCGAAGGGGAAAAGGAAGAAATTGGAGGAAAAGAAGGCTGGGGAGGCTAGATCTACGAGCCACACACAAAATTCATGGATCAAAACCAACAAAATCTCAACACACGAACAAATCACAAAAAAAAAATTGGGGCTATTTTTGGTGGGGATTTTCGGATTAGGACGAAAAACAACAAAATTAGGCTAGAAACACAATGGGGAGGCTCCGAAATTGTGATCAACCTTGCTCTAGATACCAAGATGATGTAGGGTAGAACCCTAATCACCCGATCTTTCACGAAAGGAGAGGATCCCGCAAAGAACACGAGGAACACAAAGAGGGAAACGAGGGGAAACGAGGGGAAAACACAAGAGGAACACTCAAACTAACAAGAACAAGTCACACATGTGCTAGATCCTCGGGTACATAGAACGATACATGAATCCACGGACAACTTAGGACGATACAAAGGGTAGCCGGTTCTTCTCCGTGAGGAGGTCTTGATGTTCTAATCCAAAAGGAGGTCTTGAATCTAAAGGGATCTTCTCCGAAGAGGCCGCGATCTCTCACGAGGAGTAGATCCGATGTGGATCAGCGAAGCTCTATCTCTAAGTATGAGCTAAACCAACGCTGCCCTAGAAAGTTTTACGGGATAGAGTATATATAGTATAGGTGACGAAAGGGTACATGGGCCTCGGCCCAAGTGGCTGCGCGCAGGTAGGGCCGGAAGCTCCACGCTAGGCCGGAAGTTCCGGGCGCCGGAGGTTCCGGGGAGGGTCCGATCTAACCAGAGAGTTGGCGCGGCGGAGATGTGTTGGCATCCGAGGGCCGGAAGGTCCGGGCAGGCCGGAGGTTCCAGGCGCCGGAAGGTCCAGGACGGTGTGCGGGCTAACCCGAGAGTTGATACGCCTGGGCTGGTCGAAGTTATCGGCAGCCGGAAGCTCCGGGTCGGCCGGAAGGTCCGGGGGCCGGGAGTTCCAGGCTCTGGCCGGAGGTTCCGGGCTGTCCAGAGTGTTGACGCCTGTCTCTTCTTCTACAGTCCTCATCTCCGAGTCTTGAGCGTTGTACCTGATGACACATAGTATCTCGGACTTAGGCAGTAGCCATGTCTCACTTGAAGAGGGGGAAAACTCAAGTAGGAGTGATGTCACCTCGGATTGGATAGCACGTGCCCTAGCCCTTGTCATTGGTCCACTTGGAGCTTGGATAGTTGAGGTGGCGTCCATGGGGATGGTCGTGGGATGCTCCGCATCAGTACTTAGAAACTGAATTGTTGCAAGAAAGTCTTGATGATTGTGCTGAAAAATTCAATATTTTTCGTGCCCCTTGTGAACTTTGCAATGAACATGGTCATTTAAATCTCCAATACAAATTGTTTCATGACCGAATCGTATCCAAAAATTGTGATAATTTGATTACCCTTGAGCATCATAAAGAGCTTAGTCTTATTTTGGGGTATGAGGAAATGAAATGTATAACTGAGGGTATTCCAAAGTTTAATCTTGATAGATTTCTTGATTTTGATCTACAGAAAATTTATATGTATTGTGCGGTGAATTGTATTGAAAATCCTTATATTTCCAATTACATAAAGAAAACAAAACAAATAGAAGATGAAGAGAATACTAATGAAAGGGAAGGGACTTCCCAATACCCTCCTATTATTTCTTATGATGAATCAGGTTACGAGGAGGAGCCTCCTATTCAACCAATCTCATTAATAAGGAGCTCCAAAAAGAGGATTGAACCCACACATGATGTGGTGAAGAAGAAGAAAAGAAAAAGGAAGAGAGGTAAAAAGATATCTCTCCCAAATAATGCTGCTCCTATTACTATTGTGCCTCATGAAAATATAATTGTGGAAGATAATGATACTTCCTATGATCTTGAAAATCTTTTTGGCACTTGCTTGGAAGAATACGATAATTGCTATACTATTGGTGCTATCCATACTATTAATGATGAGAGTGATTATGCTTATGATATGAAAAGTCCCAAGCTTGGGGATGATATGTTTGATGAAGATGATGTTTTTGAGAATATATTTGCTGCAATTAATGTTTGTCCCAAGTTTGGGGAAGCTATGATTAATGAATATGATATTTTTAGTCTCCCAAGTTTTGATATGCAAATTTATAATGATGATAGCATGCCTCCTACTTATGATGATTATTGTGATGATACTTATGCTTATAAAAGTAGTGATTATATTTATAAAACTTGTCATGATTATGGTTATCCCTTTTCTGAACATTACTCTTTTAATATGGAAACAATTTATGGTATTCGAGTCTCTTATGATACTCCCACTATTTAGAATGAGAAGAATTTTGCTTATATGGAGAGTAGTAAATTTTCTATGCTTGTAGATCATGAAAAGAATGCTTTAGGTGCTGGATATATTGTTGAATTCATTCATGATGCTACTGAAAATTATTATGAGGGAGGAATATATGCTTGTAGGAATTGCAATAATATCAAGTTTCCTCTCTATGTGCTTAAAGTTTTGAAGTTATGCTTGTTTTACCTTCCTATGCAAGTTGATTCTTGTTCCCACAAGTTGTTTGCTCACAAAATACCTATGCATAGGAAGTATGTTAGACTTAAATGTGCTAGTCATATTCTTCATGATGCTCTCTTTATGTTACAATTCTTATCCTTCATGTGAGCATCATTGAAATCAACATGCCTAGCTAGGGGCGTTAAACGATAGCGCTTGTTGGGAGGCAACCCAATATTATTTTTGTTCCTTGCTTTTTGATCCTTTTTAGTAATAAATAATTCATCTAGCCTCTTCTTAGATGTGGTTTTATGCTTTTAATTAGTGTTTGTGCCAAGTAGAACCTTTGGGAAGACTTTGGGAAAGTCTTGTTGATCATGCTATAAAATAACAGAAAATTTAGCGCTCACGAGAATTGCTGCCATTTTTATTTGGAGAGTGCTATTTAGTTAATTATTTTTTAATATGATTAATAGATAAATTCCTCAGGTCCAGCAATTTATTTGAGAATTTTATGAGTTCCAGAAGTATACGTTTGATCCAGATTACTACAGACTGTTCTGTTTTTGACAGATTCAGTATTCGATGTGTTGTTTGCTTATTTTGATGAATCTATGAGTAGTATCAGAGGGTATGAACCATAGATAAGTTGGAATACATTAGATATTACACCAATATTAATTTAGAATGAGTTCACAGCAGAACCTAAGTGGTGATTTATTTTCTTATACTAACGGAGCTTACGAGTTTTCTGTTAAGTTTTGTGTTGTGAAGTTTTCAAGTTTTGGGTAAGGATTTGATGGACTATGGAATAAGGAGTGGCAAGAGCCTAAGCTTGGGGATTCCCAAGGCACCCCAAGATAATCTAAGGACACCTGAAATCCAAAGCTTGGGGATGCCCCGGAAGGCATCCCCTCTTTCGTCTTCGTTCATCGGTAACTTTACTTGGAGCTATATTTTTATTCGCCACATGATATGTGTTTTCTTGGAGTGTCATGTTATTTTATTTAGTTTTGCTTGCAGTTTGAATAAATTACCAAGATCTTAAATTATTAAATTTTAGAGAGTCTTCACATAGTTGCATAATTATTCGACTACTCATTGATCTTCACTTATATCTTTCGGAGTAGTTTGTCATTTGCTCTAGTGCTTCACTTATATCTTTTAGAGCATGGTGGTAGTTTTATTTTGAAGAAATAGATGAACTCTCATGCTTCACTTAGAATATTTTGAGAGTCTTAAATAGCATGGTAATTTGCTTAAAATCCTAATATGCTAGGTATTTAAGAATAATAAAATTCCCTTATGAGTGAGTTGAATACTAAGAGAAGTTTGATACTTGATGATTGTTTTGAGATATGAGGATGGTAATATTAGAGTCATGCTAGTTGAGTAGTTGTGAATTTGATAAATACTTGTGTTGAAGTTTGTGATTCCCGTAGCATGCACGTATGGTGAACCGTTATGTGATGAAGTCGGAGCATGATTTATTTATTGATTGCCTTCCTTATGAGTGGCGGTCGGGGACGAGCGATGGTCTTTTCCTACCAATCTATCCCCATAGGAGCATGCGCGTAGTACTTTGTTTCGATAACTAATAGATTTTTTCAATAAGTATGTGAGTTCTTTATGACTAATGTTGAGTCCATGGATTATACGCACTCTCACCCTTCCACCATTACTAGCCTCTCTAATACCGCGCACCTTTCGCCAGTATCATACACCTACCATATCATTCCTCAAAACAGCCACCATACCTACCTATCATGGCATTTCCATAGCCATTCCGAGATATATTGCCATGCAACTTTCCACAGTTCTGTTATTATGACACGCTTCATCATTGTCATATTGCTTTGCATGATCATATAGTTGACATCGTATTTGTGGCAAAGCCACCGTTCATAATTCTTCCATACATGTCACACATGAGTCATTGCATATCCCGGTACACCGCCGGAGGCATTCATATAGAGTCATATTGTGTTCTAAGTATCGAGTTGTAATTCTTGAGTTGTAAGTAAATAAAAGTGTGATGATCATCATTATTAGAGCATTGTCCCAGTGAGGAAAGGATGATGGAGACTATGATTCCCCCCATAAGTCGGGATGAGACTCCGGACGAAAATAAATAAAAGAGGCCAAAGAAGCCCAAAAAAAAGAGAAGAGAGGCCATAAAAAAGAAAAAGAGAAGGCCCAAATAAAAAAATAAAAAAATGAGAGAAAAAGAGAGAAGGGGCAATGCTACAATCCTTTTACCACACTTGTGCTTCAAAGTAGCACCATGATCTTCATGATAGAGAGTCTCCTATTTTGTCACTTTCATGATAGAGAGGTAGGGCGCGTGCCCTCCACCCTCGTGGGCCCCTCATGGCCCCCCTGACGTACTTCTTCTGCCTATATATCTCCATATACCCTAAAAACATCCGAGAGCACAATAGATCAGGAGTTCCGCCGCCAGAAGCCTCCGTAGCCACCGAAAGCCAATCTAGACCCGTTCTAGCACCCTGCCGGAGGGGGAATCCCTCTCCGGTGGCTATCCTCATCATTCCGGTGCTCTCCATGATGAGGAGGGAGTAGTTCTCCCTCGGGGCTGAGGGTATGTACCAGTAGCTATGTGTTTGATCTCTCTCTCTCTCGTGTTCTTGAGGTGATACGATCTTGATGTATCGCGAGCTTTGCTATTATATTTGGATCCTATGATGTTTCTCCCCCTCTACTCTCTTGTAATGGATTGAGTTTCCCCTTTGAAGTTATCTTATCGGATTGAGTCTTTAAAGATTTGAGAACACTTGATGTATGTCTTGCCGTGCGTATCTGTGGTGACAATGGGATACCACGTGATTCACTTGATGTATGTTTTGGTGATCAACTTGCGGGTTCCGCCCATGAACCTATGCATAGGGGGTTGGCACACGTTTTTGTCGTGATTCTCCGGTAGAAACTTTGGGGCACTCTTTGAGGTTCTATTTGTTGGTTGAATAGATGAATCTGAGATTATGTGATGCATATCGTATAATTATACCCACGGATACTTGAGGTGACATTGGAGTATCTAGGTGACATTATGGTTTTGGTTGATTTGTGTCTTAAGGTGTTATTCTAGTACGAACTCTAGGGCTGTTTGTGACACTTATAGGAATAGCCCAACGGATTGATTGGAAAGAATAACTTTGAGGTGGTTTCGTACCCTACCATAATCTCTTCGTTTGTTCTCCGCTATTAGTGACTTTGGAGTGACTCTTTGTTGCATGTTGAGGGATAGTTATGTGATCCAACTATGCTATTATTGTTGAGAGGACTTGCACTAGCGAAAGTATGAACCCTAGGCCTTGTTTCAACGCATTGCAATACCGTTTACGCTCACTTTTATCATTAGTTACCTTGCTGTTTTTATATTTTCAGATTACAAATACCTTTATCTACCATCCATATACCACTTGTATCACCATCTCTTCGCCGAACTAGTGCACCTATACAATTTACCATTGTATTGGGTGTGTTGGGGACACAAGAAACTCTTTGTTATTTGGTTGCAGGGTTGCTTGAGAGAGACCATCTTCATCCTACGCCTCCTACGGATTGATAAACCTTAGGTCATCCACTTGAGGGAAATTTGCTACTGTCCTACAAACCTCTGCACTTGGAGGACCAACAACGTCTACAAGAAGAAGGTTGTGTAGTAGACATCAGTAGCATGCAGTGCAGTCGCTCGAGTTCAGTAGGCGAATGCCTCGCTCGGGTTCAATTAGAGCCCAACGCCTCGCACCCACGTGCGTGCGTGTACGAGAGAAACGTGCAAACCTCCATGCATCGCTCAGTCCCGACCACCCACCATAACCGGGAATACCCCGATATTTTCCTCACCCTCGCTTCTACCACGGTTTCTTCCATCATGGACGGCCCAAAGAATGTCATGCAGCTGCGTCTCCGGCCCGCCAAGGACGAAAATCCCATTTTCTATCATGATTTTTTGTCATAGAAGTAAGATCCCACCACATCTATGATGATACCGGGTTTTGTCACAATTATCGTCATAGAAGTGTCATAAGTATGACAGAAAAAAATCCGTTCGGCCCAAAATGTCATGGATGTGCCCTTTTTGTAGTGTTGGGGATGCTATGTTTGATGAGAATGACATGTTTGAGAATTTATTTGCTGCAATTAATGTTTGTCCCAAGCTTGGGGATGCTATGTTTTATGAATATGATATTTTTAACCTCCCAAGTTTCGATATGCAAATTTATTATGATGATAGCATGCCTCCTATTTATGATGATTATATTGATGAAAGTGGGTTTGGAAGAGTGTCAACTTTAGGAAGTAATGATCCCACTATTTTGGAGGGTGTTGAATCTTATTGTGACAATTATGAAAGTGGATTTGGAGAGGTCATGACTATATTTAGTAATGATTCCACTATCTTGGAAGAGGTTTCAATTGATTATGATGAGAACAAAGTTGCTACTTATGATGATTATTGTGATGACACTTGTGCTATAAAAAGTAGTGATGATTATATTTACAAAACTTGTCATGATTATAATTACCCTTTTTCTGAACATTACTCTTTTAGTGTGGAAACAATTTATAGTATTCGAGTTTCTTATGATACTCCCACTATTCCGAATGAGAAGAATTTTGCTTACGTGGAGAGTAGTAAATTTTCTATGCTTCTAGATCATGAAAAGAATGCTTTATGTGATGGTTATATTGTTGAATTTATTCATGATGCTACTGAAAATTATTATGAGGGGGGAATATATGCTTGTAGTAATTGCAATAATATCAAGTTTCCTCTCTATGTGTTAAAAATCTTGAAGCTATGCTTGTTTTGCTTTCCTATGCTAGTTGATTCTTGTTCCCATAAGTTGTTTTCTCACAAAATCCCTATGCATAGGAAGTGGGTTAGGCTTAAATGTGCTAGTTATATTCTTCATGATGCTCTCTTTATATTTCAAATCTTATCTTTTATGTGAGCATCATTGAAATCATCATGCTTGGCTAGAAAGGCATTAAAAAAAGCGCTTGTTGGGAGACAACCCAATATTTACCCCTACTGTTTTGTATGTCCACATGATTACGCTACTGTAGTAATAATGTTTTATAGTTTTTGTTTCAATAAAGTGCCAAGTAGAACCTTTGGGAAGACTTGGGTGAAAGTTAATGTGATCTTGCTGTAAAAAACAGAAACTTTGCCGTCACGAGATTAGCTGTCATTTTTGCAGAAGAGTGGTTTTAAGTTGATTCTTTTTTGCAGAAGATTAATAGTCAAATTACTCATGTCCACCAATTTATTTCATAATTTTTGGAGTTACAGAAGTATTCGAGAGTTACAGATTACTATAGAGTGTTCTGTTTTTGACAGATTCTGTTTTCTATGTGTTGTTTGCTTATTTTGATGAATCTATGAGTAGTATTGGAGGGTATGTGTCAGATTTCGGGTTTCGGCAAAACCCTTGAGCTTTGAACACTGGGGTGCGCATGAAGATCTCTCCCCCCTCTAGCTCACGCCCTCACCGCGATCTCAAGGCTCAGCACGTCGAACTCGCAGAACGAAGGGACACAAGATTTATACTGGTTCGGGCCACCAATGTGGTGTGGTGGATTGCCTCTTGGGCTGAGGATGAACAGTTACAAGGGAAGAACAGCCTCTTGAGGAGAGGTGCTCTTGTGCTTGGCGAGTTTGTGTGGTTGCCTTGGTGGAATGGATCCGACCCAAGATAAGGTATCTCCCTACGATGGTGGCTAGTCCTATATATAGAGGCCCGGGTCCTCTTCCCAAATATTAGGCGGGAAGGGATCCCACAACGGACAATTTGAAGGGGGAAGCTAGTACAAGCTATCCTGACAAAAGATGGTCTTCTCCTGCCAAAGGCTCTGGTGATGATGTCGTCTTGGGCTCCACGGTGACCTCCGTCCTGCCGTCCTCCTGGTCTTGGTCTCGTTGCGCCGATTTGGAAACCTTTGCCTCGGGACACCGCGCCTGCGCTTGCCTCTTTAGCACCAAAGAGGAAACGAGGACACTGCGCGTTGGCGCCCGCCTGGCGCCCGCTTGGCCTTGGTCGTCATGGCTTGCGTCACAGGAACCTCGCGAGGCGCCCCTTGCCTTGATATCTCCGCCCCTCGCGAGCCATCCTGATGAGGCCGCCCCCGAGGAGGTCTTGCGTCGTCCATCTCGTGAGGGTATTGAGTGTTTGCTGGTGAAGATGGGCCGTATAGGGCTACTGGTGGAGCCATGCCGTGGGCCGCAGGTAGGCAAGTCTGGGGACCCCCGTTCCCAGGACGCCGATAGTAGCCCCCGGGCCCAAGATGCGCTCGGACTTGGCTTCGAGGCGAAGCCAAGGGGCAAGTGTGGAGCGCCGCGGTCCCCAACAGCCTGCTGCCTCACTTGACGCGTGGCGATTGATTGGACGTGGGCGTCTCCGCTTCCCCATGCTGCCTCGGCAACTGCCCGACTGACAAAAGACCGGCGCGGGCTGTATTTGCCTTCATTACCTTCCTTCGTTTTGCTCCAGATCCCCTTTCTTGCCCTTCATTTCTAGAGACTCCAGATCCACCCAGATCCTCCTTCGAGCTTGCCGTCAATGGCGCCCAAGAAAGCCCGGGCTACTACTTCATCATCCTGGTACGAGCCTGCGCTCGACGCGCCGAGCATGTCGGAGAAGAACCTTGTCGTTGTGCGCTTGATGATGGCAGAGGGTGACAAGAAGAGGAAGATTGTGCTCCGGGTCGGCTCCACCGAGCCTGAGGCCCCTGGCAGCACTTTCTACCCCTTATTCACGAGTAGCATCATCGCTGGGTTGGTTCCCCCCTTCTCCGACTTCTTCTACTCCGTCCTCGGTCACTATAAGATCCACGCCCTCCATCTTCATCCCAACTCCGTCCTTCTCGTGTTGATCTTCGCCTTCTACTGCGAGGCGTACGTCGGAGTGATGTCGTCTGTGGCACTGCTGCGCCACTTCTTATTTCTTCGGCTTAAGGAGGGCCCCTACTCAGGGTGCGTTGGCTTCGTCGCGGCCAACAAGACCAATGCCATCTCGAAGGCCGGGAAGAAGGATGAGGGCTTCAGGAGCAAGTGGGTCCTGATGGACACCAAGCGCGTCCACCTCGGGTTGGTGCTGCCAATGGAGATGCATGTGTCCCATGAGGGATGGCTTCGCGTGAAGCTCGCCGACCCGCGGGCGACGTGGGTGCTGGAGAGGATGACTGCCAACCTGAAGCCCGGCGACTCAAGAACGGCGAAGCTGACGGGGGCAATGATCGCCAAAGAATTCATGGCGCAGGTCGTGGCTCCCCTCCAAGCGCACCCACCCACTGTGGAAGCTTGGAGACGAAGGGGACGACCTCCGCCTGCGCCCGGAGCAGCTTTACGATGAGGAATTGCGCTCGACTCTTCGTTCCTTGGTCGGGGACGACCAAGGGTACCTGCCTGATGGCCTTGTTCCCTTGTTCCGCCGCTAGGACAGGGCAGAGGTCGTCGCCGCCATACCCGTCTTTGACGAGCACAGGCTCGTGCCGCCTGTGCCCACAAACATCCCAGTGGCGACAACTCCGGTGGTCATGTCTTCCGGCGAGTCTCGCAAGGAGGGGGAGGAATAAGAGGGAGAGGAGGAGCACGACTCGGAGGCGACCCGCGAAGGGGTGGGGGAGACCTCCCCCTTGCGCAAGGCCGACATACTCTGCACCCTACCTGATGATGATGACGAGGCCGATTTCCCCCTGGAAAGGGAGGAGTTGCGTACTGCAGGGGGCTCCTCGAGGTCCAAGGTCAGTCCCCGGAGGAAGTCACTGGTCGGGATTCCGATGAGAGGAAGGTCGGCGATGGTCTCCCGAGACGACGCCCCTGTTCTGTCGCTGCCTGAAGCTGCTTCCAACTTGCCTGCTGCCCCCTCTTCTGCGCCTAGGGCCCTTGCGCGCCGCGCCTCAGGCTGGGAGGCTCTCAGGCTTCAAGCTCATTAAGCAGAGGGACTACGCCGCGGCGGAGCAGTAAGTATCCTTGGCTTGCCTTGTTCCTGCTTTTGCTGTTCATTCTTGATGCCTTCCGTTGCTTGACTAGGCCGACGCTTGTGGGGAAGAGGAGGAAGGAGGACACAGCGGTACTGCTCGGACCAAATCGCCTGCAGCGGCCGCTCCCTCCTCCGCGGGGAAGGACGGTGGTGATGCTCGCACTTCCCCGGCCCGATCGTCCTCACGAAACTTGCGGGAGCATCCTCTGGAGGAGGCAGCCCCCATGGCCCCGCTGGCACCAAAGGTGCTGGCGTCCGGTTCGGCTGCTGAGGTCCCCAAAGCTCAGGAGCCATCAGCCTCCCAAGCCATCGTGACCATGTTGCCTCTTCCTTCCTCCGCCGCTCTATTGTCCCTGGATTCTTCGGCCTCCCCCGACATCCTAGAGCGTGCTCTTTCTGCACTGACCTTGCTGCGGGAGGATCTTCAAGGCACCGACCGTCGCCTGGTGGCCGGGCGCCTGGAGCTGATCTCTGGCTGGCTCCACTCCGACATGGTCGTCCGGGCGGTGCTGAGCCAGGCTGCGGTGGACTCCGAGCAGGACAAGCAGGCTGTCACCCAAGCTATGGCTGCCCGTGAGGCGGTGCTGAAGGATGCCGGAGCCGCCCAAGATCGCTGCCAGCTGCTAGAGGCCAAACTGAAGACCATGCGTAGTGAGCATGCGGACGAAGCTCGGGGCCGCAGGGCGGTGGAGGAGAAGATGAAGGCCCGGGAGGACGCTATTAGGGGTCGCAATGCCGAGATAGAGCAGTTGGCGGAGGCGCAGGCGGTGGAGCGCAGCCCGCTAGAGAAGCTGGAGTAGAAGGTGGAGGCAGAGAAGGCCGAGCTGGAAGCCAAGGCACGGGTCATGGCCGAAGACCGCATGGCTTTCAAGTCCCTCGAGGAGAGGTCTCGTGCGACGCTGCGGTCACTCTACGAGAAGGGCTTGGAGGAGCCGCTAGCTACCAACGACGAGGGCCCCACCCAGCTGCTTCCTTATCTGGTCGAGGCGCTTGAGGAAGTCGTGAGCGGTATCGGCCCCTTGGCAGAGGCAGAAGCCCGCATCCTTTCCTTAGCCGCATTGATGTGCATCTTCAGCCACCTCCATCTTCACGATCCTGCCGCCCACCTCGATGAGCTGCTAGAGCTTGTGGACACCGAGCACTGCACAGCTGCTGCCAGAGCCGTGAAGGGTTAGGTGGAGGCCCTGTTGAAGAGGTTCTGCACCCTCAACTAGCAGTGCTGCTGATCCAGCAACTCCGGCGGGTGGTGCAGGTGAGGGCGACGCCTCTATGGGAGAAGCATCCCTTGTGGGCGACGACGGCGTCCGGGGATGACGAGATGACATGATGGCGGCTCCTTTCCTGTTTAGCTCTTGCGATATGCACCATGCCTCGTGGAGGCGTTTAAACTTGCATTTGGTATTGGAAGAACAATATGTCTTGTAATATTTGCTTGAAATTTTGCGATTTCCTTCCCATTTGCTTTACGTTCTACGTCGGCAGGGCCTGACCGCGTGCATACCTCAGCCGTTGTTGGGTTGTCCGGATCACCAGGACGAGACCAAGGGTGAGGGGCTATGTGGCCAGTTAGGCTCCTGAGTCACGATGCTCATGAGTCCCCCTTGACGCGCAAACAGCTTATAGAAAGGTGATGCGGCAATAGGCCTAGTGTTCTACGTTGGCAGGGCCCGACCCCGCACATACCTCAGCCGCCATTGGACCGTCCAGATCACCAGGACGGACCAAGGAGTGAGGGGTTACGTGGCCAGTTAGGCTCCTAAGTCATGATGCTCAGGAGTCCCCCTTGACGTTCAAATGACCTTCATACCTTGGCTTCGCTTGGGAGGGCGCGCGACGACCAGGTCCGAGGGACCTGGCAGGGTGGCGTACGCTTGGGCGTGACCCAAGCGCAGCCCCCGTGCCCAGCCCCCTCGCACAAATCTCCCGAGGGGAGGTGTTGCGATGAGGCCAGACACTAAGCTCGGAGTCTCCCTGAGGTTGATATGGCCATGAGGCCGCCCTCAGTTGTTTATCACCAGCGCGGAGCATAGCGCTCCGCACTTGCACGGGCACAGCCGCTCCTCGGCAGTGTCGACTGCCAGCGTAGAGCATGGTGCTTCCAATGGTGCATGGGTGAGAGCTCCCTCTAAGTGGAGCCCCCGGGGTGTGTATAGCCCCGCCCTGACACATGGCTTGCATAGTAGGGCTAGATGAGGTGTGTCTGGGCACTCGTGAGCCAGCGCGGGACTCACGAGGCCCTACCTCAAGGCGGGTTGCGCCTGGTCTTGGTTCTTGTTGACCGCGGTGGTCCTACGAGATGGTTAGGCAACCTGCACCGAACGAATCTCCTGAGGTTATCGCACAAGAAGGCCAAGCACCAACGATCCCAGGAGGTGACGTGAACGGGACTGGCCCGCCAGACAGAGCTCAGCCGTTGGATTTATCGACGCTGCAGGGACAGACCCGAGCAAAGACGCCGTGCCTAGCCTTCTTATGTGAAGGATCCTGAAGAAAGACGATCAGCGCGCGGCTCCCGTGGTGGGTGATAATCAAGCAGGTAATGACCATAGATAGCTTATGCATAGAAAGCAAACTAGCTTAGGTAAATGCAAGAACGATACATGCCACTGGGTTGGACCCGAGCGGCTTGGGGATGATGCAGCCCGAGGGGAGCCCCTAGCAGGGTAAGCTAAAGATGCAAGAGGATACACGCTGTAGGGATAGGCCCATGCGACCTGGGAATCATGCAGCCCAAGGGGCGCTCCCAGCTAAATGGACTTGGAAAATGTCACCTAGTTTTGTTGTCGAAGGAGCGTTGGGGTAGCTAAAGGCGCGCGTTGAAGAAGTCGCTCCTCACGAGCTGTCGAGACCCTGAGCCTTGGGAGGCTCTGGGGGCTCAGGTGGCTCCCTGAGGACCGTCTCCATCTCCGTCAGGACCGCGTGATGCCTGGCCTCCTGGGTCGCCAGGATGCTCCGTAGATTGCGCTGGAAGGCAGCTGCCATGCTCGGCAGGCCAAACGGCATGCGAACGTAGCTGTGAGGTGGACCCTCACACCGGCCAGCACGCGAAGGCCAGAAGTGCTCCTGAGATGCGGCCCTGTTGAGCCCTGGGATGTCAATGCAGACGCGCAGTTCGCCACCCTCGCCTGGGTGGGGAGCTACACCAGGTGGGCGGCGGTCGCCGTGTGTTGAGGATATGATTACTGGAGGTAAACCGGATAGGAGTAGCCGGGTTAGCTCCATGAAGATAGAAGCCCATGAAGATGTAAAGATGATGGCGCTTCATGACGGCCCAAGGCCCAAAGGCGGGTTAAAGCCTGTAGATGTAAACCAACTCTTTCATATAACTTGTATTGTAAGTAGAAGGAATAGAGACCAAGACGGAGACGTGTATGATCCGGCCTCGGGACTCTGTAAACCGGCGGGCGTCAACCTATGTATATAAAGGGATGACCCGGTCGCGGTTTAGGGACAACAGACAACAACTCGAGAGCTAGGCAAAGCGGATTCGCTCCCTGGTCATAGAAACCCTAGCAATACCAATCACAACTAGACGTAGGCTTTTACCTTCATCGAAGGGGCCGAACTAGTATAAAATCCCCCGTGTCCCTTGTCCGGTTTAACCCCTTTAAGCTAACCCGTAGCAATGGCTCCACGACTAAGTCCTTTCACGAGGACATCTGCCGTGACAAACCCATGACAGTTGGCGCCCACCGTGGGGCTATCGCACGATGGTTTCGAGTTCTTGAAGGGTAGCTTTAATGGACTCAAGGGGTATGCTGTGGGCCAGATGACAAAGAGTCATCGCGGCAAGCTCTACATCGACGACGCAGGATGGGGTCCCGAGGCCGGTTCAATCGAATACGGGTACCGGGTCCCCTTTGGTGGGATTCATGTCTTCATTGGCAAGATCGGCAAACCGGGCCCTGAGCTGAACACCTGCACCGACATCATCGAGACGGCTCAGCGTGCAAGCCCTTCCCCGGTTTAGCCTGCAGCAAAGCATGTTTTCGTAGGTATCATCCATGGAGCAGAATACAAGGATGGACCGGCATCTGATGGAGAAACCGTTGTCTGCTCTGACGATAAGTCTTCAACTGGAGAGACCGAATCGTTGTATCAGTTGCAGGACGGCCGGATTAGCGGAGGTTCCGATGGCAACAGTATTCCAGACCCCCTCGATCTGCCAAACCGGGTCGCTATCTTCATGGCCGGTACACAATCAGCACACCATTCATCAACCGCCGCGGCAATGCTCTCCGATTCAGCGACAGCAACGCCGGCGGGAGCAGGGGGCTCCGCGCCGCCTCCGGCTCAAGTTCTGTCTGATTTGTTCGACACTTTGGCAACGTTGATGGCCATGGAGGTTGACGCAGCAGCCCAGGACCAGCACAATGCGGAGATTGCAAAGGTGAAAGATCAGATAACTCAGGCTAAAGCGGACCTAGCAGCAGAGAACGCTAGGATGGCTACAGAACGGGCCGAGTTGAAAGCTCAGGCATACCGGCTTAGGTTGGATCAGAATGCCTCAGAGGAAGTCATGAGAAGAAGATACCGGTCGCATCTCCCGCCGGGTTATGAGCCAAGAAATCTCTTCAATACACTAGGAGCAGGAACTAGTAACCAGCCAGTGTTAAACTGGACAGAGGTGCCGGGAATAGGAGCGTCGGTTCAGCCGCGCATGATGGACCGCCTCGTCAAGGCAACATTGTGCCGCAGTATGTTCCGACGCCCTCGGGGCATTACTCCAACCCGTTGGACAACATTGTGGCCGCCGCTTCACGATTGGCAGCCCTCCCAACCGATGGCGAGTCATCGGTTGTGATTGAGGCACGACGGGCCAGAGAGCTCCTTCAAACAGCTTTAATCCAGCAGCAGGCTTATTCGCACAGTCATGAGAGGATTCATTCCACCCCCCGCCCGAGTCGGAGCTATAGCAGGCACGTTGAGGATGAACCGGTGAAAGCACAAGTGCTCCCTGGGTGGTTTTGGTAATTAATGTCAACATATCTCTTGTTGGACTAACACTTTTACCTAGTATGTTTCAGATAAGTTCAACAATGGAGTGGCATGGACTAGAGGGTGTGGAACCCCTTCAAGATGCTAAGGACAAAGGATTGGCTCAAGCTTCAAGATCAAGACTCTACATTTTCTATTTTTAGTGATCCAAGATCACATTGAGTCTATAGGAAAAGCCAATACTACCAAGAGGGGATGAGGTGTTGCTTAATGGCTTGCTTGCTCAAAGTGCTTAGTGATATGCTCCAAAATCCTCAACTACCTTCCCACATCCACATATGACCTAAACCAAAAGTCAAACTCGGCCCCACCGATTCTATCTATCCGGCGCCACCGAGTTTCAGATGTCATAGCCACTGCCACAAACCCTAGCAAATCGGTTTCACCGATAGGGATCTCGGTCTCACCGAGATGGGATTGTAATCTCTCTGTGTATGTCCATTACCAAAATCGGTCTCATCGAGTTTTAGCAATCGGTACGACTGAGATTACAATGCAAACCCTCTGGTTAGCTTATTACCAAAATTGGTCCCACCGAGTTTGTGTAATCGGTCCCACCAAGTTTGCCTGACCAACTCTCTGGTTAGCTTATTACCAAAATCGGTCCCACCGAGTTTGTGTAATCGGTCACACCGAGATTACGTTATGCCCTAACCCTAACCATATCGGTCCTACCGAGTTGCATCTCAGTCCCATCGAAAATCCTAACGGTCACTAGGTTTGCTGAATCGGTCCGACCGAGTTTAATCATTCGGTCCCACCGAGTTTGGCAAATTGTGTGTAACGGTCCCACCGAGCAAGGAGTTCATCATGAACACACCATTTGTTACTTCTTGGAGAGTGGTGTCTCCTAGATTGGCTAGGTGTCACTTGGGAGCCTCCAACAAGATTGTGGAGTTGAACCAAGGAGTTTGTAAGGGCAAGGAGATCGCCTACTTCGTGAAGATCTACCGCTAGTGAGGCAAGTCCTTCATGAGCGACGGCCGTGATGGAATAGACAAGGTTGCTTCTTCGTGGACCCTTCATGGGTGGAGCCCTCCATGGACTTGCGCAACCGTTACCCTCCGTGGGTTGAAGTATCCATCAACGTGGATGTACGATAGCACCACCTATCGGAACCACGACAAAAACATCCGTGTCTCCAATTGCGTTTGAATACTCCAAACCCTTCTCTTTACATTCTTGCAAGTTGCATGCTTTACTTTCCGCTGCTCATATACTCATTGCATGCTTGCTTGATATGTATTGTGTTTGTTAAACTTGTGCTTAAACTCCACTTAAACTTAAGAATATTAAAAACTGCAACTTTTGGCACTTAGTGTCTAATCACCCACCCCCTCTAGACACCTCTTCTCGATCCTTTCAATTGGTATGAGAGCTTTGGTCTCCATTGCCTTGGTTTAAACACCATTGGAGGAAGATGGATGTGTCTACTTTAGGGAGTCTTAGACATAGAGTGCCTATTCTTGATGGAGAGTATTTTCATGAGTGGAAAAATGAAATGCTTGAGATTTTCAATGAATATCACTTGAACAAGTATATTGCTAGCCCTTGTGCACCTCATGTTGATCCCATGCATCCTACCCTTGATGAATCAATTGACATGATTCGCAATCTTAGAACTGTTAATCTTATCACTAGAGGCTTGCCTAGAAACTTGATTGGATGTTTGCCGACTCTTAAGTGTGCCTACACCATATGGAAATTTCTTGAGGAACTCTTTCCTAATTACTCCTTGAAAGATCTAGATGAAATCCTCCATAAGTCTATTGCTTTGATTAAGATGAGTTCCAATGATCCCAAATTTGGTGACTGCTTATTTGAGCTTACTAATCTTACGAGTGCCAAAGGAGATGTTGGAATCATTAGCAATATCATTTCCAGAGCTATTAGAATTCATAAAGATAACTATAGAAATGATCATTTATCTAATGAATTGCCCTCTCTAGAATTGATCAATCACAAGATGATGTTGAACATGAATACTCGGATGATGATGATGATGATGATGATAGTGACTATGATCTCGATGATGTGATGAGACACTTTGGTCTTATGGCAAATCTTCGCGTCTACATGACTGGAGGAAAGGAATGGGTCCTTGATAGTGGATGTACTGATCATATGACCGGAGATAAAGACATGTTCCGTGAGCTTGCTGAAAATGACGGCCCTCGAAAGTATGTCACTTTTGGTGATAATTCAAAGGGTAAGGTGGTTGGCCTTGGTAAGGTGGCCATCTCACATGATAGCTCCATACAAAATGTCATGCTCGTTGAATCTCTTGGCTACAACTTACTTTCAGTATCTAGACTTGCTGATTTCGGTTTCAATGTCCTATTTATTGAAGTAGACTGCCAAGTGTTTCGTAGAGATAATCATAAAATGGTCTTTACCGGTATACGTAGAGGAGATCTTTACATTGTTGATTTCACCAAAAAGGCTCAACCTAAAACTTTCTTAATTGCTAAATCTTCTAAAGGCTGGTTGTGTCATAGAAGGCTAGGCCATGTGGGCATGCGAAACCTTGACAAACTCATTAAAGGAAATCATATCATTGGCGTTAACGATGTCATATTTGACAAGGATAGACTTTGTAGTGCTTGTCAAGCAGGGAAACAAGTTGGAGGAAGTCATCGCGCGAAGAACATCATGACCACAAGAAGACCACTCGAGCTACTTCACATGGATCTCTTTGGTCCAAATGCCTACAAGAGTCTCGGTGGTAACTCATTTGGTCTAGTCATAGTTGATGATTTTTCAAGATTTACGTGGGTGTTCTTTCTTGATGACAAATCGCAGGTCCAAAAGATCTTCAAAAACTTTGCTAGGAAGGCCCAAAATCAGTTTGACGTGAGGATCAAGAAGGTTCGGAGCGACAATGGAACGGAGTTCAAGAATGCAAATGTGGACACCTTTCTTGACGAAGAAGGGATTTCACACGAGTTCTCGGCTATGTACACTCCTCAACAAAATGGAGTTGTTGAAAGGAAGAACCGGACTCTTATAGAGATGGCAAGAACGATGCTTGATGAGTACAAAATGCCAAAGCACTTTTGGGCGGAAGCGGTTGAGACAGCTTGTCATGCAACAAATCGTTTATATCTTCACAAGCTACTCGGCAAGACGGCATACGAGCTCCTCACCGGTAACAAACCCCAAGTTGGATACTTCCGAGTATTCGGCTCAAAGTGCTACATTCTTGATAAGCATCGTCGTTCTAAATTTGCTCCTAAATCTCATGAAGGTTTCCTACTTGGTTATGGCTCAAACTCTCACACTTACCATGTCTACAACAATTTCACCCGAAAGGTTGAAGAGACGGTAGATGTGAAGTTTGATGAATCTAACGGCTCGCAAGTAGAGCAATTGCCAATTGATGTAGGAGACAAAGACCCTTCGAAAGCAATTCAAGACTTGTCCATTGGCAAGATTCGTCCAACGGAAGTGAAGGAGAGTACCTCGTCCGTCCAAGTGGAAGCTTCTACCTCACGACAAGGTGAACCAAGAGTTGATATGGAAGCATCCACAAGTGGGACACGCCAAGATGGAGAAAACGAGGAAGCGCACCAAGATGAACATCAACAACCTCCTTCTCCACCACGACAAGAGAACGACAACGTCAACAATGAAGAAGGCCAAGAAGAAGCACAAGATGAAGAGGATGTTCCACCCCGACCCAAGAAAAAGCTTTCACGAGTTCGAGCAAGAATTGCTAAGGATCATCCCGTCGAGCAAATCTACAATGGTATCCAAACCGGGAGAATCACTCGCTCTAAAACTCATTTAGCTAACTTTTGTGAACATTACTCATTCATCTCTAGCATTGAACCTATGAAGGTTGAAGAAGCATTGGAGGATCTGGACTGGATAAATGCTATGCATGAAGAGCTACACAACTTTGAGAGAAATCAAGTGTGGACATTGGTCGAGAAGCCCGACAACAACCACAACATCATTGGTACCAAATGGGTGTTTCGCAACAAGCAAGATGAAGATGGAAAAGTGGTTCGCAACAAAGCACGTCTCGTCGCCCAAGGCTACACACAAGTTGAAGGTATGGACTATGGTGAGACATATGCTCCTGTTGCTAGACTTGAGTCCATTCGCATCTTACTTGCTTATGTTAATCACCATGATATCACCTTGTACCAAATGGACATTAAAAGTGCTTTTCTAAATGGCAAAATTGAGGAAGAAGTTTATGTTAAGCAACCTCCCGGCTTCATCAATCCTAAGAAACCTAATCATGTTTACAAACTTCACAAAGCCCTTTATGGTCTTAAACAAGCTCCTAGAGCATGGTATAAATGCTTGACCAAGTTCCTTATTGAAAAAGGCTTTGAAATTGGTAAAATTGATTCTACTCTTTTTACTATAAGGGTTAATGGAGAACTATTTGTGTGCAAAATTTATGTTGATGATATCATATTTGGTTCAACTAACCCTCATTTTAGTGAGAAGTTTGGAAAGCTAATGTCGGAGAAGTTTGAGATGTCTATGATGAGTGAACTCAAATTCTTTCTCGGTTTGCAAATCAAGAAAACTAAGGAAGGTACCTTTGTCTCTCAAACGAAGTACACCAAGGACTTATTCAAGAAGTTCAATATGCAAGAATGCAAAGGTATGACTACACCCATGCCTACTAGTGGACATCTTGATTTGACCAAAGATGGTGAACCGGTTGATCAAAATGTTTATCACTCTATGATTGGTTCATTGTTATATCTATGTGCCTCTTGTCCCAATATTATGCTAAGTGTGTGCATGTGTGCACGATATCAAGCTACTCCTAAAGAGTGTCATCTTAAGGCTGTGAAAAGGATAGTGAGATACCTAATCCATACACCAAATTTTGGCATTTGGTATCCTAAGAGGTCCTCTTTTGATCTTGTTGGCTACTCCGATTCGGACTATGCCGGAGACAAGGTTGATAGAAAATCCACTTCGGGTACTTGTCAATTCCTTGGTAGATCTCTGTGTCTTGGTCTTCCAAGAAACAAAACTCGGTATCCTTATCCACCGCCGAAGCGGAATACATTGCCGTTGGTTCATGTTGTGCTCAATTACTTTGGATGACCCAAACTCTTAAAGATTATGGGATATATGTGAAACATGTTCCATTGCTATGTGACAATGAAAGTGCTATTAAGATTGCTCACAATCCCGTGCAACATTCTTGAACTAAGCATATTGAAGTTCGTCATCATTTCATTCGAGATCATGTTGCAAAAGGGGACATTAACCTTAAGCATGTTCGCACCGATAAGCAATTGGCGGATATATTCACTAAACCAATTGATGAGAAAGTGTTTTGCAGGTTGAGAGGTGAATTGAACATCATTGATGCTTCAAAATTGGAGTAGGAACTCCATTTGATACATGCGGGGCATGAGCCTATGACTAATCCTCGATATTTCTCTTATAATTCTATTCATATGTCTTGGATATATTTGTACCTTGCATGTTATCTAACCCGTGTAGGTACTTGGTTGAATCTAAATCTATGAGATTGCAACTCACTCACATCTTGAGCAATCTCTACATCACCAAGTCTCTACACAATGGTGGTTGAAGACAAGGAAGCACGAAACCATTCAAACATATCCTTTGGCAAATTCTATGTTGAGTCTCATGATTGTCATTTTGGATACACAAGTGCTCTTCCTTGCAAATCTAACCCATGTAGGTAAATGAACTCAAACTCCAAGTGGTGCTCCCAACCCTTGATGAACTACATCAACCTTGAGCAACCCGCACAAGTTCAACTACATGAGCAAGATCAACACCACCACCCAAGGTATGTTATTCCATCTTAGAGAAGCTTTACTCCAAGTCATGAGTCAAAGCAACTCGACAAGATGTGAATAGATCAAAAGGCTTAAACGAAAAATGGTAACCCCATTTTGAGCTTAAACGATGAGTATGACCTATGATCAAGTGCTCTCACTTAACTCCTAAGTCAATATACTCTAACATAGGTGACTTTGTCACCGACCATTTCTAGATGAAGTTCTCTAGTGTTTCTCCGTGCTTTTTCATTTGCATATTTGTTTCCCCTTTCAAAAAAAACTTCATCTAGAACTTTTAGTTTCTTTTCTTTCCTTTTTGTTTTGCTTTTCTGCATCCAATTCATTGCAAATCTTTCAGTAAATTCCTTGCATATCCTTGTGAGATCTTACTTGTCTAGTGAGCTGAGGTAACAAGTGGTTTCACTCTGATGAACTCGGTCACACCGGTTTGTTCTCTTAGGCCCAACCGAAATCTTTCGGTGCAACCGAAGCACACAACTCAGAGTCGCCGATTCCATCACAGGAAAACCAACTTGCCACTTATTCATGATTTCTGTTTGCTCCAGCTCCACTCAATGATTCTTGTCCTCTACCAGCATCATATTAGACATGCTGCTTTGCTCTGTGACTCAAGGACCAACTCATTTGTATCACATGTCCAGAAGAGCCCTTCTTGGAAATTGATGTCAAAGGGGGAGAGAGAGATCACATCAAAGCTTAATCCTTCCTATAGGGGGAGAAAGAGAGAATACTCAGGGGGAGCGAGTTTCTCAACTAGGAGAAAGTAAAATCATCAAAGACCCCAGATGCTTGGTGTTCAAGAGGAGAGATGTCACATGTCTTTAAGAGGGGAAAGACATTTTTGGTTGCTTGCTTTAGCTCAAGCTCTGTTGTTTCCTTTTTGTTGCTCTGATTTTCTGTTCCCTATCTTCTCCAAATATCCCATGCAGATTCAGGGGGAGCAAGACATCTAAGGGAAGGAAATCTCTGATTTTATTGCATATCTTTACATTTGGGGACATGTCTATATCCAATGTGGTACTTAGTACTCACTCTACGTGTCATCCCAGTCTTGGTTCTCTTGTGGTTTCTCTTGCTTGCTCTGGTCAGTAGGTGTATCTGTATTATTTAACCTTGTTTGCGCAGGCTCATCCCATCCTAAGCCAACTCAAGACCACAAGGTAAGTATATGCATCACAGTCATGTGAATGAGAAGTTCCTGCTGATGTACATACTGTTTGCAAGAAGGACTCATGAGCATGAAGGTACATTTCTCACATTCACATCATTTGCTCTGATACATATAGCCAAGATACATGTAACACATTGCTTACTCTGTCATGTTTACGCATTCACATGCTCCTATATTCAATATTCACATGATTGCATACATGTAGGGGGAGCCTATGCATGTTACATGTCTTTCCAAAGCTTTACTTGCTATTCTCTATATCTTTATCTAAAGCTTTGACGTATGTTGTCATCAATTACCAAAAAGGGGGAGATTGAAAGCACAAGTGCTCCCTGGGTGGTTTTGGTAATTAATGTCAACATATCTCTTGTTGGACTAACACTTTTACCTAGTATGTTTCAGATAAGTTCAACAATGGAGTGGCATGGACTAGAGGATGTGGAACCCCTTCAAGATGCTAAGGACAAAGGATTGGCTCAAGCTTCAAGATCAAGACTCTACATTTTCTATTTTTAGTGATCCAAGATCACATTGAGTCTATAGGAAAAGCCAATACTATCAAGAGGGGATGAGGTGTTGCTTAATGGCTTGCTTGCTCAAAGTGCTTAGTGATATGCTCCAAAACCCTCAACTACCTTCCCACATCCAGATATGACCTAAACCAAAAGTCAAACTTGGCCCCACCGATTCTATCTATCCAGCGCCACCGAGTTTCAGATGTCATAGCCACTGCCACAAACCCTAGCAAATCGGTTTCACTGATAGGGATCTCGGTCTCACCGAGATGGGATTGTAATCTCTCTGTGTATGTCCATTACCAAAATCGGTCTCACCGAGTTTGAGCAATCGGTACTACCGAGATTACAATGCAAACCCTCTGGTTAGCTTATTACCAAAATCGGTCCCACCGAGTTTGTGTAATCGGTCCCACCGAGTTTGCCTGACCAACTCTCTGGTTAGCTTATTACCAAAATCGGTCCCACCGAGTTTGTGTAATCGGTCACACCGAGATTACGTTATGCCCTAACCCTAACCATATCGGTCCTACCGAGTTGCACCTCAGTCCCATCGAAAATCCTAACGGTCACTAGGTTTGCTGAATCGGTCCGACCGAGTTTAATCATTCGGTCCCACCGAGTTTGGCAAATTGTGTGTAACGGTTAGATTTTGTGTGGAGGCTATATATATCCCTCCACCCACTCTTCATTCGTGGAGAGAGCCATCAGAACATACCTACACTTCCAATACACATTTTCTGAGAGAGAACCACCTACACTTGTGTTGAGGTCAAGACATTCCATTCCAACCATATGAATCTTGATCTCTAGCCTTCCCCAAGTTGATTTCCACTCAAATCTTCTTTCCACCAAATCCAAATCCTGTGAGAGAGAGTTGAGTGTTGGGGAGACTATCATTTGAAGCACAAGAGCAAGGAGTTCATCATCAACACACCATTTGTTACTTCTTGGAGAGTGGTGTCTCCTAGATTGGCTAGGTGTCACTTGGGAGCCTCCAACAAGATTGTGGAGTTGAACCAAGGAGTTTGTAAGGGCAAGGAGATCGCCTACTTCATGAAGATCTACCGCTAGTGAGGCAAGTCCTTCGTGGGCGACGGCCGTGATGGAATAGACAAGGTTGCTTCTTAGTGGACCCTTCGTGGGTGGAGCCCTCCGTGGACTCGCGCAACCATTACCCTCCGTGGGTTGAAGTCTCCATCAACGTGGATGTACGATAGCACCACCTATCGGAACCACGACAAAAACATCCGTGTCTCCAATTGTGTTTGAATACTCCAAACCCTTCTCTTTACATTCTTGCAAGTTGCATGCTTTACTTTCCGCTGCACATATACTCATTGCATGCTTGCTTGATATGTATTGTGTTTGTTAAACTTGTGCTTAAACTCCACTTAAACTTAAGAATATTAAAAACTGCAACTTTTGGCACTTAGTGTCTAATCACCCCCCCCCCTCTAGATACCTCTTCTCGATCCTTTCAACCGGCCGTGTCAAGCAGTGCACGTCGCCGTAACTCGCCGCGAGGGCACAACCCGGCAGGTGGAGGTGCTAATGCGCAGGATGTGGTGGATCATGGTCGTGCACGTCGAGAGGCCGAGTTAGCAGCTCTGCATGGAGCTCGTCGACATACTCTGGTTCACCCTACCGCCTCAGTGGAACCAGGTGTGGTCTTCAGTTCCTTAGGGGTGCCGTGTCTCACCCCCGCTTTACGTAATGTGCGACTGCCCAAAGATTTTAAAGGCCCTCGTAAGGTGCCCGATTACACCGCCGATTTGCAACCAGAGTCATGGGTTGAAAGTTATGAGATGGCAATGGAGATGCTGGATGTGGATGAAGCGGTGTGTGCTAAATACTTCACCATGATGTTGGAGGGGACAGCTCATACTTGGTTAAAGAGCTTACCGGTTAACTCCGTCGGATCATGGGACGAGTTAAAACACCGGTTTATCCAGAATTTTAAGGATACTTGTAAGCAGCCTATGTCGATTATGGACCTGGCTGCTTGTGTCCAAGAGGATGGGGAATCTACAACCCATTGGGTGAAGCGGGTCTCAGCTATTCTACATTCGTCGGATCGCATCAATGCGGACACAATAGTGTTAATGTTGGAGGGCAATTGCCGGTTTCTGCCGCTCAAACAGAAGTTAGGAAGGCTCAAACGTCACTACAATGATATGTCAACGCTTATGGCCGCTTTGGTTAAATATGTTGATTCAGATAATACCAAAGACCCCGACTCAGAGGAGGACACCAAGGGAGAGCAGCATAACCCGGTAGGTCATGGGAATAATGGTAAGCGCAAGGCCGACAATAGTTTGGACTTTGTGGCTAGCACCAATGCTCAGGATAACGGTCAGCGTCGTAGGGGCAAACAACCCCAGAGGGGCAAAGGTTCAGGCCCCAATCTGGAGCGCCTGCTAAATCAACCCTGTCCGAAGCATGGATCAAAGGAGAAGCCAGCGTCACATCTTTGGAAGGACTGTTATATCATGCGAGAGTTCAAGAACTCCAATATGTTTCAATATGACAATGGCCCGCCCGGCGGTTGATAACCCACAAGTATAGGGGATTGCAACAGTTTTCGATAAGTAAGAGTGTCGAACCCAACAAGGAGCTAAAGGTAGAACAAATATTCCCTCAAGTTCTATCGACCACCGATACAACTCTATGCACGCTTGATGTTCACTTTACCTAGAACAAGTATGAAACTAGAAGTACTTTGTAGGTGTTGTTGGATAGGTTTGCAAGATAATAAAGAGTACGTAAATAAAAAGTAGGGGCTGTTTAGATAAAGAAACAATAAAGTAAATATAGCGAGTGTGGAAAAGTGGTGGTAGGAGTTGCGAAATTGCCCCTAAGCAATTGACTACTTTACTAGACCGATAGCAAGTATTATGTGGGAGAGGCCACTGCTAGCATGTCATCCCTGACTTGGAATTCTATGGGCTTGTGATTGGAACTATTAGCAAGCATCCGCAACTACTAATGTTCATTAAGGTAAAACCCAACCATAGCATTAAGATATATTGGTCCCCCTTCAATCCCGTATGCATCAATTTCTATGCTAGGTTGAAGCTTCTGTCACTCTTGCCCTCCAATACATAGTCCTATCAACATACAACTAACCCTAGGGTGTGATCCACGCGCGCAATCATATGATGGGCACCAAAGGACAACAATATAACCACAAGCAAATTAAATCAATCATAGCAATTCATCAACCACCGATAGGACAACGAAAATCTACTCAGACATCATAGGATGGCAACACATCATTGGATAATAATATGAAGCATAAAGCACCATGTTCAAGTAGAGGGTATAGCGGGTTGCGGGAGAGTGGACCGCTGTAGATAGAGGGGGGAAGGTGATGGAGATATTGGTGAAGATGGCGGAGGTGTTGGTGTAGATCGCGGTGATGATGATGATGGCCACGGCAGCGTTCCGGCGCCATCGGAAGAGAAGGGGAGAAGGGGGCCCTTCGTCTTCTTCTTCCTTAACCTCCTCCCTAGATGGGAGAAGGGTTTCCCCTCTGGTCCTTGGCCTCCATGGCATGGGAGGGGCGAGAGCCCCTCCGAGATTGGATCTGTCTCTCTGTTTCTCTCTGGTTCTGCGTTCTCAGATTCTTCCCTTTCACCGTTTCTTATATTCCCGGAGATCCGTAACTCCGATTGGGCTGAAATTTTAACACGATCTCTATCCGGATATTAGATTTCTTGCGGCAAAAGAAGGGCACCAACCTCCTTACGGGGTGGCCACGAGGGTCAGGGGCGCGCCTGACACCCTAGGGCACGCCCCCCTACCTCGTGGGCCCCTCGAGCATCATCTCGCGTGGATTCTTCTTCCCAAAAATCATATATATTCCAAAAAAATCTCGGTCAGATTTTATTCTGTTTGGACTTTGTTTGATATGGATATTCTGTGAAACAAAAAACATGCAACAAACAGGAACTGGCACTGGGCACTGGATCAATATGTTAGTCCCAAAAATAGTATAAAAAGTGGCCAGAAGTATATGAAAGTTGTAGAATATTGGCATGGAACAATCAAAAATTATAGATACGACGGAGACGTATCAGCATCCCCAAGCTTAATTCCTGCTCGTCCTCGAGTAGGTAAATGATAAAAAAGATAATTTTGATGTGGAATGCTACCTAGCATAATCTTGATCATATGTCTAATCATGGCATGAAAATTAAGACACGAGTGATTCAAAGCAATAGTCTATCATTTGACATAAAAACAATAATACTTCAAGCCTACTAATAAAGCAATCATGTCTTTTTAAAATAACATGGCCAAAGAAAGTTATCCCTACAAAATCATATAGTCTGGCTATGCTCCATCTTCACCACACAAAATATTCACATCATGCACAACCCCGATGACAAGGCAAGCAATTGTTTCATACTTTTGACGTTCTCAAACCTTTTCAACTTTCACGCAATACGTGAGCGTGAGCCATGGACATAGCACTATAGGTGGAATGGAATATGATGGTGGAGAAGACAAAAAGGAGAAGATAGTCTCACATCAACTAGGCGTATCAATGGGCTATGGAGATGCCCATCAATAGATATCAATGTGAGTGTGTAGGGATTGCCATGCAACGGATGCACTAGAGCTATAAGTATATGAAAGCTCCAACTGAAACTAAGTGGGTGTGCATCCAACTTGCTTGCTCATGAAGACCTCGGGCATTTGAGGAAGCCCATCATCGGAATATACAAGCCAAGTTCTATAATGAAAATTCCCACTAGTATATGAAAGTGATAACTCAAGAGACTCTCTATATGAAGAACATGGTGCTATTTTGAAGCACAAGTGTGGAAAAAAGGATAGTAGCACTGCCCCTTCTCTCTTTTTCTCTCATTTTTTTATTTTTTTATTTTTTTGGTGGGCTTCTTTGGCCTCTTTTTTTTATTTGGGCTTCTTTGGCCTCTTTTATTTTTTTGTAAAGTTCGAAGTCTCATCCCGACTTATGGGGGAATCATAGTCTCCATCATCCTTTCCTCACTGGGGCAATGCTCTAATAATGATGATCATCACACTTTTATTTACTTACAACTTGATATTACAACTCGATACTAGAACAAAGATATGTATGGATGCCTCCAGCGGTGTACCGGGATGTGCAATGATCTAGCGTAGCAATGATATCAAAAAACGGACAAGCCATGAAAACATCATGCTAGCTATCTTACGATCATGCAAAGCAATATGACAATGAATGCTCAAGTCATGTATATGATGATGATGGAAGTTGCATGGCAATATATCTCGGAATGGCTATGGAAATGCCATGATAGGTAGGTATGGTGGCTGTTTTGAGGAAGGTATATGGTGGGTTTAAGGTACCGGCGAAAGTTGCATGGTACTAGAGAGGCTAGCAATGGTGGAAGGGTGAGAGTGCGTATAATCCATGGACTCAACATTAGTCATAAAGAACTCACATACTTATTTCAAAAATCTATTAGTCATCGAAACAAAGTACTACGCGCATGCTCCTAGGGGGATAGATTGGTAGGAAAAGACCATCGCTCGTCCCCGACCGCCACTCATAAGGAAGACAATCAATAAATAAATCATGCTCCGACTTCGTTACATAACGGTTCACCATACGTGCATGCTACGGGAATCACAAACCTCAACACAAGTATTTCTACAATCCACAATTACCCACTAGCATGACTCTAATATTACCATCTCTATATCGCAAAACTATTGCAAGGAATCAAACATATCATATCCAGTGATCTATAAGTTTTATGTAGGATTTTATGACTAACCATGTGAACGACCAATTCCTGTCATCTCTCTAAATAGATATAAGTGAAGCAAGAGAGTTTAATTCTTTCTACAAAAGATATGCCCGTGCTCTAACAAATATAAGTGAAGCAAAAGAGCATTCTACAAATGGCGGTTGTCTATGTAAAGAGAAACATGCAATCCAAACTTCAAATGATAAAAGTGAAGCACATGAAGCATTCTATAAAGCCATACTCAAAAGATATAAGTGAAGTGCAAAGAGCATTCTATAAATCAACCAAGGACTATCTCATACCAGCATGGTGCATAAAAGAAAAATGAAAACTAAATGCAAAAGATGCTCCAAGATTGCACATATCGCATGAACGAAACGAATTCGAAAACATACCGATACTTGTTGAAGAAAGAGGGGATGCCTCCCCAGCATCCCCAAGCTTAGACGCTTGAGTCTCCTTGAATATTTACTTGGGGTGCCTCGGGCATCCCCAAGCTTGAGCTCTTGCCTCTCTTCCTTCTTCTCACATCGAGACCTTCTTGATCATCGAACACTTCATCCACACAAAACTTCAACAGAAAACTCAGTAAGATCAGTTAGTATAATAAAGCAAATCACCACTATAAGTACTGTTGCAAACCAATTCATATTTTGTTTTTGCATTGTGTCTACTGTAGTATAACTTTTTCATGGCTTAATCCACTGATATAAATTGAAAGTTTCATGAAAACAAGCAAACTATGCATCAAAAACAGAATCTGTCTAAAACAGAACAGTCTGTAGCAATCTGAACATTCACCATACTTCTGATACTTGAAAAATTCTGCAAAAATTAGGAAAAATAAAAAATTTGTACATCAAGACATTGCAAAAAGAATCAGAACCATTTGACGTTCCATCTAAAAACTTAAAATCGCACACTACAGCCAAAGTTTCTGTCCTGCACCGTACAAACCATCAAGCAAATGTAAACATCCTAAAGGCAAACCTTGGCACATTATTTTTATAATACAATGGAATTGTACAAGGGGATAATTATTTTTGTTGAAAAGTTTCTGTAATCAAGATTCACAAAGTTGTCGTGAGCATGAACAAAGTTCAAGGAGCTCTCCCACTTCAACAGTGCTTATCTTTCTCACTTTCACTTTCCTTTTTGAAAAGTTTTGTGTTCCCCTCTTTATTTTTGTTGTTTTTAAACTATATGAAAGCACTCAACAGAAATAAATGACTCTCTAAAACTTCCGGGTTGTCTCCCTGGCAGCGCTTTCTTTAAAGCCATTAAGCTAGGCACATAGTGCTCAAGTAGTGAATCCACCCGGATCCCAAGGTATATCAAAGCCAATTTTAATTAACAATGATTTGTAATTTAGTAGTGAGCACAAAGCAACATATATCAAGCAATGACGAAGTCTAACTCTCTTCCTATGCATCGGCATGTCATAAAACAACAATTCATGCACACCTAGTAAAGGCCAATGCATAGTACAAACAATTTCTTGTAATTTTATAATGTGGGAAGCATAGAGAGGTGGAGATATAGTTCCTCTCTCATAATAATTGCAAGTAGGAGCAGCAAGCACATGCATATTATATTCATTAAAATCATCATGTGTAACAGTAAAAGGCAACCCATCAATATAATCCTTAATAAGGGCAAACTTCTCCGATATAGTGTAGTTTGGAGAATTCAAAAAGATAATAGGACTATCATGTGTGGGTGCAATAGCAACAATTTCATGTTTAACATAAGGAACTATAGCAAGTTCATCTCCATAAGCATAATTCGTATTGGCATCTTGTCCACAAGCATAGCAAGCATCATCAAAAAGGGATATTTCAAAAGAATCATAGGGATCATAACAGTCATCATAGCAATCATCCTTCAGTAAGCACGAAGGGGAATTAAACAATGTATGAGTTGAAGAGTTACTCTCATTAGAAGGTGGGCACGGGTGATCAATCCGCTCTTCCTCCTTTTGTTCTTTGCTCTCCTCATCATCTTTTTCATCCAATGAGCTCACGGTTTCATCAATTTCTTCTTCCATAGACTCCTGCAAGTTATTAGTCTCTTCTTGGACAGCGGAGTATTCCTCAATATATGGTTTAACATAAGCATTAGAAGCATAATTATCAACGCAATATTTAAGTATGGCAAAAATTTCAGATTGGTAAAGAGTAGCATCTTACTTTTCAATCAAAGAAGCAATTTCATAAGCACCCTTAAAAGCAACAAATTCTTCAATTTGTTGAAGATCATACTAACTATAAACACCCTTAGCATACGAAGATACGATTCCATTATCAATAAACTCACATTGGTAGGGAAGGTGTTTCTTAGGGTTTTCAGAACAACAAGTAAAATCATATATTTCACATAAGTTCCAAGCATAGCATTGCAAACGTTGAATTTGACCCCATAATAGTTTCCCTTTTTCAGATATACGGTGTCGCACATAACAAGTATGCTCATCTAAAGATTTGCCCTCAACTAAGCTAGTTGGGGTTTCAGCACGAGCACATAGGGATCGAAGATGATCCAAGTAATAAGCTTCAGCAGTGTGATAGATTTTGAGTGGTTCTTCAACCATTGGTTTAGTAGGTACAACTAATTTTTTTGGTATTTTGCGTTTCATACCCATAACTAAAGATAGAAAACAACTAAGAACAGCAAATAAAAATTACTTAGTGACAAAACAAACAACCACACATGAGAATATTCACCCCACGCTATTGCTCCCCGGCAACGGCGCCAGAAGAGGTCTTGATAACCCACAAGTATAGGGGATCGCAACAGTTTTCGATAAGTAAGAGTGTCGAACCCAACGAGGAGCTAAAGGTAGAACAAATATTCCCTCAAGTTCTATCGACCACCGATACAACTCTACGCACGCTTGACGTTCACTTTACCTAGAACAAGTATGAAACTAGAAGTGCTTTGTAGGTGTTGTTGGATAGGTTTGCAAGATAATAAAGAGTACGTAAATAAAAAGTAGGGGCTGTTTAGATAAAGAAACAATAAAGTAAATATAGCGAGTGTGGAAAAGTGGTGGTAGGAGTTGCGAAATTGCCCCTAAGCAATTGACTACTTTACTAGACCGATAGCAAGTATTATGTGGGAGAGGCCACTGCTAGCATGTCATCCCTGACTTGGAATTCTATGCACTTATGATTGGAACTATTAGCAAGCATCCGCACCTAGTAATGTTCATTAAGGTAAAACCCAACCATAGCATTAAGATATATTGGTCCCCCTTCAATCCCGTATGCATCAATTTCTATGCTAGGTTGAAGCTTTTGTCACTCTTGCCCTCCAAAACATAGTCCTATCAACATACAACTAACCCTAGGGTGTGATCCACGCGCGCAATCATATGATGGGCACCAAAGGACAGCAACATAACCACAAGCAAATTAAATCAATCATAGCAATTCATCAACCACCGATGGGATAACGAAAATCTACTCAGACATCATAGGATGGCAACACATCATTGGATAATAATATGAAGCATAAAGCACCATGTTCAAGTAGAGGGTACAGCGGGTTGCGGGAGAGTGGACCGCTGTAGATAGAGGGGGGAAGGTGATGGAGATGTTGGTGAAGATGGCGCAGGTGTTGGTGTAGATCGCGGTGATGATGATGATGGCCACAGCAGCGTTCCGGCGCCACCGAAAGAGAAGGGGAGAGGGGGGCCCTTCGTCTTCTTCTTCCTTGACCTCCTCCCTAGATGGGAGAAGGGTTTCCCCTCTGGTCCTTGGCCTCCATGGCATGGAAGGGGCAAGAGCCCCTCTGAGATTGGATCTGTCTCTCTGTTTCTCTTTGGTTCTGCGTTCTCAGATTCTTCCCTTTCACCGTTTCTTATATTCCCGGAGATCCTTAACTCCGATTGGGCTGAAATTTTAACACGATCTCTATCCGGATATTAGCTTTCTTGCGGCGAAAGAAGGGCACCAACCGCCTTACAGGGTGGCCACGAGGGTCAGGGGCGCGCCTGACACCTTGGGGCACGCCCCCTACCTCGTGGGCCCCTCGAGCATCGTCTCGCGTGGATTCTTCTTCCCAAAAATCATATATATTCCAAAAAAAATCTCTGTCAGTTTTTATTCCGTCTGGACTTTGTTTGATATGGATATTCTACGAAACAAAAAACATGCAACAAACAGGAACTGGCACTGGGCACTGGATCAATATGTTAGTCCCAAAATAGTATAAAAAGTTGCCAAAAGTATATGAAAGTTGTAGAATATTGGCATGGAACAATCAAAAATTATAGTTACGATGGAGACGTATCAGCGGTTCAGGAAGTGGTTTTCATGGGCCGGGTTATGGAGGTGGTAGCTCCGGTTCAGGATTTCAAGGCAATCAAACCAGCCATAACATTCAAGGGAACCAGGGCAACTAGGGAAGTTATAACCATCAGGGGAATCAGCAGCAGCAGCAGTCGGGTTATCAGAGCAATCCGAAGCAGTTGAATAGTTGGCAGTATCATGTCTTCACCACTAGCTTACGCAAACGTGATCAGAAGCTTCACAAGTGGGTTGTGAACTCTGTTGAATCAGTAGTACCTCAGTATCTGTGCTGGTCTGAGCAACCCATTTTATGGAGTAGAGAGGATCACCCGCCCCGGGTTGATAATCCAGGTCATCTGGCCTTAGTGGTGGCACCCCAGGTTGGGGGGTATAAGTTCACCAAGGTGCTCATGGATGGGGGAAGCAGTATCAATATTCTCTACTATGATACCTTCCGTCGTATGGGTTTGACGGATAAGAATCTTAAACCGTCAAACATCGTTTTTCATGGTGTGGTTCCCGGTAAGTCTGCATATCCAGTGGGCAAAATAGCTCTAGAGGTGGCCTTTGGAGATGATCATGATTCAAGATCAGAAACATTGACTTTTGAGGTGGTGAAAATCAAGAGTCCATATCACGCCCTGTTTGGGCGACCAGCTTATGTCAAGTTCATGGCACGACCGTGTTACATTTACCTACAGCTTAAGATGCCAGGTCATAAGGGGACAATCATAGTGCATGGGAGCAGGAAGATTGCTCTGGAATGTGAGGAAGGTGATGCGGCTTATGCTGAGTCGGTTTGTGCCACGGAAGAGTTGAAGTTTTATAAAGACAAGGTTGATCCAACAGATATGACTTCTTTGAAAAAGCCAACTACGGAACACGATCTGGCGTTGAAGTTTAAATCGGCCACAGACACTAAGATGGTTGATTTTGTTCCTGGCGATTCATCCAAGCAGTTCAGCATCAGCGCTAACCTGGATCCCAAATAGGAAAGCACGCTCATCGAGTTCATCCGTGAGAACAGGGACATCTTTGCATGGAAGCCTTCTGACATGCCAGGTGTACCGAGGGAATTCGCTGAGCACACACTTAATATTGATCCTAAGTTTAAACCGGTCAGACAGTTTCTCCGCCGTTTCAACGAAGAAAGGCGCAAGGCTATTGGTGAAGAGGTAGCTCGGTTGTTGGCCGCAGGGTTTATCGTGGAGGTCTTTCACCCGGAGTGGTTGGCTAATCCGGTGTTGGTTCTCAAGAAAAACGGCACTTGGCGTATGTGTGTGGACTACACAGACTTGAACAAGGCTTGCCCAGCAGATCCCTTTGCCCTCCCTCATATTGATCAGATTATTGATGCTACGGCGGGTTGTGACTGCCTATGCTTTTTGGATGCTTATTCTGGTTATCATCAGATCAAAATGGCAGTTAAGGACCAGGAGAAGACAGCTTTTATAACTCCCTTTGGAGCCTTCTGCTATGTCTCCATGCCCTTTGGGCTCAAGAGTGCCCAGGCAACTTATCAACGATGTGTTCAGAATTGTCTTCATAAGCAGATTGGGCGCAATGTTCATGCATATGTGGATGATATTGTGATAAAGTCCAGGAATGAGGAAACATTGATAGATGACCTAAGAGAAACCTTTGACAACCTCCGGGTTTACAAGATGATGCTCAATCCGGACAAATGTGTCTTTGGTGTCCCGGCAGGCAAACTCTTGGGCTTTCTTGTATCAAACAGGAGCATTGAGGCTAATCCGGAAAAAAATTCAGCAATCACATCTTTGGCTAAACCGGCGTGTATTAATGACATTCAACGTTTAGCCGGTCGGATTGCGGCTTTGAGCCAGTTTATTAGTCGTCTTGGAGAGAAAGCTATCCCTTTATACCAGATGTTAAAGAAAACGGATGACTTTGTCTGGAGTGATGCGGCTGATAAAACATTTGAGGATCTGAAGAGGCACTTAGTTGAACCGCCTATGCTTGTAGCTCCGATCAATAAAGAGTCTTTACTGTTGTATGTGGTTGCTAATGTCAGGGCTGTTAGTGTGGCTATTGTTGTGGAGCGCAAGGAGGCTGGAAAGGAATATCCGGTTCAACAGTCGGTTTATTATATCAGTGAGGTGCTTATTAAATCAAAGCGGAGATATCCACATTGGCAGAAGCTGGTGTATGGGGTCTTTATGGCAAGCTGGAAGCTCAAACATTATTTTCAGGGTCATCCTATCACAGTCGTCAGTTCAGCCCCTCTGGGAGATATCATTCAAAACAGAGAAGCAACTGGCCGGGTTGCCAAGTGGGCTATTGAGCTTGGACCTCACGGGCTCAAATATACACCTCGCACGGCGATCAAATCCCAAGCACTCGTGGACTTCATCAATGATTGGACAGAGTTGCAGGCACCAGAGGAAAAGCCAGATAACATGTATTGGACTATTCACTTTGATGGATCCAGACAGTTAGAGGGTTCGGGGGCTGGAGTCATATTAACTTCCCCACGAGGTGACAAGTTTTGTTATGTTCTCCACTTAATGTTCCCTTGTACTAACAATGCAGCTGAGTACGAGGCCTTACTCCACGGTCTTCGAATGGCTAAGGAGATGAACTTAAGTCGGGTTAAGTGCTTCGGTGACTCGGATCTGGTGGCTCAATAGGTATCCGGCACTTGGGATTCTAAGGACCCACTCATGGCTGCATATCGATGAGAGGTGGACATAGTGGCTGGTCATTTCAAGGGTTATCAAGTTGACCATATAGACCGGCGAAAGAATGAAGCGGCAGACGCTTTAAGCCGCCTTGGCTCTCAGAGTAAACCGGTCCCACCAAATGACTTCCTCGATGTATTGCATAATCCGTCGGTTAAGATACCAACAGAGGAGGAGTTGGCTATTCCTGATCCGGAGGCTCAATTGGTGGCAGCTTTGCATGTTATACCGGATTGGACAATCCCGTACCTAGCTTACATGAACCGGGGCGAGTTACCAGAGGATGAAACCTCGGCCCGGCAGATAATCCGACGTTCCAAGTCAATGACCATAATCAATGGGGAGTTATGATACGTCTCCAACGTATGTATAATTTTTGATTGCTCCATGCTATATTATCTACTGTTTTGGAAATTATTGGGCTTTATTATCCACTTTTATATTATTTTTGGGACTAACCTATTAACCGGAGGCACAGCCCAGAATTGTTGTTTTTTGCCTATTTTAGGGTTTCGAAGAAAAGGAATATCAAACGGAGTCCAAACGGAATGAAACCTTTGTTGGGGAACGTAGTAATTTCAAAAAAAATCCTACGCACACGCAAGATCATGGTGATGCATAGCAACGAGAGGGGAGAGTGTAGTCTACGTACCCTCGTAGACCGACAGCGGAAGCATTATGACAACGCGGTTGATGTAGTCGTACGTCTTCACGGCCCGACCGATCAAGCACCGAAATTACGGCACCTCCGAGTTCTAGCACACGTTCAGCTCGATGACGATCCCCGGACTCCGATCCAGCAAAGTGTCGGGGAAGAGTTCCGTCAGCACGACAGCGTGGTGACGATCTTGATGTTCTACCGTCGCAGGGCTTCGCCTAAGCACCGCTACAATATTATCAAGGAGTATGGTGGAGGGGGGCACCGCACACGGCTAAGAGAACGATCTTGAAGATCAACTTGTGTGTCTAGAGGTGCCCCCCTGCCCCCGTATATAAAGGAGCAAGGGGGGAGGCCGGCCGGCCCTTGGGGCGCGCCAAGGAGGAGGACTCCTCCTCCTAGTAGGAGTAGGAAAGAGGGGAGTCCTACTCCTACTAGGAGGGGGAAAGGAAGGGGGAGAGGGAGAAGGAAAGGGGGGCGCCGCCCCCCCTCTCCTAGTCCAATTCGGACCAGAGGGGGAGGGGGCGCACGGCCCACCCTAGCCGCCCCTCTCTCTCCACTAGGGCCCATAAAGCCCATTACTTCTCCTGGGGGGTTCCGGTAACCCTCCGGCACTTCAGTTTTCTCCGAAATCACCCGGAACACTTCCGGTGTCCGAATATAGCCGTCCAATATATCAATCTTTATGTCTCAACCATTTTGAGACTCCTCGTCATGTCCATGATCACATCCGGGACTCTGAACAAACATCGGTACATCAAAATATATAAACTCATAATGAAACTGTCATCGTAACGTTAAGCGTGCGGACCCTACGGGTTTGAGAACAATGTAGACATGACCAAGACATGTCTCCGGTCAATAACCAATAGCGGAACCTGGATGCTCATATTGGCTCCCACATATTCTACGAAGATCTTTTATCGGTCAGACCGCATAACAACATACTTTGTTCCCTTTGTCATCGGTATGTTACTTGCCCGAGATTCGATCGTTGGTATCTCAATACCTAGTTCAATCTCGTTACCGGCAAGTCTCTTTACTTGTTTTGTAATACATCATCTCGCAACTAACTCATTAGTTGCAATGCTTGCAAGGCTTATGTGATGTGCATTACCGAGAGGGCCCAGAGATACCTCTCCGACAATCGGAGTGACAAATCCTAATCTCGAAATATGCCAACCCAACATGTACCTTTGGAGACACCTGTAGAGCTCCTTTATAATCACCCAGTTACGTTGTGACGTTTGGTATCACACAAAGTGTTCCTCCGGTAAACGGGAGTTGCATAATCTCATAGTCATAGGAACATGTATAAGTCATGAAGAAAGCAATAGCAACATACTAAACGATCAGGTGCTAAGCTAACGGAATGGGTCATGTCAATCACATCCTTCTCCTAATGATGTGATCCCGTTAATCAAACGACAACTCATGTCTATGGCTAGGAAACATAACCATCTTTGATCAACGAGCTAGTCAAGTAGAGGCATACTAGTGACACTATGTTTGTCTATGTATTCACACATGTATCATGTTTTTGGTTAATACAATTCTAGCATGAATAATAAACATTTATCATGAAATAAGGAAATAAATGATAACTTTTTTATTGCCTCTAGGGCATATTTCCTTCAGTCTCCCACTTGCACTAGAGTCAATAATCTAGTTCACATCACCATGTGATTTAACACCAATAGTTCACATCATTATGTGATTAACACCCATAGTTCACATTGTTATGTGACCAACACTCAAAGGGTTTACTAGAGTCAATAATCTAGTTCACATCGCTATGTGATTAACACCCAAAGAGTACTAAGGTGTGATCATGTTTTGCTTGTGAGAGAAGTTTAGTCAACGGGTCTGCCACATTCAGATCCATATGTATTTTGCAAATTTCTATGTCAACAATACTCTGCTCGGAGCTACTCTAGCTAATTGCTCCCACTTTCAATATGTATCTAGATTGAGACTTAGAGTCATCTAGATTAGTGTCAAAACTTGTATCGACATAACCTTTTACGACGACCCTTTTAGTCACGTCCATAATTGAGAAACATATCCTTATTCCACTAAGGATAATTTTGACCGCTGTCCAATGATCTACTCCTAGATCACTATTGTACTCCCTTGCCAAAATCAGTGTAGGGTATACAATAGATCTGGTACACAGCATGGCATACTTTATAGAACCTATGGCCAAGGCATAGGGAATGACTTTCATTCTCTTTCTATCTTCTGCCATGGTCAGGCTTTGAGTCTTACTCAATTTTACACCTTGTAACACAGGCAAGAAGTCTTTGTTTGACTGTTCCATTTTGAACTACTTCAAAATCTTGTCAAGGTATGTACTCATTGAAAAAACTTATCAAGCGTCTTGATCTATCTCTATAGATCTTGATGCTCAATATGTAAGCAGCTTCACCGAGGTCTTTCTTTGAAAAAGCTCCTTTCAAACACTCCTTTGTGCTTTGCAGAATAATTCTACATTATTTCTGATCAACAATATGTCATACATATACTTATCAGAAATGTTATAGTGCTCCCACTCACTTTCTTGTAAATACAGGCTTCACCGCAAGTCTGTATAAAACTATATGCTTTGATCAACTCATCAAAGCGTATATTCCAACTCCGAGATGCTTGCACCAGTCCATAGATGGATCGCTGGAGCTTGCACATTTTGTTAACACCTTTAGGATTGACAAAACCTTCTGGTTGCATCATATACAACTCTTCTTTAAGAAGTCCATTAAGAATTGCAGTTTTGTTATCCATTTGCCAGATTTCATAAAATGTCGCAATTGCTAACATGATTCGGACAGACTTTAAGCATCTATACGAGTGAGAAAATCGCATCGTAGTCAACACCTTGAACTTTGTCAAAAACCCTTTTCGACAAGTCTAGCTTTGTAGATAGTAACACTACTATCAGCGTCCGTATTCCTCTTGAAGATCCATTTAATCTCAATGGCTTGCCGAACATCAAGCAAGTCAACCAAAGTCCATACTTTGTTCTCATACATGGATCCTATCTCAGATTTCATGGCCTCAAGCCATTTTTGCGGAATCTGGGCTCATCATAGCTTCCTCATAGTTCGTAGGTTCGTCATGGTCAAGTAGCATGACCTCCAGAACAAGATTACCGTACCACTCTGGTGCGGATCTCACTCTGGTTAACCTATGAGATTTGGTAGTAACTTGATCTGAAGTTACATGATCATCATCATTAGCTTCCTCACTAATTGGTGTAGTAGTCACAGGAACAGATTTCTGTGATGAAGTACTTTCCAATAAGGGAGAAGGTACAATTACCTTATCAAGTTCTACTTTCCTCCCACTCACTTCTTTCGAGAGAAACTCCTTCTCTATAAAGGATCCATTCTTAGCAACGAATGTCTTGCCTTCGGATCTGTGATAGAAGGTGTACCCAACTGTCTCCTTTGGGTATCCTATGAAGACATATTTCTCCGATTTGGGTTTGAGCTTATCAGGATGAAACTTTTTCATATAAGCATCACAATCCCAAACTTTAAAAAACGACAACTTTGGTTTCTTGCCAAACCACAGTTCAGATTGTGTCGTCTCAACGGACTTAGATGGTGCCCTTTTAAACGTGAATGTAGCTGTCTCTAATGCTTAACCCCAAAACGATAGTGGTAAATCGGTAAGAAACATCATAGATTGTACTATATCTAATAAAGTACGGTTATGACGTTCGGACACACCATTATGGTGTGGTGTTCCAGGTGGCACGAATTTGTGAAACTATTTCACATATTGAAGACCAAACTCGTAACTCAAATATTTGTCTCCGCGATCAGATCGTAGAAACCATATTTTCTTGTCACGATGATTTTCCACTTCACTCTGAAATTCTTTGAACTTTTCAAATGTTTTAGACTTATGTTTCATCAAGTAGATATATCCATATCTGCTCAAATCATCTGTGAAGGTCAGAAAATAACGATACCTGCCGCGAGCCTCAACACTCATCAGATCGCATACATCAGTATGTATTATTTCCAATAAGTCAGTTGCTCGCTCCATTGTTCCGGAGAACGGAGTCTTTAGTCATCTTGCCCATAAGGCATGGTTCGCAAGCATCAAGTGATTCCAAAATTCCATCAGCATGGAGTTTCTTCATGCGCTTTACACCAATATGACCTAAACGGGAGTGCCACAAATAAGTTGCACTATCATTATTAACTTTGCATCCTTTTGGCTTCAATATTACGAATATGTGTATCACTACGATCGAGATCCAACAAACCATTTTCGTTGGTGTGTATGACCATAGAAGGTTTTATTCATGTAAACAGAACAACAATTGTTCTCTAACTTAAATGAATAACCGTATTGCAATAAACATGATCAAATCATATTCATGCTCAACGCAAACACCAAATAACACTTATTTAGGTTCAACACTAATCCCGAACGTATAGGGAGTGTGCGATGATGATCATATCAATCTTGGAACCACTTCCAACACACATCGTCACCTCACCCTTAACTAGTCTCTGTTCATTCTGCAACTCCCAATTCAAGTTACTAATCTTAGCAACTGAACTAGTACCAAATACTGAGGGGTTGCTATGAACACTAGTAAAGTACACATCAATAACATGTATATCAAATATACCTTTGTTTACTTTGCCATCCTTTCTTATCCGCCAAATACTTGGGGTAGTTCCGCTTCCAGTGACTAGTCCCTTTGCAGTAGAAGCACTTAGTCTCAGGCTTAGGACCAGACTTGGGCTTCTTCACTTGAGCAGCAACTTGCTTGCCATTCTACATGAAGTTCCCCTTCTTCCCTTTGCCGTTTTGTTGAAACTAGTGGTCTCGTCAATCATCAACACTTGATGTTTTTCTTGATTTCTACCTTCGTCGATTTCAGCATCACGAAGAGCTTGGGAATTGTTTCCGTTATCCCTTGCATATTATAGTTCATCACGAAGTTCTACTAACTTGGTGATGGTGACTAGAGAATTCTGTCAATCACTATTTTATCTGGAAGATTAACTCCCACTTGATTCAAGCGATTGTAGTACCCAGACAATCTGAGCACATGCTCACTTCTTGAGCTATTCTCTTCCATCTTTTAGCAATAGAACTTGTTGGAGACTTCATATCTCTCAACTCGGGTATTTGCTTGAAATATTAACTTCAACTCCTGGAACATCTCATATGGTCCATGACGTTCAAAACATCTTTGAAGTCCCAATTCTAAGCCGTTAAGCATGGTGCACTTAAACTATCAAGTAGTCATCATATTGAGCTAGCCAAACGTTCATAACATCTGCATTTGCTCCTGCAATAGGTCTGTCACCTAGCGGTGCATCAAGGACATAATTCTTCTGTGCAGCAATGAGGATAATCCTCAGATCACGGATCCAATCCGCATCATTGCTACTAACATCTTTCAACATAGTTTTTCTCTAGGAACAAATCAAAAATAAACGGGAAGCAACATCGCGAGCTATTGATCTACAACATAGATATGCTAATACTACCAAGACTAAGTTCATGATAAATTTAAGTTCAATTAGTCATATTACTTAAGAACTCCCACTTAGATAGACATCCCTCTAATCCTCTAAGTGATCACGTGATCCATATCAACTAAACCATGTCCGATCATCACGTGAGATGGAGTAGTTTCAACGGTGAACATCACTATGTTGATCATATCTACTATATGATTCACGCTCGACCTTTCAGTCTCCGTGTTCCGAGGCGATATCTGTTATATGCTAGGCTCGTCAAGTTTAACCTGAGTATTCCGCATGTGCAACTGTTTTGCATCCGTTGTATTTGAACGTAGAGCCTATCACACCCGATCATCACGTGGTGTCTCAGCACGAAGAACTTTCACAATGGTGCATACTCAGGGAGAACACTCATACCTTGATAATTTAGTGAGAGATCAGCTTATAAAGCTACCGCCGAACTAAGCAAAATAAGATGTATAAAAGATAAACATCACATGTAATCATAATATGTGACATGATATGGCCATCATCATCTTGTGCCTTTGATCTCCATCTTCAAAGCATCGTCATGATCTCCATCATCACCGGCATGACACCATGATCTCCATCATCTTGATCTATATCAATGTGTCGTTACATGGTCGTCTCGCCAACTATTGCTCTTGCAACTATTGCTATCGCATAGCGATAAAGTAAAGCAATTATTTGGCGCTTGCATCTTATGCAACAAAGAGACAACCATAAGGCTTCAGCCAGTTGCCGATAACTTCAACAAAACATGATCATCTCAAACAACAACTTATATCTCATCACGTCTTGACCATATCACATCACAACATGCCCTGCAAAAACAAGTTAGACATTCTCTACTTTATTGTTGCATGTTTTACGTGGCTACTACTAGGCTTAGCAAGAACCGTTCTTACCTACGCATCAAAACCACAACGATAGTTTGTCAAGTTGGTGTTGTTTTAACCTTCGCAAGGACCGGGCATAGCCACACTCGGTTCAACTAAAGTTGGAGAAACTGACACCCGCCAGCCACCTGTGTGCAAAGCACGTCGGTAGAACCAGTCTCGCGTAAGCGTACGCGTAATGTCGGTCCAGGCCGCTTCATCCAACAATACCGCCGAACCAAAGTATGACATGCTGGTAAGCAGTATGACTTATATCGCCCACAACTCACTTGTGTTCTACTCATGCATATGACATCTACGCATAAAACCAGGCTCGGATGCCACTGTTGGGGAACGTAGTAATTTCAAAAAAATTCCTACGCACACGCAAGATCATGGTGATGCATAGCAACGAGAGGGTAGAGTGTAGTCTACGTACCCTCGTAGACCGACAGCGGAAGCGTTATGACAACGCGGTTGATGTAGTCGTACGTCTTCACGGCCCGATCGATCAAGCACCGAAACTACGGCACCTCCGAGCTCTAGCACACGTTCAGCTCGATGACGATCCCCGGACTCCGATCCAGCAAAGTGTCGGGGAAGAGTTCCGTCAGCACAACGGCGTGGTGACGATCTTGATGTTCTACCGTCGCAGGGCTTCGCCTAAGCACCGCTACAATATTATCAAGGAGTATGGTGGAGGGGGCACCGCACACGGCTAAGAGAACGATCTTGAAGATCAACTTGTGTGTCTAGAGGTGCCCCCCTGCCCCCGTATATAAAGGAGCAAGGGGGGAGGCCGGCCGCCCCTTGGGGCGCGCCAAGGAGGAGGACTCCTCCTCCTAGTAGGAGTAGGACTCCCCTCTTTCCTACTCCTACTAGGAGGGGGAAAGGAAGGGGGAGAGGGAGAAGGAAAGGGGGGCGCCGCCCCCCCCCCCCCCCCTCTCCTAGTACAATTCGGACCAGAGGGGGAGGGGGCACGCGGCCCATCCTGGCCGCCCCTCTCTCTCTCCACTAGGGCCCATAAAGCCCATTACTTCTCCCGGGGGGGTTCCGGTAACCCTCCGGCACTCCGGTTTTCTCCGAAATCACCCAGAACACTTCCGGTGTCCGAATATAGCCGTCCAATATATCAATCTTTATGTCTCAACCATTTCAAGACTCCTCGTCATGTCCGTGATCACATCCGGGACTCCGAACAAACTTCGGTACATCAAAATATATAAACTCATAATGAAACTGTCATCGTAACGTTAAGCGTGCGGACCCTACGGGTTCGAGAACAATGTAGACATGACCGAGACATGTCTCCGGTCAATAACCGATAGCGGAACCTGGATGCTCATATTGGCTCCCACATATTCTACGAAGATCTTTTATCGGTCAGACCGCATAACAACATACTTTGTTCCCTTTGTCATCGGTATGTTACTTGCCCGAGATTCGATCGTCGGTATCTCAATACCTAGTTCAATCTCGTTACCGGCAAGTCTCTTTACTCGTTTCGTAATACATCATCTCGCAACTAACTCATTATCTGCAATGCTTGCAAGGCTTATGTGATGTGCATTACCGAGAGGGCCCAGAGATACCTCTCCGACAATCGGAGTGACAAATCCTAATCTCAAAATACGCCAACCCAACATGTACCTTTGGAGACACCTGTAGAGCTCCTTCATAATCACCCAGTTACGTTGTGACGTTTGGTAGCACACAAAGTGTTCCTCCGGTAAACGGGAGTTGCATAATCTCATAGTCATAGGAACATGTATAAGTCATGAAGAAAGCAATAGCAACATACTAAACGATCAGGTGCTAAGCTAACGGAATGGGTCATGTCAATCACATCATTCTCCTAATGATGTGATCCCGTTAATCAAATGACAACTCATGTCTATGGCTAGGAAACATAACCATCTTTGATCAACGAGCTAGTCAAGTAGAGGCATACTAGTGACACTCTGTTTGTCTATGTATTCACACATGTATCATGTTTCCGGTTAATACAATTCTAGCATGAATAATAAACATTTATCATGAAATAAGGAAATAAATGATAACTTTTTTATTGCCTCTAGGTTATATTTCCATCAACCTTCGGGAACGTGATTTTCTCAATGAATAAGACCCGAGAGACTTGGACCCTACGTCAAGAAAGGAAACAGGAGGCCACGAGGTAGGGGGCACGCCCACCCCCACCAGGCGCGCCCTCCACCCTCGTGGGGCCCCTGTTGCTCCACCGACGTACTTCTCCCTCCTATATATATATATATATCCACGTGCCCCCAAACGATCAGATACGGAGCCAAAACCCTAATTACACCGCCGCAACTTTCTGTATCCACGAGATCCCATCTTGGGGCCTGTTTCGGAGCTCCGCCGGAGGGGGCATCAATCACGGAGGGCTTCTACATCAACACCATAGCCTCTCCGATGAAGTGTGAGTAGTTTACCTCACACCTACGGGTCCATAGTTAGTAGCTAGATAGCTTCTTCTCTCTTTTTGGATCTCAATACAATGTTCTCCCCCTCTCTTGTGGAGATCTATTCGATGTAATCTTCTTTTTTGCGGTGTGTTTGTTGAGACCGATGAATTGTGGGTTTATGATCAAGTCTATCTACGATTAATATTTGAATCTTCTTTGAATTCTTTTATGTATGATTGGTTATCTTTGCAAGTCTCTTTGAATTATCAGTTTGGTTTGGCCTACTAGATTGATCTTTCTTGCAATGGGAGAAGTGCTTAGCTTTGGGTTCAATCTTGCGGTGTCCTTTCCCAGTGACAGTAAGGGCAGCAAGGCACGTATTATATTGTTGCCATCGAGGATAACAAGATGGGGTTTTCTTCATATTGCATGAGTCTATCCCGCTACATCATGTCATCTTGCTTAAGGTGTTACTCTGTTTTTAACTTAATACTCTAGATGCATGTTGGATAGTGGTCGATGAGTGGAGTAATAGTAGTAGATGCAGGCAGGAGTCGGTCTACTTGTCTCGGACCTGATGCCTATATACATGATCATACCTAGATATTCTCATAACTATGCTCAATTCTGTCAATTGCTCAACAGTAATTTGTTCACCCACCGTAGAATACTTATGCTCTTGAGAGAAGCCACTAGTGAAACCTATGGCCCCCGGGTCTATCTTTATCATATTAATCTCCTACTACTTAGTTATTTACTTTGCTATTTACTTTTCCTTTATTTTACTTTGCATCTTTATCATAAAAATACCAAAAATATTATCTTATCATATCTATCAGATCTCACTCTCGTAAGTGGCCTTATAGGGATTGACAACCCCTATTTGCGTTGGTTGCGAGGATTTATTTGTTGTGTGCAGGTGCGAGGGACTCGCGCGTAGCCTCCTACTGGATTGATACCTTGGTTCTCAAAAACTGAGGGAAATACTTACGCTACTTCGTTGCATCATCCCTTCCTCTTTGGGGAAAACCAACGCAGTGCTCAAGAGGTAGCAAGAGGGATTTCTGGCGCCGTTGCCGGGGAGGTCTACGCAAAAGTCAACATACCAAGTACCCATCACATACCCTTATCTCCCGCATTACATTATTTGCCATTTTCCTCTCAGTTTCCTCTCTCCCACTTCACCCTTGCCGTTTTATTTGCCCTCTCTCTCTATGCTCCCTCTCTTTCTCTATTTGCCTCCTTTTACCCGCTTGCCTTTTTGTTTGCTTGTGTGTTAGTTTGTTTGCTTGTCGTTATGGCTAGTCCCTTATCTTCTCCGTTGTCTCCCGAGAATTAAATTCTAAATTTTAAGCAAAGGGAGGGAGAAAATCTAAAATATGCTTGGTATAGAATTTGCAATGCTCAAAATAGATCCACTAGGAAGCAGTCTACTTTCGTTCTTCTTCGCAATTTTTATGTAGGCATTACTCCTTGGCACCATTATGTTCTTGATACTATTACCAGAGGGAACTTTTTTGGTAGCCATACTTTCGATTCTTATAATGCTATGATAGATTTATTTGGCTCACCCCCTCTCTTGGTTAATGGAACTATATTAACTTTGGAGCATGTAATGCAAAGGCTTGAGATTATTGAAAATAAGGTTGCTACCGTAGAGTTAATTGAAAATTTGGATAAAAAGATCCACAACCGAATCTCTCAATATAGATCTAAAGTAGGATTTACTTTGAAAGGTATTAAAGAGAAGGAACCCATAGTTAATGAGAAAATAAATCACGATTCCGTTAGGATCAATAAACTTGAGAATATTATTACCAACTTGGGAACCATTTTTTCTTCCGTAAAGAATACTCCAAGTCCTTCCACTAAAGTTGCCAATATTATGTATGTTCCTAAAAATAAGGGTGAATCATCTAGTAAGGAAAATGCGGATCTCAAATCTATAAGTATTCATCCCAATCTTTTTGCTATCATTAAGGAACCATTCGTTACAAATGAATTTTTTGACCTTGTGCCTAAAAGTTTGATAATTAATAAAAAGAAAGAAATTCCTAAAGATGGTAGATGCCTAATTTAAGAATTGCCTACCAAAGATGGCAATACCTAGAGCTATTCTTGCTTGTTATGCCTAGCTAGGGGCGTTAAACGATAGCGCTTGTTGGGAGGCAACCCAATTTTATTTTTGTTCCTTGCTTTTTGTTCCTGTTTAGTAATAAATAAATTATCTAGCCTCTGTTTTGGTTGTGTTTTTTGTGTTTAATTAGTGTTTGTGCCAAGTAGAACCGTTGGGAAGACTTGGGGAAAGTCTTGTTGAACTTGCTGTAAAAAAACAGAAACTTTAGCGCACACGAGAACTACTGTCATTTTTATTTCGAGAGTGCTATTTAGTTAATTCTTTTTGCAGATATAGATAAATTCCTCACGTACAGAAATTTATTTTAGAATTTTTGGGGTTCCAGATCTTGCGCTAGCTACAGATTACTACAGACTGTTCTGTTTTTGACAGATTCTGTTTTTTCGTGTGTTGTTTTCTTATTTTGATGAATCTATGGCTAGTAAAATAGTTTATAAACCATAGAGAAGTTGGAATACAGTAGGTATAACACCAATATAAATAAAGAATGAGTTCATTACAGTACCTTGAAGTGGTCTTTTATTTTCTTTCGCTAACGGAGCTCACGTGATTTTCTACTTTAAGTTTTATGTTGTGAAGTTTTCAAGTTTTGGGTAAAGATTTGATGGATTATGGAACAAGGAGTGGAAAGAGCCTAAGCTTGGGGATGCCCATGGAACCCCAAAGATAATCTAAGGGCACCTAAAAGCCAAAGCTTGGGGATGCCCCGGAAGGCATCCCCTCTTTCGTCTACTTCTATCGGTAACTTTACTTGGAGCTATATTTTTATTCGCCACATGATATGTGTTTTGCTTGGAGCATCTTGTATGATTTGAGTCTTTGCTTGTTATTTTACCACAATCATCCTTCATGTACACACCTTTTGAGAGAGCCATACATGATTTGGAATTTGTTAGAATACTCTATGTGCTTCGCTTATATCTTTTGAGTTATATAATTTTGCTCTAGTACCTCACTTATATCTTTTAGAGCACGGTGGTGGATTTATTTTACAGAAACTATTGATCTTTCATGCTTCACTTAGATTATTTTGAGAGTCTTAATAGCATGGTAATTTGCTTAAAATCCTAATATGCTTGGTATGCAAGATTGATAATAAATTCTCTTATGAGTGTGTTGAATACTATGAGAAGTTTGATACTTGATAATTGTTTTGAGATATGGAGATGGTGATATTAAAGTTATGCTAGTTGAGTAGTTGTGAATTTGAGAAATACTTGTGTTGAAGCTTGTGATTCCCGTAGCATGCACGTATGGTGAACCGTTATGTGATGAAGTCGGAGCATGATTTATTTATTGATTGTCTTCCTTATGAGTGGCGGTCGGGGACGAGTGATGGTCTTTTCCTACCAATCTATCCCCCTAGGATCATGCGCATAATAGTTTGCTTTGATAACTTGTAGATTTTTGCAATAAGTATATGAGTTCTTTATGACTAATGTTGAGTCCATGGATTATACGCACTCTCACCCTTCCACCTTTGCTAGCCTCTCTAATACCGCACACCTTTCGCCGGTATCATACACCCACTATATACCTTCCTCAAAACAGCCACCATACCTACCTATTATGGCATTTCCATAGCCATTCCGAGATATATTGCCATGCAACTTTCCACTGTTCCGTTTATTATGACACACTCCATCATTGTCATATTTCTTAGCATGATCATGTAGTTGACATAGTATTTGTGGCAAAGCCACCGTTCATAATTCTTTCATACGTGTCACTCATGAGTCATTGCATATCCCGGTACATCGCCGGAGGCATTCATATAGAGTCATATTTTGTTCTAAGTATCGAGTTGTAATTGTTGAGTTGTAAGAAAAATAAAAGTGTGATGATCATCATTATTAGAGCATTGTCCTAGTGAGGAAAGGATGATGGAGACTATGATTTCCCCACAAGTCGGGATGAGACTCCGGACGAAAAAAAAGAAAGAAAAGAGGCCATAAGAAAAAAGAGGAGAAAAGGCCCAAATAAAAAAATAAAAAAAGAAAAAAAATGAGAGAAAAAGAGAGAAGGGACAATGTTACTATCCTTTTACCACACTTGTGCTTCAAAGTAGCACCATGATCTTCATAGTAGAGAGTCTCTCATGTTATCACTTTCATATACTAGTGGGAATTTTCATTATAGAACTTGGTTTGTATATTCCAATGATGGGCTTCCTCAAATTGCCCTAGGTCTTCATGAGCAAGCAAGTTGGATGCACACCCACTTAGTTTCTTTTTGAGCTTTTCATATATTTATAGCTCTAGTGCATCCGTTCCATGGCAATCCCTACTCACTCACATTGATATCTATTGATGGGCATCTCCATATCCCATTGATACGCCTAGTTGATGTGAGACTATCTTCTCCTTTTTGTCTTCTCCACAACCACCACTCTATTCCACTTATAGTGCTATATCCATGGCTCAGGCTCATGTATTGCGTGAAGATTGAAAAAGTTTTGAGAATGTCAAAAGTATGAAACAATTTCTTGGCTTATCATCGGGGTTGTGCATGACTTAAATATTTTGTGTGGTGAAGATAGAGCATAGCCAGACTATATGATTTTGTAGGGATAACTTTCTTTAGCCATGTTATTTTGAGAAGACATAATTGCTTAGTTAGTATGCTTGAAGTATTATTATTTTATGTCAATATGAACTTTTGTCTTGAATCTTTCGGATCTGAATATTCATACCACAATTAAGAAGAATTACATTAAAATTATGCCAAGTAGCACTCAGCATCAAAAATTCTATTTTTATCATTTACCTACTCGAGGACGAGCAGGAATTAAGCTTGGGGATGCTTGATACGTCTCCAACGTATCTATAATTTTTGATTGCTCCATGCTATATTATCTACTGTTTTGGACATTATTGGGCTTTATTATCCACTTTTATATTATTTTTGGGACTAACCTATTAACCGGAGGCCCGGCCCAGAATTGCTGTTTTTTGCCTGTTTTAGGGTTTCGAAGAAAAGGAATATCAAACGGAGTACAAACAGAATGAAACCTTCGGGAACGTGATTTTCTCAACGAATAAGACCCGGGAGACTTGGACCCTACGTCAAGAAAGGAAACAGGAGGCCATGAGGTAGGGGGCGCGCCCACCCCCACCAGGCACGCCCTCCACCCTCGTGGGCCCCCTGTTGCTCCAGTGACGTACTTCTTCCTCCTATATATATCCACGTACCCCCAAATGATCAGATACAGAGCCAAAACCCTAATTCCACCGCTGCAACTTTTTGTATCCACGAGATCCCATCTTGGGGCCTGTTCCGGAGCTCCGCCAGAGGGGGCATCGATCACGGAGGGCTTCTACATCAACACCATAGCCTCTCTAATGAAGTGTGAGTAGTTTACCTCAAACTTACGGGTCCATAGTTAGTAGCTAGATGGATTCTTCTCTCTTTTTGGATCTCAATACAATGTTCTCCCCCTCTCTTGTGGAGATCTATTCGATGTAATCTTGTTTTTGCGGTGTGTTTGTTGAGATCGATGAATTATGGGTTTATGATCGAGTCTATCTATGAATAATATTTGAATCTTCTCTGAATTATTTTATGTATGATTGGTTATCTTTGCAAGTCTCTTCGAATTATCAGTTTGGTTTGGCCTACTAGATTGATCTTTCTTGCAATGGGAGAAGTGCCTAGCTTTGGGTTCAATCTTGCGGTGTCCTTTCCCGGTGACAGTAAGGGCAGCAAGGCACATATTGTATTGTTGCCATCGAGGATAACAAGATGGGGTTTTCTTCATATTGCATGAGTCTATCCCGCTACATCATGTCATCTTGCTTGAGGTGTTACTCTGCTTTTAACTTAATACTCTAGATGCATGCTGGATAGCGGTCGATGAGTGGAGTAATAGTAGTAGATGCAGGCAGGAGTCGGTCTACTTGTCTCGGACCTGATGCCTATATACATGATCATACCTAGATATTCTCATAAATATGCTCAATTCTGTCAATTGCTCAACAGTAATTTGTTCACCCACCGTAGAATACTTATGCTCTTGAGAGAAGCCACTAGTGAAACCTATGGCCCCCGTGTCTATCTTTATCATATTAATCTCCTACTACTTAGTTATTTACTTTGCTATTTACTTTGCCTTTATTTTACTTTGCATCTTTATCATAAAAATACCAAAAATATTATCTTATCATATCTATCAGATCTCACTCTCGTAAGTGGCCTTATAGGGATTGACAACCCCTATTTGCGTTGGTTGCGAGGATTTATTTGTTTTGTGCAGGTGCGAGGGACTCGCGCGTAGCCTCCTACTGGATTGATACCTTGGTTCTCAAAAACTGAGGGAAATACTTATGCTACTTTGCTGCATCATCCCTTCCTCTTCGGGGAAAACCAACGCAGTGCTCAAGAGGTAGCAAGTTAGATCATTACAGCGTCACAGGGGCAATTCAGCATTGTGTATCTCCTCAAGAGGGTTGTGAAATTTTGCGAGAAATCCATGAAGCAGATTGTGGTCACCACACCGGTTCAAAATCTTTGGTGGCTAAAGCTTTTCGTCTCGGTTTCTATTGGTTAACAGCTCATGCCGATGCTGAGGATTTAGTCAAAAGGTGCGATGGTTGTCAAAAATTTGCACGCCGTGCTCATGTCCCTGCTCAGGAGTTGAGAATGATTCCAATCACTTGGCCGTTTGCAACTTGGGGACTTGATATGGTTGGACCCTTTAAGAGATCCAAGGACAAAAAGACTCACCTGTTAGTGGCAGTTGACAAGTTTACCAAATGGGTAGAAGCAGAGCCAGTCAGTAAGTGTGATGCGGCCACGGCGGTTCAGTTCATCAAAAAGGTGATATTCCGGTTTGGCTTTCCACATAGTATTATAACTGATAATGGTACTAATCTGTCAAAGGGTGAGATGGAGGAATTTTGCCAACATGAGCACATCCGGCTTGATGTAGCATCAGTGGCTCACCCCCAATCTAATGGTCAAGCTGAGAGGTCAAATCAAGAAATTTTGAGAGGTATTAAACCCTGGCTTATGGTTCCTTTAAAACGAATGTCGGGTTGTTGGGTGGAGGAGTTACCTTCTGTGTTATGGAGCATCAACACCACACCTAACAGATCTATGGGTTACACGCCTTTCTTCATGGTTTATGGAGCAGAGGCGGTTCTTCCTAGTGACATCCGTCACGACTCGCCCCGTGTGGCAGCCTATGTTGAAGCTGATAATGAGAAAGCACGTAAGGACTCACTGGACCTGTTAGATGAGGAGCGTGATCTTGCAGTAGCACGTTCAACGATTTATCAACAAGATCTCTGACGTTATCACAGCCGCCGGGTTAAGACCAAAACTTTTCAAGAGGGCGATCCAGGATCAGACTGATATGCACAAGTTATCCCCACCTTGGGAAGGACCTTTTGTGGTCAGCAAGAATCTGCACAACGGTTCATACTACCTCATTGATGTTCGAGAGCACAAAGACTCACATAAATCGGAGGAGGAGACCAAGCGGCCGTGGAATATAGCTCTTCTTCGGCCTTACTATACTTGAGCCACAGGCTCTTCTTATGTACATATTAATGACAATGTATATATATTATATAATAAACCGAAGCCTCGAATAAAGCAGGGTCTCTGTTCTTTTTACATCATGTGTGAGCCTACAAGAGCTTCTACTGACAAAGAGGTGTTTTGTTAAACCAGCCTATACAGCCACATGGATATAAAGAAAATCACTAGGGGGCTTGGTCGTATCCGAACCATAGCTACACCTCTTGATCGGTTTAAAACCAAAAAGGGATATCACTAGGGGGCTTGGTTGTCTTCACACCATAGCTACACCTCTTGATAGGCTTTAAGCCAAAAGGAAATTATGTGGAGCCAAACAGAGTCTGTTGCATTAAACACAGCTCAAACATAGGTAACCACTAAGCACGGCTCACATATTACCTGGGGGCTCCTTGCTTCTCAAAGAACAATGAGTTTGAACCCTTGTAATAGGCTATCAAGCCAGGCTTGGAAGCCAGGTGTATTCACCTAAAACCCTGGGTTATCCTGCCTCTTTAAGTAAGCCACTTTGTCCAGGTAAACCTGGTATGACCCATCGAACGTTTGACAAGTCAATCCCATGGACCCTGAACTTGTCAAAGTTAAATCGGTGATTGGTTAAAGATTAAGGTCCATCTTAAAAGGCTTTGCAAAATGGTTTAACTCAGTGGCCTGGCAGCCCATGAAAAGCCTCGATTTAGGGCCTGGCAGCCCATGAAAAGCCTTGCATATTTCTTTTGTTTTTGTTGTTTTTATGATAAGGGATTTATAAATATTTTACTAATAAACCGGTGTTCATTACAACCCGGCATGACTTTCAGCGCTTAGTTGTTAGTACATGATCAGATTCTAAACCGGTAGCACACTGCTCCGGTCTGGTTTGACTAGATGTCACCAGCATTATATGAACAAATCAACGGCTTTTCTAGCCCAATATGATTTCTATATGAACTGGCAAGAGGGCCAGGAGTTATCAACACTTCGGATTGGTGTTTTCACCTCTACCATACAAGCAGTTGGTCAGCCAACGAGCACTAGTAGAAAAAGGGTCAACCGTGAAGCACATTAGTGCCGGTTTGAATTTGAGCCGGCACTAATGTGTGCATTAGTGCCGGTTCCAATGGCTAGCCGGCCGCTCTCATTAGTACCAGTTCGTGGCGAACCTTTAGCACCGGTTCGTGCCACAAACCGGTACTAAAGTGAGTGGTGGCAGGATGTTGTCAGTCCGGGGCCCCTCCAGCACCTTTAGTACCGGGTCGTATCACGAACCGGTACTAAAGGTCATCCTACATAGACCCTTCGTCCACCCGAGCTCGCTCTGTTCTTCCCCTTTCCCCTCTCCTCTCTGTTATTTTCCCTCTTCCTCCCAAGCTCATCACACATTTTGCCCAAAATTTGTCAAGATTTGAAGGCCCCCATCCATTCAAATGATCACAAAGGTTAGCAACTTTGTCCTTTCATCTCTCATTGCTAGATTAGCTCATGCAATGCTTTATATAGTGATTGATTTTTGAGTTTAGTAATTTGGGAGGAATTATATATATGTGCTAGTATTTGATTTATATGCAATCTGAGGTCAAAAATAACACTTAGTTTGCATATGTAGGTGTGGTTTACTTAGTACCTTCTAAATCTCCGTCGTAACCACCGTCGATCGCTCGCAACGTCCCGTCGCCGGCACCACCTTGTGGTGAGCCTCTTGTTCATGAAGTTTTATATAAAAAAATTATGTTTGTGTGATTTGGATATATAGTTACTCGTATAATTATCTTACCAATACGTTGTTTGTTATACATAGTGCCATGGTTTTGATATCCGTCCCCGTCGGCCCTCGTCCGGGTTATGATTCGGATGTGGTATATTCTCTTTTAAAACTATTCATTGCATTTCGTGTTTATGACAAATTATGCCCATCAAGTTGGCATAGATATTTGTATGTAGGAGGTAGTTGAATAGGAAATTCCAACCGACCCTATTGTCGAGAGGTTAAATTTAGTTGAAAGAGAAAACGAGGATTTGAAGGAAAAATTGAAAAGAATTGAGGGGGAGAAGATGGAATTGGAGTTGCATGTTGCCGATGTCGTCGATGATCACAATATTAAGATGGAGAAAATGCGCTTGAAGATTAGAAAGATTAGAAAATATGCCATTCATAGTGAGGCTTGGTATCATTATGCTGTTGGATCAATTGTTACCTTAGTTGCGATATTGATCGCATTTGTTGTTGCATTTAAATTCTTTAGCTAGAGAGTTATTTGTTTGTTGCATTTAAGTGTTGTATGATCTTTATGTATGAACCTTATGTATTGTATTAATTTGGTGTTTTCGGTGCTGTGTATTGAAGATGAGCCGGCAATGGATGTATGATGACCGATGTTGTCTCGTGTTCATTAATGGCGTGCGTACTTTTCTGCTTGCGGCTGAGGCAAACAAGTGGGCGGATGGTTTTATGCCTTGTCCATGTGCTGGCTGTAAGAATGGTCACAATTACTCTATGTCAAGAACCATTCACGTCCACCTGTTTGAGTCCAGTTTCATGCCCCACTATAATGTTTGGACCAAGCATGGAGAAAGAGGGGTTATGATGGAAGACAATGAAGAAGAAGAGGATGATGACAGCTATCCTGGCCATGGGTTCCCTGAATACGATGATACAACAATGAGGGAAGAAGCTGAGCCGGTAATGCGGGAAGAAGCTGAGCCGGCAATGCGGGAAGAAGCTGAAGAAGAGGCATCAGATGAGCCCATTGATGATCTAGGTCGGGCCATTGCCGATGCAAAGAGAAACTGCGCAAGTGATTTGGAGAAGAAGAAGTTGCAGCGCATGTTAGAGGATCACAAAAAATTGTTGTACCCGAATTGCGTAGGTGACAAGAAAAAGCTGGGCACCATACTGGAATTGCTACAATGGAAGGCAGAGAATGGTGTATCTTGCAAGGGATTTGGAAAGTTGCTGGTAATGATAAAGAATATGCTTCCAAAGGACAACGAATTGCCCGAGAGTACGTACGAAGCAAAGAAGGTTGTCTGCCCTCTAGGGTTAGAGGTGCAGAAGATACATGCATGCCCTAATGATTGCATCCTCTACCGCGGTGAGTACGAGGATTTGAACGCTTGCCCAGTATGTGGTGCATTGCGCTATAAGATCAGCCGCGATGACCCTGGTGATGTCGAGGGCGAGCGCCCCAGGAAGAAGATTCCTGCCAAGGTGATGTGGTATGCTCCTATAATACCACGGTTGAAACGTTTGTTCCAAAACAAAGAGCATGCCAAGGCGATGCGATGGCACAGAGAAGACCGTAAGAAAGACGGAAAGTTGAGAGTACCCGCTGACGGGTCGCAGTGGAGAAAAATCGAAAGAAATTACGGGAAGGAGTTTGCAGATGACGCAAGGAACGTATGGTTTGGTCTAAGCGCAGATGACATTAATCCTTTTGGGGAGCAGAGCAGCAACCATAGCACCTGGCCTATGACTCTATGTTTGTATAACCTTCCTCCTTGGTTGTGCATGAAGCGGAAGTTCATTATGATGCCAGTGCTCATCCAAGGCCCTAAGCAACCCGGCAACGACATTGATGTGTACCTAAGGCCATTAGTTGAAGAACTCTTACAACTGTGGAATGGAACAGGTGTACGTGCGTGGGATGAGCACATGGGGGAAGTATTTGACCTAAAGGCGTTGCTGTTCGTGACCATCAATGATTGGCCTGCTCTCAGTAACCTTTCAGGGCAGACAAACAAGGGATACCGCGCATGCACGCACTGTTTGGACGATACCGATAGTATATATTTGGCTAATTGTAAGAAGAATGTGTTCCTGGGACATCGTCGATTTCTTCTGAGCAGGCATCCCGTAAGAAAGAAAGGCAAGCATTTCAAAGGTGAGGCGGATCACCGGACGAAGCCTCGCTGTCGGTGTCAAAACCGGCGGATCTCGGGTAGGGGGTCCCGAACTGTGCGTCTAGGCCGGATGGTAACAGGAGGCAGGGGACACGATGTTTTACCCAGGTTCGGGCCCTCTTGATGGAGGTAAAACCCTACGTCCTGCTTGATTAATATTGATGATATGGGTAGTACAAGAGTAGATCTACCACGAGATCAGAGAGGCTAAACCCTAGAAGCTAGCCTATGGTATGATTGTTGTTCGTCCTATGGACTAAAACCCTCTGGTTTATATAGACACCGGAGAGATCTAGGGTTACACAGAGTCGGTTACAATGGTAGGAGATCTACATATCCGTATCGCCAAGCTTGCCTTCCACGCCAAGGAAAGTCCCTTCCGGACACGGGACGAAGTCTTCAATCTTGTATCTTCATAGTCCAGGAGTCCGGCCGAAGGTATAGTCCGGCTATCCGGACACCCCCTAATCCAGGACTCCCTCAGTAGCCCCTGAACCAGGCTTCAATGATGACGAGTCTGGCGCGCAGATTGTCTTCGGCATTGCAAGGCGGGTTCCTCCTCCAAGTACTTCATAGAAGGTTTTGAACACAAAGGTAGTGTCCGGCTCTGCAAAATAAGTTTCCACATATTGACATAGAGAGAATAATATTTACACAAATCTAATCTGCTGACGTATTCCGTAGCGTGACATCACACTACGGCCAAGTCTTTATTCAAATCATTTTACTGTCCCACCTCAACGCGTTTAGCGAGGCGGTTTCCTTGGCACATCTTGTTAAAGCAGAGATCGTGTCCCCTTATTCCGAGATTCTCATCAATACGGGCGTGGGTAACCCAGTCGTACCCGTTGGTATGTTTTCTCGATCAAAGGCGAGTCCTAAACGGTCACGGGGAGGGCCCTTGGTATTCAACCTCTTATAAAGAGACCAAGGCCTTACTCCTTTCTTTCAATCTCAAACGAGTTCGCCCTTCGCCTCGAGTTCCAACACCCAAGGCTCCAGATTTCAGGCGCTTCGGACCTTCGACAATGTCCGGTTCCGACCTTCGAGGCTGATGGATGCCCTCCTCCGTCACGGAGGAGGACGTGCTGAACTTGAGAGACCCCAGGTTCTTGACCGGCGAAATCTGGCATAGGCTGCCTGCTCAAGGGCAGGTCATTCCCACTCCCAAGCCTGGTGAGAGTGTGGTGTTCATGTCTCACTTCCTTCGGGGGCTAGGCTTCCCGACGGATCCCTTCGTGAGGGGGCTCATGTATTATTATGGGCTGGAATTTCACGACTTAGCCCCGGAGTCCATCCTCCATATTTCCTCATTCATCGTCGTGTGTGAAGCCTTCCTCCGTATCACTCCTCACTTTGGACTATGCCTCAAGATCTTCAAAGTAGAGCCGAAGATGATCGAGGGACGGCACGCGGAGTGTGGAGGTGCTTTTATAAGCAAGAATGTTGGTGCTCCATGGCCCGAGGGCTCTTTTCAAGAGGAGTCCAGCTTATGGCAACGAGAGTGGTTTTATATTACCGCTCCCAGGGCCCCCAAGTGGGTGGCGCCACCTGCCTTTCACCCGGGTCCCCCACCACAGCTAGCGTCATGGGTTAATAAAGGATTGGACTGGGGGCCGTCCAAGGACGTGCCCTTGTTGCAGGGCCGCATTCAAGATCTCCTAGAAAGAGATATCAGTCTGGTCGAGGCGACACAGGTTATGCTGATTCACCGAGTTCTGCCCTACAAACGTCGCCCCCTCCGCCTGTGGGAGTTCAATCCGGACGGACCACGAGCTCTCCAACATTTTATGGGCGTGACGCCCGTGGAGATGTACAAATTGTTCTTCGAATCACAAGCAATGTGTCCGGACATGATCGAGGATGCAGGTCTGAGCTGCAACCGCCTGGATACTCAAGTAAGTAGCCCCGTGCCCGGACTCGCAATCCGCATATTTATCATAAAATTTCCCTTAAAATAGTTGTCCTTTAAACAGGAGTGGATAGCGAAAGCAAAGCTAATCAGGTGTTGGAGGTTGTGCCTTCGGAGGAAAGCGAGGGAGGGGACAAGGAAGCTGCGGCCTCCTCGAAGGAGGCTGTTTGGAAGGGAGGAATTGAAAATTCCTCTCCTTAGGGGAAGAAGAGGAACGCCTCTGAAGACCCGGAGACCATGGCCTCAAAGCGGGGGAAGAAATCTTCGCTAGAGGGTCCTGTGCTGGGGGATGCTTCGGCCGAATTATGCCCTCAAGGGGATCAGCCCTCCACCGAGCCGTAAGTAGAGAGGAGTTTTTCTTTTTAAGAGATGAGAGAAATCCTTGCTTTATATTTGAGAAAAGTAATCGAAAATTTACCTTGTAGTTCGGACCTTAGCCCTTCTCAGCAGAGCTCGTCTTTGGGGGATCTTCTTCCGGAAATGATGGAGAGCGGAACGCCTCCCCCTGCCGTATCGCCTTGCGAGGCAGGCGACCCTGAGGTATCGTCGCAGAGGGTTTCTCCGAATCCGACAGGGCCGAAAGGTAGTCATATGGCCCCCCAAAGCCCTCCGCGTCCGGCCTTCGAGAAGGGCCATCAGACGAGTCCGGCACCGTCTGGTGCACGGTCGGAGGAGCTGAAGGATCTGCTAGGGCGAGCATCTATCTCAGAGGAGCACCGTGCATTGATGGGTACGGTGATTAAGAGGATTTCATCCGCTGAGAGCGGATTGCACGAGGCCGTCAGGAGATTACTGATAGGTTTTGAGGTACGCGAAATAATGTACCCTTTTTGGACAGTTGCGCATAAATAAGACGCGCCCTGTGTAGATAGTAGCCCCTGAGACTCTGTGCGTTGTCAAAAGTGACGGCGCGCAAAGGATCATAATCCCAGGTCTAATATGTCGCCTTCATACGTAGGTGGCGAAGTGTCCGGTGGCCAGCCGGACTGATGGATTTGCTGAGCTAAAGCAGCAACTTGACGTGGCAGATGCCGACATCGCGCTTGTCAACAAGTGGCTTGACGAGGCACAAGGTATGTAATTCCTTCGGCGGCACCTGGTAAGAGGAGCTTTATGCCAGTATCTTACAATGTGTGTGCTTGATGCAGATGGTGATGCTGCCATGGAGAATCTTCGGGCGGAACTTGCCCGAGCCAAGGAGCAAGCCAGGAAAAGTGATGCGGCTGCCGGAAAGGCAATTGAAGAGTTGAAAGCCAAACAGGCTGCTCACTGCCGAAGCAAGAAGGAAATGGCCGACATGGCTGTGAAGCTGAAGAACGCTGTTGACCGTTGCAATCTTCTTGAAAAAGAAGATTGGGCGGAACAGACGGACCTGAAGAAGGCCGTTGCCGATGCCAAGGATGTTCGCTCTATGATGAGAGCTATGAAGGAGGAGTTGCGTCAGGCCGGAGAGATCGCGGCTGGAAAGCCCTTTATGCTGCGGAGGAAGTTTTGTGATCCTAAACATGCTCCGTTAGACCAGATGTGGAGTACGGCGGACACCTATCTAGATTTAGCAGCGAGTGCCGCAGATGCGGCCGAACACTTCCGAGATCAAGAAGATTGCGAAGTGGAAAAGCTCTTCTGGTCCCAGTTCCACAATCCAGAGCATCCACTGTCATTAGCTGATCGTTTGGCCGAATGGGCCGAGCTAAATAGGTTGTCCGGACTCGCCATGAAGTATGTCATGAGTCATCTGTGGCCATAGAGGCCAGAGCCGAAAAGTTATTTCAACTTGGTGCAGAAGTTCCTTGGTGCGGCGCCGCATATCAATGCGATGAAGAGGTCAGCGTGCATAGAGGGTGCGCGGATGGCTCTTGCCCGTGTCAAGACATACTGGGCGGAAATTGAAGCCACCGTTGTTGCATCCCCAGACTCGGATGGAAGCCAAGCACTATTTTCAGGAAGTTCTGCAAGGCGCTCGTTTAATAGAGACGCAGTGCTCGAAGGATACTATATTCGAATAGCATATATTATTGTAAAACAATATTTTGATAAATTGTAGAAGCTTTTTATACTTGTGCCTGCAAGTATTATGACACCTCCTGTGCGGCCGTTTAACATATATGTATATATAATCTGAAAGATGGCAGTCGTCGGCTTCAGCCCCCACGCACATAATGCGGGGGTGTTCGCATAAGGCGCATTTTCACACTTGATCCAATGTCTTGGTCCTACAAAGGAGGTGATAGCGCAGCGAACTAGGCAATCGGACTATGATGCTTTATCACTTTCACTTATCCATAGGAGTTTGACAGTGAGGCTACTTATATAGCCCCTGGTGGCGCCTGTGCTCGCCCGAACTCGAAGCGCGTATGTGCCTGGCTGGGAAATGGCCCTTCGTTAATGCGGAGGAATCCTAAAGATTCTGGTAAGTCATCGAGTGGTTGACCAGTCTCACGCTATATCATGACAGTCAGTTTTCGGCTTTCTCTACTGAGGTGCTCGCCTGGCCGAACCGGGCCACAATTGCAGTAGTTCTCCTGGTGCCGCCTTAGCCGATAGAGCGGAACGTAAGGCAGCAAAACACAGGAGCCGGGCAAACCCAACATTTGACCAAAGACATGATTCAGAGCTGATGAATATAAGGCCAAACTCGCGACGCCGAACACTCCCTAAGGTATTCGGTCTTTATGAGGGCGGGCGGGATAACGCCCTTAGTAATAAGCCCCTAGTGTCCAGGTACGCGCAAAACTCTGACGTGGCCACATGCCAAAACGCCAGCCTCCTCCTTGGTTATACCAAGAAACCAGGGGATGTGTATCAACAAGAGATAGTAAAAAAGGTTTACGCAGGGTCTTAATCTGAAAAGAATCCTTGGAACGGGTCCCTGTTGCACGTCTGCGCCTGTGTCTCCGTTGTGTCGTATCCTGGACGGGCGTAGCACGGTGTTCATCTATAAAAAGAGAGGAACTTAGTTGAAGAAAGATCGTGCCGGACATAAGTTATACTAAATAAACAAAGTATAAATCGAAATGGGTAAAATTGAGCTTTATTGTCCCTTGTTTTATATGCGCGGAGCCCCTAGTACAGGGGCATACGGCTATTAAGCCTTTATCAATTGTATGTTTGTGCCGGACTCGTCTAGCCGTGTCCGTGGTCTTGACGATCTGTTTAGGTGCCTTGGCTGGCGAAGCCGCTTTATTGTGGGGTTGTCAAGGCAGCCGCACTGTCTTCCGCGTGGGGGGAACACTCAATGTTTTCCCTTTAATGAGATGATGCCTCATGGACCGGGCATCTTAAGCGTGAGAGATGCATAATGCGGTATTGCATTAAAGCGGGCGAAAGCTTCGCGTCCCAGCAGTGCTTAATAGCTACTTGAGAATGGGGCGATGTGGAAAGTTAGCTGTTCGCGACGGAAGTTATCGGGGGAGCCGAACATAACTTCTAGCCGGAGAGAACCCATGCAACGGGCATCCGGGCCTGGCGTTACCCCTTGAAAGGAGGTTTTGCTATGGCAAATTTTTGTTGGATCTATCCCCATGTTGCGGATTGTGTCCTGGTATAACAGGTTTAGACCACTGCCGCCATCCATCAGGACATTTATAAAGTGGAGTCCGCCAATTATTGGATCTAATACCAAGGCAGTCCAGCCTGCGTTCCGGATACTTCTAGAGTAATCCTGATGGTCGAAGGTGATCGGTTTTAACAACCATTGGCGAGACTCCTTTGGGATAGGCCGTATGGCGCGTATCTCTGGTGGCGCCGTTCTGTTCGTCACGTGAAGCAAGTTTACTGTTTTGACTTCTTGTGGGAAATCCTTTTGTTTCCTGGTGCTCTGCTTGTGGGGTTCATCGTTGTCCTCACTTGGTGTGTCGAGCCCCTTGTGTTCGGCATTGAGTTTGCCGGCTTGCTTGAAAACCCAACAATCTTTGTGGGTATGGTTCGCAGGCTTCCCGGGAGTACTGTGTATTTGACATATCTTGTCCAAGATTTTGTTTAAGTTGGATAGCTCGTCCCTGTTATCCTTGAGGGGCGGCTTTCTCTGATTCTGCCGCGAGCTTTTGAATCCGGCATTGACCGCCGTGCTCTTTGGGTTGTTTCCCTTATTCCGGCGCTGGTCCTTGCTGCGTCGGGGTTTTCCGTTTCCATCCCTAACTTCGGATGTACTTGGGTTGCTGGTGCTACATCTTGCCAACCAGCTGTCCTCTCCTACGCAAAAGCGGGTCATGAGGCTTGTTAATGCGGCCATTGTTCTTGGCTTTTCTTGGCCGAGGTGTCTGGCGAGCCATTCGTCACGAACGTTATGCTTAAAAGCTGCTAGGGCTTCAGCGTCCGGACAGTCGACTATCTGATTCTTTTTAGTAAGAAATCTGCTCCAGAATTTCCGGGCTGACTCTCTGGGCTGTTGAGTTATGTGACTGAGATCGTCTGCATCCGGAGGGCGGACATAGGTCCCTTGAAAATTTGCCCGGAAAGCATCCTCAAGCTCTTCCCAACTTCCAATGGTGTTTTCGGGAAGGCTTTTGAGCCAATGCCGGGCTGGCCCTTTAAGCTTGAGGGGTAAGTATTTTATGGCATGGAGGTCATCTCCTCTGGCCATGTGTATGTGGAGAATATAATCCTCGATCCAGACCCCAGGGTCTGTTGTTCCGTCGTACGCCTCTATGTTTACGGGCTTGAATCCCGCTGGAAATTCATGGTCCAGCACCTCATCGGTGAAACATAGGGGGTGTGCGGCACCCCTGTATTTGGGTGTGCCGTGATGTTCGGATATTTGTTGTGTTGCATTGCTTACTAGAGCTTGCTTTCTTGGCCCGTAGATAAATCTGGCTGGGCCATCTTTTTGATGCGGATCCTTTGGTGGATCGTGTGCCGGCTTGTGTGCGGCGCCACTTGCCGCTCCATGCTGGCCATGCGGTCATCTATCCGACCGGATGACTTTCCTATTTTTTGACTGCGGGGGCTCTAAGGCCTCCTCGTCAAATTCAGGCAGTAGCTTTCGCTTTGGATAGCTTTTTGTGCGGCGACTGCCGCCATATTTTCTACGGTGTTGCGTACTTTGCTCCATCTGATTCTGAGTGCATCTTCCGCAGTTTTGAGCTTCTGCTTCTGCTTTTTCAGGCTATGCGCAGTGGCGACGAGCCTTTTGTGGAGGTTCTTCTGCTCCATGAGCTTATCCGCCGTAAGGTCGTCCGGACTGTTGTTTTCGCCGGGGACGGGGTGTTCGGTTTGTTTATCCAAGTTGCCCTGTTCGGACAGTTGCTCGAAGGCATGTTCGTCGTCTGCCGGCTCATCCTGCTCTATGGCTGGGTCTGTATGGCTGCTGTCTCTGTCGAGGCGGGGCTTGGAGCGGCGCTTACGTCGCCACTTTGATTGCTTTTCGAGTGAACGATCCCTTGTTGCATCCCTGTGTTCCTCGTCGTCGCTTCCTTTGGGTGTGTCCACCATGTATACATCATGAGATGAGGTGGCTGTCCAGTGCCTTATAGGCGTTGGTTCATGTTCATCTCCTACATCGTCGTCCATACCGTCGATGTCTTCAGAGTCGAAGTCGAGCACGTCGTTTAAATAATCGACAGTGGCTACGAAGTGGGTGGTGGGTGGGCTTTGAATTTCTTCATCATCCGCATCCCAACCTTGTTGACCATAGTCCGGCCAGGGCTCTCCTAATAAAGAGAGAGACTTTAGTGAATTCAGAATATTGCCGAAGGGCGAGTGCTGAAAGATGTCCGTGGCGGTGAACTCCATGATCGGCGCCCAATCGGGTTCGATCGGTAGGGGCATAGAGGGCTCGGAGTCTGGAGAGGAGTCCGGCCCCTTGGAGTCACGGGCTTCGCAGAGAATAGGGCTGGTGTTCGGCTCGATCGCCGTAGAGATTGCAGCCCCCGAGGCGGTGTCCAACCACCTATCCTCGATTGGCGCAGTTGGCTCCGAATTAAGGGTCGGAGCATACACAGGTGCGGCCTCCAGGGCACTGTTCGGCGGCACAGCTAGATCATGCCCATCATGACAGTGTGGCGTGCTCGGCTGTGGCTCGAATCTGTCGAAGATCAAGTCTCCGCGGATGTCGGTTGTGTAGTTCAAACTTCCAAATCTGACCTGATGGCCAGGGGCGTAGCTTTCGATCTGCTCCAGATGACCAAGCGAATTGGCCCGCAGTGCAAAGCCGCCGAATACGAAGATCTGTTCGGGGAGAAAAGTCTCACCCTGGATTGCATCGTTGTTGATGATCGGAGAAGCCATCGGGCCTAAAAGTGACGACACAGAGGAACTCTCAATGAAAGCACCAATGTCGGTGTCAAAACCGGCGGATCTCGGGTAGGGGGTCCCGAACTGTGCGTCTAGGCCGGATGGTAACAGGAGGCAGGGGACACGATGTTTTACCCAGGTTCGGGCCCTCTTGATGGAGGTAAAACCCTACGTCCTGCTTGATTAATATTGATGATATGGGTAGTACAAGAGTAGATCTACCACGAGATCAGAGAGGCTAAACCCTAGAAGCTAGCCTATGGTATGATTGTTGTTCACCCTACGGACTAAAACCCTCCGGTTTATATAGACACCGGAGAGAGCTAGGGTTACACAGAGTCGGTTACAATGGTAGGAGATCTACATATCCGTATCGCCAAGCTTGCCTTCCACGCCAAGGAAAGTCCCTTCCGGACATGGGACGAAGTCTTCAATCTTGTATCTTCATAGTCCAGGAGTCCGGCCGAAGGTATAGTCCGGCTATCCGGACACCCCCTAATCCAGGACTCCCTCACTCGCCACCGTACTGGTGCTGATGTACATGATATGGTCGAGGATTTGAAGGTGGTCTTTGGAAAGGGTCCTGGTGGACAGCCTGTTCCGAATGACGCTGATGGACACGCACCCATGTGGAAGAAGAAATCTATATTTTGGGACCTGCCCTATTGGAAAGACCTAGAGGTCCGCTCCGCAATCGACGTGATGCACGTGACGAAGAATCTTTGTGTGACCCTGCTTGGCTTCTTGGGCGTGTATGGGAAGAGAAAAGATAAACCTGAGGCACGGGAGGACCAGCAATGTATGCACGGAAAAGACGGCATACATCAGGGTCATGCAAGCTACGCTCTTACCAAAGAAGAGAAGGAAATCTTCTTTGAATGCATGCTCAGTATTAAGGTACCGTCTGGCTTCTCGTCGAATATAAAGGGAATAATAAACATGGCAGAGAAAAAGTTCTAGAACCTAAAGTCTCATGACTGCCACGTGATTATGACGCAACTGCTTCCGGTTGCATTGAGGGGGCTTCTACCGGAAAACGTTCGATTAGCCATTGTGAAGCTATGTGCATTCCTCAATGCAATCTCTCAGAAGGTAATCGATCCAGAAATCATACCAATGTTAGAGAATGATTTGGTGCAATGTCTTGTCAGTTTCGAGTTGGTGTTCCCACCATCCTTCTTCAACATCATGACGCACGTCCTAGTTCACCTATGTGAAGAGATTAACGTTTTGGGTCCTGTATTTCTACACAATATGTTCCCCTTTGAGAGCTTCATGGGAGTCTTAAAGAAATATGTTCATAACCGTGCTAGGCCAGAAGGAAGCATCTCCAAGGGCCATGAAAATGAGGAGGTCATTGAGTTTTGTATTGACTTTATTCCTGACCTTAAGCCGATTGGTGTTCCTGAATCGCGGCATAAGGGCAGACTGGATGGAAAAGGCACGCTAGGAGGGGAACAAATAATATGTATGGACGGACATTCTCTCACTGAAGCACACTACACAGTTCTACAGAATTCCGCCTTGGTGGCTCCGTATATGGATGAACACAATAATTTGCTACGCTCCAAACACCTGGAGCGGTCTGATGACTGGATTACACGTGAACAAACCAGGATTTTCGCCAGCTGGTTGCAGACATGTACCATGCATAACGCCTCTATTGAAGATGACATGTACTTGTTGTCCCAGTTACCATCTTCGAATATAATGACTTTCAAAGGGTACGAGATAAATGGTAATACATTTTACACGATCGCCCAAGATAAGAAGAGCACCAACCAAAACAGTGGTATCCGCTTTGATGCAGAAACCAAGATGGGAAAGGAAACATATTATGGTTATATACAGGACATATGGGAACTTGACTATCAACGTGGTTTGAAGGTCCCTTTGTTTCGGTGCAAATGGGTCAATATGACACGAGGCGGGGTAATGGAAGAGCCGCAGTATGGAATGACAACAGTGGATCTCAACAATCTTGCGTATGCAGACGAACCATTCGTCCTAGCCAATGATATGGCACAGGTTTTCTATGTGAAGGACATGTCTACCAAGCCGAGAAAAAGAAAAGATAAGGAAGCGAATGCATCGTACGATGAGCCAAAGCGGCACATAGTTATTTCTGGGAAGAGAAACATCGTGGGAGTGGATGACAAGACGGACATGTCAGGAGATTATGAAAAGTTTGATGAAATTGCTCCAGGAGGGAATCTCTCTAATAGTTAGGGTAGCTAGTTATGTCTTTCGGCATTTGAAATGCGAAGAAATTTTATGTGTAAGCAAATTCTTTCATGCATTTACTGATTTTTTCAGCTAAATGACCCTAAAATTGAAAAGCATTTCAAATGAACTCAGAAAAGGTTGAAAGTTGGCATGGTATCATAATTTCACCCACATAGCATGTGCAAAAAAGTAGAGAGGGTTACCGCAAAAACTGGATGCACTTCGTGTACAAAATGGACAATCTCTTTCGAAGTATCAGGGTTTCGGACGAAAACTCATCCGTTACAAAGGCATTTCATTTTTAAATAACCTAAGCATTACCAAATTGAATATAATGATAAAACACACTAATATTAAACATAAGAAAAAAGAATCACTAAAAATCTATTTTCAAAGTTAAGTTATTCACAAACTAGTGATTCACACAAATTTCAAATAATTCAAAATTTAAACTATTAAAATTTGTAAACTACCGGTACTAACAGAAAGTTTGTAATTTTTTGTACCTAAAGCAAATATATTCACAAACAAACTCTAAATACAGCAAAAAAACAACTCTAAAATAAATAAAACAAAAATAAGTAAAGAAAAAAAGCCCACCTACTGGGCCACAGCGGCCTGCATACAACTAGAAACCCAAATTCTAGTTGGGCCAGGATGCAGGCCCGCTAGCCCAGTAGGCCCAACAGGGCATCGCAGAAGAGGTAGGCCCAGAAGGCCTGCTTAAGGGAGGAGCTCGAGACAGCAGCGACGGCGGGGCTTATAAGCAGGTGCGAGTGCCCCTCGGCTAGCGAGGTGGGACTAAACTTTTGCGCCCCTCGCCTGGCAGCGCACACCCTTTAGTACCGGGTCGTGGCTCCAACCGGTACTAAAGGGGGGGGGGTCTTTAGTACCGGTTGGAGCCACCACCCGGTACTAAAGGGGTGCCGTTCCCGCCGCTTGGCCTGGCCAAAACAGACCTTTAGTACCGGTTGGTGGCTCCAACCGGTACTAAAGGTTGTTCTATATAAGAAAACACTTCAAAAAAATTGTCAGTTTCTCATCTCTCCCTGCTTCTTTCTCCTCTGCCCCGTCGCCGCCGCCCCTCGTCGCCGCCCCCGTCGTCGTCTGTCGCCGTCCCCGTCGCCGCCCCGCGCCCCGTCCTCCCGTCGTCCCCGCCCGTCCCGTCCTCCCGTCCGTCGTCCCCGCCCGGCATGTCCCCGTCCCCGTCGTCGCCGCCCTATCTCCGTCCCCATCCCCGTCGTCGCCCACCGCCGTCGCGCCTCGCCGGTGAGCTCCTGTGCCCCGGCCGCCAACCACCCACACACACACACATTGTTATAGAATTGTTAGCAATCTTTCTGTTTTTTAGTTATAGAATTATTAGAAATGTTAGTTTTAGTTATAGAAATGTTAGTTATATATAAATATTAGAAATGTTAGTTATATAGAAATGTTTTTTAGTTATAGAAATATTAGAAATGTTAGTTTTAGTTATAGAAATATTAGAAATGTTAGTTTTAGTTATAAAATTTAGAATTTGCATATATGAAATCACAATCCATCATTTAAAAAATGTTGCTTTACTTTTGCGGCATATAGTATTTGTTGTCGACGATGCCCGGCCCGCATCCTCGCCGTCAACCCGTTCGCGATGACGTCCTGCTTCAGAGGACCCATGTTCGGGACTGGGCTCCGCCGGGCTGGCACTGGGAGGTTCTACCTTCAGGGGCGCGACGCTTGGTGAGGAACTCGGCCCCGGGTCCCGTCGTCGACCCTCATCTCCTTTGGTGGCGTTCGCGTGGGCCACTTTTGGTGCGGAGGGAGCCGGCCCCGCCGGAGGTGGTACGTCGTCGTGTCAGGGAGGAGGACGAGCACGTCCATCGCTACATGGCTGCTATGGACGTCAGGTTCTCCAATACCTGGCAGGTTCTTTTGGGAGATCACCCGAGCTATGATCCAGTGATGGTTCCTTCTCTTTGGGTGTCCACCGCCCGCACCTCAGGAACCGTGAGTGGCCTAGATTACTCTGTAGTATTCGATCTTTATTAGCTTGCTAGCTAGCTAGCTAGTGATGTATTCGATATTATATCTATTATTCGAGACGATGTATTCGAGATTATATCTATTATTCGAGACGATGTATTCGAGATTATATCTATTATTCGAGACGACGTATTCGAGATTATATTCGATGATGCTTATTATGTACTATGATTGATTCAGTTTTTCCTTATTAATTGATTGCATCCATGCATTGTAATTTGAAAAGATTTCTTTTGGATTAGTTAAACAAAACCTATGGCAGACAATACCTGCAGAGAGGGAGAAGAGGCCCTGTTCAATATCATACGCAATCCTCCCGGGCCAGATGATGATCAGAATGAAGAAGATTATGACGGCTCCAAATATCTAAACAACACCGGGGAGGGTGATATGATATTTGATCGCGACGACCGAATTGATGAAGTCATGAACTATGAACATGACGAAGAAAATGTTGATCTTGAAACAACAAAGACCGGCAAGGTATATATATTTATATAAGCAGGCATCTGGTGATCATCACATGTTTTAAATGACTTGAAGATATATTAACGAATCGATCTTTCTTCTTTCAGCCATCCGGATCGAGCAAATCTTCAGGCAACAGGAAACGTGGCCTGAACAAAAAGTTTAAGGAGGGCGTAAAGTACAATATTGAGGCCATCAGACCTAATGGCGAACCATTAGCGCCTAAGAAGATTGCGGACAAGTTCATTCGTCAGTGCGGAGTTCTTGTGAAGGACCAATTCCCGATCTCCCTTCAAGAATGGAGAGAGCCAGCAAAGCCACGTCCAGGAGTTACTTTTGTCGATGACAAACAAAAACTTCTGCTTTGGGAAACGCTCATGGAACATTTCACCCTACCAGATCATTTCACAGATGCAGATGTGGAGAAAGTCAAGGATGCTGCTCTTAGGAACATGGCGGTTGCATTCAAGAACCACAAGATTCGTGAATGGGCCAAGTACGTCAACGGAGGAAGGAAGACTCCAGTATTCGAGGGAACACTAGAGAAGCAAAGTGCTCATTGGGACGATTTCGTGAAATTCAAGGATTCGGAATTATCTAAGGAACGGTCGAGAATAAACAAGGCCAATGCCGCAAAAAAGGATAAGATCCATAAGCTGGGGCCAGGTGGCTATGCGGTGGGAATGCCTAAGTGGGATAAGTCTGAGAAAGAGATGCTGGATGCAGGTGTCACTCCAGAAACATTGAGCTGGCCCCCCAGGTGCAGGACTTGGTTCTATGCGCACGGGGGGAGTTGGACCCGAAGACAGGCAAAGTTTCGAAGAAGGCATGTCTGGACGGAGCCGAAGATAAGCTACTTGTTGCAATAGAAGAGGCTCGATCGGGGTTGTTCGAGCCCAACAGAGAGAACGACGAGCTTACGCGTGCCCTGGGAAATCCTGAACACCCGGGAAGAACACGAGGCATGGGTGCTATTCCGTGGTATGAGGGGTTTTCGGAATGGAACGCCGACTACAGAACCCATGCGAGAAAGAAGATTGCGGAGGAGAAGAAGAGGAAGATGGAGGAGGAGCAGAGGAAGCTAGACTATGAACGCCTTCAAGGCCTAGAATCAGCGCACGCGGACTTGGCAGTCAAATTCCAGCGGCAGCAGGAGCAGATCGACTCACTTATCCAACAAAGGGGGTCTCAGCAGCTAGCGGATGATCCACCATTGGATAGCACCGTCCCATCCATGCCGAGAAGCAGCGTGGGTTCCGCCCCGGGCGACGCATTGCTGGATAGCTACCCAGTGGATGATATCATGGAGAACACTAACTGCGAGCTACACTTCAAAATGAAGAGCATATCCATGAAGGTGGCGGACGCCCTTGCTTTTACAAATCCCCCCGAGGCAACCTTCCATTGCAACCCGATTCCAGCGGGCTATGCTCGTGTCTTGGTTGATGAGGTGGTGGACCAATATTCGGGGCTAGAGCTTGACATTTCTGGAGGTGACGATGAGCACACACTAGGAGAGGCCAACCATCGTATCATCCTATGGAGAAAGGATTGCATCATCTTTCGAAGGCCACCGACACCGCGTCATCCGACTCCTCGTCCCAGTCCGCCACCGAGTCAGCAGACTCCCTCTCCTCCAAGTCCACCAACACGTCAGGCCACTCCTCCTCCAAGTCCGGCACAGCTTCAGGCCACTCCTCCTCCTCCAAGTCCGGCAAAGCGTCAGGCCACTCCTCCTCCAAGTTTGGCACAGCTTCAGGCCACTCCTCCTCCAAGTCCGGCACAGCTTCAGGCCACTCCTCCTCCTCCAACTCAGCCACGTCAGCCGTCTTCCCCGCCTCAGCAATCACGGAAGAGAGCCGCCTCAGCTATGGTGCGTAGCAGTACAAGTCGAGGTAGTACTGGAGGTATAGGCGGAGGCAAGCGATTTCAATATGGTCCAAGCCTCGCGCCTCTTCCGCGGAGGCCTTACGACAAGTCCGAGGAGGAAAACGTAGCCATATCGAAGGCCGAGGTGGAAGCCCATTTTGCACCGAAACCGCCACCGCCGCCAAGGGAGAAAGTGCCTGTGGAAAAGATTGACCACTTCATTCGTATGGCTAGAGCACCAGCTCCCAAGCCTGTTGACACAGACTATGAGCGCCACATCAAGAAGTTAAATCGAACACGTCTACAGAAAGAGGCGAGCTCGAGCTCGAGCAAATCAGCTGGCAAAAGGAGCGGTAAAACCATTCCCTAGCTGGGAGAACAGGTGGCGCAATCAATCCCCCCCCCCCCACTTGTTGTGCCAACAACACATGAGAGTAGGCGCGCCCAATATTATTGTGGGCAAACCGTTAACGTTCCCGGGGTAGGCGATGTGGTAATAACCGAGGAGCATATTGCGCGGGTTGAATCGATCGGGATCACTATTGGACAACTCCTTGATATCGAGCCCATGTCTCCGACTAGAGAGGAGGAAATAAAATGGAAATATGCCCGGGGCCAACCTTTGGTCGAGCCAGAGGAGGTCAATAAGCTCCCAACGAGAATGTATGAATTGCATCAATGGTACATGGACATTACCAAGATTTCCAATCGAGAGTCCCTCATGGTGAATGTCAACAAGGATCATTACTACCATGAGAAAGCTGTGACCGTTGAGTATTCAGAACTATTTCAGCTATACAATCAGGACGCACTCGGCAAATCTATCGTCAGTTGCTATTGTCTGTATGTGATTTCTTTCTGTAATTTAAGTCTCAAGCTAGCTGTAGTGATCATTTTGATCAATCATTACCTGTAATTATCCTCACTATATTCTATGGTATTATGCAGGATGAAGATTTATGAAATGAAAAAAGGTGGACGCTATGGTATTGGGTTCGTTGACCCAAATACCATTAATGAATACACATGGAAAATAGATCCATATCACGAAAAAAGTGTAGAGGAAAGCATGCTAGAGTTCTTCAAGGACCTCAAATACAATGAAGATATACTACTTCCTTACAACTTCCAGTGAGTCACATTGTCTTGTACTACAAATTCTATTTTCCCTACTAGCTAGCTACATGTTTTTGCTTACATATGCCCGCTTAATTAAGACATGCAAACGTGTGTGCATGCAGATTTCACTGGATCTTGTTAATCATTAAAGTTGATGAAGGAACAGTTGAAGTACTAGACTCACTACTTAAGAAAGCAAGTGACTACACCATCGTGAAGGGGATAGTCAACAGGTAATTTCAATCATTATTAACTATATCTCGGCATATTTAATTAGTTCATCATTTCCTGATAACAACTATTTAATAACCCATTTATTCATTTTCTTTGTCGGCGGGCAGGGCTTGGGCAAAGTTCATCAGGGCCACTCCAGGCCCATGGAAACAAAATCTGAAATGGTATCGACCCAAGGTAAGTAATTAAGTAGTACTAGCTAGCTGCCATCTCTTTAATTATCATGCTTGATTAATTATTATCTGATCAAATTCCATGCTCGTAAAGGCCCTGAAGCAGGCGCCGGGGAATGATCTATGTGCATACTACGTTTGCGAGAACATTCGCATGATGGCGTCCGAAAGGAGCAAATCTCAAAGACAGGAGTGGGTACGATATCGATTGTCAGAACACTATTCACAATTTTTACACCATTATCGATATCTAGTCACACAACTAATACACATGCATATTGATCTCCTTCTTAACAGTTCAAAGAGGTGCGGGACAAACTCCTAGCACAGGACCGCATAGAAGCAATTCAAGAGGAAATAGCGGGATTTTTGCTCGACCAGGTCATAGATCCCAAAGGAGAATACTATTACCCGCTACCGCCCCCATGAACCACTTCCAATTGTTATCGTGCTCCGAAGGCACCAATTAGCTAGGCTAATGCCACTGGCTCCGAAGGCACCAATTAGGAGAAATTGTATATATATATATATACACATGTGTGTATATATGTGTGAATTAATTAATGGTGGTTGTGAGACATTCGATGATATATATATACATATATGTATATATATTATGATCGGTTCTACTAGAAATTCTATTTATATATATGCATAACGTGTACAATATGTAGTATCGTAAAATACTAGCAAATGAAAAATAATTAAATGGAAAACACAAAATTAAATGAAAAAGAAATCATAAACCCAAACCCCCCCCCCAACCTTTTAATACCGGTTGGTGACACCAACCGGTACTAAAGGGCTCCCTGCCCCCGAAGCTGGCTCATGCTACGTGGTTGCCCTTTAGCACCAGTTCATGCTGAACCGGTACTAAAGGGGGGGCTTTAGTGCCTACACTTTAGCACCGGTTACCAAACCGGCACTAAAGGGCCTTACGAACCGGTGCTATTGCCTGGTTCTGCACTAGTGGAGGTATGTCACAGATATTATTTATTTTATCCGGTTAATACAAATCTTGGTTATTCAGCCAAGTTATGTATATTTTTGGGTATCATGACCCGTCCAGTGGTAAACCACTAGGACGTTTTCAAGTTCTTGTATGCAGGAACGCAAATCATCATGGACTATGCATAAATAGATCCCAAAAGTGAAACAAGTTTTCAAAATATCAAGCAACACAAGCATGCTCGATGGCATGACAGATAAAGGTGTTTCTGCTATCTTATTACAAGGAGCTTCAAAACGGCCCAAATTGAATAATTGTTTTCAAGCAGTAGCAGACTGTAGCTTGTAAACCAGTCGCCGGTCTAAGATGCTTCATCGGGACGGCTTGACGGTTGAGGGTCATCTTGTGCAGTCACATCTTCTTCATCCCTCCCCAAACGCTGGAAATTAACCGTTGACCAATCAATTTCGGTTAAAGCTTGAAACACGGCCTCTTCATGGATAAGGCTAGAGGGATCAATGTCAGGAGCGTAAGTATGCTTACGGATTGGAGGCACAAGTTCTTCAACATCATGGATCACGGCAGGCTGTCTTTTTCCTTCAGCATCATAAACCGGCTGGAAATGAGATAAGTATGTGTCCTCCGCCAGTTTGCTAGCTATTGGCCGCATCTCCTTTGTCAGCTTTCGGAGATCATCATTGTTGAAGTCTGAACCGTCCTCCTTCACACCTGGATATCCTTTAATGATATATGATGCTTCAAGATCGGGAATCCATGCTTTGGCCCGGATTAGTGTGGTCAGCGCTCCTACTCTTGCGGCTACTTTCTTCAGTTCTGTTATCCGGGCAGGCAGCATGGCCAGCTTCTCAAGAGTTTCCTTTATCAATGACGGCGCCGGCTTGTTATATGCTGCAATGCAAATTGCACGCTGGGATCCAGAATATAGCTATTCTATTAAGGTGTACATCGCTTTAAGCTTCATCCGCATGTCAGATCCCAGATGCGCAATGCGGGTGCCTGTCACGGTTTAGTATCAGTAAATCGGTCAATGATAAGATCTTATGAACTAGATAAACGGCATGCGGAGGTACTTACCAAACACAGTGGACGTCATGGCATCAATCTGCCGCTTCAAGTCGGTCAGTTCGTCTACCACTGGCTTCAGGGCTGCTTCTGCGTCCTTAGCTTTCCTGGTTAAACCGGCCTTTTCTGTTTCCCAGTCAGCATGCTCCTTGTTGAAAGTCTCTTTCAACTTCTCCATAGCTTCCAGGGCATTAGTCAGCTCCTCTTTGGCTTTGGAAGCCTCTGCTTGTTGAGACTTTACGTTCTCTTGAAGATCAGCGGTTTGAGCATCCCTCTTACTCAGCTCGGCCTACAATGGCGAAGATATATCAACAACGGGATATGTATTTTCTAAGTACCAAGCGTATAATAAGTTATGCACTTTGTACTTAGGGGCTAATGCCTATTTGCTCTATTACCAACAAATCTTTCACAAGTCTCAAGTACAATGCAAGCATTATCCTTAACACTTGGGGGCTAATGTACATCTGTTCAAAACTGACGCATTGATTCAAGACTCAGTTTACCTCACAAAGCTAAACCGGCCCTTGGGGGCTACACCGATGAAAACTACATGAATACAATGATAAAGTGTCGGTTTTGTTTTTACTGAAGACTTAACATATTGAGGATCAGCATGCAAGGATTAAGATATTACGAAGTCCCGGTTTATGATTAACATCGTAAACCGGCCCTTGGGGGCTACTTGTGCCGATGTCTATACTTTGGAATCCAGAAAGGAAAATACCTCATAGTGTTCCTTCATCAGGTTTACCAAACCGGCTTCATAATCACGGTTTGAGTGTAGACGGTTTAAAAACTAGAGTGGAGTTCTTCAGTGCTGAGATGGGCGTAGCTTGACAAATCAGTGCTCCATTTACCCTTCTCCATCGCAGCACGCTCTTCATTGGCACTATGTTTGGCCAAGACTACAGGATGGCCAGGAGAGCTGTGGCCCATACCGGTAATGATAACATCATCTCCTTGGCCTCCAGTAGTTTTATGGGTGATGGTGGAGTGTTAGTGGCTCTCACTGGACTGGAAGACCTATCGTCAGCCCGGATTGGATCTGCCGGTTCACTGTCAGGTACAACAGTGCCAGCTCTAGTTGATTATCAATATTCAGCTCTTGAGGGGGTGGTTCATCAAATGTGACATTTGGATTTGGACTCGTGATACGTATCCGTCGTATCTACTTTTCCAAACACTTTTGCCCTTGTCCTAACTTGTATGATTTAAATGGAAATAACCCGGACTGACGCTGTTTTCAGCAGAATTACCATGATGTTGTTTTATGTGCAGAAAACAAATATTCTCAGAATGACCTGAAACTCCACGGGAGGTCTTAGAAAAAATAATAAAAATCCTCGCCAAATATGAAGACCAGGGGGCCCACACCCTTTCCACGAGGGTGGGGGGCGCCCCCCCCCCCTAGGGCGCGCCCCCCTACCTCGTGGGCCCCCTGGAAACCCTCCGACGCCAATTCCAACTCTATATATTCGCTTCCGGAGAGGAAAAAATCAGAGAGAAGAAATCATCGCGTTTTACGATACGGAGCCGCCGCCAAGCCCTAAAACCTCTCGGGAGGGCTGATCTGGAGTCTGTTCGGGGCTCCGGAGAGGGGGATTCGTCGCCGTCGTCATCATCAACCATCCTCCATCACCAATTTCATGATGCTCACCGCCGTGCGTGAGTAATTCCATCGTAGGCTTGTTGGACGGTGATGGGTTGGATGAGATTTATCATGTAATCGAGTTAGTTTTGTTAGGGTTTGATCCCTAGTATCCACTATGTTCTGTGATTGATGTTGCTATGACTTTGCTATGCTTAATGCTTGTCACTAGGGCCCGAGTGCCATGATTTCATATCTGAACCTATTATGTTTTCATGAATATATGTGAGTTCTAGATCCTATCTTGCAAGTCTATAGTCACCTACTATGTGTTATGATTCGGCAACCCCGAAGTGACAATAATCGGGACCACTCCAGGTGATGACCATAGTTTGAGGAGTTCATGTATTCACTATGTGCTAATGCTTTGTTCCGGTTCTCTATTAAAAGGAGGCCTTAATATCCCTTAGTTTCCAATAGGACCCCACTGCCACGGGAGGGTAGGACAAAAGATGTCATGCAAGTTCTTTTCCATAAGCACGTATGACTATATACGGAATGCATGCCTACATTACATTGATGAATTGGAGCTAGTTCTGTGTCACCCTATGTTATGACTGTTACATGATGAACTGCATCCGGCATAATTATCCATCACTGATCCGGTGCCTACGAGTTTTCCATATACTAGTTTACGCTTATTTACTTTTCCGCTACTACTGTTACAATCACTACAAAATACGAAAAAACATTACTTTTGCTGTCTTTACTTTTGTTGCCACTACCACCACTATCATATTACTTTGCTACTAAACACTTTGCTGCAAATACTAAGTTTCCAGGTGTGGTTGACTTGACAACTCAGTTGCTAATACTTGAGAATATTCTTTGGCTCCCCTTGTGTCGAATCAATAAATTTGGGTTAAATACTCTACCCTCGAAAACTGTTGCGATCCCCTATACTTGTGGGTTATCAAGACCTTTTTTTTGGCGCCGTTGCCGGGGAGCATAGCTCTATTCTTTGAGTCACTTGGATTTATATCTGCTGGACACTATGAAGAACTTGAAAGACGCTAAGACAACAATTTATCCCTCAACCACGAGGGGAGGTAAGGAACTGCCATCTAGCTCTGCACTTGATTCACCTTCTGTTATGAGTAAGCTAGCGGCACCTAAACCTGCTTCTGCTATTCGTTTTGATATGTCGCATGTTATTGATGATGCCACTTCTATTATGTATGATACTTATGATGAAACTGCTTCTATGCCTGATACTACTGTGCCCCTTAGTGAATTTCTTGAAGAACAAATTGCTAGGGCTAGAGAAAGAGAAATTGATGAAACTGAATATGATGATGATAGTGATGATGAAAATATGCCTGTTATTCCTGAAGGTTATCTTTTTGATAAAGATTCTTCTTTAGCTATTTTAGCCTGCAAAGATAGATATGAGCTTAAAAGGTTATTGATTAAATGGAACAAAGAATCACTTAGAGATAAAATGACACCTGATCCTGCTTTTGCAACTTCACCTATATGTGTTCCTGATAAGGATTATGAATTATCTGTTGATCCAGATATAATTACTTTGGTTGAATCTGATCCTTTTTATGGCTATGAATCTGAAACTTTTGTGGCACATCTTACTAAGTTAAATGATATAGTTGCCCTGTTCACTAATGATGAAAGATCGCGTTACTTCTATATACTCAAAATATTTTCGTTCTCATTAAAGGGTGATGCTAAGATATGGTTTAATTCTCTTGATCCTGGTTGTGTGCATAGTCCCCAGGATATGATTTATTACTTCTCTGCTAAATATTTCCCTGCTCATAAGAAACAAGCTGCTTTGAGGGAAATATACAATTTCGTGCAAATTAAAGAAGAGAGTCTCCCACAAGCTTGGGGGAGGCTTCTCAAGTTACTTAATGCTTTGCCTGATCATCCTCTTAAGAAACCTGAAATACTTGATATCTTTTATAATGGACTAACCGATGCTTCCAGAGATTACCTGGATAGTTGTGCTGGTTCTCTTTTCACGGAAAGAACACCGGATGAAGCTGAAATTCTATTGAATAATATGTTGACAAATGAAAATAATTGGGCACCTCCTGAGCCACCTCCTGAGCCAGCTCCCGCTCCAATTACTGAGCCTATTCCTAAACCAACTCCGAAGAAGAGAGGTGTTCTATTTCTCAGTCCCGAAGATATGCAAGAGGCAAAGAAATCTATGAAAGAAAAAGGTATTAAAGCCGAAGATGTTAAGAATTTACCTCCTATTGAAGAAATACATGGTCTTAATCTACCACCTGTCGAAGAAACATATGAACTTGATCACTTATTTACTGAAGAACCTCCTGATCCCGATATCCCGACACGGGTAGTAAAGGTAAATTCTCTCTATAGATTTGATGAAGGTGATATCCCTCACTATAAGTCTGCTAGGCAATGCTTTGATCAGTTTGATAATTCTATTGTCAAACAAGAAAATCTCAATGCTTATTTTGGTAGACAATTGAAATATGATTCCGATATAATTAAATACTTGGGTGATTATATGGCTAATATTAGAGGTGAACTTAAACTTGTTAGCAAACATGCTTCTATGGTTAGCACTCAAGTAGAACAAGTACTTAAAGCTCAAAAAGAATTGCTCCATGAAATGAATAATAAGATAAATGATTATGCTGTTAGAGTGGCTACTAGAACTGGTAGAATGACTCAGGAACCTTTGTATCCTGAAGGCCACCCTAAGAGAATCGAGCAAGATTCTCAGAGAAATAATATTGATGTTCCTAGTTCTTCTAAGAAGAAGAAAAAGAAAAATGATAGAACTGTGCAAACTTCTAGTGAACGTATTGTTGAACCACCTGATAATCCAAATGATATCTCTATGTATGATGTTGAAACACAATCTGGTAATGAACATGAACCTAGTGAAAATGTTAATGATGATGCTCAACCTATTAATGATAATGATGTAGAAATTGAACCTGCTGTTGATCTTGATAACCCACAATCAAAGAATCAACGTTATGATAAAAGAGACTTTGTTGCTAGGAAACATGGTAAAGAAAGGGAACCCTGGGTTCAGAAACCCATGCATTTTCCTCCGAAACCATCCAAGAAGAAGGATGATGAGGATTTTGAGCGCTTTGCTGAAATGATTAGACCTATCTTTTTACGTATGCGATTAACTGATGTGCTCAAAACAAATCCTTATGCTAAATATATGAAGGATATCATTACTAATAAAAGAAAGATACCGGAAGCTGAAATTTCCACCATGCTTGCTAATTATACTTTTAAGGGTGGAATACCAAAGAAACTCGGAGATCCCGGAGTACCTACTATACCTTGCTCCATTAAAAGAAATTATATTAAAACTGCTTTATGTGATCTTGGAGCCGGTGTTAGTGTTATGCCTCTCTCTTTATATCGTAGACTTGACTTGAATAAGTTGACACCTACTGAAATATCTTTGCAAATGGCTGATAAATCAACTGTTATACCTATCGGTATTTGTGAGGATGTGCCTGTTGTGGTTGCAAACGTTACTATTTTAACAGACTTTGTTATTCTTGATATTCCCGAGGATGATAGTATGTCTATTATTCTTGGAAGACCTTTTCTTAATACTGCAGGGGCTGTTATTGATTGCAACAAAGGCAATGTCACTTTTCATGTTAATGGTAATGAGCATATGGTACACTTTCTGAGGAAACAACCTCAAGTTCATAGTATCAACTCCATTGGAAAAATTCCATCGATTATAATTGGAGGTTTTGAATTTCCTCTTCCTACGGTCAAAAAAGAAATATGATATACTTATTATAGGGGATGTTCATATCCCCGTTGAGGTAACTTAGTGTTATTCGAAATTTCTCCGGTTTCATGATTATCGGAATGAGTTTGTTAACAAGACCCGATCAACCTTGTTAGTGGATTCTTTTTGATAAGCATGAGATGGATGAAACTAGAAGCACAAACTTCTGTACCCTCTTTATATTTTCTGTAATTTAGTAGAAATAAAGTAAAAATAGTATTTCTCTATCTATTTCCTGTCTTATCTGTGCAATATAAAAATATCCCGAAAATAGAAGTCCTCAGAATGCCATCCCAATTTAATATGATTTTTTCGGGAATATTTGAGGATTTACTATGCAAAAATTACCACGGGAGGAGCTGCCACCTGGCCACGAGGGTGGTGGGCGCGCCCCCCTGCCTCGTGGGCCCACGGTGGCCCTCCTCCACTTATCCCAGCACCGATCTTCTTCTCTGTCTCACACAAACCCGAAAAACCAACTCAAGCACGAGTTCCAGCCACTTTTGCTGTGATTTTCAATCTCCTTGCTCAAAGCACCTCTCGCAAAACTGCTTGGGGAGATTGTTCCTTGGTATGTGACTCCTCCATTGGTCCAATTAGTTTTTGTTCTAGTGCTTTATTCTTTGCAAATTTGTGCTGCATAGGTGACCATGTTCTTGAGCTTGCATGTCAAATTTATATGGTTCCAAGTAGTTCTAATGCTTGATATAGGCTCTAGGCACTTGTAGGAGTAGTTGCTATCAGTTTTATTGAAGTTGGTTCACTTTTGTTTGAAGTTACTAAAAATTTCAGAATTTTTCAGAAAATGATGAGGAGATTATTGAGGGGCTCATCGAGCCAAAGCTCGAAGGAAAAGGCACCGAAGCCTAAGTATAATTTGCCGCGCACCGCAGAGATTCGGGCGTGTGAATGGCCTTCTGATGATTTCTTGAGAGCAGCCGGTATCTATGAAGATTTTCATGAATTGGCTCACAATGCAGGCCTCACCGCTTTCCTCCATGACCAATGCGATCGGTATCTCTTACTCACAAATACCTTTGTGCAAAACTTTTATTTTCATCCTAGGAACTCACCACCTACGATGGAATTTCATTTATATGATGAGCATAAGGAGATGTCACTTTTTGATTTCTGTCGTATTTGTTTAGTCCCTTTTGAGGGCAAGACAGAAGAACCACACCATGATGATGTGGAGGGATTTATTAATAATATCACTGTAGGAGAAACCAGGAAGGTTTCCGATGCACGAATCACTAGCATACATTTTCCTGTTTTACGTTGCTTTGCATTATTTGCTAGTCATTGTTTAATTGGACGCGGAAACTGTGGAAACCTTAGTATCCCTGATATAATTATTCTGCTCCAAGGTTTATACAGTGATAACACTTTTAGTATGGGCGGTATTATTGCCAGACGGTTAAATATGAACCGTACTAAGGGCCCCATCTTTGGAGGCATTTATGCTACACGCCTAGGCGCACATTTTAACATACCTATTAGGCATGCTGAGAAGGAAGAAAAGGTGCTGCCCCGTGTTTATCTAGATCATAAAAGTATGGTAGCACATTATTTTATTGTTAAGAATAGGGCAGGGGAGCTTAGATATCAATTGTTCTTTAATAAACATCATCCCGAGACTATTACCTTGCCTGCTCCTTCTTTGTTTGATTTGACTGCAGGCACGTACCTTGTTCCGTTGACGGCTATTCACGCCTACCGGAACCCTGCACCCACTGAGGAGCCAGAACAGGAACTACAAAATGAGCCCCCACGATAATCTGTTTATTCTTGGGATCCGGAGATGACTGTCAGCCAGTGGCAGTCAGAGTCTTCTTCTTCATCACAATATGATCCCAACTATCCTTCTTCATCACAGTACGACCCCAACAACTATTATTATGGATATCCACCAGGCCAGCCGTGGCCATAGACCAACTTAGGCCAAAAGCCTAAGCTTGGGGGAGTACGTATTTCTCACCAACATTACATTTATGTTCACACACACTCATTGCTAGATGTCGGTGCTTATACTCTTTCATTGTAATATCCATGCTAGTTCATTTTGTTTTTCCTGCTTTCTTCTTGTGTGTTTGTTAAACCTTAAGAAAACAAAAAAAATAGTAGTAATTTACTTTCCTGCTGTAGTAGTAATTAAAAAGAAAACCCAAAAAAATATTTCCCATTCTTCTTTTGCTTGTTGGGAGCTTTCCCGTGTAAATAGTTTTATTTTCTTTTCTTTTCTTTGGGGGTCAGTAGGAGAAGACCATAATTAAATTGTTGTAGTGGCTCTTATATGCTTTAATGTTGATCTAACCCAGAGCCCATATTGCCTTGTCTTCTCCTGTTTCTTGAATGCTTGCAGATTCCAGCTTAGTCCAATGCACGTGCACTCTTATTATTATTCAGACTGTTCGGTCGTGCAAGTGAAAGGCAATTATGATGATATATGATGGACTGACTGAGATGAGAAAAGCTGGTATGAACTCGACCTCTTTTGTTTTTGTAAATATGATGAGCCCGTCGTTCTTGATTCAGCTTATTATGAATAAACATGTTTGCAATGACAATTAGAGATCATAGTTGCGTGTGCCATGCTTGATTAGCTATGAGTTATAATGGTTTACCTTGTGTGCCAACATGCTATTGAGATGATTATGATGTGGTATGATGGGGTGGTATCCTCCTTTGAATGATTTAAGTGACTTGACTTGGCACATGTTTACGCATGTTGTTGAAACAAAATCAACATAGCCTTCATGATATTTATGTTCATGGTGGATTATATCCTACTCATGCTTGCATCCAATGTTTATTAATTTTAATGCATGTACATGGCTGTTGTCGCTCTCTAGTTGGTCGCTTCCCAGTCTTTTGCTAGCCTTCACCTATACTAAGCAGGAATACTGCTTGTGCATCCAATCCCTTAAACCCCAAAGTTATTCCAGATGAGTCCACTATACCTTCCTATATGCGGTATCTACCTGCCGTTCCAAGTAAATTTGTATGTGCCAAACTCTAAACCTTCAAATAAATATTCTGTTTTGTATGCTCGAATGGCTCATGTATCAACCAAGGCTATCCTTATCTTCCGTGTTAGGCGGGTTATTCTCAAGAGGAGTGGACTCCGCTCCTCACTCACGAGAAAATGGCTGGTCACCGGGATGCCCAGTCCCATGCTTTATGCAAACTAAATCAAAATTAATTGCAAACAAAACTCCCCCTGGGACCTGATGTATGTTGGAGACACTCGTTGTTTCGAGCAAGTCATGGATTGATGCTTGTTGGTGGAGGGGGAGTATAAACTTTACCATTCTGTTTGGGAACCGCCTATAATTTGTTTAGCATGGAAGATATCGCCATCTCTTAGTTATTACGTTGACAATGAAAGTATACCGCTCAAAATGCAATTTATCTCTATTTCAAAACCGAGCTCTGGCACCTCTACAAATCCCTGCTTCCCTCTGCGAAGAGCCTATCCATTTACTTTTATGTTGAGTCATCACCCTCTTATTAAAGAGCACTAGCTGGAGAGCACAGCTGCCATTTGCATTCATCACTATTAATCTATGTTGGGTATGACTATGATTGGATCTCTTTTACCATGAATTACAATGTCTAGTCAGTCCTTGATCTTTAAAGGTGCTCTGCATTTATGTTTTGCGGTCTCAGAAAGGGCTAGCAAGATACCATCTTGTTATATCATATTATGATTGTTTTGAGAAAGTGTTGTCATCCGAGATTTATTATTATGACTTGCTAGTTGATTATGCTATTGATACGAGTAATTGTGAGACCTGAGAATTATTGCAAATGTGGTTAGTTATGATCTATGCTAAAAACTTGAATGCTGGCTTGACATAGTTACAACAACAAGAGCAAATAGAGTTTGTAAAAGTTCTTCTTCCTTTCTTTCAGTTTGTCAACTGAATTGCTTGAGGACAAGCAAGGGTTTAAGCTTGGGGGAGTTGATACGTCTCCATCGTATCTACTTTTCCAAACACTTTTGCCCTTGTTTTGGACTCTAACTTGTATGATTTAAATGGAACTAACCCGGACTGACGCTGTTTTCAGCAGAATTACCATGATGTTGTTTTATGTGCAGAAAACAAATATTCTTGGAATGACCTGAAACTCCACGGGAGGTCTTAGAAAAAATAATAAAAAATCCTCGCCAAATATGAAGACCAGGGGGGGCACACCCTTTCCACAAGGGTGGGGGGCTCCCCCCTAGGGCGCGCCCCCCTACCTCGTGGGCCCCCTGGAAACCCTCCGACACCAATTCCAACTCTATATATTTGCTTCCGGAGAGGAAAAAATCACAGAGAAGAAATCATCGCGTTTTACGATACGAAGCCGCCGCCAAGCCCTAAAACCTCTCGGGAGGGCTGATCTGGAGTCCGTTCGGGGCTCCGGAGAGGGGGATTCGTCGCCGTCGTCATCATCAACCATCCTCCATCACCAATTTCATGATGCTCACCGCCGTGTGTGAGTAATTCCATCGTAGGCTTGCTGGACGGTGATGGGTTGGATGATATTTATCATGTAATTGAGTTAGTTTTGTTAGGGTTTGATCCCTAGTATCCACTATGTTCTGAGATTGATGTTGCTATGACTTTGCTATGCTTAATGCTTGTCACTAGGGCCCGAGTGCCATGATTTCAGATCTGAACCTATTATGTTTTCATGAATATATGTGAGTTCTAGATCCTATCTTGCAAGTGTATAGTCACCTACTATGTGTTATGATCCGGCAACCCCGAAGTGACAATAATCGGGACCTCTCCCGGTGATGACCATAGTTTGAGGAGTTCATGTATTCACTATGTGCTAATGCTTTGTCCCGGTTCTCTATTAAAAGGAGGCCTTAATATCCCTTAGTTTCCAATAGGACCCCGCTGCCACGGGAGGGTAGGACAAAATATGTCATGCAAGTTCTTTTCCATAAGCACGTATGACTATATACGTAACACATGCCTACATTACATTGATGAATTGGAGCTAGTTCTGTGTAACCCTATGTTATGACTGTTACATGATGAACCGCATCCGGCATAATTATCCATCACTGATCCAGTGCCTATGATTTTTCCATATACTGGTTTACGCTTATTTACTATTCCGCTGCTATTGTTACAATCACTACAAAATACCAAAAAACATTACTTTTGTTGTCTTTACTTTTGTTGCCGCTACCACCACTATCATATTACTTTGCTACTAAACACTTTGCTGCAGATACTAAGTTTCCAGGTGTGGTTGAATTGACAACTCAGCTGCTAATACTTGAGAATATTCTTTGGCTCCCCTTATGTCGAATCAATAAATTTGGGTTAAATACTCTACCCTCGAAAACTATGGCGATCCCCTATACTTGTGGGTTATCAACTCGCCGGTTCAGCCGCCTGTTCCGGTTCAACCGTTTGCTCTGGTTCATGAACCACCTGGTCTTCGGGCGGATTGTTCACTCAAGACTTTTTGCTGGGTCTAGCTTTGGCCCTAAAATAGCAACAGAAGTGAAAGTTAAAGCACACTACAAAGTATGAACAACATCAAAAGAAGGAGTTCAAGTACTTACCCAGCTATGGTTTTGAGAGGAGGAAGTTGGGTCGCTGTTGACTCGCCAGAGGACGAGGGAGGTGTCACCTGATAATTTGAATCGGACAGATTAAGAGGTTGTCGGAAATAACCTGCCTTGGGATAAGAATTGTCAGAAGTGGGGGAGACCTCGGATCGGCGCTTCCGAACCGGGGTGTCAGGTAAACCGGCTGAAGTGACCTGTTGGCCGCTGTGCCGGGTTGTCCGGCGAGCCTCGTGCTGCTGTGTCCTCAACATAAATGTTGGATCCAAGTAAGCAAGAGGATGAGAAAAGCTTACTTTCCGGACCGCTTGACGGGTTTTTTGTGTTGGCATAGAGTCTGAACCGGAGGAAAGGGTAATTACCTCTACATCGTCAGCCTGGCTGCCCTCCACGTCCTCCTGATAAGTATCATTGTTAATGAGATGCATGAAAATGGAGCCAAGTGAATCAAGTTCTACCTCAACTTCCGGTTCATCTGCGTCGTCATCAAGTTCCATACTGATGCGTTCAGCCGCTTTCCGCTTGAGGTTCTCTTGACAGCTTTTGTTTTGGGATGGGATGGCTTTGCCGCTTTCTCTGCAGGTTTCTTCTTCCAGAATGGATCATCACCCTGTTTACAAACAAGTAGAAGGATATTCACAGGTTGAACAGTTTAAAAAGATGTCTAAGATAAAAAGGAAGGACAGTACTTACAGCAGGCGGTTTGTTTTTTTGTGTAAAAGGGGTTTAAACCGGTTTGGCAGCAGACAGCTTCTGATTCATTCAAAATCTTCTTGACACCCTCAGTAACTTCTTCATCAGTTAATTGAATGTTGATGTGGCGTCGGGAGTCTTCTACTTCACCAGTGTACTCACACATTAAACCGGAGCGGCAGCTTAATGGCAAGATGCTCCAGGATATCCAGCAACGCACAAAGTCGACGCCTGATAAACCGTTAGCCATAAAAGCTCGGAGCTTGGCGAGTTGAGGGGCATATGAGGCCCGTTCCGTAGCACTTAAACGTTGCGGCAGTGGATGAGTGTTGGAAAGCCGGTGGGCGTGGTAACCCGGCAGAGAATTCTCGTCTTCAGGGGAAGTATCTTTACAGTAAAACCGTGTTTGGTACCAATCTTTGGGGTGACTGTGCAGCTTGGCATGAGGGAATTCAACCTGTTTCCTTTTTTGAATAGAGACGCCACCAAGTTTAGTGTTGGGTCCGTCTACAAATTCAGTGCGCTGGTTCAGATGAAAAAAATCTCGGAATAGCTCAGCAGTTGGTTCTTCTTGTAGGTAAACCTCACAAAAGACTTGGAAATTGCATATATTAGACACTGAGTTGGGTCCAATGTCTTGAGGATGGAGCTGGAAACTGGTAAGCACATCCCGAAAAAACTTTGACCCAGGCGGTTTGAAACCACGGCCTATATGGTCAACAAATACCACTACCTCACCATGCTTAGGGGGAGGGGGATTTTCCGTTCCTGGAACTCGCCACCAGATTCATTCTTTTTGGGCAAAGTACCAATCTGGACCATTCCGTTAAGCTGTTCTTCGGTAACCCGGGAAGGAGCCCAGTTGCAAGCATAAAACTGTTTGGCCATTGCAAACGAAAAGATGAAAGGAAATACCGGTTTACAAATCATTCATGGTGGTACATAAGATGCGACGGAACAAAGACATATGAGTATGTACATTGTGCAAATCGGAGGCTGATACTATAATGAATGACAAGGCAATATCAGAACAAAGGAATGCACATACTGTTAAACCGGAGTATAACAACGGAGGTAAAAGGCTTGTCCGGTTCACCAGAGGGCTAATGGTATATGATAGATTGCGTTTACAAAGGTAAACCACCTATGTGGTAAAGAGGATACAGATCTAAGGCAAGAATGACTAAGTAAGGTAAAAAGAGATTTCATAAGGTTGCAGTGAAATTTTGGATCTACCGTAAGACAGGAAAATAAAAGGGTTTAGACCTAAAAGGTTGATCTCGAAGCAGTTCACAAATGACCAGATCAGTGTTTTATGCGCATAAAGGGTTGTTTTGGTAACAGAAGATAACCCATTACGTGGAATACATCAGGTTTGAAGTTTTTATCCATGGGCTAAGAGGAAACAAGGGAAGAACAGTGTCGGAGTCTCGATGAACTTCAATGAACGAGGAAACCCTAGATAGATCTACAATAGAGAAAGGAAGGGACTTACAGTGGTTGTCGAAGCAGCGGAGGTATGCCGCGGTTCTTTGGTGCAACCAGGTTGATGCAGCGGCCGGCGGAGAGACGGAGGCGAAGCTCGGTGACGGCGGCGGTGCTCAGGGGCAGAGATGTCGCGAGGAGGAAGAAGAAGTGAAGGAGACAAAGGGGGAAAAGGAGAAGGGCCTGTGGTCCTATTTATAAGGCGAAGCGATAAAGCGACAAGTGCGGGAATCGAGGAGCTCAAAAATGGATAGTTAATAAGGATGTCGCCTCGATGGTTGGATATTCATTAATGAAGGGAATCTTCGGCTTCAACGAATAGATGACGTCAGGGCGGTTTACGACGGATCTAAAGGATGACATCACGGCGGTTTACCAGATCTATATGAAGGTGACAGGGCAAGAATTTTTCTAAGTATTGAAGATTGACATGAACAAGTTCAAATCAATCTGGGGCCTAATGTTGAGGATATGATTACTGGAGGTAAACCGGCTAGGAGTAGCCGGGTTAGCTCCATGAAGATAGAAGCCCATGAAGACGTAAAGATGATGGCGCTTTACGAAGGCCCAAGGCCCAAAGGCGGGTTAAAGCCTGTAGATGTAAACCGGCTCTTTCATATAACTTGTATTGTAAGTAGAAGGAATGGATACCGAGCCGAAGACGTGTATGATCCGGCCTCAGGACTCTGTAAACCAGCGGGCGTCAACCTATGTATATAAAGGGACGACCCAGCCATGGTTTAGGGACAACAGACAACTCAAGAGCTAGGCAAAGCGGATTCGCTCCCTGGTCATCGAAACCCTAGCAATACCAATCACAACTAGACGTTGGCTTTTACCTTCATCGAAGGGGCCGAATTAGTATAAAATCCCCCGTGTCCCTTGTCCAGGTTAACCCATTTAAGCTAACCCGTAGCGATGGCTCCACGACTAAGTCCTTTCACGAGGACATCTGCCGTGACAAACCCACGACACCGTGTATCTCCCTTGCTTCCTGAAGCTCCTGGGTGGCATTGATGATGAACTCCTGTGCACCGGGCGCTCCTCACCCGATGCCCTTCTGAGGGAAATGTTCCGTGAAGCATGCCTCCACGTGGTGCCCGAGCGCCTCCCTCGTGATGTTGGCCAGGTCTAAGGCCCTCCAGAAGAGAGCCCACGAGCCCTGCCCGAGGAGGGAACTGGGTGCGCCTTCCTATGCGAGGGAGGGAGGCACCCCAGATGCGGGCGCCGATCCTAAGGTGGCACCGCTAGAGGCGCCGCTCCCCTGAGGCCCTGTGCGGAGTAGTTGCTTCTTCTTCTTGGGGATGGCCTTAGAAGGGTACGTGCCCTTGCTGTCAGGGTCTTCGATTGCTGCGGCTTGGAAGGCGCGCTCGAGGGAGCACACCGCGTCTCTTTCTTCGCAGGGGACTGTGATGACTCCGCCGCTTCCTGGCATCTTGAGGACGTTGTAGCCATGGTGGTTCGGTGCCATGAACTTGGCCAGGGCCGGATACCCGAGGATGGCGTTGTATGGCAGACGAATGTGAGCAACGTCGAAGTCGACGAGCTCGGTGTGGTAGTTGTCGTGCTGACCGAAGGTGACAGGGAGACGAACTTGCCCTATCGGGGTGGTGGAGCCGTCGGTCACTCCTGAGAAAGGCTTGGTGGGCTAAAGCTGATCGTATAGCACTTGGAGGCCGTCGAACATCTCAACGGATAGGACACTGAGCCCCGCGCCACCATCGATGAGGGTCTTGGTGACTTGGACATTGCTGATGACGGGTGAACAAAGCATCGGGAGGATGCCGACGGTCGCCACGCACTTGAGTTGGTCCGCCGAGCTGAAGGTGATGGCGTACTTGGACCACCTGAGCGGGCGCGTGGCCTCGAGCCTGGGGAGGGCTTCATTCACCTCGCGAGAGAACTGCTTGAAGATGTGCTGGGAAGCCGGGGCCTGAGCACCACCCAAGATGCAAGCGATGGTGCGCGGCTCCTGGAAGCCCCCAGCCCCCTCGTCCTGATGGTGGTCGTCATTCCTCCTTGATGGTGGCGCTAGCGGAGGGAGACCAGGATTGCCCTGAGGACGGTCCTCGCGAGGCTGGTCCCTCCATGCGCCCTCACGAGGCTGGTCCTACCAGCGGTCCTCGCGAGGCTTGTCGCGCCACTCCCGGCGGGGGCCGTGCTACCTCTTGAGCACTGCGTTGGTTTTCCCTTGAAGAGGAAATGGTGATGCAGTAAAGCAGCATAAGTATTTTCCTCAGTTTTTGAGAACCAAGGTATCAATCCAGTAGAAGACCACGCGCGAGTCACCTCGTACCAACACAGAAAAATAAGAACCTCACAACCAACACGATAAAGGGGTTGTCAATCCCTTCACGGCCACTTGCAAGAGTGAGATCTGATAGAGATGATAATGATAAGATAAATATTTTTTGTATTTTTATGATATAGATTGAAAGTAAAGATTGCAAAATAAAGTAGATGGGAAACTTATATGATGGAGAATAGACCCAGGGGCCATAAGTTTCACTAGTGGCTTCTCTCAGGATAGCGTAAGTATTGTGGTGGGTGAACAAATTACTGTCGAGCAATTGATAGAAAACTGAATAATTATGAGAATATCTAGGTATGATCATGTATATAGGCATCACGTCCGTGACAAGTAGACCGACTCCTGCCTGCATCTACTACTATTACTCCACACATCGACCGCTATCCAGCATGCATCTAGAGTATTAAGTTCATATGAACAGAGTAACGCCTTAAGCAAGATGACATGATGTAGAGGGATAAACTCATGCAATATGATGTAAACCCCATATTTTTATCCTCGATGGCAACAATACAATACGTGTCGTTTCCCTTTCTTTCACTGGGATCAAGCACCGCAAGATTGAACCCAAAGCTAAGCACTTCTCCCATTGCAAGAAAGATCAATCTAGTAGGCCAAACCAAACTGATAATTCCAAGAGACTTGCAAAGATAAACCAATCATACATAAAAGAATTCAGAGAAGATTCAAATATTGTTCATAGATAAACTTGATAATAAACCCACAATTCATCGGATCTCGACAAACACACCGCAAAAGAAGATTACATAAAATAGATCTCCAAGAGAATCGAGAACTTTGTATTGAGATCCAAAGAGAGAGAAGAAGCCATCTAGCTACTAGCTATGGACCCGAAGGTCTAAGGTAAACTACTCACACATCATCGGAGGGACCATGGAGTTGATGTAGAGGCCCTCCATGATCGATGCCCCCTCCGGCGGAGCTCTGGAAAAGACCCCAAGATGGGATCTCTTGGGTACAGAAGGTTGCGGCGGTGGAAATAGGGTTTCGTGGTGCTCCTGGATGTTTGCGGGGTATATGGACATATATAGGAGGAAGAAGTAGGTCGGTGGAGCAACGAGGGGCCCACGAGGGTGGAGGGCGCGCCCCCTGCCTCGTGACCTCCTCGATTGTTTCTTGACGTCCACTCCAAGTCTCCTGGATCACGTTTGTTCCAAAAATAACACTCTCGAAGGTTTCATTCCGTTTGGACTCCTTTGATATTCCTTTTCGGCGAAACTCTAAAATAGGCAAAAAAATAGCAATTTGTGTTGGGCCTCCGGTTAATAGGTTAGTCCCAAATATAATATAAAAGTGTAAAATAAAGCCCATTAACATCCAAAACAGATAATATAATAGCATGGAACAATCAAAAATTATAGATACGTTGGAGACGTATCAGGCCACGGTCGTCCCAACGTCCTCTGTCTCGTCCTCCTCCTTGGTCGTAGCCCCGGTCGTTGCGCTCGGGGCGTCGACCGAAGCGTCCATCTCGAATGGCCCTGAGCTCTTGACAATCGTTGGTGTTGTGGTTGCGCATGTTGAGGAAGGCGCAGAACGGACAATCGCCCTTGGACGACTCGGGGAGGTCTTAAACAACATGGTAATTTGCTTAGGTTATGAATTTAGTCCTAATATGATAGGCATCCAAGAGGGATATAATAAAAACTTTCATACAAAGTGCATTGAATACTATGAGAAGTTTGATTCTTTATGATTGTTTTGAGATATGAAGATGGTGATATTAGAGTCATGCTAGTGGAGTAGTTGTGAATTTGAGAGATACTTGTGTTAAAGTTTGTGATTCCCATAGCATGCACGTATGGTGAACCGTTATGTGATGAAGTTGGAGCATGAGGTATTTATTGATTGTCTTCCTTATGAGTGGAGGTCGGGATCGCGCGATGGTTAACTCCTACCAACCCTTCCCCTAGGAGCATCCGTGTAGTATTTTGTTTTGATGGCTTGTAGATTTTTGCAATAAGTATGTGAGTTCTTTATGACTAATGTTGAGTCCATGGATTATACGCACTCTCACCCTTCCACCATTGCTAGCCTCTCTAGTATCGCGCAACTTTCGCCGGTACTATACACCCTGTTGGAAATATGCCCTAGAGGCAATAATAAAATGGTTATTATTATATTTCTTTGTTCATGATAATTGTCTATTGTTCATGCTATAATTGTGTTATCCGGAAATCGTAATACATGTGTGAATACATAGACCACAACACGTCCCTAGTGAGCCTCTAGTTGACTAGCTCGTTGATCAAAAGATAGTCATGGTTTCCTGACTACGGACATTGGATGTCATTGATAACGGGATCACATCATTAGGAGAATGATGTGATGGACAAGACCCAATCCTAAGCATAGCTCAAAGATTGTGTAGTTCGTTTGCTATAGCTTTTCCGAATGTCAAGTATCATTTCCTTAGACCATGAGATTGTGCAACTCCCGGATACCGTAGGAGTGCTTTGGGTGTGCCAAACGTCACAACGTAACTGGGTGACTATAAAGGTACACTACAGGTATCTCCAAAAGTGTCTGTTGGGTTGGCACGAATCGAGACTGGGATTTGTCACTCCGTATGACGGAGAGGTATCTCTGGGCCCACTCGGTAATGCATCATCATAATGAGCTCAATGTGACCAAGTGGTTGATCACGGGATCATGCATTACGGTGCGAGTAAAGTGACTTGCCGGTAACGAGATTGAACGAGGTATTGGGATACCGACGATCGAGTCTTGGGCAAGTAACGTACCGATTGACAAAGGGAATTGTATACGGATTGATTGAATCCTCGACATCGTGGTTCATCTGATGAGATCATCGAGGAGCATGTGGGAGCCAACATGGGTATCCAGATCCCGATGTTGGTTACTGACCGGAGAGTCGTCTCGGTCATGTCTGCGTGTCTCCCGAACCCGTAGGGTCTACACACTTAAGGTTCGGTGACGCTAGGGTTGTTGAGATATTAGTATACGGTAACCCGAAAGTTGTTCGGAGTCCCGGATGAGATCTCGGACGTCACGAGGAGTTCCGGAATGGTCCGGAGGTGAAGATTTATATATAGGAAGTCAAGTTTCGGCCATCGGGAAAGTTTCGGGGGTAATCGGTATTGTACCTGGACCACCGGAAGGGTCCCGGGGGTCCACCGGGGGGGCCACCTGTCCCGGAGGGCCCCATGGGCTGAAGTGGGAGGGGAACCAGCCCCTAGTGGGCTGGTGCGCCCCCCTTGTGCCTCCCCTGCGCCTAGGGTTGGAAACCCTAGGGGTGGGGGGGCGCCCCACTTGGCTTGGGGGGCAAGCCACCCCCTTGGCCGCCGCCCCCCCTTGGAGATTGGATCTCCTAGGGCCGCCCCCCCCCCTAGGGACCCTATATATAGTGGGGGGAGGGCAACCGCACCCTAGCCCCTGGCGCCTCCCTCTCTCTCCCGTGACACTCCTCCATCTCCCTGAGCTTGGCGAAGCCCTGCCGAGATCGCCGTTGCTTCCACCACCACGCCGTCGTGCTACTGGATCTTCATCAACCTCTCCTTTCCCCTTGCTGGATCAAGTTGGAGGAGACGTCTTCCCAACGGTACGTGTGTTGAACGCGGAGGTGCCGTCCGTTCGGCGCTAGGTCATCGGTGATTTGAATCACGACGAGTACGACTACATCAACCCCGTTCTCTTGAACGCTTCCGCGCGCGATCTACAATGGTATGTAGATGCACTCCCCTCTCCCTTTTTGCTAGATGACTCCATAGATTGATCTTGGTGATGCGTAGAAAATTTTGAAATTCTGCTACGTTCCCCAACAGTGGCATCATGAGCTAGGTCTATGCGTAGTTTCTATGCATGAGCAGAACACAAAGCAGTTGTGGGCGTCGATATTGTCAATTTTCTTGCCGTTACTAGTCTTATCTTGATTCGGCGGCATCGTGGGATGAAGCGGCCCGGATCGACCTTACACGTATGCTTACGTGAGACTGGTTCCACCGATTGACATGCACTAGTTGCATAAGGTGGCTGGCGGGTGTCTGTCTCTCCCACTTTAGTCGGATCGGATTCGATGAAAAGGGTCCTTATGAAGGGTAAATAGAAATTGGCATATCACGTTGTGGTTTTGGCGTAGGTAAGAAACGTTCTTGCTAGAAACCTATAGCAGCCACGTAAAACTTGCAACAACAATTAGAGGACGTCTAACTTGTTTTTGCAGCATGTGTCGTGTGATGTGATATGGCCAAAAGGATGTGATGAATGATATATGTGATGTATGAGATTGATCATGTTCTTGTAATAGGAATCATGACTTCCATGTCGATGAGTATGACAACCGGCAGGAGCCATAGGAGTTGTCTTTATTTATTTATGACCTGCGTGTCAACATAAACGTCATGTAATTACTTTACTTTATTGCTAAAGCGTTAGCCATAGTAGTAGATGTAATAGATGACGAGACAACTTCAAGAAGACACGATGATGGAGATCATGATGATGGAGATCATGGTGTCATGCCGGTGACAACGATGATCATGAAGCCCCGAAGATGGAGATCAAAAGGAGCAAATGATATTGGCCATATCATGTCACTATTTGATTGCATGTGATGTTTATCATGTTTTACATCTTATTTGCTTAGAACAGCGGTAGCTTAAATAAGATGATCCCTTGTAATAATTTCAAGAAAGTGTTCCCCCTAACTATGCACCGTTGCGAAGGTTCATTGTTTTGAAGCACCACGTGATGATCAGGTGTGATAGATTCTAACGTTCGAATACAATGGGTGTAAGCCAGATTTACACACGCAATACACTTAGGTTGACTTGACGAGCCTAGCATGTACAGACATGGCCTCGGAACACGGAAGACCGAAAGGTCGAGCATGAGTCGTATAGAAGATACGATCAACATGAAGATGTTCACCAATGTTGACTAGTCCGTCTCACGTGATGATCGGACACGGCCTAGTTAACTCGGATCATGTTTCACTTAGATGACTAGAGGGATGTCTATCTGAGTGGGAGTTCATTGAATAATTTGATTAGATGAACTTAATTGTCATGAACTTAGTCTAAAATCTTTACACTATGTCTCAACTTCAACGCGTTCCTAGAGAAAACCAAGCTGAAAGATGATGGCAGCAACTATATGGACTGGGTCCGGAACCTGAGGATCATCCTCATAGCTACCAAGAAAGATTATGTCCTAGAAGCACCACTAGGTGACGCACCCATCCCAGAGAACCAAGACGTTATGAACGCTTGGCAGTCACGTGCTAATGATTACTCCCTCGTTCAGTGCGGCATGCTTTACAGCTTAGAACCGGGGCTCCAAAAGCATTTTGAGAGACACGGAGCATATGAGATGTTCGAAGAGCTGAAAATGGTTTTCCAAGCTCATGCCCGGGTCGAGAGATATGAAGTCTCTGACAAGTTCTTCAGTTGTAAGATGGAGGAAAATAGTTCTGTCAGTGAGCACATACTCAAAATGTCTGGGTTGCATAACCGCTTGACTCAGCTGGGAGTTAATCTCCCGGATGACGCGGTCATTGACAGAATCCTTCAGTCGCTTCCACCGAGCTACAAGAGCTTTGTGATGAACTTCAATATGCAGGGGATGGAAAAGACCATTCCTGAGGTATATTCAATGCTGAAATCAGCGGAGGTGGAAATCAAAAAGGAACATCAAGTGTTGATGGTGAATAAAACCACTAAATTCAAGAAAGGCAAGGGTAAAAAGAACTTCAAGAAGGACGGCAAGGGAGTTGCCGCGCCCGGTAAGCAAGCTGCCGGGAAGAAGTCAAAGAATGGACCCAAGCCTGAGACTGAGTGTTTTTATTGCAAGGGAAGTGGTCACTGGAAGCAGAACTGCCCCAAATACTTAGCGGACAAGAAGGCCGGCAACACTAAAGGTATATGCGATATACATGTAATTGATGTGTACCTTACCAGTACTCGTAGTAGCTCCTGGGTATTTGATACCGGTGCGGTTGCTCACATTTGTAACTCAAAGCAGGAGCTGCGGAATAAGCGGAGATTGGTGAAGGACGAGGTGACGATGCGTGTTAGGAATGGTTCCAAGGTCGATGCGATCGCCGTCGGCACGCTGCCTCTACATTTACCTATGGGATTAGTTTTAAACCTCAATAATTGTTATTTAGTGCCAGCTTTGAGCATGAACATTGTATCAGGATCTCGTTTAATTCGAGATGGCTACTCATTTAAATCCGAGAATAATGGTTGTTCTATTTATATGAGAGATATGTTTTATGGTCATGCTCCGCTGGTGAATGGTTTATTCTTAATGAATCTCGAGCGTAATGTTACACATATTCATAGTGTGAATACCAAAAGATGTAAGGTTGATAATGATAGTCCCACATACTTGTGGCACTGCCGCCTTGGTCACATAGGTGTCAAACGCATGAAGAAGCTCCATGCAGATGGACTTTTGGAGTCTCTTGATTACGAATCATTTGACACGTGCGAACCATGCCTCATGGGTAAAATGACCAAGACTACGTTCTCAGGAACAATGGAGCGAGCAACCAACTTATTGGAAATCATACATACTGATGTGTGTGGTCCAATGGGTGTTGAGGCTCGCGGTGGCTATCGTTATGTTCTCACCCTCACTGATGACTTGAGTAGATATGGGTATCTCTACTTAATGAAACACAAGTCTGAGACCTTTGAAAAGTTCAAGGAATTTCAGAGTGAGGTTGAGAATCAACATGACAGAAAAATCAAGTTCTTGCGATCAGATCGTGGGGGAGAATACTTGAGTCACGAATTTGGCACACACTTAAGGAAATGTGGAATAGTTTCACAACTCACGCCGCCTGGAACACCTCAGCGTAATGGTGTGTCTGAATGTCGTAATCGCACTCTATTGGATATGGTGCGATCTATGATGTCTCTTACCGATTTACCGCTGTCATTTTGGGGCTATGCTTTACAGACTGCCGCATTCACTTTAAATAGGGCTCTGTCGAAATCCGTTGAGATGACACCGTATGAATTATGGTTTGGGAAGAAACCTAAGTTGTCATTTCTAAAAGTTTGGGGATGCGATGCTTATGTCAAGAAACATCAACCTGAAAAGCTCGAACCCAAGTCGGAAAAATGCGTCTTCATAGGATACCCTAAAGAAACTATTGGGTATACCTTCTACCTAAGATCTGAAGGCAAGATCTTTTTTGCCAGGAATGGATCCTTTCTAGAGAAAGAGTTTCTCTCGAAAGAAACAAGTGGGAGGAAACTAGAACTCGATGAAGTATTACCTCTTGAACCGGTAAGTGGCGCAGCTCAAGAAAATGTTCCTGAGGTGCCGGCACCGACTAGAGAGGAAGTTAATGATGATGATCATGAAACTTCAGATCAAGTTGCTACTGAACTTCATAGGTCCACAAGGACACGTTCCGCACCAGAGTGGTACGGCAACCCTGTCTTGGAAATCATGTTGTTAGACAACGGTGAACCTTTGAACTATGAAGAAGCGATGGTGGGCCCAGATTCCGACAAATGGTTGGAAGCCATGAAATCCGAGATAGGGTCCATGTATGAAAACGAAGTATGGACTTTGACTGACTTGCCCGATGATCGGCGAGCCATACAAAATAAATGGAGCTTTAAGAAGAAGACAGACGCGGATGGTAACATAACCATCTATAAAGCTCGGCTTGTCGCTAAGGGTTATAGACAAGTTCAAGGGGTTAACTACGATGAGACTTTCTCACCCGTAGCGAAGCTGAAGTCCGTCCGAATCATGTTAGCAATTGCTGCATTCTATGATTATGAGATATGGCAAATGGACGTCAAAACGGCATTCCTTAATGGTTTCCTTAAGGAAGAATTGTATATGATGCAGCCGAAAGGTTTTGTCGATCCTAAGAATGCTGGCAAGGTGTGCAAGCTCCAACGCTCGATTTATGGGCTGGTGCAAGCATCTCGGAGTTGGAACATTCGTTTTGATGAGATGATCAAAGCTTTTGGGTTTACGCAGACTTATGGAGAAGCCTGCATTTACAAGAAAGTGAGTGGGAGCTCTGTAGCATTTCTCATATTGTATGTGGATGACATACTATTGATGGGAAATGATATGGAATTCTTGGAAAGCATAAAAGCCTACTTGAACAAGTGTTTTTCAATGAAGGATCTTGGAGAAGCTGCTTATATATTAGGCATCAAGATCTATAGAGATAGATCGAGACGCCTCATTGGTCTTTCATAGAGTACGTACCTTGACAAGATATTGAAGAAGTTCAAAATGGATCAGTCAAAGAAAGGGTTCTTGCCTGTATTGCAAGGTACGAGATTGAGCACGGCTCAATGCCCGACCACGGTAGAAGATAGAGAAAAGATGAGTGTCGTCCCCTATGCCTCGGCCATAGGGTCTATCATGTATGCTATGCTGTGTACCAGACCTGATGTAAACCTTGCCGTAAGTTTGGTAGGAAGGTACCAAAGTAATCCCGGCATGGAACACTGGACAGCGGTCAAGAATATCCTGAAGTACCTGAAGAGGACTAAGGATATGTTTCTCGTTTATGGACGTGACGAAGAGCTCGTCGTAAAGGGTTACGTCGATGCTAGCTTCAACACAGATCTGGATGACTCTAAGTCACAAACCGGATACGTGTATATTTTGAATGGTGGGGCAGTAAGCTGGTGCAGTTGCAAGCAAAGCGTTGTGGCGGGATCTACATGTGAAGCAGAGTACATGGCAGCCTCGGAGGCAACACAAGAGGCAATCTGGGTGAAGGAGTTCATTACCGACCTAGGAGTCATACCCAATGCGTCGGGCCCGATGACTCTCTTCTGTGACAACACTGGAGCTATTGCCCTTGCCAAGGAGCCCAGGTTTCACAAGAAGACCAGGCATATCAAGCGTCGCTTCAACTCCATTCGTGAAAGTGTTCAAAATGGAGACATAGATATTTGTAAAGTACATACGGACCTGAATGTGGCAGATCCGTTGACTAAACCTTTCCCTAGAGCAAAACATGATCAACACCAGAACTGCATGGGTGTTCGATTCATCACAATGTAACTAGACTATTGACTCTAGTGCAAGTGGGAGACTGTTGGAAATATGCCCTAGAGGCAATAATAAAATGGTTATTATTATATTTCTTTGTTCATGATAATTGTCTATTGTTCATGCTATAATTGTGTTATCCGGAAATCATAATACATGTGTGAATACATAGACCACAACACGTCCCTAGTGAGCCTCTAGTTGACTAGCTCGTTGATCAAAAGATAGTCATGGTTTCCTGACTATGGACATTGGATGTCATTGATAACGGGATCACATCATTAGGAGAATGATGTGATGGACAAGACCCAATCCTAAGCATAGCTCAAAGATCGTGTAGTTTGTTTGCTATAGCTTTTCCGAATGTCAAGTATCATTTCCTTAGACCATGAGATTGTGCAACTCCCGGATACCGTAGGAGTGCTTTGGGTGTGCCAAACGTCACAACGTAACTGGGTGACTATAAAGGTACACTACAGGTATCTCCGAAAGTGTATGTTGGGTTGGCACGAATCGAGACTGGGATTTGTCACTCCGTATGATGGAGAGGTATCTCTGGGCCCACTCGGTAATGCATCATCATAATGAGCTCAATGTGACCAAGTGGTTGATCACGGGATCATGCATTACGGTACGAGTAAAGTGACTTGCCGGTAACGAGATTGAACGAGGTATTGGGATACCGACGATCGAGTCTCGGGCAAGTAACGTACCGATTGACAAAGGGAATTGTATACGGATTGATTGAATCCTCGACATCGTGGTTCATCCGATGAGATCATCGAGGAGCATGTGGGAGCCAACATGGGTATCCAGATCCCGATGTTGGTTATTGACCGGCGAGTCGTCTCGATCATGTCTGCGTGTCTCCCGAACCCGTAGGGTCTACACACTTAAGGTTCGGTGACGCTAGGGTTGTTGAGATATTAGTATACGGTAATCCGAAAGTTGTTCGGAGTCCCGGATGAGATCCCGGACATCACGAGGAGTTCCAGAATGGTCCGGAGGTGAAGATTTATATATAGGAAGTCAAGTTTCGGCCATCGGGAAAGTTTCGGGGGTAATCGGTATTTTACCGGGACCACCGGAAGGGTCCCGGGGGTCCACCGGGTGGGGCCACCTGTCCCGGACGGCCCCATGGGCTGAAGTGGGAGGGGAACCATCCCCTAGTGGGCTGTTGCGCCCCCCTTGGGCCTCCCCTGCGCCTAGGGTTGGAAACCCTAGGGGTGGGGGCGCCCCAGTTGGCTTGGGGGGCAAGCCACCCCCTTGGCCGCCGCCCCCCCTTGGAGATTGGATCTCCTAGGGCTGGCGCCCCCCCAGGGACCCTATATATAGTGGGGGGAGGGAGGGAAGCCGCACCCTAGCCCCTGGTGCCTCCCTCTCTCTCCCGTGACACTCCTCCATCTCCCTGAGCTTGGCGAAGCCCTGCCGAGATCGCCCTTGCTTCCACCACCACGCCGTCGTGCTGCTGGATCTTCATCAACCTCTCCTTTCCCCTTGCTGGATCAAGTTGGAGGAGACGTCTTCCCAACCGTACGCGTGTTGAACGCGGAGGTGCCGTCCGCTCGGCGCTAGGTCATCGGTGATTTGAATCACAACGAGTATGACTCCATCAACCCCGTTTTCTTGAACGCTTCCGCGCGCGATCTACAAGGGTATGTAGATGCACTCCCCTCTCCCTCGTTGCTAGATGACTCCATAGATTGATCTTGGTGATGCGTAGAAAATTTTGAAATTCTGCTACGTTCCCCAACACACCCACCATATACCTTCCTCAAAACAGCCACCATACCAACCTATTATGGCATTTCCATGGCCATTCCGAGATATATTTCCATGCAACTTTCCGTCGTTCCGTTTATTATGACATGCTCCATCATTGTCATATTGCTTTGCATGATCATGTAGTTGACATCGTATTTGTGGCAAAGCCACCATTCATAATTCTTTCATACATGTCACTCTTGATTCATTGCACATCCCGGTACACCGCCAGAGGCATTCATATAGAGTCATATTTTGTTATAAGTATTGAGTTGTAATTCTTGAGTTGTAAGTAAATAAAGGTGTGATGATCATCATTATTAGAGCATTGTCCCAGTGAGGAAAGGATGATGGAGACTATGATTCCCCCACAAGTCGGGTTGAGACTCCGGACGAAAAATAATAATAATAAGAGGCCAAAAAAGAGAGGGCCCCAAAAAAAGAGAAAACAGAGAAATGAGAGAAAAAGAGAGAAGGGGCAATGCTACTATCCTTTTATCACACTTGTGCTTCAAAGTTGTCGGTGTTCTGGGAATGGGGGTCCCAGACTTGCCTGCCTGCGGCCCGCGGCCTGGCTCCACTAGCGGCCCTGTACGCCCATCTTCACCAGCAAACACTCAAGACCCTCGCGAGGGGCCAAGCCTCGCTAGGCGGACGACGCAAGACCTCCTCAGCGGCGGCCTCACCAGGCTGGCTCGCGAGGGGCGGAGAGACCAAGGCAAGGGACACCTCGTGAGGTTTGTGTGACGCAAGCCATGACGACTGGAGCCAGGCGGGTGCCAGGCGGGCACCAGCGCGCAGTGTCCTCGTTTCCTCTTTGGTGCTAAAGGGGCAAGCGCAGGCGAGGAGTCCCGAGGCATCAGGCAAAGGTTTCCATATCGGTGCAACAAGACCAAGAACAGCAGGACAGCAGGACGGAGGTTACCGTGGAGCCCAAGACAGCGTCACCACCAGAGCCTTTGGCTGGCGAAGACTACTTTTGTCAGGATAGCTTGTACTAGCTGTCCTCCTTCAAATTGGCCATTGTGGGATCCCTTCCCGCCTAATATTTGGGAAGAGGACCCGGGCCTCTATATATAGGACTAGCCACCACTATAGGGAGGCATGATCATCTGATAGGATCTAACCTGATATAGCTCATCTCATCTTAGACCAGATCCATTCCACCAAGCCACCACACTCACCAAGCACAAGAGCACCTCTCCTCAGTAGGTTGTTCTTCCCTTGTAATTGTTCATCCTCAACCCAAGAGGCAATCCACCACACCACACTGGAGTAGGGTATTACACCACATCGGTGGCCCAAACCAGTATAAACTCTTGTGTCTCTTGTTCATTGGGTTCGTCAAGCTACGTCGTGAGATCATGATGTGTGCGAGCCAGAGAGAGGGAGAGATCTTCGTGCGCACCCCAGTGTTCGAACCTCTAGGGTTTTGCCGGAACCCGAAATCCGACATTTGGCGCGCCAGGTAGGGGTGCGCTTAAGCTTTCCCCCTCATCAATCCGCGCTTCGCCACTCCACCAAGTTCATGGCCTACGCTCGCCGGGCCCGCGCTAAGCGCCGGGTCGCCCTCGCCACCCATGTCGCTCAGACAGCCCCTGCCGGCGGGCCTCCCCATTGTTCTCTGTCACCCGCCGCCAACGCCGCCACCACCCCGGCGGCAAATGAACAGCAAGCCTCCTCACTGCACCCCTCCGTGCGTCGAGATGGCCGCACCGCCACCCCATCACTGACTCCGGCCGGCTCATAATCTCACGTCGCCGCGCACCCACTGACGCGCAGGCCGCGATGCTCATGGCACGTGAGCTCCTATGCTACCGCCCGGTCGACGACCTCTATGAGGACTGGTTGGACCGCATCGCCGAGCTCGTCAGCGCCGCGGGGGGCTCTACTGCACCATCCCTCTCGCTGCCTCGCCCGCCCCCAACTGCGAGCGATGTGGCTCACGGAGTGCCTCCGCCCCCTCCGCACCAAGATGGTGCCCTCGCGCTGAGGCGTGCGGCTCATGGAGCGCCTCCGCCCCCTCCGCGTCATGACGGCGTCCTCGCTCCAAGATGTGCAGTCCCGCGACGTGACCCACCGTGCCGTGTGCCCGCGCACGAAGAAAGAAGCTGCCAAGAGATCCCCCGTCCGCAAGAAAACGCTCCATCGCTCCCAGCACCGCCACGTCAGGATCGCTTGCCGCGGCAGGGCCATGCGACACTTGCTGTGGCGACGCAGGGACACCAAGATCAAGCTCCGCCTCCACGACGGGCCCCGGTGGCCACGGCAGGCTGTCGCGCCTTCACTCCTGAGTTGCGTAGCGTCATCTGGCCAGGCAAGTTCAAGTCGGATCTGCCTCCTCGCTACGACGGCACCCCCGACCCTGCGGAGTTCTTGCAGCTCTATGAGCTGAGCATCGAGGCAACCAATGGCAACGAAAAGGTCATGGCAAACTGGTTTCCCATGGCTATCAAGGACGGCACCCACTCATGGCTCCTAAACCTGCCCCCGAGTTCGATCTTCTCCTGGGACCAGATGCGCGACAGCTTTGTCGCCAACTTCCAGGGCACTCGCGACCGCCCCCCCCCCCCCCCGGTCGCGGGTGACCTGCGCTGCATCAAGCAACAACCGGGAGAGACTGTGCAGAAGTACATCCAGCGCTTCAACAGTGTGCACCTGAAGATCCCCAAGGTGACGGACGAGGCCATCATCTCAGCATTTTCCGATGGCGTCGGTGACATCAAGATGAAGGAGGAGCTCGCCATCCATCAGGAGCTGTGCACGACTTTGGAGCTGTTCAACATAGCAACCAAGTGTGCAAGAGCTGAGGAGGGGTGCCTCACCCTCCTCGAGCTCCCCGTTGCGGATCCAGAGGAGAAGAAGGCCAAGGTCAAGGACGTGAAGCGCAACGGGGTGGCCATACTCGCGGCAGAACCAGATACCAAGCGCGGCCGAGACCTCCCCGAGTCGTCCAAGGGCAGCCGTACGTTTTGCGCCTTCCACAACGTGCGCAGCTACAACACCAACGATTGTCAAGAACTCAGGGCCATTCGAGATGGACGCTTTGGTCGACGCCCCGAGCGCAACAACCGGGGCTACGGCCGAGGAGGTGGGCGAGGTGGAGGATGTTGGGATGACCGTGGGCCCTGCCAGGAGTGGTGCGACCAGCCTCACGAGGACCGCTGGCAGGACTAGCCTCGTGAGGGCGCCTGAAGGGACCTGCCTCACGAGGACCGCCCTCACGGCAACCCTGGTCTCCCCCCGCTGTTGCCGCCACCAAGGAGGAACGACGACCACCAACAGGACGAAGGGGCTGGGGGCTTCCAGGAGCCGCGCGCCATCACCTGCATCTTGGGTGGTGCTCAGGCCCCGGCTTCCCAGCGCATCTTCAAGCCGTTCTCTCGCGAGGTGAATGCAGCCCTCCCCAAGCTTGAGGCTACGCGCCCGCTCAGATGGTCCGAGTATGCCATCACCTTTAGCTCGGTGGACCAGCTCAAATGTGCGGCAACCGCCGGTGTCCTCCCGATGCTTTGCTCACCCATCATCAGCAATGTCCAAGTCACCAAGACCTTCATCGACGGCGGCGCAGGGCTCAGTGTCCTGTCCGTCGAGACGTTCGACAACCTTCAAGTGCCATACGATCAGCTCTAGCCCACCAAGCCTTTCTCAGGAGTGACTAACGGCTCCACCACCCCGATAGGGCAAGTTCGTCTCCCTGTCACCTTCGGTCAGCGCGACAACTACCACACCGAGCTCGTCAACTTCGATGTCGCCCACATCCGCCTGCCGTACAATGCCATCCTCGGGTACCCGCGCTAGCCAAGTTCATGGCAGTCACCCACCATGGCTACAACATCCTCAAGATGTCGGGAAGCGGCGGAATCATCACAGTCCCCTGCGAAGAAAGAGACGCGGTGTGCTCCCTCGAGCGCGCCTTCCAAGCTGCAGCACTCGAAGACCCTGACAGCGCATATGTGTAGTACCCTCCTGAGGCCAACCCAAGAAGAAGCTACTCTGCACTGGGCCTCAAGGGAGCGGCGCCTCTAGCGGCGCCACCTCAGGATCGGTGCCCACGCCTCCCTCCCTCGCATAGGGAGGCGCGCCCGGCGTCCTCCTCGGGCAGGGCTTGGGAGCTCTCTTCTGGAGGGCCTCGGACCTGGCCAACATCATAAGGGAGGCGCTCGGGCACCACGTGGAGGCGTGCTTCGCGGCACGTTTCCCTTAGGAGGACACCGGGCGAGGAGCGCCCGGCGCTCAGGAGTTCATCACCAAGGCCACTCAGGAGCTTCAGGAAGCAAGAGCAATATGCAGCGACCGCCGCCCACCCGGCGCTGCTCCCCATCCAGGCGAGGGTGGTGAGCTGCGCATCTGCATCGACATCCCGGGGCTCAACAGGGCCGCATCTCAGGAGCGCCTCTGGCCTTTGTGTGCCGGCCGGTGTGAGGGTCCACCTCACAGCTACATTCGCATGCCATTCGGCCTACCGAGCATGGCGGCCGCTTTCCAGCGCAACCTGCAAAGCATCCTGGCAGGTCAGGAGGCCATGCATCACGTAGTCCTGGCGGAGATGGAGACGGTCCTCAGGAGGCCATCTGAGCCTCCAGAGCCTCCCGAGGCTCTGGGTCCGGACGACTCATGAGGAGCGACTTCTTCGCTACGTGTCTTCAGCTACCCCAACACTCCTTCGACGACCAAACCAGGTGACATTTTCCAAGTTTATTTAGCTGGGAGCGCCCCCTAGGCTGCATCATTCCCAGGCCGCGTGGGTCCGTCCCTGTGGCATGTATCTGCCTACATCTTTAGTTCACCCTGCTGGGGGCACCCCTCGGGCTGCATCATCCCCAGGCCGCTCGGGTCCGACCAAGCGGCATGTATCATTCTTGCATTTACCTAAGCTAGTTCGCTTTTCATGGTCATCACTGCCTGCTTGATTATCGCCCACCACGGGAACCTCTCATGCCGGGACGGTGCTTGTGCTCGGGTCCGTCCCTGCAACACTGACAAATCTGAGCGATCGAGCTCTGGCTCGCGGCACGCCCGCGCACGTCACCTCACCAGACCCTCAGTGCCTTCACCTCCTTGCGAAGCAACCAGTGGCGGACCGGCAATCACCATGGCAATTTGTGCCCTTCCTCGTGCTAACCTGCAGGAACCTCCTGAGGACCACAGCGGGTGGTACCACGGGCTCTCTTTCTCTTCTCCCATGCAATTCGCTTGCGCGTTGAAAGGGGGGCTCCTGAGCATCACGACTCAGGAGCTCTTACTGGCTCTCCAGCCCTCACCCCCTGGCCTTGACCACGGCATCATGACCTGGCATACCAGCGGCAGCTGAGCTCACTCGAGGGCCGGGACCTGAGGACGTAGAGCACACAGAAGAGCATGGAGAAGAGGGGAGGCTCGCACGGGCCTAACCTAGCTACCCAACAGCGGCCGACGCACAAGTCTGGCGCAACACGAGGAACCAGCCCTAGAGTGCCAAGATAAGTCCCGCGCCTGGATCAACCCAGCGCTACAGCATAAGATCCTTGCCTTTCGCTGCCCTACTGCGGCAGCGTCGCCTCCCTTTCCCATTGAGGGAGTCCTGGATTAGGGGGTGTCCGGATGGCCGGACTATACCTTCAGCCGGACTCCTGGACTATGAAGATACAAGATTGAAGACTTCGTCCCATGTCCGGAAGGGACTTTCCTTGGCGTGGAATGCAAGCTTGACGATACGGATATGTAGATCTCCTACCATTGTAACCGACTTTGTGTAACCCTAACCCTCTCCGGTGTCTATATAAACCGGAGGATTTTAGTCCGTAGGACAACATACAGAACAACAATCATACCATAGGCTAGCTTCTAGGGTTTAGCCTCTCTGATCTCGTGGTAGATCTACTCTTGTACTACCCATATCATCAATATTAATCAAGCAGGACGTAGGGTTTTACCTCCATCAAGAGGGCTCGAACCTGGGTAAAACATCGTGTCCCCTGCCTCCTGTTACCATCCGGCCTAGACGCACAGTTCGGGACCCCCCTACCCGAGATCCTCCGGTTTTGACACCGACATTGGTGCTTTCATTGAGAGTTCCTCTGTGTCGTCACTTTTAGACCCGATGGCTTCTCCGATCATCAACAGTGATGCGATCCAGGGTGAGACTTTTCTCCCCGAACAAATCTTCGTATTCGGCGGCTTTGCACTGCGGGCCAATTCGCTTGGTCATCTGGAGCAGATCGAAAGCTACGCCCCTGGCCATCAGGTCAGATTTGGAAGTTTGAACTACACGGCCGACATCCGCGGAGACTTGATCTTCGACAGATTCGAGCCACAGCCGAGCGCGCCACACTGTCACGATGGGCATGATCTAGCTCTGTCGCCGAACAGTGCCCTAGAGGCCGCACCTGTGTCCGCTCCGACCCTTAATTCGGAGCCAACTACGCCAATCGAGGATAGGTGGTTGGACACCGCCTCGGGGGCTGCAATCTCTACGGCGATCGAGCCGAACACCAGCCCTATTCTCTGCGAAGCCCGTGACTCCAAGGGGCCGGACTCCTCTCCAGACTCCGAGCCCTCTATGACCCTACCGATCGAACCCGATTGGGCGCCGATCATGGAGTTCACCGCCACGGACATCTTTCAGCACTCGCCCTTCGGCGATATTCTGAATTCACTAAAGTCTCTCTCTTTATCAAGAGAGCCCTGGCCGGACTATGGTCAACAAGGTTGGGATGCGGATGATGAAGAAATTCAAAGCCCACCTACCACCCACTTCGTAGCCACTGTCGATAATTTAAACGACGTGCTCGACTTCGACTTCGAAGGCATCGACGGTATGGACAACGATGTAGGAGATGAACATGAACCAACGCCTATAAGGCACTGGACAGCCACCTCTTCTCATGATGTATACATGCTGGACACACCCAAAGGAAGCGACGACGAGGAACACAGGGATGCAACGAGGGATCGTTCACTCGAAAAGCAATCAAAGCAGCGACGTAAGCGCCGCTCCAAGCCCCGCCTCGACAGAGACAGCAGCCATACAGACCCAACCATAGAGCAGGACGAGCCGGCGGACGACGAACATGCCTTCGAGCAACCGTCCGAATAGGGCAGCTTGGATAAACAAACCGAACACCCCGTCCCCGGCGAAAACAACAGTCCGGACGACCTTACGCCGGATAAGCTCATGGAGCAGAAGAACCTCCACAAAAGGCTCGTCGCCACTGTGCATAGCCTGAAAAAGCAGAAGCGGAAGCTCAAAACTACGGAAGATGCACTCAGAATCAGATGGAGCAAAGTACGCAACACCACAGACAAATATGGCGGCAATCGCCGCACAAAAAGCTATCCAAAGCGAAAGCTACTACCTGAATTTGACGAGGAGGCCTTAGAGCCCCCGCAGTCAAAAAATAGGAAAGCCATCCGGTCGGATAGACGACCGCATGGCCAGCATGGAGCGGCAAGCGGCGCCGCACACAAGCCGGCACGCGATCCACCAAAGGATCTGCATCACAAAGACGGCATGCGAAGGGTTTTAGTCCGTAGGACAACAACCACAACATACAATCATACCATAGGCTAGCTTCTAGGGTTTAGCCTCTCCGATCTCGTGGTAGATCTACTCTTGTACTACCCATATCATCAATATTAATCAAGCAGGACGTAGGGTTTTACCTCCATCAAGAGGGCCTGAACCTGGGTAAAACTTCGTGTTCCTTGCCTCCTATTACCACCGGCCTAGACGCACAGTTCGGGACCCCCTACCCGAGATCCGCCGGTTTTGACACCGACATTGGTGCTTTCATTGGGAGTTCCTCTGTGTCGTCGCCGTTAGGCTTGATGGCTCCTACGATCATCAATAGCAATGCAGTCCAGGGTGAGACCTTCCTCCCCGGACAGATCTTCGTCTTTGGCGGCTTCGCACTGTGGGCCAATTCACTTGGCCATCTGGAGCAGATCGAAAGCTATGCCCCTGGCCGTCAGGTCAGATTTGGAAGTTTAAACTACACGGCTGACATCCGCGGGGACTTGATCCTCGACGGATTCGAGCCACTGCCGAGCGCACCGCACTGTCACGACGAGCATGATCTAGCTCTGCCGCCAAACAGTGCCCTGGAGGCCGCACCCACATCGGCTTCGACCCTCAATTCGGAGCCAACTGCGCCGATCGAGGATGGGTGGTTGGACGCCGCCTCGGGGGCTGCGATCCCAACGGCGATTGAGCCGAACACCAGCCCCGCACTCCGCGAGACTCGTGACTCCAAGGAGCCGGACTCCTCTCTGGACTCCGAACCCTCCGCGCCCCTGCCGATCGAATCCGATTAGGCGCCGATCATGGAGTTTACTGCCGTGGAAATCTTTCAGCACTCGCCATTCGGCGATATTCTGAAGACACTAAAGTCTCTCTCTTTATCAGGAGAGCCCTGGCCGGACCACGGTCAGCAAGGTTGGGATACGGACGATGAAGAAATTCAAAGCCCACCCACCACCCACTTTGTAGCCACTATCGATGATTTAACCAACATGCTCGACTTCGACTCTGAAGACATCGACGGTATGGACGCCGATGAAGGAGACGATGAAGAACCAGTGCCTACTGGGCCCTGGAAAGCCACCTCGTCATATGGCGTATACATGGTGGACGCACCAAAAGATGATGACGAGGAGCGGAAGGACGCACTGAAGGCTTGTTCCCTCGAGAAGCAGTCAAAGCGGTGACGCAAGCGCCGCCCCAAATCCCGCCTCGACAGAAATAACGATCACACAGACCCAGCGCTGCAGCAGGGCGAACCGCTGCCGGACAGCGGCAATCCGGATAATCAAACCGAACAAACAAATTCTATCAAGGATAATGGTCCGGACGACATAACGCTGGACAGGCACCCGGAGCAGCTGAATGCCCGTAAAAGGCTTGTTTCCACCGCGAGGAGTCTTAAAAAGAAGAAGCAAAGGCTCAAGGCTGCGCAAGACACACTCCAAATCAGATGGAGTAAAATACTCAACACAGCAGCGAGGTACGGCGACAATCGCCCCTCCAAGAGCTACCCAAAGCGGAAGCTGCTACCTGAATTTGATGAGGAGGCCACAGACCCCCCACAACCAAATATCAAAGAAGCCACCTGGCCGGATAAACGACCCCTCTACGAACACAGAGCGGCATACAACGCCACTCACAATACAACACGCGACCCATGCGAGGGCTCGCACCCAAAGGACGGCGCAGCAAGATCCATCTATGGACCACGCAAGCGCGCCCCAGCATACAATGCAACACAACAAACATCCGAACAACGCGGTACACCCAGCTACAGGGGTGCCGCACACCCCTTATGTTTCACCGATGAGGTGCTGGACCATGAATTTCCAAAGGGATTCAAACCCGTAAACATAGAGACATACGACGGAACAACAGACCTTGGGGTCTGGATTGAGGACTACATCCTTCATATCCATATGGCTCGAGGAGATGATCTCCACGCCATCAAGTACTTACCCCTCAAGCTCAAAGGGCCAGCTCATCACTGGCTTAAAGGCCTCCTCGAAAGCTCCATTGGAAGTTGGGAAGAGCTCGAAGACACCTTTCAGGCAAATTTTCAAGGGACTTATGTCCGACCTCCGGATGCGGACGATTTGAGTCATATAACTCAGCCCGGAGAGTCAGCCCGAAAGCTTTGGAACAGGTTTCTTACTAAAAAGAACCAGATTGTCGACTGTCCGGACACCGAAGCCTTGGTAGCTTTTAAGCATAGCGTCCGTGACAAATGGCTCGCCAGACACCTCGGCCAAAATAAGCCGAGAACGATGGCCGCATTAACAAGCCTCATGACCCACTTTTGCGCGGGTGAGGACAGCTGGCTAGCCAGATGCAGCACCAGCAACCCTAGTACATCTGAAGTTAGAGATGGAAACGGGAAATCACGGTGCAACAGCAATAACAAACGCCGGAATAAAGAAGACAACACGAAGGGCACGGCAGTAAACGCCGGATTCAAAAGCTCTCGGCCAGGTCAGCAAAAGCCGCCCTCTAAAGGCACCAGGGATGAACTGTCTAGCCTCAACAAAATTCTGGACAAAGTATGTCAGATCCATAGTACCCTGGTAAACCGGCTAATCATACCCACAGAGAATGTTGGGTCTTCAAGCAGTCCGACAAGCTCAACGCCGTACACAAGGGGGAGGATACACCAAGTGAAGACGAGGACGAGCCTCCCAAGCAAGACACTGGGGAACAAAAGAAATTTCCACCAGAAGTCAAAACAGTAAACGTGTTACACGTGATCAAGGGAAAAAACAACGCGGCACTCCCAGGAAAATATACCCAAGTGCCTGTCACCGCGAAGTCCTGCCACTGGTCATCTCAACCGATCACCTTCGACCATCGCGATTACTCAGCAAGTATCCGACACGCAGGATGGGCTGCCCTGGTATTAGACCCAGTAATTGGCGGATATCACTTCACACGAGTCTTGATGGACGGTGGCAGCAGTCTAAACCTAATATATCAGGATACAATCCGCGGGATGGGGTTAGACCCAACAAAAATTCGCCATAGCAATACTACCTTTAAAGGAGTAACGCCAGGCCCAGGGGCTCGTTGTACGGGCTCCCTCCTACTACAAGTTATATTCGGCTCCCCCGATAACTTCCGTCGCGAGCATTTAACCTTCCACATCGCTCCGTTCCAAAGTGGCTATCAAGCACTGCTCGGTCGCGAAGCTTTCGCTCGCTTTAATGCAATACCACACTACGCCTCCCTCACACTCAAGATGCCCGGTCCACGTGGCATCATTTCAGTGAAAGGAAATATCAAGCGATCTCTGCACGCCGAAGAGAGTGCGGCTGCCTTGGCAGCCGCACACTAAAGGCGCCCGGACCAGCGAAAGCATCCAATAGGTTGTCAAGACCTCAGACACAACTAATCAAGTCCGGCGCCGCTATTTATATCGAATAAATGGTCACAGCCCTATTTGTCACTACAAGGGGCTCAACGCGCGCAGACAAGTGGCAATTTCTTCTCATCTTGAATTATACATGGTTTCTTTAAAAACTATCTTTTCGCACGACAACTTTTTCACCTAAATTCCTCTCTTTTACAGACGATCATCGTGCTACACCCGTCCAGGATACGGCACAACGGAGACACAGGCGCAGACGTGCAGCAGGGACCCGCTCCAAGGATTCTTTTTAGATTAAGACCCTGCGTAAACCTTTTTTACTGTCTCTTGTTGATACATATCCACCGTTGAGAAGGATGCTGACGTCTTGGAATGTGGCCACGCCAGAACAATGCACGTACCTGGACACAAGGGGCTTCTTACAAAGGCCATTATTTAGGCCCGGTTTATACCACAAAGACCGAATACCTTAGGGAGTGTTCAGCGTCGCGAGTTTGGCCCTATATGCATCAGCTCCGAATCATTGTCTTTGGTCAAATGTTGGGTTTGCCTGGCTCCTGTGTTTTGGTGCCTTACATTCCGCTTTACCGGCTAAGGTAGCACCAGGAGAACTACTGCGATTGTGCCCTGGTTCATCCGGACGAGCACCTCAGTAGAGAAAGCCGAAAACTGACTGTCATGATATAGCGTGAGACTGGTCAACCACTCGATGACCTGTTGGAATGTTAGAATTCCTCCGCCTTAACGAAGGGTCGTTTTCCGGCCAGGCATGTACGCACCCCGGGATCGGGAGAGTGCGGAACCACCAGGGGCTATCTAGTAGCCCCACTGTCAAACTCCTATGGCTAAGTGAAAGTGCTAAAGCATTATAGTCTGGTTGCCTCGCTCACTCCGCTATCACCTCCTTAATAGGACCAAGACGTTGGGTTAATTGTGAACGCGTGTTTTTTGCGAGCACCTCCGCATTATATGCGTGGGGGTTGAAGCCAACGGCTGCAATCTTTCAGGTTATACACATGTATACATAAACGGCCGCCCAGGAGGCATCATATTACTTTCAGGCAAAAGTATAAAAATAGCCTTATAAAAACTTATAAAAGCATTTCGCTTACAATGAGATTACATGTCACTCAAACATAATATTTTTTGAGCACTGGGTCTCTATCAAACGAGCTCCCTCAAGAACTTCTTCAAAGTAGTGCTCAGCAGCCATTCGGCCTATGGCCGAATCCCGCGCTACAACAGTGGTAGCATCCATCTCCGCCCAGTATGCTTTAACACGGGCAAAGGCCATCCATGAGCCCTCTATGCACGCCGACCTCTTCATCGCATCAATGCGTGGCACCGCGTCAAGGAACTGCTGCACCAAGCTGAAATAGCTGTTCGGTTTTGGCCTTTCCGGCCATAGCTGATCCACAACAGACCTCATGGCGAGTCCGGACAACCTATTCAGTTCGGCCCATTCGGCTAATTGGTTAGTCAATGAAAGCGGATGCTCGGGAGAATGGAATTGTGTCCAAAACAGCTGGTCCACTTCACGGTCTGTCTGACCCTGGAAGTACTTGGCCGCATCGGCAGCGCTCGCCGCCAAATCCATATACACATCCTCCGAACTCCACAGCCGATCCAGAGAGGCATACCGTGGATCTCCGAACTTCCTCCACAACATAAAGGATTTCCCAGCCACAATATCCCCGGCTTCCCGCAGCTCCTCCTTATTCGCCCTCATAGCAGAGCGGATGTCTTTTCTCGTCGCAGCGGCCTTATCAAGGTCCGATGCCTTCGCTAGGTTTTCCTTTTCAAGAACCCGGCAACGGTCGGCGGCAGCTTTTAATTCTATGGCCATCTTGGCCATCTTATCTCGGCTCTCGCCATGCGCGACCTTCTCGGCTTTCAACTCTTCGGCCGCCTTCAAAGCAGCCGCATTACCAAACCTCGCTTATTCCTTGGCTCGGGCAAGTTCTTCCCGCAAGGCTTCAACAGTGGCAGCTCCATCTGCAGTCACAACATATTAAAGATGCTGGCATCATGCTGCTCTTACCATGTGGCATTTACCAGATAATGACACTTACCCTGTGCCTTGTCAAGCCTTTTGTTAACAAGCTCGATGTCGGCGTCTGCCGCATCCAACTGCCGTTTTAAATGGGCAAACTCGCTAGTCCGACTAGCCACCGGAGCTTCCATCACCTGCACATAGAGGCAGTATGGTTATTACCTGGGAATATGATCCTCTGTTCGTCGTCGTTTCCGATGACAACCAGAGTCTCAGGGGCTACTATCTACACAGGGCACACTTAGCATGTGCAGGACTATCATACGTTATTTTACGTACCTCAAAGCCTGTCAGTAGACTCGTAAAAGCTTCATGCAATCCGCTTTCAGCGGACAAGATTCTCTCCATCACCGTATTCATCAGCACACAGTGTTCATCTGAGATGGCCGCTCGCCCCACCAACTCCCTCAGAACATCCGATCGCACACCAGTCGGTGCCGGACTCTTTTGTCCGCTCTCTTCGGGAGCCGGACATTGGGAGCTTCGGGGGTCAATGGGATTATCTTCTGGCCTCACCAGACTCAGAGAGGCCCTCCGCGACGACACTTCGGGGTCGCCCGCTTCCGGAGCGGAGGAGTCCGGAGGAGGCGTTTCGCTCTCCATCATCTCTAGAAGAAGATCCCCCAAAGACGAGCTCATTTGAGAGGGGCTAAGGCCCGAACTGCAAACATATATGCGGTGGTTATTTTCTCAGAAGAAAAAGATGGCATACCTGTACTATTAAAGTATTTCGGGTCACTTACGGCTCGCTGGAGAATTGATCCCCCCGCGGACTTTGTGCGGCAAAGGCACCCCCCCAAGGTAGGACCCTCTGTGGGAGACTTCTTCTCCCGTTTGGAAGCTTCGGCTTCCGAATCCCCAGGCGCAGTCCTTTTCCTCCTCCGGTCGTCTTCCTTCATGGGGACGCTCGCTCCCTCGGTTAGAATGGGCAGCGTTGGGGGCCCGCGTCCGCCCGTATTATCCTCCCCAGTATCTTCCTTCAAGGGCTCCAGGCCAGGTGTGACCTGGAGCATCTTTTCCAATACCGGATTGTCCAAACCCTCAGGGAGGGGGGCCGAACACCGAATCAACTTCGCCTTTGTTAGCTAGTCCTGGTCAAAAAGCGAACTCTCAGAAATAACTTCGTAACAAATGAGAGATAGTATGTTCGGCCGGAAGATTCCTTACCTATTCGGTGGCGCGGTTAATGCTCAGGCCCACGTCCTCGGTGATTTCCGGACACTCTACCTGAGGTCCGAAGAATGACTTGTACATCTCCTCGTGCGTCAGGCCGAGGAAATTTTGAATGACGCGCGGTCCCTCGGGATTGAACTCCCACAAGCGAAGGGGCCGGCGTTTGCAAGGCTGGACTTGACGAACCAGCATAACTTGTATTACCGCAACCAAACTAAAATCTCCATTAAAGAGATCTCGAATGCGGCTTTGCAGTATAGGCACGTCCTTGGCTGGACCCCAGCTCAGACCTCTGTTGATCCATGACATCAGCTGTGGTGGAGGGCCCGAGCGGAAAACAGGAACGGCCGCCCACTTGGCACTTCTAGGAGCCGTGATGTAGAACCACTCCTGTTACCACAATTCAGACACCTCTGGAATGGAACCTTTGGGCCATGGAGCTCCCATCATCTTGCGTATTGAGGCACCTCCACACGCTGCATGTTGCCCCTCGATCATCTTCGGCTTTACTTCAAAGGTCTTGAGCCACAGGCCAAAGTGAGGGGTAACCCGGAGGAAGGCCTCACACATGACAATAAATGTCGTGATATGAAGAAAGAAGTTCGGAGCTAGATCATGGAAATCTAGCCCGTAATAAAACATCAAACCCCTGACGAAAGGATCCAGAGCAAGTCCTAGACCTTGGAGGAAGTGGGAGACGAACACGACGTTCTCGTTGGGTTCGGGGGAGGGGACGGCCTGCCCTCGGGCAGGCAGCCGATGCAAAACCTCGGCGGTCAGATATCTGGCCACCCTCAACTTTTTGATGTCTTCTTCCGTGACGGGGGAAGACACCCATCGGCCTTGAAGGCTAGATCCGGACATGATTGAAGGTTCGGAGCACCTGACCTGAACTTTGGGTGTTTGAGCTTGAGGTGGGGGAAGGATTCGATTGAGCACGGGAGGGGAAAAAGTAAAAGCCTTGTCCCTTTATAAAGAGGGTGAATATCAAGCGTCCTCTCCGTGGCCGTTTGGACTTGCCTATAGTCTAGGAGTCCTAGAAGCGGTTGGGTTACCCACGCCCGTATTGATGAGAATCCCGGAATAAGGGGACACGATCTCTGCTTTAACAAGAAGTGCCAAGGAAACCGCCTCGCATGACATGCTGAGGTGGGACAATAAAACGATTCGAATAAAGGCTTGGCCATGGTGCGATGTCACACTGCGGAATACGTCAGCAGATTAGATTTGTGTAAATATTATTCGCTCTATGGCGATATGCGGAAACTTATTTTGCAGAGCTGGACACTATCTTTGTGTTCAAAATCTTCTATGAAGTACTTGGAGGAGGAACCCGCCTTGCAATGCCGAAGATAATCTGCGCGTCGGACTCGTCGTCATTGAAGCCTGGTTCAGGGGCTACTGAGGGAGTCCTGGATTAGGGGGTGTCCAGATGGCCGGACTATACCTTCAGCCGGACTCCTGGACTATGAAGATACAAGATTGAAGACTTCATCCCGTGTCCGGAAGGGACTTTCCTTGGCGTGGAAGGCAAGCTTGGCGATACGGATATGTAGATCTCCTACCATTGTAACCGACTTTGTGTAACCCTAACCCTCTCCGGTGTCTATATAAACCGGAGGGTTTTAGTCCGTAGGACAACATACAGAACAACAATCATACCATAGGCTAGCTTCTAGGGTTTAGCCTCTCCGATCTCGTGGTAGATCTACTCTTGTACTACCCATATCATCAATATTAATCAAGCAGGACGTAGGGTTTTACCTCCATCAAGAGGGCCCGAACCTGGGTAAAACTTCGTGTTCCTTGCCTCCTGTTACCATCCGGCCTAGACGCACAGTTCGGGACCCCCTACCCGAGATCTGCCGGTTTTGACACCGACACCCATCCTCAGGTAGCTGCTTGCGAGCTAAAGGGGACCTCTTGAGCATCGCGCCTCAGGAGATCTTACTGGACCTCGTGCCGCTCACCTCCTGGCCTTGACCACGGCATCGCGACCTGGCATACCAACGACGGCTGCAGCCTGCCTGGGGACCGGGACCTATCGGCGTAGAGCACCAAGCTACCATGGGATTGGAAAGGGGAGACCGAGCCTCAGCAGGACATGCGCTCGCAAATTTTCATAAAAAGGATAATATCAACAAAAGACATCGCAGACCCTTTACACGCCCCTCCGTTTCAATTCCTCGCAAGGAACAAAAAGAAGGGAGTTCCTAGGAGCCCTATCTACACGCGCCGAACGTCGTCGGTGCCATCATCAACAGTGGGCCTCCGGAGGCCGGCGCCAACCCCATCCAGATCAGCGACGGCGGCGGTCGGATGCTGCAGCCTTGCTCCGGGCCCGACGAGAGCTCGGGGGCATGTAGCTATCATTGCTTGTCTCCGGAGTCTCGACGAGCTCGGGGGAGTCGCTGGACCACCAGGAGTCACCACTGTTGCTGGAGGAGCTGCTGGCGAGCCCAGCGGCAGGCTCGGCGTTGGCCGTTGCGCCGTCCTGACGACCCCCTTCAGGGCAGCACTCCAAGCGGCGGCCTTCCTTGTCGAAGACCTTGAAGAACATCGTGGAGGCGCCATCGTACCTGAAGTGGATGGCGAGGGCGCCTTCCACACGACAGACTCGGGCGATCTCGCCCCACCCACGAGTCATGAAGATCTTCCCAGAGGAGACGGTTCAACCTCCACTCTAGTCGTCGGGGCATCGCAGTCGGCGTGCTGCAACCAAAGCTCGAGGGGGCCCCTCGGCGGCATCTCGGTGGAGAAGAACTGCGGGAAGCGAATCCAAGTGCGCGGAGGCATCGCCGCCCACAGCACGATTCACGTGAGTCCACGGCATGGACCTCTGGGGCGATGGCATGCGTCACTGCGGCGCGATGACCACGGCCCTGGCGCAGGCGCCGGTGCTCGTCGCCCCTCCCTCCGAAGCCCTCAACTTGGGCGTACAAGGGCAACAGATACCCCGGAGGTGGCCGCTCATACCATGGCCGCGACACTTCCGGCCTCACGGCGATGTCGCGACGATGAGACAGCCTCTTCTTCGGCGGAAGTGGTTCGGGCTTGTCCAGGGGAGTCTTGCCCTTCTCCGCGGCCGAGAACCTCCGTATCGGCGCCATGGTCGACACAACAAGAAGTGAAGCGAGGAAGAAGAAGGAGCGGGAGAAGCAAGGGAAGAGATGGGTGACAGGGGCTCCGCCCCCTCTTCCCATTTATAGCCAAGGGGAGGCCAACCGCCGGCCTCCACGATCTAAGGTAATAATGATCTTTTCTGCATGCAACAAGGACTCGTCAAGTCGGGAAGTTGTCGAGGCAGCATGGGGAAGCGGAGACGCCCACGTCCAATCAGTCGCCACGCGCCAACCGTGGCCGCAGGCTGTTGGGGCCCATGGCGCTCCGCACTTGCCCTTTGGCTTCGCCTCGAAGCCAAGCCCGAGCGCGCCTTGGGCCCGGGGGCTACTATCGGCGTTCTGGGAACGGGGGTCTCCAGACTTGCCTGCCTGCGGCCCGTGGCGTGGCTCCACCAGCGGCCCTGTACGGCCCATCTTCACCAGCAAACACGCAAGACCCTCGAGAGGGGCCAAGCCTCGCGAGGCGGACGATGCAAGACCTCCTCAGGGGCGGCCTCACCAGGCTGGCTCGCGAGGGGCAGAGAGATCAAGGCAAGGGACACCTCGTGAGGTTTGTGTGATGCAAGCCTTGACGACTGGAGCCAGGCGGGCGCCAGCGCGCGTAGTGTCCTCCTTTTCTCTTTGGTGCTAATGGGGCAAGCGTAGGCGAGGAGTCCTGAGGCATCAGGCAAAGGTTTCCATATCGGTGCAACAAGACCAAGACCAGCAGGACAGTAGGACGGAGGTCACCGTGGAACCCAAAACAGCGTCACAACCAGAGCCTTTGGCAGGCGAAGTCTACTTTTGTCAGGATAGCTTGTACTAGCTGCCCCCCTTCAAATTGGCCGTTGTGGGATACCTTCCCGCCTAATATTTGGGAAGAGGACCCGGGCCTCTATATATAGGACTAGCCACCACCGTAGGGAGGCGTGATCATCTGATAGGATCTAACCTGATCTAGCTCATCTCATCTTAGACCGGATCCATTCCACCAAGCCACCACACTCACCAAGCACAAGAGCACCTCTCCTCATGAGGCTGTTCTTCCCTTGTAACTGTTCATCCTCAGCCCAAGAGGCAATCCACCACACCACACTGGAGTAGGGTATTACACCACATCGGTGGCCCGAACCAGTATAAACTCTTGTGTCCTTGTTCCTTCGGTTCGTCGAGCTAGGCCATGAGATCATGATGTGTGCAAGCTAGAGAGGAGGAGAGATCTTCGTGCGCACCCCAGTGTTCGAACCTCGAGGGTTTTGCCGGAACCCGAAATCCCACAAAAGTAACACCATGATCTTCATGATAGAGAGTCTCCTATGTTGTCACTTTCATATACTAGTGGGAATTTTCATTATATAATTTGGGTTGTATATTCCAATTATGGGCTTCCTCAAATGCCCTAGGTCTTCATGAGCAAGCAAGTTGGATGCACACCCACTTAGTTTCTTTTTGAGCTTTCATATACTTATAGCTCTAGTGCATCTGTTGCATGGCAATCCCTACTCACTCACATTGATATCTATTGATGGGCATCTCCATAGCCTGTTGACACGCCTAGTTTATGTGAGACTATCTTCTCCTTTTGTCTTCTCCACAACCACCATTCTATTCCACCTATAGTGCTATGTTCATGGCTCACGCTCATGTATTGCGTGAAAGTTGAAAAGGTTTGAGAATACTAAAGTATGAAACAATTGTTTGGCTAAAACCAGGTCTGTGCATGATTTAAATATTTTGTGTGATGAAGATAGAGCATAGCCAGACTATATGATTTTGTAGGGATAGCTTTCTTTGGCCATGTTATTTTGAGAAGACATGATTGCTTTGTTAGTATGCTTGAAGTATTATTATTTTTATGTCAATATTAAACTTTTGTTTTGAATCTTATGGATCTGAATATTCTTGCCACAATAAAGAGAATTACATGGATAAATATGTTAGGTAGCATTCCACATCAAAAATTATGTTTTTATCATTTACCTACTCGAGGACGAGCAGGAATTAAGCTTGGGGATGCTTGATACGTCTCCAACGTATCTATAATTTTTGATTGTTCCATGCTATTATATTATCAACCTTGGATGTTTTATATGCATTTATATGATTTTTGGGACTAACCTATTAACCTAGAGCACCGTGCCAATTTCTGTTTTCCTTGTTTTAGAGTTTTACAGAAAAGGAATACCAAATGGAGTCCAATTGACATGTCAATTTTTCATGATTTTTTATGGACCAAAAGAAGCCCCGGAGTAAAATAGTTGGGCCAAAAGAGTCCCGAGCCATCCACGAGGGTGGAGGGCACGCCCTACCCCCTGGGCGCGCCCCCTGCCTCGTGGATGACTCGGAGACCCCCCCCTGACGTGAGACCGACGCCAAAAATTCCTATAAATACAGAAACCACCGAAAAGAAACCTAGATTGGGAGTTCCGCCGCCGCAAGCCTCTGTAGCCACCAAAAACCGATCGGGACCCTATTCTGGCACCCTGACGGAGGGGGGAATCATCACCGGTGGCCATCTTCATCATCCTGGCGCTCTCCATGACAAGGAGGGAGTAGTTCACCCTCGGGGCTGAGGGTATGTACCAGTAGCTATGTGTTTGATATCTCTCTCTCGTGTTCTTGATTTGGCACGATCTTGATGTATCGCGAGTGCTATTATAGTTGGATCTTATGATGTTTCTCCCCCTCTATCTCTTGTAATGGACTGAGTTTTCCCTTTAAAGTTATCTTATCGGATTGAGTCTTTAAGGATTTGAGAACACTTGATGTATGTCTTGCATGGGATACCCGTGGTGACAATGGGGTATTCTATTGATTCACTTGATGTATGTTTTGGTGATCAACTTGCGGGTTCCGCGACCTTGGGAATCTATGCATAGGGGTTGGCACACATTTTCGTCTTGACTCTCTGGTAGAAACTTTGGGGCACTCTTTGAAGTTATTTGTGTTGGTTGAATAGATGAATCTGAGATTGTGTGATGCATATCGTATAATCATACCCGCGGATACTTGTGGTGACATTGGAGTATCTAGGTGACATTAGGGTTTTGGTTGATTTGTGTCTTAAGGTGTTATTTTACTACGAACTGTAGGGCTATTTGTGACATTTATAGGAATAGCCTAATTGGATTGATCGGAAAGAATAACTTTAAGGTGGTTTCGTACCCTACAATAATCTCTTCATTTGTTCTCCGCTATTAGTGACTTTGGAGTGACTCTTTATTACATGTTGAGGGATAGTTATATGATCTAATTATGTTATCCTTGTTGAGAGAACTTGCACTAGTGAAAGTATGAACCCTAGGCCTTGTTTCAACGCATTGCAATACCGTTTTCGCTCACTTTTATCATTAGTTACCTTGTTGTTTTTATATTTTTAGATTAGAAAAACCTATATCTACAATCCATATTGCACTTGTATCACAATCTCTTCACCGAACTAGTGCACCTATATAATTTACCATTATATTGGGTGTGTTGGGGACACAAAATACTCTTTGCTATTTGGTTGCGGAGTTGTTTGAGAGAGACCATCTTCATCCTACGCCTCCCACTGATTGATAAATCTTAGGTCATCCACTTGAGGGAAATTTGCTACTGTCCTACAAACCTCTGCACTTGGAGGCCCAACAACGTCTACAAGAAGAAGGTTGTGTAGTAGGCATCAAAACTTCTCACAAACCAGAGCTTCTCACAACAAAGCGTGATGGTTTCGGTAGGGAACGTGCCACCTTTGGAGATGAAACAATATCCGTTGCCTCTTATTGCTTTCAAAAAAAATCAAGTGTCAACATAGAACAATAGGAGTGTTGTGTTTAATTTTGGAATTTTTTGGGGTTCGTTTGGACATTTTTATACATTAACTGGGTTTTCTAGGCATTTTATGTGCATAATTCAAATTTGAACTACATGCACATGCTCCAGTGCATATAAATTGGTTGAAAAATCAAATATGTGTCCTTTGGTGCATGCTTAGGCCCCATGCAAAAATGGGAATGAATTTCAAACACCAGGGCACTGTTGATTACCGACAAAACATTGAGATACTTTGTTTTTAAATTCTAGTAAATCCAAAACTCGTCTGAAATTCATGAAACTTGGAATGCTATAATGGAATGGCACCTGGCATGTTGTGGTATTTTCGTGTCCATTTTGAGAGAAGGCGCACTCGAATAACAGCCAACAAAGGCATTTTGAAACAAATAGCTGCCACTGTAACATCTCAAACGTTCTGTATAATTTAAATTGTGTGCGTTCTGTTAACCATTCACATGACGCCACGCCTCACTCTTTTAATGTCTAGGAGGTACCGTGAGGACAGGTGCTTGAGTGCTTGACTAAATGGGAGGCGTGCGAGCTGTACTCCAATGCGGAGGCTCATCGGGAAGCGTGCGAGCTGTATGCCACGCAGGCTCATCGAGAAACGAGCCCTTTGACTTCCATGGTCGCCCGCCTTGCTCGCATCCTCTACGTTAATGGTGCCCAAGCCACAGTTTAATACGGTTTTTAAATATAAAACACTCATCGCAAACGTTTTAGTTAGAACACCCGTATGCAAAACCAACAACTTCCCCAGGAAGCCAAGGGAAAATGTGCCTAGCAGGATTTGTGCAGCTCTTAATCGCAAACATTTTAGTTAAAACACCCGTATGCAAACCGACAGCTTCCTAGGAAGCCAAGAGAAAATGTGCCAAGCAAGATTTCTGCAGCTCTTGATCGCAAACGTTTTAGATAGAACACCCATATGCAAAGTGAGAGCTACGATCATCCCTTCAACACAAACGGTTGTTTTGGATGACCCGTGTGCAACCACATACAAACATTTTGGTAAGATTTGCATCTGTCATATTGGGTATGTTGCCATTTGTCAAACTAGAAAGATTGACATTTGTTGATCTAATAACATTGCCATTTGTCAATCCTTGTAACACTGCAATTTGTCAAAATATGCAGCTAGAAATCACTAGCACTATCTAATTTTTGCAACTAAAGTTCAGTAATTAAGCATAGATTTCATTCATAGATTAAGCAGTCGTTCTTAATTTAGTTCAACTCGATAGCTGAACCGACCAAACTTTTCCCCAATTGTTGCCAACCACATACTGAAATAGCTAGTTCAACTATATATATACTACCTAATTTTAAGTACGTTGTATAGTTTCACCACACATCTATAGTCAGATGAACTGAACAAAATAGCCCCTAAATACTACTACTACGGAGGGGCTTTGTGCTACTTCTGGCAGCCTCTCCTCTGCCGAGCGCGCTCAGTAAGAGGCAGAGGAGGAGGAGGCCGACGAGCTGGACAAATGCAATACGATGCCTGCCACTGCTGCGTGTTCAGCGACGCTCGCCAGCTCGAGCACCCACTGCCGCTCCAAACGATCCCTCTCGAAGCATCCGGACTGCTCATAGAGCTCCTGATTCCTCGCCTCTGCGTCGGTGTGTGTTGCGGCCACGGCTGCGGTAAGGCTCTTTGCGTGCTTGACGAGGCGCTCCTCCTCCTCCCGCAGGAACTCGATGTAGCGCGCAAGGTCACTGACACACGTGTGGGCCTCCACCTCCGCCTCCCTCCTTCGGGCAGTGGTGGTGGAGTGGGTGATGATCCTGGCGGTCGATGGTGGGCTGGCGGCCACGGCGGCCGACGATGGGGTGGCGGCCACGACGGCCACATCCCGCCTTCGGGCTGCGGTGGCAGAGCGGGTGATGGCCGGCAGTGGGGTGGCGGCCACGATGGCCACCTCCCGCCTACGGCCGCGGCGGCGGAGTGGGCGATGGCCCTAGCTTTCGATGGTGGTGTGGCAGCAATAGCAGCTGGCAACAGCTGCCGACGGGCAGCGGCGGCGGAGCGTGTGGTGGGTGTTCCGCACACACCCAACAGGGACGCCACGCGCACTACACTACACCGGGGACTGAGCCGTCGCCGTAGTGTAGCCTCCCAACTGGAGCTGTCCTATGATGATGACGGAGTGGCTGAGCGACGATGACGGACCGGTGCCATTGGCGATTGTGGGAGAAGCAGACGAGATAAGCTACGGGGAGGGAAGGGAAAATGCGACGTAGGACTCGCTGGTCGTGAGGGTTTATATAGCAGGCCGGTAAGCATTGGGATTTTGGGGGATTTCACCGAGTCAGGTGGGAAGCTTGTGCGGGAACCTGCGAGGTTGCGTGGGGACGGGCTTACCGATGATTCATTGGTGCCACTGTTTGACCAAAAGAACGCCCCGCGTGCTGCGCAAGCTTGCGCTGTAAGTCATCTGCGGCAGCGGGGTGACAAGACGTGCAAGAGGAGGACGAAAGGACACGTACACATACGGTTAATACAAAAAAACGTTTGCGATTTAATTACCTACTATACCCCGTCATGGTTTATATGTAGGATTTAACTAATAAAATACGAATGCATGTCGCCAAAGAATATATCGTTGGATTCATATTTGAACATAGTTTCCAGTTATACAATTTTTGTAACATGTATTAACACTTTTTGGTTAAATTTAAGGTTATATACCAGCAAGCGTTTGCCCGCAACACACACGGCTTATTCCATCACAAACAACTCAGATGGATCAACTGTATGCCACGTATTGCACACAAAACTCTAATCTGATTCGTGCTTGATGTCTCCGACATCGCTCGCACGGTTCATCTTATTTGCCACGTATCACTGTGCCGGCCTCTGCTCGCGTCCCTCGGCAAGCTCTGCTCGCCGTTAGACACCGCAGTGCACTGTGCTCGCTGTTAGGCGCCGCAGCACTCTGCTCGCGTCCGTCAGCGCGCTTGGCTTGTGGACAGTTTTTCCTTGCGTGTTCAACTGTTATATGCATATATATGTGGTTGCTCGTCGTTGAGGCGACCACAAAGCGGTCTACTCGCGTCCCTCCGCGCGCACTCTGCCAGCGGTTGGGTGTGCGCATGATCATGTCGGGGGCCCCATATGCATGCGGTTGCACCGCGCGCGTTGCCACGCGATGCAGTTACGTGCGGCACGATGGAGTTACGTGCTGCATATTAGAACTACCATCAGGGCCTGCTGATATTCCTGGCCGTCCGGCTTCCCCTTTAATTCCCCCGGCCATTATAACCTTAGTCTCTTCGACCTTTCGATCACGCCCAGAACACAACAAGCACACCCACGATGACACATAGGAAGGGGATGTCTAGCGGCGCTCCAATGGAGTTCGGCGTGCATAGAGTGGAGACCCACGCAAGGGAGAGGGATCTCTCGGTGGTGTACACCATCGACCCAGCCGTGATGGACGACTACATCAACATCGTTGAGCAGTTGCTTGCTCGAGACAAGTACAAGGTGGTCGGCATCGACCTCCAGTACACCGCCGGTCATCCTGACATAGATTAGAAGGTTGCCGTCGCCCAGTTGTGCGTGCGCCATCATGTCCTCATCTACCACTACTGCATGGCCACAGAGCCTTGCAACCGTTTCAACAGGTTTGTCAACAACACGGACTACAAGTTCGCCACGGTGGAAACCACCGACGATGTAAAAGCGCTCAGTGTTACGGGCTTGGCCTGCAAGAACGTTGTTGAAATTCTTGACCACTACAGGGTCTGGGGCAGCACGAAGAAGGACTCCCTGGTCGAACTCGCCTCGGCCATCATCGACGCCTACTACGAAAAGATGAAGCAGGATGCCCAGAGAACAAGTCCCCTATCCTGGCACAAGGCCTGGATGCGGCAACTGGATGAACCTCACCTCAGGATCGCGGCCAAGAGCGTGTGCACATGCTACGAGATGCACAGGTGGATCGTTGACATGAAGAAGTGCCTCGTTACCCAAATCGACGAGTCCGGATCGAGCCACAAGCAGAGCAAGCGTCACAAGAAGTAGATGATGATGATATGATCATTTATGCTAGTTAATCATGCATGTAATGTATAGTTTACTTTATTGGTGTGTGAAAATTTCATGTGTGTAGTAGCCACCTATGTAATTATGCATGTAATAGTTTACTTTGGTGTGTGTGCAGATGCCATGGTTGTAGTAGCCACCTATGTAAGTGGATGTTTAATTTGGTTATGCAACCATGTCCTTATAGGTGTCTGTGTGTGTGTGTATATATATGTGTGTGTGTGTGTTGTTCTGTATGCAATCCCATCGCACAACACACACATCTTATTAACAACAACCGTCTGTGTTATTATCGGTCTCCGCACACATTTCTGATTATAGGTCTGTTTGTCACGTATCACACACATCTTGTTATATTGATCTGTTTCTTTTCTCTTGTCTCAACACAAACAGTTCATCCGAGTGAACCGCATGCCGTATATCGCACACACCTTGATCGGGCTAACCATTTCTTTTGTATTGCCTAATCATAAACAGTTTATCGGAGTGAACCGTATGATGTATATCGCACACACCTCCATCTGGCCGCCCGTTTCTTTTGTTCCTCCTCATCGCAAATAGTTAATTGAACTGAACCATATGCCCTGCATTGCACACGCAACTAAAATCTAAACCGTGTTTGATGCATCCTCCATCGCAAACGTTTTGCATCCTTTTTGACGGGTTTTTTTACACCATTGTTTGCGGTTATTGCATCGCACACAGTTTCGTCGAAGGGTCTCTAATCGTAGTGTCGCGTTAGCAGCATCCTACAGTAGTGCATGTATCTAAGTTTCCAATCAAAACAATTATAGCATGAATAATAAACTTTTATCATGGATAAGGAAATATAAAATAACAACTTTATTATTGCCTCTAGAGCATATTTCCTTCAACATATGCACAGGGGTAACTTATGACACTCAAGATGATACCAAGATAGTTGCACACAATTGTAGCTATACAGAGTAACTATATCACTAAGGTGCACAAAGTGACGTGGCCCGACAATACTCAAATGGCTAGTTTCAATGGGTAAGTAATGCAAAAGGGGGCTATCAAGTGTAATGGCAAAGGGAAGGTTAATGGTGACATAATGGTTACCTTCATCGACACTACCTTCATCAAGGCCAGAGAGTTTAACCGGCCGGCCTTGCTTCCAGTTGCAGTGTCTAAGGGTGAAGGGTGTAGTTGTTGTTGACAAAATCGATGGCGGTGAATGTAATGGCGGTGGAGTTATTGATGTAGTCATCCTTAACTAGCCGAAACACTTTAGCAAATGGAAGACCCCAAATGCAAATAACCTTGAAAGAAACGGGGTAGAAATGCGGAAGCTGGGTAGCAAAATTGACAAAAATGTAGAAAATTCAGGAGGAACCGGATGACCCGGGATGGTGTCCGGATCGTTCGGGCTAAGTCCAGACTATTCAGGATGGTATCCGGATGATTCAGGCAGGTCAACTCATGTACGATTTTTGGGCGGAAGAACACGAAAATTGGTGGTGGAGAATTTTTTTGGGGTGTGTGGGAGGGTTGGTTTTCATGGGGGAAAAGGTGACGGAAGGTGGGTAGAGGCTAGATCTACCAACAACACATCAAATCCACGGACCAAAATCCAAAAAATTCTCACAAGGACTAACAAATTGCAAAACAATTGGCATGCATATTTTTGTGGGGATTTTCAAAATTAGGAAGAACAAAACAAAATTGGCTAGAAAAGTGAGGGGGAGAACTCCAAGATTTAATGAACCTTGCCCAATCACCCACACCCGGAGGGGATCTAGAAGAACACTCAAGAACAAGAGGGAAATTCACTCAAGACAAGATTCAAATCATACATCCACAAAGTTTGCAAACACATGAGATTCACAAGATTACAAGGTCAACAAGAGGGAAAGAGTATCAAGGGTAGTTCTTCCCAATTCCTAAGTAGTTGGGGGCTTGATGATCTCAAGGGATCCTTCTCCCATGGGAGGTCTTGGTGATCCTGTGATGGGGAACCTTCTCCTTTAGGTGGGCTTGGCAATCTTGAGAGATTCTTCTCCCTTAGGAGGGCTTGATCCTCTAGGACGAGGTACAAGGAGCAAAGCTCTCTCAATTTCGTTCAATATACTTTGCTACCATGGATATGAGGTAGGGTCGTCTATTATAGTACAAGTGGATTTGGGGTGAGGGAGAGGAATACATGGCCTCTTGGCCGAGCTGTGAGCAGGCAGGGCTGGATCATCCGAGTAGCTACCCGGATTGTCTGGGCAATTGCCGGATATCTGGGTAGGTACCCGGATGGTTCGACTTCATGTGAAAGCTTCGGGTGTCCTACTCGGACGTCCGAGTTGGTGGCCAGATGTCCGACGGTTGCTCATATCATCCGGTAGGTGTCTGGATTGTTTGATCAGGGTCCGGATGTCTAGTCCGGACGCTTGTACAAAGAGGCGGCTCGGCCCGGATGGTCCGGGATGGTGTCCGGATCGTCCGGGCAAATGCATTCCTGCGCATCTTCTTCTCCTTCTCCTCGTTTGCTCTCGTTAATTCTTGGTCTTGTCCCATTGCTTCTTCATGGCCTTCTCCTTGGTACCTAAGGACGCACAAGGTCTCCGCTTGAGGTAGCCATGTCTCATGTGAGTTGAAGAGGAGCTCGATAAGGAGAAAAGTAACCTCGGTTTCGATAGCCCTTGCGTGGGCTCTAGTAATTGGCCCACTTGGTGCTTGGGGGTGATGGTGGTGCATCTACGGGGATGACCGTAGGGTGCTCTGCAGCAACTGGTCAGTGTGGTTGCAGCTTTTCACCGATTGCAGCACCGGAGGTCACCGTCTCCACCATCAGCAGTTGCTGGTTGCAGCACCAGTTGTTGCTGGTCGCTGTCGACACATGTAGCACAACATGTCTATCCCAACAACCATGGCCACCGGTCGCAGCATCCGTGGCCGCCTACTCCGCCCGCATCGCCGCCGACCATCTTCGCATCGTCGCGGCCTTGCCGTATCACGACTCGCCGGTGCAGAGAAACAGTGGATGGGTAAGAAGGAGATGTGACGTGCGTGCCCAAAGGGCAGCAAAGCATCCGTGCGCAAAGGAGATAGGCATGGAGTTGGTGCCGGCCATCACCTCACCGGCGAGAGCTGCTCGGGAATGAATGAATAAGGGGAGGGATGAACCATCATGATTGTGTGGATTAAGGAGGGAGCGGAGGTGGTGGTCGGGGAAGCTACACATGGTCCTTTAGATCGAGTTTGATCGAGCGGCCAGCAAGCGTCGCCAAGAAAGTCATTTCCTTCCTTTTTCCAAAGGATATCATACCAGGGAGCCACCCTATCAATTAAAAATAATTAATTAATGTCATCAGATCACACGCGCACGGAGACAGGTACAGCTCACAACAATTGTCATCGGCGCAGAAACAAAAACGGAAAAGAAAAGAAAATCTCAAACAATTGTCTCTCGTCTCGCGTCTCCCCCTCCCTCCCCCGTCCATCGAATCGAATCCCGCACACTCGCGCAGGCCCCTCTCTCCTTCTCCGTTTCAAATTTCTTCTCCTCCTCCAAAAACCCTACCCGCCCCGAATCGCCGGCTGCAGATCCAGTACGCCGCGGAAATCGTCCACCGTCGAGGGTTACTCACGGCAGCGCGCCAGCGGCGGCACAGTCGAGGAGGCGGTAGGGTTCGGCGCCGGCATGGAGGCGCAGGCCACGGCGACGGTGAAGGAGGCGCTCGCGGCGCTGTACCACCACCCCGACGACACCATCCGCGCCGCTGCCGACCGCTGGCTGCAGAAGTTTCAGCACACGCTCGACGCGTGGCAGGTGCGCGCGGGCTTCCTCCCCGGCTCGATTCGATTCATGTCCCCCAATCGTGTTCGTTTGCCTACAGAGATATTCAGGCGGTGAATTCGGTGTGGTGAGGGTGGGATGTGGGCGTGTTTGTATGGATTTGGCCCGGCTGGCGCAGAATTTCCGAGATATTGGAGTGGTTCAGCTGTGTGATTGCTCTAGAGTGGTGGTTGGAGGCGATGTATTGAGATTTGTTTTGTCTGAAGCGTGCTTTTCTTCTGCTTCTCCAGTGTCTGATCGTTTTATTGGATTTCAATTTGGGCCTGTGGGTGTGACAGCTAATGTAGAGCTGCTTTAGTATTCATTGTAGTGTCAAGACTAGAGTTTTGAAAACGTAGAGCAGATCAGGCTTGGTTTTAGCCAGTGGCTAGAATATGAACTGCTTTAGATGACGCAGGATTGAATTCTAGTTCTGTGCTGAACTTTGCTGCAAGTTGAATGTGTAAACCCTGGGAATGTGGGCAAGTTCAGTTTTTGCTGTTAGTTTAAGTTGCATTTTTAGCTGTGGGACTGGCTATCCAATCTTTTCTACTCACTGCCGTGGTATTTATCAGTTGAGGAAAATTCCATGAAAAGTTTGATGCGCTCTAAAATTCATTTTCATTGTACCATGTCACTATGTTTTTCTTATTGTATACACAGAGTGTCTTCCTAGCAAATGCAGGGTTTTATTTCAGATTTGGAGGCAGTTTTTAATTATGGTGCAAAGTATTTTATTTTACACTGGGCCATCTTGTTTATTTTGTGGTTGGTGGTTATCCCGAAGGCATCCAATCATTCTGTTCTCATTATGCAGGTAGCTGACAGCTTACTTCATGACGAAAGCAGCAATTTAGAGACTCTCATGTTTTGTTCTCAGACTCTCAGAAGCAAGGTGAAACATGCATACATAGATGCATTATGCTATTTCTTACTTCCTCCGTCCCAAAATTCTTGTCATCAAAATGGATAAAAAAGAATGTATCTAGAACTAAAATATGTCTTGATACATCTTCTTTTATCCATTTTGATGACAAGTATTTCCGGACGGAGGGAGTACTATCTAGAAACTTGTTAATTAGTGTAACTCTTAATGATTTATCTTGAATATGCTTGCATTTTAGGTGCAAAGGGATTTTGAGGAGTTACCGTCAGAAGCTTTTCGACCATTGCAAGACTCTCTATATGTAAGCATCAGCTTTTCAAGTTTTTCAATATAAGAGTAAAGAGTATAATTTGTGTAACTCTGCTTTGCACTACTATCAATTCTAAGTCCACTTTTCAACCCTCAACATACCACTTTGTTTAAGGATCAACCCTCAACTTCAAAACCGATTACTTCACACCTCCAACTTGCCAAACAGTTCTAAGCTCAACCCTACACTTGCCTCAATCTGGTTTTCGCTGAGTAGACTGGTTTTCACCAACTTGACTGCCTCATCAACGTTTGCCATGTCACCTTGACTACTTAAAAAAGTGTCTGGTCCCACATGTTATAGTATACCCATTTACACATCTCCATCGTGACATAGTCTCAAGCACGTTTTGTGCGCTCGAGCACTCCCCTTCCTATCGTGCCCCAATTGCTCGCTCAAACCCTATGCTCCCTCTACTCGCCCATGTTGTCTCTGCTGCCCGGCTCGTCGCTCCCCACCGCTTGTGTGCCTCCATGAACATGCAAGTAGCTGCCTCGCGGCCTTCCCGGTGTCAATTAAGCTGCTTAGGGCAGCTTGCTTGTGTTGCGCACGCGTTTATCTCTAAAGAATCAATTCACCAGCCTATTTGCTTAGCTTAGCTAGCTTGTACCTGCTTGTTTCTAGCGGCCAAATGCACCGGCCGATAAGGGAATTGCATCGTACAGGACGTCAGAGAGTACTCAGCGTACAGGGCGACCACAACGAGCTACTGCTCGTGTCGCTGAACCGATGTGAGCAAGACGACGATGTGCAGCGACCAGCGCCCACATCCGTGGGCATCAATGAGGCATGGGCATCGAAGTTGCACTACATTCACATCCATGGGCAGCAGCCCAAGCAGCTGCTGTCGGCTTCATTAGCACCTGGCTATGGCGCACCCCTATGCTCGGCCTCTGCGCATAGGTCCTTGTCGCCGCAGGCACCACCGTGGCCATCCTCATGCTCACCGTTTATCTCTGCTGCCGCCAGCGACGTCGCTGGCAATGCCCCTACGTGGCCCTGAGCCTCCCCTAGCCTACACCATGGAGGCGCCGTCTCCCGCTCCACGAGCACGCGCAGGCGGAGGAACTCGTTGGCTGAGCATGCACTCGTCGTGATGCTCGGCCTGGACGCGCACCCTGCGTGCTTTGCGGCGAGCACGGTGTGGGTTTCCACGCGTGTCGACGACGAAGACCTGCACCGCTGCGTCAGCTGATCACCTGGATCGCTGCGGTCGGATGACGCAGCTAACCATTGTCGGCAGCTTTAGACCTTGCACGCCAACTGCTCGATAAAATGCTCAGTCACATGAGAGACAGATGGGACCATATCTATCCTCGCCACATCACACATTGAGCTGGCGTCTACGGGAGCTAAACCAGGTCAAACCAATGGTAAAAACCAGTGAAATGGAGTGAAGGGTGTGTTTTGAACGGTAGTGGTTGTGGAGTAACCGGTTTTTGAGTTGAGGGTTGAGTCTTAAACTAAGTGGTAAGTTGAGGGTTGACAAGTGGACCTCTTCCCCTAATTATAAGCTCCAGTCGATCTTGCTAAGGGCGTTGTCCCTTTTTTGTTTAATTGTTTTCCATCTGCAGGGATTGCTAAAGAAATTTAACAAAGGACCACCAAAAGTTAGAACACAGGTAGATGATTGAATTAAGCAAGCATATTTTATACTGACAAAATTCTAATGACAACAACACTTGTTCTACCATGTTCAGATTTGTATTGCAATTGCTGCTCTGGCTGTGCATGTACCTGTGGAGGACTGGGGAGGTGGTGGCATCGTGAACTGGCTAGGCGATGAAATGAAATCTCAACAAGAGTTCATTCCAAGTTTCCTTGAACTGCTTATTATCTTGCCACAGGTACATAACAAATTTAGCTTCATTTGGTTGCCTATCATAGTCTCAGACTCTCAAATAATATTAGTCCTCATATCCTCTGTTTATATAGAGGAAAAGGGATAAAAGCTATTCGTAGCTGAAGTTTCATTTGTAATTTGTTAGGTCATTTTACAATATCATATTAACTTTCATGCATTCTTTTAAGCACTTAATAATCTGTTAATTTTGAGTCAAATAAGCTGAACATATGATTGTATGCCTTGCAAATTGAAGTTTCATGCCTTCTTTTAAGCACTTAATAATCTGTTAGTCTTGAGTCAAATAAGCTGAACATATGATTGCATGCCATGTAAATTGGGCATTTTTGGCTTCTTCTCATTTCTGTGAAAAGAAGGTAAGTTGGTGAAGCAACAAACTTTGTTTTTCTCTCTTTACCATTTGCAGAAGTTTTCTCTTAGTAGTCGGTGGTTGTCAATGGTCATGTTTCTATTTTCAATAAAAAAGTAGATCATCGATGAATCACACTCATAGATACCATTGATGATTTTCCTAGAGCTTCCAAATCTTGAACCAGATTTGTTTTAAATCATACAACGGTATTATTTTAACCATATGTTTTCCATAGCGTAGTGTCGAGTTCAGTAGAGTGATGTACATCATATGCTCAAAATCTTATGGTCCAGAACTATCACACTCAATGAATAAGTGTCCAGATTGTCCTAATATAATCAATGAAGGACTTGTTGTATATCACATTCAATGTATATTATACTTTTTCTTGGTGAAATTGTAACCTATTTGTATGCTATCTTGACAGGAAACTTCTAGTTATAAAATAGCTGCTCGTCCTGAAAGGCGCAATCAGTTTGAGAACGACCTTTGTTCATCAGCTAATGTTGCTCTTAGTCTATTGACTGCTTGCTTGGGTTTTGACGAGCTAAAAGAACAGGTTAGTTTCTTCCTCGTAAAGATAGCTTCATATGGCACAATCAAACTCATTACATGCTAAAGTAGCTAAGGAAACCTGCTTCATAGGTGTGATAAGTAAGTCCACACCCGCACCTGCCCCAAGCAGAAAAGGAAAGCCACTGAAAAAAGTAGCGCTTTAGGTAAAGCATTTGCTAAAATAACTCAACAGGTACAGAAGGCAATGAGAACCAATAGCGTTCAATTGAGCTATACAGAACAGTTGAATAGTAAACCCAATATTCCCATTATCTGTTGTTTCATATCTTGCATGCATACGCAAAATCCTTCCATAACTGAGTCCTCTGGGCTACTTCCCTTTCTTTTGGCCATTATGACGTACATTTGGAAGTACTATACTTGAGAGGTATTTTTTAGTTGCAGTTCTTTTCACTGGTTATGTTATGGCCCCTTGTACTAAGATAAGGGGTTCGATTAGAAGGTTGGTTTATAATGTGCTATCCACTTGCCACGTACTAGCAAAAGTAGTTTTGATGTTTGCACATATTCTCATTGTGTTACAAACTAGCTTAGATTGTTACACCGTACACGCCTTTCCCGATAGTCTGGGAGCAGTCTCACTTGTAACTTCAGAGTTCAGACGGATCTCTTTTCAGCCAGGCAGACATTTTATCCATATTAATGCTTCAATATGCTTATCTGAACCCAGAGACCGGAACTACATATATGAAATTCCGAGACATAGTTATGCAATGAGGGGAGTGGGAGTATTTTGGTAGTTAATACTGGTTCTTCCTTTCGCAGGTTTTGGAGGGTTTTGCTTCTTGGCTTCGTTTCTGTCATGGGTATGCTGCTTCTGCGATTTTGATATAGTAATACTTTATTCCTTGAGAATCTAACTGTTGTGGTACATCTAATATTTTGTATTCTTTCTATACTACTGCTGCCAAACAGTAATGGTCTAATGAATTTATGGAAGTTCTCTTTTATTTTTTCTCAGAATTACCGCAGCTACCCTTGCTTCACATCCTTTGGTCCATACGTCACTCTCTTCGTTGAACACAGATCAATTTCTGGAGGCAGCTGTAAATGGTATTGTTTGCTAGCGCACATAGTTCCTGTCATATTTTAGTTCATCTCTTGCCAGTTTCTCATTTTTTCTTCATCTGCCACCTCAGTCAATCACTTACTGCTATGCTCTTGCTACCACAGTGATGTACCACTGTTCACCTTATTCAGTTGCTACCAACATAGAAAAGTTGACACATTGAGTTTGGTTAATTTTTCGACCATCTGCTCTAGGCATGTTTTTTCTATGCATGACAAATGACAATAGTATTGGGTAATTCTTGCTATTTGTGATGTTAAATTTATGGATAATCAAGTTCAAAGGAAGGATGCAAATCAATTATGGATCTTTGCTCAAAGTCACTAAAAATCTGTGAGTTTCCAGGGAACACATATGGAATTGGGATGTGGTTTTGTACAAATTTGGGGCTCCATATTACAACAAGTTCCAGTCAAAGCCAAGCGCATGTTTCTGGTTACAAGCAAAATCAATTAACACTTAACTAGGTTTCAACAAGTTTCTTCATACAAACAGATTTCTGGTGTAGGTCTCCAGAGCTGGATGAGAGCTTGTGTAGGTTTTGACAAGTTTCACTAAAAACTAATTTTTGGTGCTGGTCTCTAGAGGTCAATGAAACTTTGGCGAGTATTGTTGCTAGTTTCAGATAGGTGCTGTTTTGCAATACTACTATGGGTCTGAATGCCAGTGATCTTTGCTGCAGTGCGGTGCTGACAGAGATGAGGATGGACAATGTGTCTTCCTTGCAGACATTTTCACTTAGCCACACCATCACGAACCCTGACCTCTTGCAGGCTTCCCCTCCAACTCTCCCCCCTCTTTCTCCAGGCTATGCACCACCACCTCTGTGCGCTCACATCGGTGGAGCTACCAAGCCCTAATCAAGCCCGCTGGCTCATCGTGGAAGCTGCGGAGCTCAGCAGAGTGTAGATTGGATACATCAAGTTTCAACTGCAACTTCTTTGAGTAACAAGATGTTTATTTTCTAGCTCAAGATTTACTGACCTCTAAAAACCAGCCAAACGGAAAAGCCAGCCCCCCCTGAATGCGACACTTTCTTACATTTTCCCAATTGGCCCGTGCAATCAAGATTAAGGATTGCAATTAGCAGTTGGATATGAACATGGTCGTGCATCTTTTGCACCCATTGATCATTGTCTAGATCAGAGGCTACATGCTTTCTGTTGTTGCCAAGATCTTGGTTCACATGCTGCTCTGCTGCTGCTTCACTGCAGACAATACTATCTATCGACATTGCTAGGGTCAACTAATTTATGGTCCTGATGGGTCCCCCTATCTCTGGCGCTTGATGATGGATGAGTTTCATTGGACCAGCTCGAAGATATGTTTATGAAATGTGAATTTTTTCTTGATTTGTATAAGGAGATATTTCTTCACACCGTTGTCCTTGTAAATTTGTAAGCTCAAAATTGTTCCAAAAAGCTTCTCCAGCTTGTCGCGTAAGCTGGCCTTCTGATCTTATAAGCAAAGAAGTCCCCAAACCTAGCTTATTGGATAAGCTATGCTTGACCAAGCCCACCATAGTTATTGTGAATGGCTGCATTCAGTTAAACCTAAGATAGACCCTATGTTCTCAGGATTTTGTTAGCAGCTTGCTAATAATACGCTCGTCTCTAACTTGCCAGTTACCTCTGAGTTGATACATTTTACTGTATCTCGAGATTCTTGTGGCATCACTGAACAGTTTCCGCTGATCCAAATTCTCATCCCTCATGTTATGGGCCTCAAAGAGCAGCTGAAAGACTCATCTAAGGTATGTAACATGTTTACCATACTCTGCATTAATGATCTATCAATGTGTTTGTTTTGTGCCCAGATCCACCATACCAAATATTTGGTCATGCCAAATTTTTTGCTCTGGCTTGAGTGGTCATAATTTTTTTTGCATGCTCATGCTTCTGTATCTACTCCCAATTTATTTTCTTGCCAAGATTAGCCAAAGCATTCACCAATTTCTTAGCTACCAATTTTTTTTGTGTGTGATTGAGTTGGGTTCAAACCAAGCACATCGGATTCCTCCATCTGCAGATTTCTCCTTGATTGTTACTCCCTCCGTCCCATAATATAAGAATGCTTTTTACACTAGTGTAGTGTCAAAAACGTTCTTATATTATGGGACAGAGGGATTATTTATTAGTGTAGTGTTGGATACTTAGATTTACATAAGCACTTGTACTGTTACATGGTAAAATGTGTATCCACATGTGTTTTTCATCATTGTCATTGATAACTCTTTTTCTATTACCAGGATGAAGAAGATGTAAAAGCTATTGCTCGTTTATTTGCAGACATGGGTGATTCCTACGTTGACTTGATTGCAACAGGTAACACTTCATCGATGATGACGATGATCAAAATATGGATCTGTTTTTTCATGCTGTACATGAACCAAATCATCCTGACCATTTAAGAATTACACTTACAATTTATTTTGAAGGTTCAGGCGATGCCATGCAAATAGTGAATGCACTACTGGAAGTTACTTCCCATTCAGAATTTGACATATCCTCCATGACGTTTAATTTCTGGCACCATCTTAAGCGTAATCTAACTGGGAGGTATTTTTTTGAAACATTACTGGTTTTACTTGAGAAACAACCAATTCAGTGCTTACAAATTGTAGGGATTCGTATACATCGTGTGGATCTGAGGTGTCGATTGAAGCTGAAAGAAATAGAAGAATGCAACTATTCCGTCCTCCGTTTGAAGTTCTTGTGTCTCTGGTATGTTTGAGGGGGGGGGGGTCCTTTTAGTATAATGCTCATATTTTTGTGATGCGCCATGCAATAAAAACATGGAGTGCGACTAATCATTCATTACATATATTGTTTGTTGGGATTTCCTGTTCATCTCATGCTGTTTTGATACTGAATCAGGTTAGTTCCCGAGTTGAATACCCTGAGGACTTTCACACTTTCTCGGAGGAAGATCGGAGAGATTTCAGATATGCTAGATATGGTATGCTTCCTGATTTTTTTGACCGAGTTAATCTTGCAGTTCATATTATCTATGTCATGCAACTGCCAAATAATTACAGAACCATTCATTTTTCAGCGGTTAGTGACGTGCTACTTGATGCAACTGATGTCCTTGGAGGTGACTCGACGCTAAAAATACTTTTCATGAAGTTAATTCAGGCGAGTCTGTTTGCACACTCAACAATTCTCTTCCCTAGCCACTGCTCAGTGCTAGTATCTATACTTGTCAAATTGGACTATTTGTTTCATAGTTCTTATTGATGGTCTAGCCTGTGAATTTCTACTTATCCATCTGTTTCTTTTTGTTGGAATTAAATTATTTTTATGGAATATACTGTAGCAAGTTCAGTGAAGTGTAATGTGTTGAGCTCTACTCCCTGTCTGGCCTTTTCACAATCACTACTTTTGTTGCTCATGCTAGTAATACAATTTAAATTCTTATTTGAGGCACTACAATTTATGCAAACTGTACCAAATAACTTAATTTGAGTTGTTTATCTGCCTCTTGTTTGTGCTTATGTTGTGTACTTAGTATGATATACCATCGTAAGTTTTTGTCTATTCATTTTATAAGATTAGTCTCTTCTCGTGTACGATGGCATATCTTTGGCTGATGATTAGTCCTGTAGCTTCCCAGTCCCACCAAGAAATTTGTTTGGTTTTCTGTAACCAAAGCGGTATGCTTTTGGATTTTCAGGCATGTGGAAGCGGTGCCGAACAGAACCAGAATTGGCAACCATTAGAGGCTGCCCTTTTCTGTATACAAGCCATTGCTAAATCGCTTTCGATTGAAGAGAAGGAAATATTACCGCAGGTATGAATGGCATCTTGTTATCTTGAGTGTCAAATTGTCAACTGATGGGTTGTAAGATCTTTTTGCTGGATGGTTACTTTTTTCTGCGCCTTTACATTACAATCATCGTTAATGAGGTCTGGTTAACATAATGTGGTCACGCTGTCCTTTGAAGGTTATGCCACTGCTTCCAAGGTTTCCTCACCAAGAACAGTTGCTACAAACAGGTTTGTTTTGTGTAATTGGCATTTCAGAAGTCCTTGTTCTTAGCTCAGTGTTTGTTTTATCTTATACTGTGACTAGTATTCGGGAATCACATTGTAGACAGTAGCTATTTACTGCCTGTGATGTCTGGTTCAGATGCTAGGTTTATAATAAGTTAGGGCTCTTTAGGCACAGTTGTTGGGCAGAAACTTTGTGAGATTCAGTTTTCCTAGCTTGATTATGTCGACGACAGGAGTTCAAATACGCTTGAATCTTGCAGTTTGTTCAACCATTGGAGCATTTTCAAAATGGATTGATGCTGCCCCAGCTGAACTGCCCATCCTACCACCTTTGGTTGATATTCTCAACAAGGGCATGAGTACATCAGAGGATACGGCTGCAGCTGCTTCTGTGGCATTTAAGTATATATGTGAAGGTACTACCTCATTATCCACTTCTTTTTAATGGACCTATCTGACTGGAATAAATTGATTATTGTTTCCTACCCATTTCTTCCTGTTAGTTGTGCTACACCGTAGGAAAAACATGGGAACTCATGAGGCATACATATTTTTTCAAGAGATTAGACTAAATGAAAAGTTTGCGTTGAAATCAAGTGCAAAGATTTTTCTAGTCCTAAAGATTGAAGTTCCACAAAATATCTTTCTTCTAAGAGGCAAGAACCAATTCATATATGTTACATGTCCCTCCTTTTTAGAAAAGGCCAAAGGTTCCCTTTACATATACTAATAAAGCGGGAGAGAAAACTGTAAAAAGCTTATGGTTGAGACTGGCAAACGGCAAAGTGAAAAATGATCAGGTGCTAACGGGTCATGATGTGCGCAATTTTTGTAGCTCCATGCAAGGTTTCCCCCCATTTTTTTGATCAAATGCCTTTATCCCTAGGTCTTGCCAGAAAAGAACCATAAGCATAGTCTCTTTTTGCTAAAAATATTTTTGTTGTTCTGTTCTTTTCCAAATCTTAGAATGACAACAGGGTAAATAGCTTTCCTCAGGCTTGCTCACCAGGGGTGCTGCCGAGACCAGAGCGTACGGGCAATTTTGGCTAAGCATTAATTGTACTGTCTAGCATACAAATTGGTTGTACATACGTTTGTTTGGCTCCTGCCACACAGAGATCTTGGCTGTTAATTTCAGATGTACTGTCTAGCATACAAATTGGTTGTACATACGTTTGTCCAGCTCCTGCCACACAGAGATCTTGGCTGTTCATTTCAGATCGGATGCAATAGAGTGCAGACGGCGTGACTGAGAAGGCTGGGAGGGTGCTCCGTTTTGTTTTATTGCCCTCATATATGTAATATACATATACGAAGTTGTGATATATATTACGACATCGAATAGTTTACGAAGTATCTGTTTATATTTCCATGCTTGTTTGAATTTTACGGTAGATTTCTGTTATTGGCATAAAGAGTCGACAGCTTATAGTTATTTTATTTCCTTTTTTTTGGTGATAAGACTGTAGGGGAAAGTTCTCGGGTTCATTGGATGGCCTTTTCCAGATCTATCATGTTGCAATAAGTGGAGTTGGTGGTTACAAAGTTTCTTCAGAGGACTCGTTGCATTTGGTTGAAGCCTTAAGGTTCCTTATTAATTCCCCTTAGCTATTATTACTATTTTGGTTGCATTCAACATGTCACCTTACTTGTTCATTCACCACTCAAATCAGTGTGGTTATCACGACGCTTCCGCAAGACCATGCTAGAAGAGCCCTGGAGTTAATCTGCATGCCAATAATTAATAGCTTGCAGGTGAGCAGCAATCTTTGATAGTTAACTGTTGATATGATCCTTGCTAATTTTTTATTTGAAAAACTAGGAAATAATCCAGCAAGGTGAAAGTGCTCTTCAACAAGTTCCTGCTCGGCATTTAACCGTTCACATAGACCGGTTGTCGACCATTTTCAGGTGGTGACCTCCCATTTATCTTTTTGCCCATCCAAGTTTTGGTTTTGTATTAAATTCTCCAAACTGTTGCAGCAATGTGAAACTTCCAGAAGTAGTTGCTGAAGCTGTCAATAGATACTGGTCCACACTGAAGATTATCTTTGATCAGTGAGTATGGGCACCGGACAGAATTCTGGGAGAAGTTTCTACTTGTACATATATATGGCAGATCTCATCCATCCCTACTTTACTAATAAACTCTTTTGCGCAGTCGGGCATGGGATACACGGACCATGGAGTCTCTATGCCGATCTTGCAAATTTGCTGTAAGTTAATTAATTTTATTTATTTATGTTGCTTGTTGTTTGAATGCAATTTACATTCAGATCGAATACAAGTCCCGTCAGAAGGGCATAATCGGAACAATTATCTTTTTCCACATACTGTCTCACTCTTGAGAGTTCTGATTCTTCCTTGGTGGGATTAGTATGACTGTAACACTTCCAGGTTTAAGAAATGATAAATATGATATTGCAAATCATGCCTTATTTTCTCTTCAGATTTGCGGTTTTCACTTTTATGGAGAGCATTGAAGTATTTTTCTAGCTGAATCATGATATCACTTCAACACAACATATACATGTGGATTCTTTGCCAAACTTTCATGCTTACTATGTTTATTATCTTTTCTGTGCTGTAGGTAAGGACATGTGGGAGGTCCATGGGAATCACCATTGGTGCAATGCTTCTAGAAATCCAAACACTATATCAGCAACACAATCAATCTTGCTTCCTTTACTTATCCAGTGAAGTTATTAAGGTTCTTGCTATTTCAGAAGTCTAGTGATGTATTTTTAGCTGTATTTTGATTGTTCTGACAGCATTTTATGTGTAGATATTTGGGTCTGATCCATCTTGTGCGAGCTATCTTACATGTCTGATACAGACACTCTTTAATCATACAATACAACTGCTCAGAACTATTCAAGTAACTATTCCTGCTTTAGCCCCTTGTGTTGCTGATCCGCTCATGGTAACATATTAATAAAGCAAGCGATAACTAATTCAGTGGATTTCATTCCCTACATTGCAGGATTTTACAGCTAGACCCGACATAGCTGATGATTGCTTTCTGCTTGCGTCAAGATGTATTCGTTACTGTCCTGATCTATTTGTACCTACAGAGATTTTTCCAAGATTGGTTGATTGTGCAATGGCTGGTGTAACTATACAACATAGGTAGTGCCTCCAAGATTAAGTACTTCCACAATTATTGTGTTTCTTATCCTTCTGTTAAAAAATATAAGGCATATTTAATTTTATACAGCCTCAATGCAAGATTTTGACTACGACTCTAATCACAATATGCTATAATAAATAGATAAAATGTAATATGAAATCATTGAAAAATTGAGAGAGTATACTTTTGTAGTCAATCCATATTGTTTTCCACAAACTATTGGCTAAAGTTCTAAAAGGCTGACTGCACACATCCTAAGACGCCCTATATTTCTGAAAACAGGGGAGAATAAAGATCAGATGCTAGAATTGAGTCATAATTGTGTTATATGAGCTGCATATGCTTGTTATCCTTGTTTAATGATGCAATCTGATATCGTGGTGGCTAATTGTTACCTTATTTTTTGTGATATGTTATAGGGAGGCCTGCAAATCCATACTGTGTTTCCTATCTGACACCTTTGATCTTGCGAAATCACCCGAGGGGGAAAAGTACCGGGATCTAATAAACACAATTGTACTCCAGCGAGGTGCAACACTTGCAAGAATAATGATTGCTTCCTTAACAGGGGCGCTACCGTCTGGTCGCTTGGAGGAGGTATGTTGATTGGTAGCAAGAGTGTTGCTGTTTATATACAATCCTGCCTGTGAGCTTTAAGCAAAGATATGCCCTAAAGACTATGTTATGCTTACTCTTGACAGTAAATGATTGAAGAATGAACTTTATATCCCTTCTGTATGAAACTTTGCAGGTCTCATATGTTCTGCTGTCCCTTAGCAGAGCTTTTGGTGGGAATATGTTGAATTGGACAAGGGATTGCATTGCCCTTATACCCCCACAAGCCCTAACAGATTCAGAACGCTCAAGATTCTTGACAATTATATCCGATGCATCATCGGGATCTAGTCTTGGTTCCTTGACGGATAGATTCGCTGAAATATCAGAGGTTTGCAGACGAAACAAAGCGGTGCAGGATATAGTTCAAGCTGCTTTGCAGCCTCATGACTTGGCCTTCACGGTTGCTCCGCGGCATTCATGATGACTGGATGTTTTCTTTACAAGACCAGTTGAAAGCCCGTGATGGTGTCGGTGTGCGCCATCTGAATATTTTCCCCTTTCATACGGTTTGAGTTGCGGCATCGATCATACTGTTCAGATTTCTTTAGAGGATAGATAGGTCAGCCAGTAGTCATTGTCATTCATTTTGTGTTTGTCTCTGTACATGCGTCGTGCATTTATGTATGTGGGAGGAAAATTGTGTTGTATTATTATCTGGAAGAGATCAGTGGTATACGTACTCAACTAGGAGATCACACCGATTGTGATCTGCCCTGGTCCTGAATTTTGTAATGGCTGGCCAGCTTAACTTTGTGAATTGAGGTGGCCACCAATTCTTTTTATGTAAACATCTGCCAAATATTAAGTATGTCCTTGATGTCACATTCAAGCTGTCTTATGCTTTCTGTGCGAGCCTGGAGTATGTGTCACTTCTATGAAGGTAACTACTGATGTATGATCGCCTCTCTTTGGTTCCTAGGCAGAATATTAGCTGCCTCTCTGTGGTTCCAAGGCACAATATTAGCTAATCGAGGTTTCTGGTTCTGCACGATCTTCTGGGAAAATCACTCACCGGCTCTCTATAGAACTGCTACATCTTTCCTATTCCTACTTACTAAAGTTATACGGTGGCATAGAAAAAGTTTGAACAAAAAGACACAAGCGAACATATGGACTCGTAACAAAAAGTTGTTTGAGGCATATGTATTGATTTTTCCTTCTAGTGCAAACTAGTACTAGTGGGCCTCATCAAAGAGTAGAAAATAGTCTCTCACTACACATGCATTTCTATTATTCACTTCAACTTTTTCAACTTTATGCATCGGATCATACTTTTTTTTTCAAGCATCCACCTCTTGTAGAGGATCCCGCTTCCCCATCCAAACTTACTTTTCCTGACATCCGATCCTACATGGCACGCGAGGCATCACCCTAGGGTTGTGCATTGGGCATGCCCGGAAGAACACTGGACGTCGCAGACAGGATGTCGTCAGCACATCTGAGCATTGTGAGAGGGCACACATTTGAAAAATCCGTTCGCTCCAAATGGAATTTGCTAGACTATGAAGAACACAAAGGCCTTTGGGAATTCTTTCTGGTTGTCAAATTCTTCCAATCTAAGATTTGACTGACAGAAGAATTAGTGGGAGCTATATTGCTATCATGTTTTGGAAGCAGGGCATCTCTCTTCAACATGATCCAATTACATAATTGTTCCTTTAGTTTTCAGTCTCATCCAAATAAATGGGTTCACCATCTTCAAAGGATGTAACATCTCAACCAACTAGATGAGTCGTTGCACCCTTGACACAAAGATCAACCGCGGCCAGGAAGTTAAGCAAGCCATGGACAACATTTCTAATAAATGTTCAGTTTATGAATTATTTCCATATACGGGAACTGATAGAGGCGAGGGTGTCCCGATCTTTCAGTCAGATGATAACTATCGATTTGGTGGAGTCAACTTTGACGATCCGACTACAAACGTGCAACGACGTTGCGCCTTAGCAATCGGTAAACCAATCTCCTGATGTTACCGACGATGCCGGAAACACAATCAGCCTGACCACGAAGGTCTATTCCTGCAAGCAATCGAAGAACGAGCAAGAATATGATAAAGCAATCTGAATATTGCAAATATATATAAAGTATTGATAATGGCGGGGATCCGTAAGCGGTCTTGGCCTGGTCGCTGAACACAAACGAAGTACACGAAGTTGCAATGGCTACTTTTAACTAAACAAATCCCAAGGAAAAATCTACTAGATTGATCTACTTATATAGGAGCAAAGGGTGGCAGCCAAGGAGGTGGGAGGATGTTCCAAGGCTGCCTAAAACTAATCCTAGGTCGTACTGGGCTCATGGGCCCAAGTAGAGAAGATGCAACACCTTTGGACTTATAGTTTGACTCGGATTCTGCTGCAATGTCAGATTGTTTTGTCAATATCTCAACGCTTTAGACGAATTTGAAGATGAGTCCAATTGGGATGGAAAGTGCACGGAATAAACTTTCCAACAAAAAAAGAATCACCCAATTCGGAGTCCGGATGAAATAGATCTTGACATTTTTAGTCAGGTATGTGTGTGCAGTCCGAATCTGAGTTCAGAACGTGTGGGACTTGAACTCTATTTTCTCTTGGCCCAAAAGTGACGTGAAAAGACTTTTTGGACAACACTTAAACTTCTCTTTTTTCCTTGTCTTCGTATGTGGATTGTACAAATGTCCCATACACCTGCAATTAGACATGACACAAAAGTCTGTGAAGTATTTTTGTTCTGGATAATGTACATTAATTATTGCATAGTTTGCATTACAAATCACCTCAGAAATATGCATGTATGCAATATTTTTGGTTGTATCGAAGTAGTCATGTCCTCATCATCCTCCCCTTCTTGAAAACAAAGCCGTAATCAGCGTTGCTTAATCTGAAATGTGGCTAACAAAAGAGACAAGGTGTACATGTTGTATATGTATATGTCATCCATTTTGACTTCCTTCGGTTTTTGCATATATGACATATGTATACATGAGTAACTTTCATCGTTCATAAAATATAAAGCCAAAATATTATCACAAGAAGTAGAAGGTATGAAAATATTGCAACTTAGTTTGCACATATAAGTGAAGCTCTTATTCATATCAAAATATTGACAATGTTCATCATTAAACCACCCCAACATTAGTGAATAAACCTTACTTGCATCAAATTTACATGCTACATCATGCTTAAATAAGCAAACATGCAATAAGTCATTTGTCACAGAATCATCACCAAGATTAGAGGTCATATCAAAATGATTAAACATTGGCACAATTACTTTCAAATGTATTTGATCCAAATCTGATTTATTCCCTGATTCACATGGTTCTTTTGCATCAATAGTTAATTCGATGGGTGCACTCAAAATTGTTGGTATTTCAGTTGTTTGATCACATGACATATTCATCACAATAACATGATTCGCCAAAATAGGTGGTGTGCTTAAATCAACAGGTAACTCAACACACGATGTATTCAAGTTAACTAGGTATGCATCATTCTCATGTGAAGTTATATCATCAATACCTTTACTGTTACCTTGTCGCAAAGACGTAGCTGATGTAGGTACGGACGATGACAATATACCATACACTTGAGATGATGTCGCACTCACAATTTGAGGTGTGGCTGCTCTAGTAGGTGCAACGGTGGAGGAACCAATCGATGGTGGTGAGCATGAACTGGAATAGTAGTTGTTGTAGCCACCCAATGCATCCTTCTGTATCTGTCTCTCAAAGGTACAAGTGCGAACATACATACCAGTAATGCAATGAGGAATATACCGAAATCTTGCACGGATATCATGGTTCAAACCACAAAAAAATCTATTCATTGTATCATCCTCAGATTCTTCTATGTCATAATGATGCAAGATTTGAATTCTTGGTAGTAAGCATGAACACTGTTACTGCCTTGTTTTAATTGTCCCAGTTTGCGAAGCAATTCACGATGATAGTAAGGAAGAAAAAAATTATTGTCTCATTACATCTTTCAAATATTTCCATGTTGTGGGTTGGTTATCAATGTTTTTCTTACAATGCACACTTCACCAAACAGAAGCAAAACCAGTAAATGCTCGAGTGGCAGCTCGTACTCTCTCATGTTCAGAAAAATCATGGTGACTAAAAACTTGTTCTACTTCAAGCTCCCAAGTTAGATAAATAGCAGGATTAAATCTACCCTCAAATGACGACCTGACCATGTGCTTGTGTGTGTTGTCCCACCTCTCGTGATGGTGAAGATGTGTCCGTCGTCCAAGAACTTCCATCTCCGGAACCTGTCATGATTAGTAGAAACAAGAATTAAAATTCGAGAATAATGTTCTTATGAACTACTAGGATGTGGTGGTAAAACGCTCACAATAAGACAAAATCAATATCTTACAAGTTCTTACCATGCAGCAGGTGATGACAGGCAACCAACGGTGTCAAATAACTCCAAAGATTGAGTAAATCAATTGCCAGGTGAACGTACTTATACATGGTGTACAAATATGTGGAGCTGGTTGGCTCTACATATGGTAGCAAAAGATTAGCAATAACCAATTCAGAGATGCAATGTTGAATAAACGCTGAACGGTGATACTATGCTGGTCCTAGGCTAGAACAGACTAGAGATGCGAGCCTGGAACACTAATGGGGTCACGACGTATCACAGCTAGTAGCAACAAAGGATATGTCGTAGCTCTGGACAACAAGATATAAACGAAGATCACAATGATAGTAAAGACAATGATGAGAAACCAATGCCAAGCAGGATATACCAAACAGTCTCCAACTTTCCTCTCGAAAAGTTTGTGTTAATTTTTTGATTATTTTTCTCAAGAATGCCACTGACTCAAACTTTCCAAGCCAAAAAGAATCACTCAATTCTGAGTTCGTATGAGGAGTCAAAAATATTCGGGAACCGGCCTGAAAAACAATGATAAACTATGTTCGTCTTCGGAGGGCAAAAAGACTTATTTAGAAGCCGATTTTTAGGTGCCAAATATTGAACTAGATTCTATAAATATTCATATGTGCCTCGTCGCTAGCTTTAATTTGAGTACTTCTGGAGCCAAAACAGACTTCGTATGAGGAAGATATGCTTGTTCTACTGAACAGTGCGCAAAGCAGATTCCAATCCGAATTTAGGTACGAGACTGAGTCTAGATAAATCTGAAATTAGTTTCTCTCTCTCTCTTTTTCTGACTTTTTTCCTTTTTATTCTCTGACTTTTTTACCTTTTTAATCTATCTTTTTTTTTCTCTTTCTTTCCAAAACAAACTAGATAAGATGCAAATTGGGTTAAGCGAAGATGCAAATGAATTCAACTATGATTATGACAATGAACGATGGTTAGCACGTGGTGAAAATTGATGGATGGAGGTGGTGGACAGCGGAAGGGATAATGATGCAGCGGCGGCATGACTAATGTGAACAGAACTCGAAACTCTAACGGAACTAGACACTAAGACCAGCAACCCGACACGGCGATGTAACCGATAATTCAACTATGCAAGCACTGAAAAGAAAATTGCAAAGGCTCAGACTGTCTTGGACAAAGGTTGAACAGATCTAACTTTTTTGTAGCTTTTTCTTTGGACAATAGGTAAGAAAATAAATCTAATCTAAGGATAACTGTAAATGCTCACTGAGCAACATGAAAACCGATACCACTTGATAGAGGCGAAGGTGTCCTGATCTTTCAATGAGATGATAACTATCAATTTGGTGGAGTCGACTTTGACGATCCAACTACAAACGTGCAACGATGTTGCGCCTTAGCAAATGCTTAACCAATATCCTGAGGTTACTGACGATGCCGGAAGCACAATTAGCCTGACCACGAAGGTCTATTCCTACAAGCAAGTGAAGAACGAGCAATAATATGATAAAATAATCTGAATATTGCGAATATATATGAAGTATTGGTAATGGTGGGGATTCACAGGCGGTCTTGGCCTGGTCATTGGACACAAACGAAGTACACGAAGTTGCAATGGCTAACGTTTAACTAAACAAATCCCAAGGAAAAATCTACTAGATTGATCTACTTATATAGGAGCAAGGGGTGGCAGCCAAGGAGGTGGGAGGACGTCCCAAGGTACCCTAATACTAATCCTATGTCGTACAAGGCTCATGGGCCCAAGTAGAGGAGATGTAACACCTTTGGACTTGTAGTTTGAGTCGGATTCTGCTGCAGCGTCAGATTGTTTCGTCAATATCCTCCTCGCATGGGACACCACGGTCATGGAGGTTGACAACATACATTTGGACACTAGTTTTCTCACGGGCATGGTGCATAATAAGGACGGGGCTCAATGGTGGATCTCGGTGGTATATGGCCCCCAAGGAGATGAGCTCAAAACTAATTTCTTGGAGGAATTCCGCTAGGAGGGAAGGCTGCTTGGGGCCATGGATGGTTCTTGGCGACTTTAACATGATTTTGAGAGCGTCCGGGAAAAACAACGCCAATATCAATAGAGCGATGATGCACAAATTCAGGGATTTGTGGTCGATCACGAGCTAAAAGAGCTATACATGCATGGGAGGAATTTTACTTGGACGAACGAACGAGATGAACCGATGATGACCAAAATTGATAGAGTTCTAGTATCGGTGGATTGGGAATTGCACTTCACCGACTGTTTACTCCAGGCTCTCTTGACCAACGTTTCAAATCATGTGCCTCTTCTGCTTTCCACCTCCGCGGCATTGTGCCCCAAAAGGAGGTTTAGATTTGAGCTATTCTGGACTAAGCTTGATTGGTTCTTGGATGTGGTGCGGGATGCTTGGGTGTGCGAGGAAAATATCACAGATCCTTTCAAAAGATCTAATGAACTGTTGAGGAACACAGCTCGAGCACTCCGAGCTTGGGGTCAAAAGAAAGTGGGCAACATCAAAATTCAGTTGTCGGTGGCCAACTATGTCATCTTAAGGCTGGATAGAGCACATGGGCACCGCTAGTTAACTACAGAAGAGCTCTGGTTACGGAGAACATTGAAACTGTCTCTGCTGGGTTTAGCCTCGCTACAACGCACTATAGAAAGGTAGCGGTCCAGATTAAGGTGGATCAAAGAAGGTGATGCGAACACCAAGTTGTTTCAACTGGTGGCGAATGGTAGGCGATCAAAGAATTTTATCCCCCGAATATGCGCTGAAGGAGAAATCATTACCGATCAAACAAGAAAGGAAGAGGTATTCACTAAGGCATATAAGCAACTCCGGGGTAAGGCGAACTCGAGGGAGGCCACTCTGGATCTGAACTTCCTAGGTGTTCAAGCCTGTGATCTCCACGAGCTGGAGGAGATTTTCACGGAGGAGGAGGTGTGGAATACGATAAAGGAGATGCCACAAGATCGTGCTCCAGGGCTTGACGGGTTCATCAGTGCTTTCTATCAGCGAGCTTGGTCGATCATAAAGTAGGACTCATGGCTGTTATGCTCAAGCTATATGTTGGCGACGGTCGTGGCTTTGGTAAGTAACCATGCCCACATTGTATTGATCCCTAAGAAACCTGACACAATTGAAGTGGGGGATTTCCGACCGATTAGTTTGACTCATAGTGCGGCCCAGATCTTCGCCAATATGCTTGCTAACAGAGCTAGGCCATAGATGAAATTGGTGGTTGCGGAAAATCGGCCTGCCTTCATCAAGACTCGGAGCTTACATGATAATTTCCTGCTTGTCCGACAAGTCGCATGGAAGATACACAATCGCAGGGAAGCTGGGCTATTCCTTAAACTTGACATATCTCGGGCTTTTGATTCATTCTCGTGGCTGTTACTATTTGAGGTTTTGCGGTCGAAGGGCTTTAGGAACAAATGGATCGGATGGATATCCATCCTATTGAGAATGGTGTCCACGCGAGTTTTGGCGGATGGAGTACCTGGGGAAGCTTTTATGCAGGCGTGCGGAATGAGACATGGAGATCCTATATCACCTCTCCTGTTAGTCATAGCCATGGACGTACTTACTCTGATGATCACTAAGGCAGCGGAGGAGAATGTGGTAAGCTCATTTCATGGCATCAAGGCTATGCAGCGGATCTCTATCTATGCTGATGATGTTGCACTTTTGATCAGCCCCTTGGTGGCGGACTTGCATTTTGTGTGCTGTGCACTGCATGCGTTTGGAGAAGCATCTGGGCTTCGAGTAAACTATGGCAAGTCCTCGACCATCCTGATACGAGGAAGCGATCCTGACAAGACTAGGGTGGCCACATGGTTGCAGTGTGATATGAAGGAGTTCCCTTGCAAGTACCTGGGCTTACAATTGGCATTCAAACAACTCACAAGGAATGGATGGTAGCCGATGCTTGATCGCGCGAAGAAAGTTGTCCCGGCTTGGCAGAGAGGTTTGATCACTAGGCCTGGCAGGCTGATTCTTGTGAAGTCGATCATGTCGGCGAGGCCGATACACCACTTCTTGGTGATGGATGTGCCATTATGGGTCTACGAGGAACTTAACAAGTGGACGAGAGACTTTTTTTGGACGACCAAGGACAAAGTGCACGGTGGACAATGTATGGTGGCATGGAATAACATATGCAGACCAACTTGCTATGGTGGTCTGAGAGTGAAAGACTTGCAAACCCAAGCCCTTGCTCTATGGGTTAGATGGGAATGGCTAAGAAGAGTTGATCCAGAGAGGCCATGGCAAGGAGTACCTCTGATTGTGGACAAGGAGGCGAGATAGGTGTTCGACAACTTGGTTAAGATTAAGGTTGGGAAGGGCTCAAAGGTTCTGTTTTGGCGAGACAGATGGGTCCATGGGTTTGCCGCTTATTACATAGCACCGTTGGTGTCTGACGCAGTGGAAAAGCGCACAAGGAACATATAGACAGTTCAATAGGCACTAACGGGCACGACATGGCCGTTCGATGTACAGGGTGAGCTGTCCTTCACTGCCCACATCCAACTCTTGCACCTGCAGCAGGCAATCGCCACTGTTCCGCGTGAGCCAACTATGAGGATGAGTCCACCTGGCCATGCGATGCATCGGGGGCCTTACACCGCACGGTCGGTATATGATAGATTGTGCCTAGGATTGCAGCGCGTCCCCTTTGATACCTGTATATGGAGGAAATGGGCCCCACTCAAATGCAAAATCCACATGTAGTTGACAGTGCAACACCGGATTTGGACATCAGATCGCAGAGCAAGACATGAATTACAGGAGGCCCCTTCGGTGTTCTACACTTGCCTCTAGGATGAGGACAACGCAGAGCACATCCACATTCAATGTGGGCACGCGAGAGAAATTTGGCATCGATGCTTAACATGCCTCAACAGTACCGTGCGTCGACCCGACAGGGATGACACTCTACTTGACTGGTGGCTTCGGGCTAGGGAGAGCTTCCATAGCGCAAACAAGAGAGGATTCGACACAATGGTCACGACAGTTACTTGGGAACTTTGGAAACAAAGGAACACTCGAGTTTTCAACCGTGTAGAGCAAGTCATGACGGTGGAGCAACTCTACAGGCACATCTTTGAAGAGATCAAGGCATGGAAAGAAGCTGGACGAGGCGTTGGAGCACTCCAAAGATTCATGAGAGAGTAGGATTAGGATCTAGGTGCTGGTGTGGGTTGTATCCTTGTGGGGATGTTCGCATCTTGTGCAAGTTCTTGTAAATGTTTTTCTGCCTTCTATAAAAGTAAGGTATGCCATTGGCATACTCTCGTAAAAAAATTCTCAATGCTCGGGATGAATTCTAAGGTGAGTTCAATTGGTTTGGAAAATTCATGAAATAAAATTTCCAACAAAAAAAAGAATCACCCAATTCGGAGTCTGGATGAAAGAGATCTTGGCGTTTTGAGTCAGGTATGTCTGTGCAGTCCGAATCTGAGTCCAGAACATGTGGGAATTGGACTCTATTTTCTCTTGGCCCAAAAGTTACGTGAGAAGAATTTTTGAAGAACACCTAAACTTCTCTTTTTCTCTTATGTTCATATGTGGATTGTACGAATGTTCCATACACCTGCAATTAGACATGGCACAAAAGTCTGTGAAGTATTTTTGTCCTGCATAACATAAATAAATTATTGCATTGTTTGCATTAGAAATCACCTCAAAAATATGCATGTATGCAATATTTGTGGTCATAGCCAAGGTAGTCATGTCCTCATCAGGAACACCAAGAAGCATTAGACAAACTAACAAACAGGGGTAACCACCTCTGGATCATGGAAAGCGCCTGTTCGTACTAGCTGGACTCACACAGGAGCTCGATGCCGAAGAGGTCAGATGTGAATGTTGGTTTGGGTGGCGAGGGAAGAGCAGTGCGGAGCAAGAAAGGCAATAGACGCCAGCGTTGGTCCGTCGAGGCGCGTCCCTTTGCGCCGAGTCCGCTAGATGGGTTGGTTCGGTCGTGCGAGACGTGTGCTCGCTTGTTTCGGCGTCCTGGGAACGGGGGTACCCAGGCTTGCCTGCCTGCGGCCCATGGCGTGGCTCCATCAACGGACCGGTACGTCCCATCTTCAGCGACAACAACTCAAGACCCTCGCGAGGGGCCGAGCGTCACGAGGCGGACGACACCAAGACCTCCCTAGGGGAAGCCTCACTAGGCTGGCTCCCGAGGAGCGGAGACATCTATGCAAGGGGCACCTCACGAGGTTCGCGTGACATGAGCCATGACGACCAAGGCCAGGCGGGCGCCAGTGGGCACAATGTACCGGTTTCCTCTTTGGTGCTAAGGAGGCAAGCGCAGGCGTGGGGTCCCGAGGAACCAGGAAAAGGTTTTCCACATCCGTGCAACAAGACCAAGACCAGCAGGATGGCAGGATGAGGGTCATCGCGGAGCCCACAGCAGCGTCACAACCAGAGCCTTTGGCAGGCGAAGACTACTTTTGTCAGGATAGCTTGTACTAGTTGCCCCCCTTCAAACTTGGCTGTTGTGGGATCCCTTCCCAACTAAACATTTGGGAAGAGGACCAAGGCCACTATAAATAGGACCTAGCCACCACCATAGAAGGGGACGGAACATTGAGGTCACCCTCTCACCCACAACTCATCGCGCTCAAGAACACCTCACCTCCTGAGGCTGCTCATCTACTGTGCTAGCTCATCCTCAGCCCCTCGAGGCAATCCACTCACAAACTAGAGTAGGGTATTACACTGCAAGGTGGACCGAACCAGTATAAACCCCCTGTGTCTCTTGTTCTTTGGGTTCGTCGAGCTAGGCCGTGGAATCGTTGAGCAAGTGAGTCAGGGAGAGAGTGTTCTTCGTGCGCACCCCAGAGTTTGAACCTCTCAAGGGTTTGCCGGAACCCGCAATCTGACATCTGGCGCGCCAGGTAGGGGTGCGCGGAAGCCTCTCTTCCATAGATCGACGCCCTACTGCTCCACCGCTTCCATGGCAGACGCTCGTCGAGCCCGTGCTGAGCGCCGAGCCGCTCTCAATGCTCGTGTCGCCCAGACAGCGCCCCATTGGCGAGCCTCCCCGTCGCTCTCCATCACCCATTGCCAACGCCGCCACCGGCCCGGCGGGGAATGATCAACAAGCTTTATCGTTGAACCCCTCCGTGCGGAGGGACAGACGCACCGCCACCCCGTCGTTGACCCCGGCCGGCTCGTTGACCCACGCTCGCCGCGGGTCTGCGGACGCGCATGTTGCACTGCTCATGGTGCGTGAGCTCTGCGCTACCGCCCCGTCGACGACCTCTACAAAGATTGGTTGGACCGCATCGCCGAGCTCGTCAGCGCCGCTGGGGGCTCCCCTGCACCGTCCCTTTCCCTGCCTCGTCCGCCTCCTGTAGCGGGCGACGTAGCCCATGGAGCACCTCCGCCACCTCCGCATCAAGACGTCGCCCTTGTGCCAAGATGCATGCCCCGCGGCGAGACCCACCGCGCAGGGTGCCCGCGCGTGAAGAAGGAAGTCGCCAGGAAATCCCGCGGCCGCAAGAAGGTGCTCCTACGCTCCCAGCACCACCGCGTCAAGACCACACGCCGCCGGCAGCGGTGGCACGTGAATACCAGGACCTGGCTCTTCCCCCATGGCAGGCTCCAGTCACCACCGCGGGCTGCCGAGCCTTCACCCCCGAGCTGCGTGGCGTTGTCTGGCTCGGCAAGTTCAAGCCCGATCTGCCTTTGCGCTACGACGACACCCCCGACCCTGCTGAGTTCCTGCAGCTCTGCGAGCTGAGCATCGAGGCGGCCAATAGCGACGAGAAGGTCATGGCGAACTGGTTCCCCATGGCTTGCAAAGCTGGTGCGCGCTCGTGGCTCCTGAACCTGCTGATGTCTACTACACAACCTTCTTCTTGTAGACGTTGTTGGGCCTCCAAGTGCATAGGTTTGTAGGACAGTAGCAAATTTCCCTCAAGTGGATGACCTAAGGTTTATCAATCTGTGGGAGGCATAGGATGAAGATGGTCTCTCTTAAACAACCCCGCAACCAAATAACAAAGAGTCTCTTGTGTCCCCAACACATCCAATACAATGGTAAATTGTATAGGTGCACTAGTTCGGCGAAGAGATGGTGATACAAGTGCAATATGGACGGTAGGTAAAGGTTTTTGTAATCTGAAAATATAAAAACAGCAAGGTAACTAATGATAAAAGTGAGCACAAACGGTATTGCAATGCATTGAAACAAGGCCTAGGGTTCATACTTTCACTAGTGCAAGTTCTCTCAACAATAATAACATAATTGGATCATATAACTATCCCTCAACATGCAACAAAGAGTCACTCCAAAGTCACTAATAGTGGAGAACAAACGAAGAGATTATTGTAGGGTACGAAACCACCTCAAAGTTATTATTTCTGATCGATCCATTCAAGAGTTCATAGTAAAATAACACGAAGCTATTCTTTTTGTTCAATCTATCATAGAGTTCATACTATAATAACACCTGAAGACACAAATCAACCAAAACCCTAATGTCACCTAGATACTCCAATGTCACCTCAAGTATCCGTGGGTATGATTATACGATATGCATCACACAATCTCAGATTCATCTATTCAACCAACACAAAGAACTTCAAAGAGTGCCCCAAAGTTTCTACCGGAGAGTCAAGACGAAAAGATGTGCCAACCCCTATGCATAAGTTCACAGAACTCACAAGTTGATCACCAAAACATACATCAAGTGGATCACGTGATATCCCATTGTCACCACAGATAAGCACATGCAAGACATACACCAAGTGTTCTCAAATCCTTAAAGACTCAATCCGATAAGATAATTTCAAAGGGAAAACTCAATCCATTACAAGAGAGTAGAGGGGGAGAAACATCATAAGATCCAACTATAATAGCAAAGCTCGCGATACATCAAGATCGTGCCAACTCAAGAACACGAGAGAGAGAGATCAAACACATAGCTACTGGTACATACCCTCAGCCCCGAGGGTGAACTACTCCCTCCTCGTCATGGAGAGCACCGGGATGATGAAGATGGCCACCGGAGAGGGATCCCCCTCCGGCAGGGTGCCGGAACGGGTCTAGATTGGTTTTTGGTGGCTACGGAGGCTTCTGGCGGTGGAACTCCCAATCTATTCTGCTCTCAGATGTTTTTAGGGTATATGGACATATATAGGCGAAAGAAGTCGGTCAGGGGAGCCACGAGGGGCCCACGAGGATGGGGGGCGGGCCCAGGGGGGTAGGGCGCGCCTCCCTGCCTCGTGGCTTCCTCGAAGCTTCCCTGACGTCTACTCCAAGTCTCCTGAATTGCTTCCGTTCCAAAAATAACTCTCCTGAAGATTTCATTCTGTTTGGACTCCGTTTGATATTCCTTTTCTCCGAAACACCGAAATAGGCAAGAAAACAACAATTTGGGCTGGGCCTCCGGTTAATAGGTTAGTACCAAAAATAATATAAAAGTGTATAATAAAGCCCATAAACATCCAAAACGGGTTATATAATAGTATGGAACAATCAAAAATTATAGATACGTTGGAGACGTATCAAGCATCCCCAAGCTTAATTCGTACTCGTCCTCGAGTAGGTAAATGATAAAAACAGATTTTTTGATGTGGAATGCTACCTAACATATTTATCAATGTAATCTTCTTTATTGTGGCAATAATATTCAGATCCATAAGATTCAAGACAAAAGTTTAATATTGACATAAAAATAATAATACTTCAAGCATACTAACAAAGTAAACATGTCTCATCAAAATAACATGACCAAAGAAAGCTATCCCTACAAAATCATATAGTCTGGCTATGCTCTATCTTCATCACACAAAAATATTTAAATCATGCACAACCCCGATGACAAGCCAAGCAATTGTTTCATACTTTTGATGTTCTCAAACTTTTTCAATCTTCACGCGATACATGAGCGTGAGCCATGGGCATAGCACTATAGGTGGAACAGAATGGTGGTTGTGGAGAAGACAAAAAGGAGAAGATAGTCTCACATCAACTAGGCGTATCAACGGGCTATGGAGATTCCCATCAATAGATATCAATGTGAGTGAATAGGGATTGCCATGCAACTGATGCACTAGAGCTATACGTGTATGAAAGCTCAAAAAGAAACTAAGTGGGTGTGCATCCATCTCGCTTGCTCATGAAGACCTAGGGCATTTTGAGGAAGCCCATCACTGGAATATACAAGCCAAGTTCTATAATGAAAGATTCCCACTAGTATATGAAAGTGACAACATAGGAGGCTCTCTATCATGAAGATCATGGTGCTACTTTGAAGCACAAGTGTGGTAAAAGGATAGTAGCATTGCCCCTTCTCTCTTTTTCTCTCATTTTTTTCTCCCCTCTTTTTTATTTGGGCCTTCTTTATTTTTTCTTTTGGCCTTTTTTTGTACGGAGTCTCATCTCGACTTGTGGGGGAATCATAGTCTCCATCACCCTTTCCTCACTGGGACAATGCTCTAATAATGATGATCATCACACTTCTTTTTACTTACAACTCAAGAATTACAAATCAATACTTAGAACAAAATATGACTCTATGTGAATGCCTCCGGTGGTGTACTGGGATATGCAATGAATCAAGTGTGACATGTATGAAATAATTATGAATGGTGGCTTCACCACAAATACGATGTCAACTACATGATCATGCAAAGCAATATGGCAATGATGGAGCGTGTCATAATAAACCGAACAGTGGAAAGTTGCATGGCAATATATCTCAGAATGGCTATGGAAATGCCATAATAGGTAGATATGGTGGCTGTTTTGAGGAAGGTAAATGGTGGGTTTATGGTACCGGCGATAGTTGCGCGGTACTAGAGAGGCTAGCAATGGTGGAAGGGTGAGAGTGCGTATAATCCATGGACTCAACATTAGTCATAAAGAACTCACATACTTATTGCAAAAATTTATTAGTCATCGAAACAAAGTACTACGCGCATGCTCCTAGGGGGATAGATTGGTAGGAAAAGACCATCGCTTGTCCCCGACCGCCACTCATAAGGAAGACAATCAATAAATAAATCATGCTCCGACTTCATCACATAACGGTTCACCATACGTGCATGCTACGGGAATCACAAACTTCAACACAAGTATTTCTCAAATTCACAACTACTCAACTATCACAACTCTAATATCACCATCTTTATATCTCAAAACAATTATCAAGTATCAAACTTCTCCTAGTACTCAATGCACTCTATATGAAAGATTTTATTATATCCCTCTTGGATGCCCATCATATTTGGACTAAATTCATGACCAAAGCAAATTACCATGCTGTTTAGGACTCTCAAAAATAATATAAGTGAAGCATGAGAGTTCATCTATTTCTTCAAAATAAAACTACCATCGTGCTCTAAAAATATATAAGTGAAGCACTAGAGCAAATGACAAACTACTCCAAAAGATATAAGTGAAGATCAATGAGTAGTCGAATAATTATGCAACTATGTGAAGACTCTCTAACACTTAATAATTTCAGATCTTGGTATATTATTCAAACAGCAAGCAAAACTAAATAAAATAAAATGACGCTCCAAGCAAAACACATATCATGTGGTGAATAAAAATATAGCTCCAAGTAAAGTTACCGATGAACGGAGACGAAAGAGGGGGTGCCATCCGGGGCATCCCCAAGCTTAGGCTCTTGGTTGTCCTTGAATATTACCTTGGGGTGCCTTGGGCATCCCCAAGCTTAGGCTCTTTCCACTCTTTATTCCATAGTCCATCGAATCTTTACCCAAAACTTGAAAACTTCACAACACAAAACTTAACAGAAAACTCGTAAGCTCCATTAGTATAAGAAAATAAATCACCACTTAGGTACTGTTGTGAACTCATTCTAAATTCATATTGGTGTAATATCTACTGTATTCCAACTCTATGGTTCATACCCTCCGATACTACTCATAGATTCATCAAAATAAGCAAACAACACATAGAAAACATAATCTGTCAAAAACAGAACAACCTGTAGTAATCTGTATCAAACGTATACTTATGTAACCCCAAAAATTCTGAAATAAATTGGTGGACGTTAGGAATTTTTCTATTAAACATCTTCAAAAAATCAACCTAATCTCACTCTCCAGTAAAAAATGGCAACAAAACATGTGAGCGCTAAAGTTTCTGTTTTTTACAGTAAGATCGCAAAGACTTCACCCCAGTCTTCCCAAAGGTTCTACTTGGCACAAACACTAAATAAAAGCATAAAACCACATCTAAACAAAAATAAAATTGGGTTGCCTCCCAACAAGCGCTATCGTTTAACGCCCCTAGCTAGGCATGATGATTTCAATGATGCTCACATAAAAAATAAGAATTGAAACATAAAGAGAGCATCATGAAGAATATAACTATCACATTTAAGTCTAACCCACTTCCTATGCATAGGTATTTTGTGAGCAAACAACTTATGGGAACAATAATCAACTAGCATAGGAAGGCAAAACAAACATAACTTTAAAACTTTAAGCACATAGAGAGGAAACTTGATATTATTGCAATTCCTACAAGCATATATTCCTCCCTCATAATAATTATCAGTAGCATCATGAATGAATTCAACAATATAACCAGCACCTAAAGCATTCTTTTCATGATCTACAAGCATATAAATTTTATATTACTCTCCACATAAGCAAGATTCTTCTCATTCGGAATAGTGGGATTATCATAAGAAACTCGAATACTATAAATTGTTTCCATATTAAAGGAGTAATGTTCAGAAAAGGGTAATCATAATCATGAAAAGTTTTATAAATATAATCATCACTACTTTTTATAGCATAAGTATCATCACAATAATCATCATAAGTAGCAACTTTGTTCTCATCATAATCGATTGAAACCTCTTCCAAGATAGTGGAATCATTACTAAATAAAGTCATGACCTCTCCAAATTCACTTTCATAATTATCACAATAAGATTCAACACCCTCCAAAATAGTGGGACCATTACTTCCTAAAGTTGACACTCTTCCAAACCCACTTTCATCAATATAATCATCATAAGTAGGGGGCATGCTATCATCATAACAAATTTGCATATCAAAACTTGGGAGGCTAAAAATATCATCTTCATTAAACCTAGCATCCCCTAGCTTGGGACAAACATTAATTGCAGCAAATATATTCTCAAACATGTCATTCTCATCAAACATAGCTTCCCCAAGCTTGGGCCTTTTCATATCATAAGCATAATCACTCTCATCATTAATAGAATGGATGGCACCAATAGTATAGCAATCATCATCATCACAATGTGAAAGCACAAGTGCTCCCTGGGTGGTTTTGGTAATTAATGTCAACATATCTCTTGTTGGACCAACACTTTTACCTAGTATGTTTCAGATAAGTTCAACAATGGAGTGGCATGGACTAGAGGATGTGGAACCCCTTCAAGATGCTAAGGACAAAGGATTGGCTCAAGCTTCAAGATCAAGACTCTACATTTTCTATTTTAGTGATCCAAGATCACATTGAGTCTATAGGAAAAGCCAATACTATCAAGAGGGGATGAGGTGTTGCTTAATGGCTTGCTTGCTCAAAGTGCTTAGTGATATGCTCCAAAATCCTCAACTACCTTCCCACATCCACATATGACCTAAACCAAAAGTCAAACTTGGCCCCACCGATTCTTTCTATCCGGCGCCACCGAGTTTCAGATGTCATAGCCACTGCCACAAACCCTAGGCAAATTGGTCACCGAGATGGGATTGTAATCTCTCTGTTTCCCTTCGTAATGTTTCAGTCTTACCGAGATGAGCGATCGGTCCCACCGAGATTGCAATGTAAATTCCCTGTTTCCCTTTTGTAACATTTCGGTCTCACCGAGATGAGCGAATCGGTCCCACCGAGTTTACCTGACCAACTCTCTGGTTAGCTTATTACCAAAATCGGTCCCACCGAGTTTGTGTAATCGGTCACACCGAGATTACGTTATGCCCTAACCCTAACCATATCGGTCCTACCGAGTTGCATCTCAGTCCCACCAAAAATCCTAACGGTCACTAGGTTTGCTGAATCGGTCCGACCGAGTTTAACCATTCGGTCCCACCGAGTTTGGCAAATTGTGTGTAACGGTTAGATTTTGTGTGGAGGCTATATATACCCCTCCACCCACTCTTCATTCATGGAGAGAGCCATCAGAACATACCTACACTTCCAATACACATTTTCTGAGAGAGAACCACCTACACTTGTGTTGAGGTCAAGATATTCCATTCCAACCATATGAATCTTGATCTCTAGCCTTCCCCAAGTTGCTTTCCACTCAAATCTTCTTTCCACCAAATCCAAATCCTGTGAGAGAGAGTTGAGTGTTGGGGAGACTATCATTTGAAGCACAAGAGCAAGGAGTTCATCATCAACACACCATTTGTTACTTCTTGGAGAGTGGTGTCTCCTAGATTGGCTAGGTGTCACTTGGAAGCCTCCAACAAGATTGTGGAGTTGAACCAAGGAGTTTGTAAGGGCAAGGAGATCGCCTACTTCCTGAAGATCTACCGCTAGTGAGGCAAGTCCTTCGTGGGCGACGACCGTGATGGAATAGACAAGGTTGCTTCTTCGTGGACCCTTCGTGGGTGGAGCCCTCCGTGGACTCACGCAACCGTTACCCTCCGTGGGTTGAAGTCTCCATCAACGTGGATGTACGATAGCACCACCTATCGGAACCACGACAAAAACATCCGTGTCTCCAATTGCGTTTGAATAGTCCAAACCCTTCTCTTTACATTCTTGCAAGTTGCATGCTTTACTTTCCGCTGCTCATATACTCATTGCATGCTTGCTTGATGTGTATTGTGTTTGTTTAACTTGTGCTTAAACTCCACTTAAACTTAAGAATATTAAAAACTGCAACTTTTGGCACTTAGTGTCTAATCACCCCCTTCTAGACACCTCTTCTCGATCCTTTCAATTGGTATCAGAGTGTTGATCTCCATTGCCTTGGTTTAAACACCATTGGAGGAAGATGGATGTGTCTACTTTGGGGAGTCTTAGACATAGAGTGCCTATTCTTGATGGAGAGTATTTTCATGAGTGGAAAAATGAAATGCTTGAGATTTTCAATGAATATCATTTGAACAAGTACATTACTAGCCCTTGCGCACCTCATGTTGATCCTTTGCACCCTACCCTAGATGAAGATATTGACATGATTCGCAATCTTAGAACTGTTGAGCTCATCATTAGAGGCTTGCCTAGAAACTTGATTAGATGTTTGCCTACTCTCAAGTGTGCCTACACCATATGGAGATTTCTTGAGGAACGATTTCCAGATTATTCCTTGAAAAATTTAGACGAAATTCTCCATAAGTCTATTGCCTTGAGTAAGATGAACTCTAGTGATCGTAGCTTTGGTGATTGTCTATTTGAGCTTACCAATCTCATGCGTGCTAAAGGAAATGTTGGAATCATTAGCGATATCATATCCGAAGCTATTAGAATTCATAAAGGTAACCATTGTGATGATCATTTATCTAATGAATTACCCTCTCTAGGAATTGATCAATCACAAGATGATGTTGAACATGGATACTATGATGAAGATGATGATAGTGACTATGATCTTGATGATGCAATGAGGCCTTTTGGTCTTATGGCAAATCTTCGCGGCTACATGGCTGGAGGAAAGGAATGGGTCCTTGATAGTGGATGTACTGATCATATGACCGGAGATAAAGATATGTTCCGTGAGCTTGCTGAAAACGACGGCCCTCGAAAATATGTCACTTTTGGTGATAATTCAAAGGGTAAGGTGGTTGGCCTTGGTAAGGTGGCCATATCACATGATAGCTCCATACAAAATGTCATGCTTGTTGAATCCCTTGGATACAATTTACTTTCAGTTTCTAGACTTGCGGATTTCGGTTTCAATGTCTTATTCACTGAAGTAGATTGCCAAGTGTTTCATAGAGACAATCATAAAATGGTCTTTACCGGTATACATAGAGGAGATCTTTACATTGTTGATTTCACTAAAAAGGCTCAACCTAGAACTTGCTTAATTACCAATTCTTCTAAAGGCTGGTTGTGGCATAGAAGACTAGGTCATGTTGGTATGCGAAATCTTGATAAGCTTATTAAAGGTGATCATATCCTTGGAATAAAAGATGTCATATTTGACAAGGATAGACTTTGTAGTGCTTGTCAAGAAGGGAAGCAAGTTGGAGGAAGTCACCGTGCGAAGAACATCATGACCACAAGAAGACCACTCGAGCTACTTCACATGGATCTCTTTGGTCCAAATGCCTACAAGAGTCTTGGTGGTAACTCATTTGGTCTAGTCATAGTTGATGATTTTTCAAGATTTACGTGGGTGTTCTTTCTTGATGACAAATCGCAGGTCCAAAAGATCTTCAAAAACTTCGCTAGGAAGGCCCAAAATCAGTTTGACGTGAAGATCAAGAAGGTTTGGAGCGACAACGGAACGAAGTTCAAGAACGCAAATGTGGACACCTTTCTTGACGAAGAAGGGATTTCACACGAGTTCTCAGCTACGTACACACCTCAACAAAATGGAGTTGTTGAAAGGAAGAACCGGACTCTTATCGAGATGGCAAGAACGATGCTTGATGAGTACAAAACGCCAAAGCACTTTTGGGCGGAAGCGGTTGAGACAGCTTGTCATGCAACAAATCGCTTTTATCTTCACAAGCTACTCGGCAAGACGACATACGAGCTCCTCACCGGTAACAAACCCCAAGTTGGATACTTTCGAGTATTCGGCTCAAAGTGCTATATTCTTGATAAGCATCGTCGTTCTAAATTTGCTCCTAAATATCATGAAGGTTTCCTACTTGGTTATGGCTCAAACTCTCACACTTACCGTGTCTACAACAATTTCACCCGAAAGGTTGAAGAGACGGTAGATGTGAAGTTTGATGAATCTAATGGCTCGCAAGTAGAGCAATTGCCAATTGTTGTAGGAGACAAAGACCCTTCGGAAGCAATTCAAGACTTGTCCATTGGCAAGATTCGTCCAACGGAAGTGAAGGAGAGTACCTCGTCCGTCCAAGTGGAAGCTTCTACCTCACGACAAGGTGAACCAAGAGTTGATACAGAAGCATCCACAAGTGGGACACGCCAAGATGAAGAAAACAAGGAAGCGCACCAAGATGAACATCAACAACTTCCTTCTCCACCACGACAAGAGAATGACAATGTCAACAATGAAGAAGGCCAAGAAGAAGCACAAGATGAAGAGGATGTTCCACCCCGACCCAAGCAAAAGCTTTCACGAGTTCGAGCAAGAATTGCTAAGGATCATCCCGTCGAGCAAATCTACAATGATATCCAAAACGGGAGAATCACTCGCTCTAAAACTCATTTAGCTAACTTTTGTGAACATTACTCATTCATCTCTAGCATTGAACCTATGAATGTTGAAGAAGCATTGGAGGATCCGGACTGGATAAACGCTATGCATGAAGAGCTACACAACTTTGAGAGAAATCAAGTGTGGACATTGGTCGAGAAGCCCGACAACAACCACAACATCATTGGTACCAAATGGGTGTTTCGCAACAAGCAAGATGAAGATGGACAAGTGGTTCGCAACAAAGCACGTCTCGTTGCCCAAGGCTACACACAAGTTGAAGGTATGGACTATGGTGAGATGTATGCTCCCGTTGCTAGACTTGAGTCCATTCGCATCTTACTTGCTTATGCTAATCACCATGATATCACCTTGTACCAAATGGACATTAAAAGTGCTTTTCTAAATGGAAAAATTGAGGAAGAAGTTTATGTTAAGCAACCTCCCGGCTTCGTCAATCCTAAGAAACCTAATCGTGTTTACAAACTTCACAAAGCCCTTTATGGTCTTAAACAAGCTCCTAGAGCATGGTATAAATGCTTGACCAAGTTCCTTATTGAAAAAGGCTTTGAAATTGGTAAAATTGATTCTACTCTTTTTACTAAAAGGGTTAATGGAGAACTATTTGTGTGCCAAATTTATGTTGATGATATCATATTTGGTTCAACTAACCCTCATTTTAGTGAGAAGTTTGGAAAGCTAATGTCGGAGAAGTTTGAGATGTCTATGATGAGTGAACTCAAATTCTTTCTCGGTTTGCAAATCAAGCAAACTAAGGAAGGTACCTTTGTCTCTCAAACGAAGTACACCAAGGACTTATTCAAGAAGTTCCATATGCAAGAATGTAAAGGTATGACTACACCCATGCCTACTAGTGGACATCTTGATTTGACCAAAGATGGTGAACCGGTTGATCAATAGGTTTATCGCTCTATGATTGGTTCATTGTTATATCTATGTGCCTCTCGTCCCGATATTATGCTAAGTGTGTGCATGTGTGCACGATATCAAGCTGCTCCTAAAGAGTGTCATCTTAAGGCCGTGAAAAGGATAGTGAGATACCTAATCCATACACCAGATTTTGGCATTTGGTATCCCAAGAGGTCCTCTTTTGATCTTGTTGGCTACTCCGATTCGGACTATGCCGGAGACAAGGTTGATAGAAAATCCACTTCGGGTACTTGTCAATTCCTTGGTAGATCTCTTGTGTCTTGGTCTTCCAAGAAACAAAACTCGGTATCCTTATCCACCGCCGAAGCGGAATACATTGCCGCTGGTTCATGTTGTGCTCAATTACTTTGGATGACCCAAACTCTTAAATATTATGGGATATATGTGAAACATGTTCCATTGCTATGTGACAATGAAAGTGCTATTAAGATTTCTCACAATCCCGTGCAACATTCTCGAACTAAGCATATTGAAGTTCGTCATCATTTCATTCGAGATCATGTTGCAAAAGGGGACATTAACCTTAAGCATGTTCGCACCGATAAGAAATTGGCGGATATATTCACTAAACCACTTGATGAGAAAGTGTTTTGCAGGTTGAGAGGTGAATTGAACATCATTGATGCTTCAAACTTGGAGTAGGAACTCCATTTGATACATGCGGGGCATGAGCCTATGACTAATCCTCGATATTTATCTTATGATGCTATTCATATGTCTTGGATATATTTGTACCTTGCATGGTATCTAACCCGTGTAGGTACTTGGATGAATCTAAATCTATGAGATTGCCACACACTCACATCTTGAGCAATTTCTACATCACCAAGTCTCTACACAATGGTGGTTGAAGACAAGGAAGCACGAAACCATTCAAACATATCCTTTGGCAAATTCTATGTTAAGTCTCATGATTGTCATTTTGGATACACAAGTGCTCTTCCTTGCAAAGCTAACCCATGTAGGTATATGAACTCAAACTCCAAGTGGTGCTCCCAACTCTTGATGAACTACATCAACCTTGAGCAACCCACACAAGTTCAATTACATGATCAAGATCAACACCACCACCCAAGGTATGTTATTCCATCTTAGAGAAGCTTTACTCCAAGTCATGAGCCAAAGCAACTCGACAAGATGTGAATACATCAAGATGCTTAAACGAAAAATGGTAACCCCATTTTGAGCTTAAACGATGAGTATGACCTATGATCAAGTGCTCTCACTTGACTCCTAAGTCAATATACTCTAACATAGGTGACTTTGTCACCGACCATTTCTAGATGAAGTTCTCTAGTGTTTCTCCGTGCTTTTGCATTTGCATATTTGTTTCCCCTTTCAAAAAAAAACTTCATCTAGAACTTTTAGTTTCTTTTCTTTCCTTTTTGTTTTGCATTTTCTGCATCCAATTCATTGCAAATCTTTCAGTAAATTCCTTGCATATCCTTGTGAGATCTTACTTGTCTAGTGAGCTGAGGTGACAAGTGGTTTCACTCTGATGAACTCGGTCACACCGGTTTTTTCTCTTCGGCCCAACCGAAATCTTTCGGTGCAACCGAAGCACACAACTCGGAGTCACCGATTCCATCACAGGAAAACTAACTTTCCACCTATTCCTGATTTCTGTTTGCTCCAGCTCCACTCAATGATTCTTGTCCTCTACCAGCATCATATTAGACATGCTGCTTTGCTCTGTGACTCAAGGACCAACCCATTTGTATCACATGTCCAGAAGAGCCCTTCTTGGAAATTTATGTCAAAGGGGGAGAGAGAGATCACATCAAAGCTTAATCCTTCCTATAGGGGGAGAAAGAGAGAATACTCAGGGGGAGAGAGTTTCTCAACTAGGAGAAAGTAAAATCATCAAAGACCCCAGATGCTTGGTGTTTAAGAGGAGAGATGTCACATGTCTTTAAGAGGGGAAAGACATGTTTGGTTGCTTGCTTTAGCTCAAGCTCTGTTGTTTCCTTTTTGTTACTCTGATTTTCTGTTCCCTATCTTCTCCCAATATCCCATGCAGATTCAGGGGGAGCAAGACATCTAAGGGAAGGAAATCTCCGATTTTATTGCATATCTTTACCTTTGGGGACATGTCTATATCCAATGTGGTACTTAGTACTCACTCTACGTGTCATCCCAGTCTTGGTTCTCTTGTGGTTTCTCTTGCTTGCTCTGGTCAGTAGGTGTATCGGTGTTATTTAACCTTGTTTGCGCAGGTTCATCCCATCCTAAGCCAACTCAAGACCACAAGGTAAGTATATGCATCACAGTCATGTGAATGAGAAGTTCTTGCTGATGTACATACTGTTTGCAAGAAGGACTCATGAGCATGAAGGTGCATTTCTCACATTCACATCATTTGCTCTAATGCATATAGCCAAGATACATGTAACACATTGCTTACTCTGTCATGTTTACGCATTCACATGCTCCTATATTCAATATTCACATGATTGCATACATGTAGGGGGAGCCTATGCATGTTACATGTCTTTCCAAAGCTTTACTTGCTATTCTCTAAATCTTTATCTAAAGCTTTGATGTATGTTGTCATCAATTACCAAAAAGGGGCAGATTGAAAGCACAAGTGCTCCCTGGGTGGTTTTGGTAATTAATGTCAACATATCTCTTGTTGGGCTAACACTTTTACCTAGTATGTTTCAGATAAGTTCAACAATGGAGTGGCATGGACTAGAGGATGTGGAACCCCTTCAAGATGCTAAGGACAAAGGATTAGCTCAAGCTTCAAGATCAAGACTCTACATTTTCTATTTTAGTTATCCAAGATCACATTGAGTCTATAGGAAAATCCAATACTATCAAGAGGGGATGAGGTGTTGCTTAATGGCTTGCTTGCTCAAAGTGCTTAGTGATATGCTCCAAAATCCTCAACTACCTTCCCACATCCACATATGACCTAAACCAAAAGTCAAACTCGGCCAAACCGATTCTTTCTATCTGGCGTCACCGAGTTTCAGATGTCATAGCCACTGCCGCAAACCCTAGGCAAATCGGTCTCACCGATAGGGATCTCGGTCTCACCGAGATGGGATTGTAATCTCTCTTTCCCTTCGTAACGTTTTGGTCTTACCGAGATGAGCGATCGGTCCCACCGAGATTGCAATGTAAACTCTCTGTTTCCCTTTTGTAACATTTCGGTCTCACCGAGATGAGCGAATCGGTCCCACCGAGTTTACCCGACCAACTCTTTGGTTAGCTTATTACCAAAATCGGTCCCACCGAGTTTGTGTAATCGGTCACACCGAGATTACGTTATGCCCTAACCCTAACCATATCGGTCCTACCGAGTTGCATCTCAGTCCCACCGAAAATCCTAACGGTCACTAGGTTTGCTGAATCGGTCTGACCGAGTTTAACCATTCGGTCCCACCGAGTTTGGCAAATTGTGTGTAACGGTTAGATTTTGTGTGGAGGCTATATATACCCCTCCACCCACTCTTCATTCGTGGAGAGAGCCATCAGAACATACCTACACTTCCAATACACATTTTCTGAGAGAGAACCACCTACACTTGTGTTAAGGTCAAGATATTCCATTCCAACCATATGAATCTTGATCTCTAGCCTTCCCCAAGTTGCTTTCCACTCAAATCTTCTTTCCACCAAATCCAAATCCCGTGAGAGAGAGTTGAGTGTTGGGGAGACTATCATTTGAAGCACAAGAGCAAGGAGTTCATCATCAACACACCATTTGTTACTTCTTGGAGAGTGGTGTCTCCTAGATTGGCTAGGTGTCACTTGGGAGCCTCCAACAAGATTGTGGAGTTGAACCAAGGAGTTTGTAAGGGCAAGGAGATCGCCTACTTCCTGAAGATCTACCGCTAGTGAGGCAAGTCCTTCGTGGGAGACGGCCGTGATGGAATAGACAAGGTTGCTTCTTCGTGGACCCTTCGTGGGTGGAGCCCTCCATGGACTCGTGCAACCGTTACCCTCCGTGGGTTGAAGTCTCCATCAACGTGGATGTACGATAGCACCACCTATCGGAACCACGATAAAAACATCCGTGTCTCCAATTGCGTTTGAATACTCCAAACCCTTCTCTTTACATTCTTGCAAGTTGCATGCTTTACTTTCCGCTGCTCATATACTCATTGCATGGTTGCTTGATGTGTATTGTGTTTGTTAAACTTGTGCTTAAACTCCACTTAAACTTAAGAATATAAAAAACTGCAACTTTTGGCACTTAGTGTCTAATCACCCCCCTTCTAGACACCTCTTCTCGATCCTTTCACAATGAGTAATAGGGGCAACATCATTTGGGAGGGATACCTTTTCACCTTTACTTCTCCGTCTTTTCTTTTTCTTCTTCACATTATGTGTGGGTTCAATCCTCTTTTTGGAGCTCCTTATTAGTGAGATTGGTTGAATAGAAGGCTCTTCCTCGTTACCTGATTCATCATAAGAAATAATAGGAGGATATTGGGAAGCCTCTTCTCTTTCATTAGTATTCTCTTCATCCTCTATTTATTTTATTATCTTTATGTAATTGGAAATATAAGGATTTTCAATGCAATTCACCGCACAATACATAAAATTTTCTTCTAGATCAATATCGAGGAATTTCTCAAGGTTATATTCTAGAATATGCTTAGTTATACGTTTCATTTCTTTATAACCCAAAAGCAAACTAAGTTCATTATGATGTGCAAGGGAAATCAAATCATCACAATTTTTGGACATGATACGATCATGAAACAATTTGCATTGGGGACTTAAATGACCATGTTCATTGCAAAGTTCACAAGTATGGCGAAGAAATTTTAAATTTTCAGCACAAACATCTAGCGTCTCTTGCAACCATTTGGTTTCTAAAGACTTATGCCTCTTGCAAAATCTATCTTCCCTATTTGGTGTGTACTTGCAAACTCTATGCACTCCACAAAAGTTGACATGCTTATAAGAGACATTTTCATCATGACTACTTCAATCATCATTAGTACTATGAATATTCAAGGAGTTCATACTAACAACATTGCAATCATGCTCATCATTCAAAGATTTAGTGCCAAACATTTTAGAGACTTCTTCTTCTAGCACTTGAGCACAATTTTCGTTTCCATCATTCTCACGAAAGATATTAAAAAGATGAAGCGTATGAGGCAAACTTAATTCCATTTTTTGTTCTCTTTTATAAAATAAACTAGTGATAAAACAAGAAACAAAAAGATTCGATTGCAAGATCTAAATATATACCTTCAAGCACTCACCTCCTCGGCAACGGCGCCAGAAAAGAGTTTGATGTCTACTACACAACCTTCTTCTTGTAGACGTTGTTGGGCCTCCAAGTGCAGAGGTTTGTAGGACAATAGAAAATTTCCCTCAAGTGGATGACCTAAGGTTTATCAATCCGTGGGAGGCGTAGGATGAAGATGGTCTCTCTCAAATAACCCTGCAACCAAATAAAAAAGAGTCTCTTGTGTCCCCAAGACACCCGATACAATGGTAAATTGTATAGGTGCACTAGTTCGGCGAAGAGATGGTGATACAAGTGCAATATGGATGGTAGATAAAGGTTTTTGTAATCTGAAAATATAAAAACAGCAAGGTAACTAATGATAAAAGTGAGCACAAATGGTATTGCAATGCGTTGAAACAAGGCCTAGGGTTCATACTTTCACTAGTGCAAGTTCTCTCAACAATAATAACATAATTGGATCATATAACTATCCCTCAACATGCAACAAGGAGTCACTCCAAAGTCACTAATAGCGGAGAACAAATGAAGAGATTATTGTAGGGTACGAAACCACCTCAAAGTTATTCTTTCTGATCGATCTATTCAAGAGTTCGTAGTAAAATAACACGAAGCTATTCTTTCCGTTCTATCTATCATAGAGTTCATACTATAATAATACCTTAAGACACAAATCAACCAAAACCCTAATGTCACCTAGATACTCCAATGTCACCTCAAGTATCCACGGTTATGATTATATGATATGCATCACACAATCTCAGATTCATCTATTCAACCAACACAAAGAACTTCAATGAGTGCTCCAAAGTTTCTACCGAAGAGTCAAGATGAAAACGTGTGCCAACCCCTATGCACAAGTTCACAGAACTCACAAGTTGATCACCAAAACATACATCAAGTGGATCACGTGATATCCCATTGTCACCACAGATAAGCACATGCAATACATACACCGAGTGTTCTCAAATCCTTAAAGACTCAATCTGATAAGATAACTTCAAAGGGAAAACTCAATCCATTACAAGAGAGTAGAGGGGCAGAAACATCATAAGATCCAACTATAATAGCAAAGCTCGTGATACATCAAGATCGTGCCAACTCAAGAACACGAGAGAGAGAGAGAGAGAGATTAAATACATAGCTACTGGTACATACCCTCAGCCCTGAGGGTGAACTACTCCCTCCTCGTCATGGAGAGCACCGGGATGATGAAGATGGCCACCGGAGAGGGACCCCCCTCCGACAGGGTGCCAGAACGGGTCTAGATTGGTTTTCGGTGGCTACGGAGGCTTTTGGCGGCGGAACTCCCGATCTATTCTGCTCTCTGATGTTTTTAGGGTATATGGACATATATAGGCGAAAGAAGACGGTCAGGGGAGCCACGAGGGGCCCATGAGGGTGGGGGGCGCGCCTAGTGGGGTAGGCACGCCTCCCTGCCTCGTGGCTTCCTTGAAGCTTCCCTCACGTCTACTCCAAGTCTCCTGGATTGCTTCCGTTCCAAAAATAACTCTCCCGAAGATTTCATTCCGTTTGGACTCCGTTTGATATTCCTTTTCTCCGAAACACTGAAATAGGCAAGAAAACAACAATTTGGCCTGGGCCTCCGGTTAATAGGTTAGTCCCAAAAATAATATAAAGTGTATAATAAAGCCCATAAACATCCAAAACGGGTAATATAATAGCATGGAACAATCAAAAATTATAGATACGTTGGAGACATATCACCTGCCCGTGGGATCGATCTCCTCCTGGGGCGAGATGCGCGAGCATTTCGTCACCAACTCCCAAGGCACTCGCGACCACCCGCCTGCCGCTGGTGACCTGTGGCACATCAAGCAGCAGCCAGGGGGAACCCTGCAGAAGTACATCCAGCGTGTCAACAATGTTCGCCTCAAGATCCCCAAGGTAACGGACAAGGCCATCATCTCGGCATTCTCCGATGGCGTCCGTGATGCCAAGATGAAGGAGGATCTCGCCATACATGAGGACCTGTGCATGGCTCCTGGAGATGTTCAATATGGCGACCAAGTGCGCGAGAGCTGAGGAGGGACGCCTTTCCCTCCTCGAGCTTCCAGCTGCCGACCCAGAAGACAAGAAGGCCAAGACCAAGGACGTGAAGCGCAAGGGGACTGCCATGCTCGCAGCGGAGCCGGAGATGAAACGCGGCTGCGACCACCCAGAGTCATCCAAGGCCAACCGCCCGTTCTGCGCCTTCCACAACGTACACATCCACAACACCAATGACTGTCAGGAGCTCAGGGCCATTCACGACGGGCGCTTCAGATGACGCCCTGAGCGCAACGACTGAGGCTACGACCGTGGAGGAGGCAGAAGTGGAGGGCGCTCGGATGACCGTGGCCCCCACCAGGAGTGGCGCGACCGCCCTCATGAGGACTGTCGGTGTCAAAACCGGCGGATCTCGGGTAGGGGGTCCCGAACTGTGCGTCTGGGATCGATGGTAACAGGAGATCGGGGACACAATGTTTTACCCAGGTTCGGGCCCTCTCTATGGAGGTAATACCCTACGTCCTGCTTGATTGATCTTGATGAATATGAGTATTACTAGAGTTGATCTACCATGAGATCGTAATGGCTAAACCCTAAGAGTCTAACCTGGCTATGATTATTCGGGTATCTACGGACCTAGCCCTCCGGTTTATATAAGCACAGGAGGGATCTAGGGTTACACAAGGTTGGTTACAGAGAAAGGAATATTTATATTTGGTCGCCAAGCTTGCCTCCCACACCAAGGAGAGTCCCATCCGGACACGGGTAGAGTCTTCAGTCTCCTTATCTTCACAGCCCATCAGTCCGGCCCATATCCAATAGGTCGGACGCCCGAGGACCCCTGAGTCCAGGACTCCCTAAGTAGCCCCCAAACCAGGCTTCAATGACGAGGTGTTCGGCATACAGATAGTCTTCGGCATTGCAAGGCGGGTTCTTCCTCTTATGACTTTAAAGTGATGTATTCGGCTGTCCATTTAATGTCACACCCCTCAGCTTCCGTGCCTTCCTGACTCCAGCTTCCACATGTTGAATGAATATAAGAGGTCGGGGTATTTTTACATATACCACCCTGACCGTACCAGAAAGGTGCCTATTTAAAGAGAATAGATCTTAGATCCCCTCCAAATCCACGGAAGAGATCCTCAGAGCTTGCGGAGCAGAATCACCCCAACATGGCTAGCGCTCCCAGCTCTTCCTCTCATCCCCACAACTCCGAAAAGGGGATTGGGAGAGATGCTTAGTTTCTCACAGTCAGCTGGTGAAGCTGCAAACACATGGATTTCTTCCCCCCGCGGATTTGGTCCCCGTACGAGCAGGGATGACGTCCTTCAATGGCGGGGCCCAAGCGGAGAACTTCCCCAATACATCCAGGGGGGAACGAGTATGCTTCGTCCCCTTCTTGTTACGAGGTGTCGTATTTCCGATCCATCCCTTCCTCCGAGGTCTGCTGGAGTATTACGGCCTCCAACTGCATAGTCTCACCCCTGCCTCTATCCTGCATATTGCAGGTTATGTCGCTCTATGCGAGCTATTCCTGGGCTGCGAGTCCCATTTCGATTTATGGAGAAGACTGTTCTGCCTCGTCCCTCGTAATCAAGGAGGGTCAATATTTGAAGTGTGTGTGTGTGTGGGGGGGGGGGAGCCGAGGTGTGGTGCATCGCCGGCACCGGATACCTGTCTGGTACGCCGAAGAAGGCTTCCGAAGAATGGCCTTCCGAATGGTTCTATATCGATGACGTCACTCTTCCCGACCCTGTCCGTATGGGCTGCTGCTGGGCAAGATTAAGATGCTTGCCCAGTCCGGATTGTCAATAGTCGAGGTAATGGCGATCTCCATAGCGCGGGGGGTCAAACCACTCCAATATAGAGGGCTACCCATGTGGCACTACAATGGGGAAGACGACACCTCACGCTGCGGTCGGAAGGGCCCGAAGACCCCCACCGCTTTGGCAAAAATGTTGGCCGAACTATATAAATGGGAGAAGGAGGAGTTCACCCGTCTCCAATATCGACATAGATTTTCCATGTATAATCCTCCTAGTTGGGTAAGCTTTTAACTCCACTATTTTACTCCTCTCCCTGAATTATTTTTGACGGGCAGTATCCTATCCGCTTATAATAGGAATGGCGAAAAGCCGTCGAGGGGATCCATGACCCCGCCCCTCAGTCGGAGAATCGCAACCGGGATCTTGACCCAGGATATGAAGAAGATCTAGACATATTTGTGGAGCTTGAGGATGGAATATTCTATCAGACGAGCTATGACGGTACATATGTACCCATCATCGCCGATTACCCCGGTCTGCTCCCTGCTTCACACGTAAGTAATCCGGAGATACCTTGTCGAAGAGTGTTTCTCATTCTTCCTCACCCACCGCACTGTCCTGTGCTCAAAAGGGGAGGCGTTCGGTGCGTCGTGCTGCCCCAGGGGCATCTCCAAAGAGAGCGCCCCCACACCGGGCAAGCCTTCGAAGAGGAAGGCAAACGAAGATATGGTCAAGCCTTCATCAAAGAGGTATGGATTTGCAAATATGCACCTTGGCAGTCACATCCAACTATGACCTTTCTGTTTATCCTGTATTAGGAAAAAGGTGTGCCGGACTATATCCGGGGGTCCGGCCGGTCATACTTCCCACAGCCAGGATCCAGATCCTGCCTTAAAGACGGGGGCTTATGCGGGGGAAACGCCGGACTGTCCTCCAGCCAAGGGTTCGGATGACGTATCCGTCACTAACTCGGAAGTGGAGAGCGCCATGAATCATCGGTGCCGCAGGGCCGTTTTACAAGACTCCGGCTTTTCATAAGAGGCATTTAACACCTTCAGCTCAGCTGATGCATACATCTGAGCTGCTCGAGATGGGCTTAACAGAGCCACAAAGCAACATTTAAAAGATGTGCGGGTAAGTTTACTTTGTCTGAATATGATAACCATATGCCAGCAATCCCCGAAACTTGAAGCAGTTGGTACAAATGATTTAAGGATCGTTGTATAACCAGGTTCTTACGGAGAAGAACGACCTGCTAGCCCAAGAGCTGGAAATGTGCCGGACACAGCTAACTGCTGGTACCACCGAACTGGAAAAGTTCAAGAAGGCGTCCTCTGGTAATATTTCCCTCCATCAAGAAACAATGATTATATGCCAGCTATGCTGATCCTGTTGCTTGTCTCATAACAGGGTTGTCTGACCAACTGGAAGAGAAACTGAAGGCCACTCAAACGGGCGAGAAAGAGGCGAAAAGACTACATGCTGCAGGCGAGCGCGTTCTGACCCGAGTCAGAGAGGAGAAAAACAAACTCCAGGATTCCAACATCCAGCTAGGCGAGGAACTGAAAGATGTGCGGGCCCAACTGGCCAACTCCGTGAAGGAGAATAAAAGGCTGCGAGGCGGCATATTCAGTATGTGACCGGACTTACCTTATAATAGTTCGAAGATGAAAGGTACTGACAAAGTTACGTTTGCAGGTGTGCTGACAGGCCGTCCCGAAGAGGAGATGTTCAGATTGTCAGATGATCTACTGTAGGGGCTATCACAAATGCATGAGCAAGCTCGGCAGGCAATGCGGAGTGTTGCTAAGGCCTTATGGCCATCCGCCTCCCCTCCAGGAAGTATGGAGGAGCTTGTAGAGCTATTCAAGGGAGCGCGGTGACGTATCTGATTATGGAAAATATCGGCCTGCCGGGAGGGTGCGCGAGAGGCCTGGGCCATGGTGAAAACATGGTATACCAAGCTTGATCTGAATCACATGGCCCGGGTTGGACCTTTAGGGTCAGATGGGAAAGAAGTGCCCGTTAATTTGGTATATGACCAAGTAGCAGTAGCTGCCAAATATTCCCAACAGGATTGTAAGTTAGATAGCCTGTTGGATGGTATAGAGGAGGAAATTTGTGAGTCTAAGTGACTATGTACTTTCCTTGACATATGTAAATTCTAGCTGAATTGTAAAACGATTGTCATGGTAGACCTTTTTGCTTCAACCTCGGGAACCGAAGGTGCGGAGTGTTTCCGAATACCCGTGCAACCGAATAGACCGGGGTATGCATGGAAACCAGGCGTAGGGGTCATAGTTGCTTGAACAGACAAGTTGTATCCGACTAGTTATGTTATATTACATTAAAGTTGTAAGAAACATCTTCTAGAGAGAATAGTTCCATTAGGGGTTCCTTTCCCTGGGTGTGCATGTCCGGACTGTGATTGAAAAATCGCAGTATGCGTGACTTCCGGGGGTTCACAATGGAGTGAATGCGAAAAAACATCTTTAATCCACCGACCAAATATTCCCTTAAGAACGCTAGCTTTCGGCTTCACCCAGTCTGAGGTACACATCCGGATGACCCAGCAGTAACAATCACAGAGGTGCTCCCTTTATGCCCTAGCCGAACTAACGAGAACGTAGGGCGTAAACACAAGAGCCAGGCAACCCAGCTTGGCCAAAACTTAAGTTATATCGATGCATATAATGGCGAAGAAAAGGTACATATGGGAAAAACGCATATGTAATGAGCTTGATGCTCGGAGAATAATAGTAAGCTTCTGTACAAGAAGCCTCCAGGTATAATAGACGTACATATTTGAAGATGTGTGCGTCAGGGGTGCGTTATCTAACCGCATGAAAGTTTTAAGGCTAAAGGGAAAAAAGAAAAAAAAGAAAAGAGAGAAAAGTTGAAGGAGGCAATAGGGGGAAGGGGACGAACAAAGAGTTCGGCTCTAGGCGTAGAACCTTCGGAGTCTGGCCGCGTTCCAGGGGTTCGGCTCCAGGCGATTGTTTGACGCATTACGCAGGCGGTACGCTCCCCCGGTGAGAACTTCGTCAATGATGAAGGGACCCTCCCACTTGGGCTTGAGTTTGTCCTTTTTCTTCTCCGGCAGGCGTAGAACAAGTTCGCCAACATTATAAGTCTTGGCCCGCACTTCTCTGCTTTGATACCTGCAAGCCTACTGTTGGTAAAATGCGGAACGGGATTTTGTGACGTTGCGCTCTTCCTCCAGGATATCTAAGTTGTCCTGCCGATCCAGCTTGGCCTCTCTCTCTTTGTACATGCGCACTCGAGGTGAGTCATGAATAGTCTTAGGGCAACACTGCCTTTGCTCCGTACACCATGAAGAATGGTGTGTATCCAGTAGTGCGATTGGGCGTGGTCCGCAGCCTCCAGAGTACGGAGTTGAGCTCCTCAACCCAGTGCTTGTCTGATTCTTTCAAAGACCGCACTAGTCTAGGCTTGATGCCACTCATAATAAGATCATTGGCTCATTCGACTTGACCGTTTGTCTGTGGATGATAGACAGAGACGTAATCGAGCTTGATGCCCAGATTAGCACACCAGGTTTTCACTTCATCGGCTGTGAAGTTGGAGCCGTTATTAGTGATGATGTGTGGAACACCATAACGGTGTACGACGCCGGATATGAATTCTATCATCGGCTCGGACTCGGCCATTTTAACTGGTTTGGCCTCTATCCACTTAGTGAATTTATCCACCATGACCAACATATTTTTTTATTATGGCTTCCTCCTTTAAGGGGTCCGGCCATATCTAGTCCCCAGACCGCAAAAGGCCAAGTGATGGGGATTGTTTGTAGGGCGGTGGGGGGCATATGGCTTTGGTTGGCGAAGAGTTGGCATCCGACGCAATGTTGGACAAGGTCCTGCACATCTGCTCAGGCCGTCCGCCAATAAAACCCTGTACGGAAGGCCTTGATAACAAGGGCCCGAGCTGCGGCGTGGTGCCCACCGAGACCGGCATGAATCTCAGCCTAGAGCTGTCGCCCCTCTTCCTCGGAGATACATCTTTGAAGGACTCCGGTAGCGCTTTTCTTATATAGCTCTTCGTTGTGGACCTTGTAGGCGTTCGAACGCCGGACAATGCGGCGGGCCTCATTCTAATCCTTAGGAAGTTCCTTCCTATTAAGGTAGGCTAAGAAGGGTTCGGTCCATGGGGCAATGACTGCCATAATAAGATGGGCCGACGGTGTTATTTCGGTGGCTGAGCCTCTGATGGTATCGGTGTGTTCGGAATCTGGGGTTGTGTTCAGATCCGGACTGGTGTTGCCGCTTTCCCCTTGCCACACCACGGATGGCTTAAAAAGCCTTTCCAGACATATGTTAGGTGGGACGGTGTCGCGCTTGGCGCCGATACGAGCAAGAACGTCCGCCGCTTGATTACTTTCTTGAGCCATGTGATGGAACTCGAGCCCCTCGAACCGAGCCGATATTTTTAGGACGGCGTTATGCTAAGCTGCCATCTTCGGATCTTTGGCATCAAAGTCTCCATTTATTTGAGATATTGCAAGGTTTGAGTCCCGGCGCACCTCCAGGCACTGTATGCCAATGGAGACAGCCATCCGGAGACCATGCAATAAGGCCTCGTATTCGGCTGTGTTGTTGGAGTTACAAGCGCCAGGATTTATCCTTCTTTGGTACCATCACCAGGTTTGCCAGCCAGTCTGGATGTTTTATTTCTCTAATGAATCCGGTCTCGATTAGCTTGGCTAGCTCCTCTCCCATGGCTTGGCATTTGGGTTCGGAAAAGCGCCGCAGTGTTTGTTTGACCAGTTTGTATCCCTTTAATATGTTGAGGCTGTGTTCGACCTGCTTGCGTGGGATTCCTGGCATGTTAGAAGGGTGCCAGGCGAATACGTCCCAATTTTCGCGAAGAAAATCTTGTAGCGCGGCGTCGACCGTTGGGTCTAGCTGTGCCCCAATAGATGCTGTCTTCTTGGGGTCCGTTGGATGGACCTGGAATTTGACTATTTCTTTCGCTGGCTTGAAGGAGGTGGATTTGGGGCGTTTGTCTAAGATTACATCGTCTCTGTCCACCATGGAGCACAGTGCGGTTAATTCTTCGGTCGCGAGGGCTTTAGATAATGCCTCAAGGGCCAGGGATGCGGTTTTATTTTCGGCGCAGAGTGCTATGTCCAGATCACTGGCGAGAGTGATTATGCTGTTGGGTCCGGGCATCTTAAGCTTCATGTACCCATAATGAGGTACAACTTGGAAGCGTGTAAATGCCTCTCGCCCCAAGAGGGCATGATATCCGCTACTGAAAGGGCCACTTGGAAGGTTATTTCTTCTGACCGATAATTCTCCGACGTGCCGAATACCACGTCGAGTGTTATTTTTCCCGCACACCGCGCCTCCCGACAGGAAATGATTCCTAGGAAGGTCGTGCTGCTTTGCTCGATGCGGCTCCTATCTATTTCCATTTTGTGGAGTGTATCTTCATGGATGAGGTTTAGTCCGCTACCGCCGTCCATGAGAACCTTGGTGAGCCAAAAGCCGTCCATGATTGGACTGAGGACCAAGGTGGCTGGTGCTCGGACTGTCCTGTATTTTGGTTCTTCACCGGCATTGAAAGTTATAGCCATGTTGTTCCAAGGGTTTATTGCTGCTATTTGACACACTTCGGCGAGTCTGCGGAGTGCCCTTTTGTGCCTATTGTTTGAGGCGAATGTCTCGAAGACCGTCAGTACTTTGGGGTCGTCGTCTTCTGGGGGGTGCTGTTCTGGGGTATTCTTGGTGAGGATATCCTCGCCGCTCTTGGCCACTTGCCGGAGTATCCAACATGCTCTAAGGCTATGTGTTGGTATGTTATCCGGTGTTGTGTGTATTTTGCATGGCCCATCGAGCCATCCTTCCAGAACGGTTCCGCGCCTCGTACTGGACTTATATTTCTTTACTATTGGACCGGGCATGTTACAAGGGTGCCCTTTTCGCTCGAATGAGGGAGTGAGTGGGGACCGATGGTTCCCAACGGGCTGCCTGAGTTTTCCAAGCGCTTTCCATTGCGCTGTACTTCTGTACGATAGTTGGCAAGTCAACGAACTATAGTATGTGACGGCGGTTGGTGGCGTTGAGGATACCTTTGTCCATGCAATTTTTGCGGAACGTTGAGATCGCTTCCTTGTTGCGGCAATCTTTAATCTTGTCTTTGACAAGAAGGAATCTGGCCCAGAAGTGGTGGCCTGTTTCCTGAGACTGCTGTTGTATGCTCATGAGAGCGCTTATATTTGGGTGGGTGGGTGGTTTTAAATCTGAACCCTGACCCAATTTTGGATCCGGAGTCTGAAGGACTTCCAGACTTAACAGATCGAGCTCCGGGATATCCACTGATTTCTTAGGCCCGTCGTCCGATTCTATGTTCGAAGACCAGGATGCATCTCCTCGCAGGTGGCTGTCCGGCTCTTCAAAGCCGGAGATCCGGACATAGTCCGTCCTTAGTATGGATGAAGAGTTATCGTCTCGCTCCTTGACTATCGCTATCTGGTGGGTGATCGGTGGAGATTTGATTTCTCTCTGATCGGGTTTAGACCCAATTCGATCGTAGTCTGTGGCAGCCCCCAGGCGGCGATGCGATCTAGGAGCTTGTTTAAAGACGAAAGCTCCATTGGATCCATCTGCTTGGAGTGTTCGGAGTCGATACGAAGGGGATTTTCGATGACCCGGGAGGTCATCATCGGCTTAACAACCGAACGGGCGGTCATGGTAAAGCCGCCCAGCCGGAGGGTTTGGCCTGGGGCCAATGCTCCTTCGGCGGTGATATTGTCCTTGAGAACAACGTGAGCCATCAATCCTGTCGTCGATGTCATAGTGGAACTCTCAATGAGAGCACCAATGTCGGTGTCAAAACCGGCGGATCTCGGGTAGGGGGTCCTGAACTGTGCTTCTGGGATCGATGGTAACAGGAGACGGGGGACACAATGTTTTACCTAGGTTCGGGCCCTCTCTATGGAGGTAATACCCTATGTCCTGCTTGATTGATCTTGATGAATACGAGTATTACAAGAGTTGATCTACCACGAGATCGTAATGGCTAAACCCTAAGAGTCTAACCTGGCTATGATTATTCGGGTATCTACGGACTTAGCCCTCCGGTTTATATAAGCACAGGAGGGATCTAGAGTTACACAAGGTCGGTTATAGAAAAAGGAATATTCATATTTGGTCGCCAAGCTTGCCTCCCACGCCAAGGAGAGTCCCATCCGGACACGGTTAGAGTCTTCGGTCTTCGTATCTTCACAACCCATCAGTCCGGCCCATATCCAATAGGTCAGACGCCCGAGGACCCCTTAGTCCAGGACTCCGTCAAGGACCACTGGCAGGATCAGCCTCGTGAGGGCGCCTGGAGGGACCAGCCTCATGAGGACCGCCCTCAGGGCAACGCTGGCCTCCCTCCGTTGCCACCACCACCAAGGAGGAACGACGACCACCACCAGGATGAGGGGGTTGGGGGCTTCCAGGAGCCTCACGCCACAACCTGCATCCTGGGTGGCGCTCAGGCCCCAACCTCCCAGCACGTCTTCAAATAGTTTGCTCGTGAGGTGAACGCGGACCTTCCCAGGCTCGAGGCCACACGCCCTCTCAGGTGGTCCAAGTACACCATAGCTCAAGTGCGTGGCAACTATCGGCGTCCTTCCGATGCTCTTCTCGCCCATCATCAGCAATGTCCTTGTCACTAAGACCCTCATCGACGGCGGTGCAGAATTCAATGTTCTCTCCATCGAGACGTTTGATCGCCTCCAAGTGCCATATGATCAGCTGCAGCCCACCAAGCCCTTCTCAGGAGTGACCGACGGCTCCACCACCCCGATAGGGAAAATATGCCTCCCTGTCACCTTCAGCAGGCGCGACAACTACCACACTGAGCTCATCGACTTCGACGTGGCCCACATTTGCCTTCCGTACAACACCATCCTTGGGTATCCGGCCATGGCCAAGTTCATGGCAATGACCCACCATGGTTACAACGTCCTCAAGATGCCAGGGAGCTACAGCGTCATCACGGTCGCTTGCGAGGAGAAGGATGCAGTGTGCTCTCTAGAGCACGCCTACCAGGCTGCGGCGGCCGAAGACCCAGACAACGAAGGTGCCATCTACCCACCTGAGGCTGTCCCCAAGAATAAGAAGAAGCAGCTGCGTAGCTAGAAGCTTCAGGAGAGCGGTGTCTCTAGTGGAACCACCTCATGACCTACGCCCACGGACGGGGCGCCTCCGTTCCTCGAATAGGAAGGCGTGCCCGGCACCCTCCTCGGGCTGGGCTCGGGGGCTCTCTGTTGGATGGCCTCTGACTTAGCCAATGTCACAAGGGACGTGCTCGGGCACCACATGGAGGCATGCTTCACCGCACGCTTCCCTCATGAGGGCACAAGGCAGGGAGTACCCAGTGCTCAGGAGTTCATCACCAAGGCGACCGAGGAGCTTCAAGAGGCGAGGACCATGCGCCGCGATCGCCGCCCAGCACCTAGTGCAACTCTTTTTCCTGGCGAGGATAATGAGCTGCGTGTCTGCGTCAACATCCCAGGGCTCGACAGGGCCGCATCCCAGGAGCGTTTCTGGTCTTCGCCCGTTGGTTGGTGCGAGGGTCCACCTCACAGCTATGTTCGCATGCCATTCGGCCTGCCGAACGCGAATGTCACCTTCCAGCGCCACCTGCGGAGCACTCCGGCAGCTCAGGAAGCCAAGCATCACGCAGTCCTAGTAGAAAATGGCGACGGTTATTCATGAGCATCCCGGGCCCCAGAGCTTCCCGAGGCTCTGGACTCAGGCGACTCGTGAGGAACAACTTCTTCAACATGCGTCTTCAGCTGCTTCAACATCCCTTCAGCAATGGTGCCAGGTGACTCTTTCCGATTCATTCAGTTGAGGGCGCCCCTCGGGCAGCATTATCCCCAAGTCGCACGGTCCTGTCCCTGCGACATGTATCCTTTTGCATCTTTAACTTATTCTGTTGGGGGCGTCCCTCGGGCTGCATCGTCCCCAGGCCGCGTGGGTCCGTCCCTGCGGCATGTATCGTTCTTGCATTTATCCAAGCTAGCTTATCTCCTTCCATGAGTTACTTGACGATTATCGCTTACTTGTCCGTTGTCCTTCGCGGCTTCCCGCGTTGCTGACCGGTCTCCTGCTCATCCCGCAACGGGGCTACACATGCTGGCACATCGCTTGTGCTCGGGTTCGTCCCTGCAACGCTGGCAAACCTGAGGAATCGAGCTCTGGCTCGTGGCCCGCTCCGTGCTCGTCACCTCACCAGATCCTCAGTGCCTTCTATTGGGGAACGTAGTAATTTCAAAATTTTTCCTACGCACACGCAAGATCATGGTGATGCATAGCAACAAGAGGGGAGAGTGTTGTCTACGTACCCTCGTAGACCGAAGCGGAAGCGATGATGCAACGTAGAGGAAGTAGTCGTACGTCTTCCCGATCCGACCGATCCAAGTACCGTTACTCCGGCACTTCTGAGTTCTTAGCACACGTACAGCTCGATGACGCTCCCCGGGCTCCGATCCAGCAAAGCTTCAGGGATGAGTTCCGTTAGCACGACGGCGTGGTGACGATGATGATGTTCTACCGACGCAGGGCTTCACCTAAGCACTTCAACGATATGATCGAGGTGGAATATGGTGGAAGGGGGCACCGCACACGGCTAAGGAACGATCACGAGGATCAACTTGTGTGTTCTAGGGTGCCCCCTTGCCCCCGTATATAAAGGAGGGAGGGGGAGGTGCGGCCAGCCCCAAGGGGTGCGCCTGGAGGAGTCCTACTCCCACCGGGAGTAGGACTCCCCCTCTCTTGCCTTGTTGGAGAAGGAAAAGGGGAGGGAGAAGAGGAAAGGCCCCCCCTTCCTTGTCCTATTCGGACTAGGGGGGAGGGGGAGCATGGCCTTCCCTGACCGGCCCCTCTCTTCTCCCTTATGGCCCATGTAGGCCCATTAACCCCCGGGGGGGTTCCGGTAACCCCCCGGTACTCTGGTAAAATCCCGATTTCACCCGGAATGAATCCGATGTCCAAATGTAGGCTTCCAATATATCAATCTTTATGTCTCGATCATTTCGAGACTCCTCGTCATGTCCGTGATCACATCCTGGACTCCGAAATAACTTCGGTACATCAAAATGCATAAACTCATAATAACTGTCATCGTAACGTTAAGCGTGCGGACCCTACGGTTCAAGAACAATGTAGACATGACCGAGACACGTCTCTGGTCAATAACCAATAGCGGGACCTGGATGCGCATATTGGCTCCTACATATTCTACAAAGATCTTTATCGGTCAGACCGCATAACAACATACGTTGTTCCCTTTGTCATCGGTATGTTACTTGCCCGAGATTCGATCGTCGGTATCCAATACCTAGTTCAATCTCATTACCGGCAAGTCTCTTTACTCGTTCCGTAATACATCATCTCGCAACTAACTCATTGGTTGCATTGCTTGCAAGGCTTATGTGATGTGCATTACCGAGAGGGCCCAGAGATACCTCTCCGACGATCGGAGTGACAAATCCTAATCTCGAAATACGTCAACCCAACATGTACCTTTGGAGACACCTGTAGAGCACCTTTATAATCACCCAGTTACGTTGTGACGTTTGGTAGCACACAAAGTGTTCCTCCGGCACACGGGAGTTACATAATCTCATAGTCATAGGAACATGTATAAGTCATGAAGAAAGCAATAGCAATATACTAAACGATCGGGTGCTGAGCTAATGGAATGAGTCATGTCAATCAGATCATTCAACTAATGATGTGATCCCGTTAATCAAATAACAACTCTTTTGTCTATGGTTAGGAAACATAACCATCTTTGATTAACGAGCTAGTCTAGTAGAGGCATACTAGTGACACTCTGTTTGTCTATGTATTCACACATGTATTATGTTTCCGGTTAATAAAATTCTAGCATGAATAATAAACATTTATCATGATATAAGGAAATAAATAATAACTTTATTATTGCCTCTAGGGCATATTTCCTTCAGTCTCCCACTTGCACTAGAGTCAATAATCTAGATTACACAGTAATGATTCTAACACCCATGGAGCCTTGGTGCTGATCATGTTTTGCTCGTGGAAGAGGCTTAGTCAATGGGTCTGCAACATTCAGATCCGTATGTATCTTGCAAATCTCTATGTCTCCCACCTGGACTAGATCCCGGATGGAATTGAAGCGTCTCTTGATGTGCTTGGTTCTCTTGTGAAATCTGGATTCCTTTGCCAAGGCAATTTTGCACCAGTATTGTCACAAAAGATTTTCATTGGACCCGATGCACTAGGTATGACACCTAGATCGGATATGAACTCCTTCATCCAGACTCCTTCGTTTGCTGCTTCCGAAGCAGCTATGTATTCCGCTTCACATGTAGATCCCGCCACAACGCTTTGTTTAGAACTGCACCAACGGACAGCTCCACCGTTTAATGTAAACACGTATCCGGTTTGCGATTTAGAATCGTCCGGATCAGTGTCAAAGCTTGCATCAACGTAACCGTTTACGATGAGCTCTTTGTCACCTCCATATACGAGAAACATATCCTTAGTCCTTTTCAGGTACTTCAGGATGTTCTTGACCGCTGTCCAGTGATCGACTCCTGGATTACTTTGGTACCTCCCTGCTAGACTTATAGCAAGGCACACATCAGGTCTGGTACACAACATTGCATACATGATAGATCCTATGGCTGAAGCATAGGGAACATCTTTCATTTTCTCTCTATCTTCTGCAGTGGTCGGGCATTGAGTCTGACTCAACTTCACACCTTGTAACACAGGCAAGAACCCTTTCTTTGCTTGATCCATTTTGAACTTCTTCAAAATCTTGTCAAGGTATGTGCTTTGTGAAAGTCCAATTAAGCGTCTTGATCTATCTCTATAGATCTTTATTCCTAATATATAAGCAGCTTCACCGAGGTCTTTCATTGAAAAACTCTTATTCAAGTATCCCTTTATGCTATCCAGAAATTCTATATCATTTCCAATCAGTAATATGTCATCTACATATAATATCAGAAATGCTACAGAGCTCCCACTCACTTTCTTGTAAATACAGGCTTCTCCAAAAGTCTGTATAAAACCAAATGCTTTGATCACACTATCAAAGCATTTATTCCAACTCCGAGAGGCTTGCACCAGTCCATAAATGGATCGCTGGAGCTTGCACACTTTGTTAGCTCCCTTTGTATCGACAAAACCTTCCGGTTGCATCATATACAACTCTTCTTCCAGAAATCCATTCAGGAATGCAGTTTTGACATCCATCTGCCAAATTTCATAATCATAAAATGCGGCAATTGCTAACATGATTCGGACAGACTTAAGCATCGCTACGGGTGAGAAGGTCTCATCGTAGTCAATCCCTTGAACTTGTCGAAAACCTTTTGCGACAAGTCGAGCTTTGTAGACAGTAACATTACCTTCAGCGTCAGTCTTCTTCTTGAAGATCCATTTATTCTCAATTGCTTGCCGACCATCGGGCAAGTCAACCAAAGTCCAGACTTTGTTCTCATACATGGATCCCATCTCAGATTTCATGGCTTCAAGCCATTTTGCGGAATCTGGGCTCACCATCGCTTCTTCATAGTTCGTAGGTTCATCATGATCTAGTAGCATGACTTCCAGAATAGGATTACCGTACCACTCTGGCGCGGATCTTACTCTGGTTGATCTACGAGGTTCAGTAGTATCTTGTTCTGAAGTTTCATGATCATTATCACTAGCTTCCTCACTAATTGGTGTAGGTGTCGCAGAAACAGGTTTCTGTGATGTACTACTTTCCAATAAGGGAGCAGGTACAGTTACCTCATCAAGTTCTACTTTCCTCCCACTCACTTCTTTCGAGAGAAACTCCTTCTCTAGAAAGGATCCATTCTTAGCAACGAATGTCTTGCCTTCGGATCTGTGATAGAAGGTGTACCCAACAGTTTCCTTTGGGTATCCTATGAAGACACATTTCTCTGATTTGGGTTCGAGCTTATCAGGTTGAAGCTTTTTCACATAAGCATCGCAGCCCCAAACTTTAAGAAACGACAACTTTGGTTTCTTACCAAACCATAGTTCATAAGGCGTCGTCTCAACGGATTTCGATGGTGCCCTATTTAACGTGAATGCGGCCGTCTCTAAAGCATAACCCCAAAACGATAGCGGTAAATCAGTAAGAGACATCATAGATCGCACCATATCTAGTAAAGTACGATTACGACGTTCGGACACACCATTACGCTGTGGTGTTCCGGGTGGCGTGAGTTGCGAAACTATTCCGCATTGTTTCAAATGTACACCAAACTCGTAACTCAAATATTCTCCTCCACGATCAGATCGTAGAAACTTTATTTTCTTGTTACGATGATTTTCAACTTCACTCTGAAATTCTTTGAACTTTTCAAATGTTTCAGACTTATGTTTCATTAAGTAGATATACCCATATCTGCTTAAATCATCTGTGAAGGTGAGAAAATAACGATATCCGCCACGAGCCTCAATATTCATCGGACCACATACATCTGTATGTATGATTTCCAACAAATCTGTTGCTCTCTCCATAGAAACGGAGAACGGTGTTTTAGTCATCTTGCCTATGAGGCACGGTTCGCAAGTACCAAGTGATTCATAATCAAGTGGTTCCAAAAGTCCATCAGTATGGAGTTTCTTCATGCACTTTATACCGATATGACCTAAACGGCAGTGCCACAAATAAGTTGCACTATCATTATGAACTCTGCATCTTTTGGCTTCAACATTATGAATATGTGTGTTACTACTATCAAGATTCATCAAAAATAGACCACTCTTCAAAAGTGCATGACCATAAAAGATATTACTCATATAAATAGAACAACCATTATTCTCTGATTTAAATGAATAACCGTCTCACATCAAACAAGATCTAGATATAATGTTCATGCTCAACGCTGGCACCAAATAACAATTATTTAGGTCTAATACTAATCCTGAAGGTAGATGTAGAGGTAGCGTGCCGACCGCGATCACATCGACTTTGGAACCATTTCCCACGCGCATCGTCACCTCGTCCTTTGCCAGTGTTCGCTTAATCCGTAGTCCCTGTTTTGAGTTGCAAATATTAGCAACAGAACCAGTATCAAATACCCAGGTGCTACTGCGAGCTCTAGTAAGGTACACATCAATAACATGTATATCACATATACCTTTGTTCACCTTGCCATCCTTATTATCCGCCAAATACTTGGGGCAGTTCCGCTTCCAGTGACCAGTCTGCTTGCAGTAGAAGCACTCAGTTTCAGGCTTAGGTCCAGACTTGGGTTTCTTCTCTTGAGTAGCAACTTGCTTGCCGTTCTTTTTGAAGTTCCCCTTCTTCTTCCCTTTGCCCTTTTTCTTGAAACTAGTGGTCTTGTTGACCATCAACACTTGATGCTCCTTCTTGATTTCTACCTCCGCAGCTTTTAGCATTGCGAAGAGCTCGGGAATAGTCTTATTCATCCCTTGCATATTATAGTTCATCACAAAGCTCTTGTAGCTTGGTGGCAGTGATTGGAGAATTCTGTCAATGACGCAATCATCTAGAAGATTAACTCCCAATTGAATCAAGTGATTATTATACCCAGACATTTTGAGTATATGCTCACCGACAGAACTGTTCTCCTCCATCTTGCAGCTATAGAACTTATTGGAGACTTCATATCTCTCAATCCAGGCATTTGCTTGAAATATTAACTTCAACTCCTGGAACATCTCATATGCTCCATGACGTTCAAAACGTCGTTGAAGTCCCGATTCTAAGCCGTAAAGCATGGCACACTGAACTATCGAGTAGTCATCAGCTTTGCTTTGCCAGACGTTCATAACATCTGGTGTTGCTCCAACAGCAGGCCTGGCACCCAGCGGTGCTTCCAGGACGTAATTCTTCTGTGCAGCAATGAGGATAATCCTCAAGTTACGGACCCAGTCCGTGTAATTGCTACCATCATCTTTCAACTTTGCTTTCTCAAGGAACGCATTAAAATTCAACGGAACAACAACACGGGCCATCTATCTACAATCAAACATACATAAGAAAGATACTATTAGGTACTAAGTTCATGATAAATTTAAGTTCAATTAATCAAATTACTTAAAGAACTCCCACTTAGATAGACATCCCTCTAATCCTCTAAGTGATCACGTGATCCAAATCAACTAAACCATAACCGATCATCACGTGAAATGGAGTAGTTTTCAATGGTGAACATCGTTATGTTGATCATATCTACTATATGATTCACGCTCGACCTTTCGGTCTCCGTGTTCCGAGGCCATATCTGCATATGCTAGGCTCGTCAAGTTTAACCCGAGTATTCTGCGTGTGCAAAACTGGCTTGCACCCGTTGTAGATGGACGTAGAGCTTATCACACCCGATCATCACATGGTGTCTGGGCACGACGAACTTTGGCAACGGTGCATACTCAGGGAGAACACTTCTTGATAATTAGTGAGAGATCATCTTATAATGCTACCGTCAATCAAAGCAAGATAAGATGCAAAAAAAAGATAAACATCACATGCAATCAATATAAGTGATATGATATGGCCATCATCATCTTGTGCTTGTGATCTCCATCTCCGAAGCACCGTCATGATCACCATCGTCACCGGCGCGACACCTTGATCTCCATCGTAGCATCGTTGTTGTCTCGCCAATCTTATGCTTCTACGACTATCGCTACCGCTTAGTGATAAAGTAAAGCATTACAGGGCGATTGCATTGCATACAATAAAGAGACAACCATATGGCTCCTGCCAGTTGCCGATAACTCGGTTACAAAACATGATCATCTCATACAATAAAATTTAGCATCATGTCTTGACCATATCACATCACAACATGCCCTGCAAAAACAAGTTAGACGTCCTCTACTTTGTTGTTGCAAGTTTTTACGTGGCTGCTACGGGCTTAAGCAAGAACCAATCTTACCTACGCATCAAAACCACAACGATAGTTTGTCAAGTTGGTGCTGTTTTAACCTTCGCAAGGACTGGGTGTAGCCACACTCGATTCAACTAAAGTTGGAGAAACTGTCACCCGCAAGCCACCTATGTTCAAAGCACGTCGGGAGAACCGGTCTCGCGTAAGCGTACGCGTAATGTCGGTCCGGGCTGCTTCGTCCAACAATACCGCTGAACCAAAGTGTGACATGCTGGTAAGCAGTATGACTTATATCGCCCACAACTCACTTGTGTTCTACTCGTGCATATAACATCAACACATAAAACCTAGGCTCGGATGCCACTGTTGGGGAATGTAGTAATTTCAAAAAATTTCCTACGCACACGCAAGATCATGGTGATGCATAGCAACGAGAGGGGAGAGTGTTGTCTACGTACCCTCGTAGACCGAAGCGGAAGCGATGATGCAACATAGAGGAAGTAGTCGTACGTCTTCCCAATCCGACCGATCCAAGTACCGTTACTCCGGCACCTCCGAGTTCTTAGCACACGTACAGCTCGATGACGCTCCCCAGGCTCCGATCCAGCAAAGCTTTGGGGATGAGTTCCGTCAGCACGACGGTGTGGTGACGATGATGATGTTCTACCGACGCAGGGCTTCGCCTAAGCACTGCAACGATATGATCGAGGTGGAATATGGTGGAAGGGGGCACCGCACACGGCTAAGGAACGATCACGAGGATCAACTTGTGTGTTCTAGGGTGCCCCCTTGCCCCCGTATATAAAGGAGGGAGGGGGAGGTGCGGCCGGCGCCAAGGGGTGCGCCTGGAGGAGTCCTACTCCCACCGGGAGTAGGACTCCCCCTCTCTTGCCTTGTTGGAGAAGGAAAAGGGGGGGGGGAGAAGAGGAAAGGGGGGCGCCGCCCCCCCTTCCTTGTCCTATTCGGACTAGGGGGGGAGGGGGCGCGTGGCCTTCCCTGGCCGGCCCCTCTCTTCTCCCTTATGGCCCATGTAGGCCCATTAACCCCCGGGGGGGTTCCGGTAACCCCCCGGTACTCCGGTAAAATCCCGATTTCACCTGGAATGAATCCGATGTCCAAATGTAGGCTTCCAATATATCAATCTTTATGTCTCGATCATGTCCGTGATCACATCCGGGACTCCGAACTAACTTCGGTACATCAAAATGCATAAACTCCGTGGGGGTTTTGACCCACAGTTCCCAGTCAAAAAAATGCATAAACTCATAATAACTGTCATCGTAACGTTAAGCGTGCGGACCCTACGGTTCGAGAACAATGTAGACATGACCGAGACACGTCTCTGGTCAATAACCAATAGCGGGACCTGGATGCCCATATTGGCTCCTACATATTCTACAACGATCTTTATCAGTCAGACCGCATAACAACATACGTTGTTCCCTTTGTCATCGGTATGTTACTTGCCCGAGATTCGATCATCGGTATCCAATACCTAGTTCAATCTCATTACCGGCAAGTCTCTTTACTCGTTCCGTAATACATCATCTCGCAACTAACTCATTGGTTGCATTGCTTGCAAGGCTTATGTGATGTGCATTACCGAGAGGGCCCAGAGATACCTCTCCGATGATCGGAGTGACAAATCCTAATCTCGAAATACGTCAACCCAACATGTACCTTTGGAGACACCTGTAGAGCACCTTTATAATCACCCAGTTACGTTGTGACGTTTGGTAGCACACAAAGTGTTCCTACGGCACACGGGAGTTACATAATCTCATAGTCATAGGAACATGTATAAGTCATGAAGAAAGCAATAGCAACATACTAAACGATCGGGTGCTAAGCTAATGGAATGGGTCATGTCAATCAGACCATTCAACTAATGATGTGATCCCGTTAATCAAATAACAACTCTTTTGTCTATGGTTAGGAAACATAACCATCTTTGATTAACGAGCTAGTCTAGTAGAGGCATACTAGTGACACTCTGTTTGTCTATGTATTCACACATGTATTATGTTTCCGGTTAATACAATTCTAGCATGAATAATAAACATTTATCATGATATAAGGAAATAAATAATAACTTTATTATTGCCTCTAGGGCATATTTCCTTCACCTTCATCTTCTTGCGGAAAGATCAGCGGCGGGACAACAAACACGAGTATAAGCTTCATTCTCCCCTTGAACTAACCCGTAGGGATCTATGGAGCCTAGCTACGGGTGGCTTCGCCGGCCACCCTCCTTTTGCGTGATTAGCGTGTGTGTTAAAGGGGGGGGGCTCCTGAGCATCGCACCTTAGGAGCTCCTACTGACTCTCCAGCCCTCACCCCCTGGCCTTGACCACGGCACCGTGACCTGGCATACCAGCAGCGGCTGAGCTTGCTCGAGGGTCGGGACCCGAGGACGCAGAGCACTTAGATGAGCAAGGAAGGGGGAAGCCGGTGTGAGCCTCACCTAGTAACACTACCGCTGAAGCGCGAACGAACACTGTGCAAGGAATCACCTCAGACTCGATAAGATAAGTCACATATCCGCGCTAGCACGATGTCGCAATTGGAATTCTCAGTTCGCACAGCCTTGCTCTGGCAATGCCGCCTTCCTTTTCCGCCTTCAGGATGCTTCTTGCATGCCAAAGGGGACCTCTTGAGCACCGTGCCTCAGGAGCTCTTACCGGACCTTGGGCCGCTCACCTCCTGGCCTTGACCACGGCATTGCGACCTGGCATACCAGCGATGGCTGAAGCCTTCTTGGGGACCGGAACCTACCGGCGTAGAGCACTAAGCTACCGCCAGGATGAAAAGGGGGATAGTGCGAAAGCGAGATATGCAACCACTAGTCTTATAGAAGGAATGATAAACACCGGGGCAAAAGCATTACAATTTCTCTACATGCCCCCACTGGGTTCGTCTCGATTCCTCGCAGGGAACAAGAGAAGAAAAAACTTCAAGGGTCCTAGCTACAGGCGTCACCGCCAATGCCATCATCAACAGTGGGCCACGAGGGGCCGACGCCAACCCCATCCAGATCATCGACGATGACGAGCTGACGCCGCTGCTGCGCTCCGGGCACGGCGGGAGCTCGGTGGTACGTAGCTGTCGTCGCTCATCTTCGGAGACTCATCAAGCTCAGGAGATTCGCTGGACTCCCAGGAGCCGTCGCTGCTGCTGGAGGAACCACCGGCAGGGCCGGGGGCAGGCTCGGCGCCTGCTGTAGCGCCATCCTGGCGGCCCCCTCCAGGGCAGCACTCCGGGCGACGGCCTTCCTCGTCGAAGACTTTGAAGAACATTGTGGAGTTGCTGTCGTATTCAAAGTGGATGGTGAGGGCCCCCTCTGCACGGCAAGCGCGGGCGACCTCGCCCCATCCATGAGCCATGAAGATCTTGCCCGAGGAGATGACCTTGACCTCCGCCCCTGTTGCCGGGGTGCTACACTCGGTTGCTGCAACCACAACTCGAGCGGTCCTCTCGGCGGCATCTCTTCAGCAAGGAATTGCGGAAGCTTGATCCATGTGCGTGGTGGCATCGCCGCCCATATCACTAACTCATGCGAGGAGCCCTCGGCATGGGTTCATGGGCCGGCGGCTCATGCAACCACGGCATGGCAACCGCGGCCGTGGCGCGGTCCCGCCTTCTCCTGAGCCCTGCGCTTGCGCGTACATAGGGAGCGGGTAGCCAGGCGGCGGCCGCTCATACCAAGGTCGCGCCACCTCCAGCCTCATGTTGATACATCTCCAACGTATTTATATTTTTGATTGTTCCATGCTGTTTAATTATCAATCTTGGATGTTTTATAATCATTTTATATCATTTTTTGGCACTAACCTATTGACATAGTGCCAAGTGCCAGTTGCTGTTTTTTCCATGTTTTTTACATCGCAGAAAATCAATATCAAATGGAGTCCAAATGCCGCGAAACTTTACGGAGATTTTTTATGGGCCAGAAGGAAGGCAATGGGCCCTGGTTGCACCTGGGGGTGCCCCGAGGGGGCACAACCCACCAGGGCACGCCAGGGGGCCCAGGCGCGCCCTGGTGGGTTGTGCCCACCTCGGGTGCCCCCGGACCGCCTCTTTGCTTTGTAAATACCACAATATTCCAGAAACCCTAGAGGCATCGAAAAAATATTCATCCAGCCGCCATAGAGTCCAGAACCACCAGATCCAATCTAGACACCATCTCGGATGGGGTTCACCACCTCCATTGGTGCCTCTCGGATGATGCGTGAGTAGTTCTTTGTCGACCTTCGGGTCCGTAGTTAGTAGCTAGATGGCCTCATCTCTCTCTTGATTCTCAATACAATGGTCTCTTGGAGATCCATATGATGTAACTCTTTTGCGGTGTGTTTGTAGGGATCGATGAACTTCGAGTTTATGATCAGATCTATCTTTTTATATGAATGGCAGTTATTTGAGTTTCTTTGATCTCTTATATGCATGATCTCTTATAGCCTCGTATTTCTTCTCTGATATTTGGGTTTTGTTTGGCCAACTTGATCTATTTTTCTTGCAATGGGAAGAGGTGCCCGGTAGTGGGTTCGATCTTACGGTGCTTGATCCTAGTGACAGAAAGGGAACCGACACGTATGTATTATTGCTACTAAGGATAAAAAGACGAGATCTATATCTACCGCCATATAGATAAACAGATCTTGTCTACATCATGTCATCATTCTTATTGCATTACTTAGTTTTCCATGAACTTAATACACTAGATGCATGCTGGATAGTGGTCGATGTGTGGAGTAATAGTAGTAGATGCAGGCAGGAGTCGGTCTACTAATCTTGGACGTGATGCCTATGTAATGATCATTGCCTGGATATCGTCATAATTACTTGAAGTTCTATCAATTGCCCAACAGTAATTTGTTTACCCACCGTTTGCTATTTTTCTCGAGAGAAGCCACTAGTGAAACCTACGGCTCTTGGGTCTTCTTTCTCATATATTTGCCTTGCGATCTACTTTTCCTTTGCTTTTTTATTTAGATATATTAAACCAAAAATGCAAAAATACCTTGCTGCATTTTATCTTTATTTATTTTATTTGGCGTTCGATCTATCAATCTACTACAATTTACCTCACGTCTGTTTGCCTATCTTGAGGCGCCGTACCCCGGAAGGGATTGACAACCCCTTTAACACCTTGGTTGCGAGGTGTTGTTATTTGTGTGCAGGTGCTGTTAACGTTGTGTTTCTTGGTTCTCCTACTGGTTCGATACCTTGGTTTCATAACTGAGGGAAATACCTACCGTCGCTGTGCTACACCATCCCTCCCTCCCCAGGGAAATACCGACGTAGTTCCAGCTACCATCACACCCCGACATCGCGGGAGCGGCCCAACCTCTTCTTCAGTGTGAGTGGCCCCAACTCTTCGCGGGGGGCCTTCCCTTTCTCCGCAGCGGAGAACCTCCTAATCGGCGCCATGTGGGTAGCGGCAAGACAGCGAGGCGAAGAGGAAGAAGAAGGAGCAATCGGCGAGGAAGCAGAGATGAGCGAGGGGGCTCTGCCCCTCCCCTCATTTATAGCCAGAAGGAGGCCAACCGCCAGCCTCCACGATCGCATGTAATGATGGTTTTCTCCTGCATGCAGTGACGTCTCGTCAAGTCGTATGGTTGCCGACACAACATGGGGAAGCGGAGGTGCCCACGTCCCATCAATCGCCACACGTCGACCAAGGTCGCAGGCGGTTGGGGCCCGCGGCTCTCCGCACTTGCCCTTTGGCTTTGCCTCAAAGCCAAGCTCGAGCGCACCTTGGGCCCGGGGGCTACTGTCGGTGTCCTCGGAATAGTGGTACCCAGGCTTGCCTGCCTGCGGCTCGTGGCGTGGCTCCATCAACGGCCCATGGCGTGGCTTCATCAACGGCCCGGTACAGCCCATCTTCAGCGGCAACAACTCAAGACCCTCACAAGGGGCCGAGCTTCACGAGGCGGACGACACCAAGACCTCACTGGGGGCAGCCTCACTAGGCTGGCTCCCGAGGAGCGGAGATATCTATGCAAGGGGCACCTCGCGAGGTCCGCGTGACGTGAGCCATGACGACCAAGGCCAGGCGGGCGCCAGCAGGCGCAATGTACCAATTTCCTCTTTGGTGCTAATGAGGCAAGCGCAGGCGCGGGGTCCCGAGGAATCAGGCAAAGGTTTCCATATCCATGCAACAAGACTAAGACCAGCAGGACGACAGGATGGAGGTCATTGCGGAGCCCATAGCAGCGTCACCACCAGAGCCTTTGGCAGGCGAAGACTACTTTTGTCAGGATAGCTTGTACTAGTTGCCCCCCTTCAAACTTGGCCGTTGTGGGATCCCTTCCCACCTAAAAATTTGGGAAGAGGACCAAGGCCACTATAAATAGGACCTAGCCACCACTATAGAAGGGGATGGATCATTGAGGTCACCCTCTCACCGACAGCTCATCGTTCTCAAGAACACCTCACCCCCCGAGGCTGCTCATCTACTGTACTAGCTCATCCTCAGCCCCTCGAGGCAATCCACCCACAAACTGGAGTAGGGTATTACACAGCAAGGTGGCCCGAACCAGTATAAACCCCCTGTGTCTCTTGTTATTTGGGTTCGTCGAGCTAGGCCGTGGAATCGGTGAGCGAGTGAGTCGGGGAGAGGGTGTTCTTCGTGCACACCCCAGAGTTCCAACCTCTGAAGGGTTTGCCAGAACCCGCAATCCGACATTTGGCGCGCCAGGTAGGGGTGCGCTAAAGCCTCTCTTCCATTGATCGACGCCCTACTGCTCCGCCACTTCCATGGATGACGCTCGTCGAGCCCATGCTGAGCGCCGAGCCGCTCTCAACGCCCGCGTCAGCCAAACGGCGCCCGTTGGCAGGCCTCCCCATCGCTCTCCATCACCCGCTGCCAACGCCGCCACCGGCCCGGTGGGGAGCGAGCAGCAAGCTTCGTCGTTGCACCCCTCCATGCGGAGGGACGGATGCACCGCCACCCCGTCTTTGACCCTGACCGGCTCGTCATCCCATGCTTGCCACGGGCCCGTGGATGCGCAGGCTGCACTGCTCATGGCGCGTGAGCTCTTGCGCTACCGCCCCGTCGACGACCTCTATGAGGATTGGCTAGACCGCATCGCCGAGCTCGTCAGCGCCGCTGGGGGCTCCCCTGCACCGTCCCTTTCGTTGCCTCGTCCGCCTCCTGTAGCGGGCAACGTAGCCCATGGAGCACCTTCGCCACCTCCACATCAAGACGTTGCCCGCACGCCAAGGCACGCGGCCCGGCGGTGTGACCAACCGCGCAGGGCGCCCGCTTGTGAAGAAGGAAGCTGCCAGGAAATCCCGCGACTGCAAGAAGGTGCTCCTGCACTCCCAGCACCACCGCCTCAAGACCGCGCGCCGTCGGCAGCGGCGACATGTGAATACCAGGACCTGGCTCCGCCCCCACGGCGGGCTCTAGTCACCACCGCGGGCTGCCAAGACTTCACCCGTGCTGCGCAGCATTGTCTGGCCCGATAGGTTCAAGCCCAATCTGCCTCCATGATACAACGGCACCCCCAACCCTGCTAAGTTCCTGTAGCTCTATGAGCTGAGCATCGGGGCGGCCAACGACGATGAGAGGGTCATGGAGAACTGGTTCCCCATGACTCTCAAAGACGGCGCGCGCTCGTGGCTCATGAACCTGCCCGCGAGATCGATCTCCTCCTAGGGCGAGATGCACGTGTTGGGGAACATAGTAATTTCAAAAAAATTCCTACGCATACGCAAGATCTATCATGCTGATGCATAGCAACGAGAGGGGATAGTGTGTCTACGTACCCTCGTAGACCGAAAGCGGAAGCGTTTATCAAAGCGGTTGATGTAGTCGTACACCTTCATGATCCGTCCCGATCAAGTACTGAACGTACGGCACCTCCGCGTTCAGCACACATTCAGCTTGATGACGTCCTCGCCATCTTGATCTAGCAAGAGGGGCGAAATAGTAGATGAGTTCCGGCAGCACGACGGCATGGTGACGCTGTTGGTGAAGAACAATCTCCGTAGGGCTTCGTCTAAGCAGTATGAAAATTATGACGAGGATAAACTAGAGGGGACGGGGTTGCCGGTGTCGTGGTTCTAAGTATGATAGTAGAATGGGGTGTAGGAATGTAGAGGCAAGTTCCTAGCTATGGAGTAGTTGTACACGCGAGTTTTACGAGTTCAGGCCCTTCTCAGAGGAAGTAACAGCCCTACGTCTCGGAGCCCTGAGGCGGTCGAATGGATTATGCACGTGTGTGTTACAGGGGGTGCGAACCCTTGTCCCGGAGGAGGGGGGTGGCTTATATAGAGTGCGCCAGGACCCCAGCCAGCCCACGTTACAAAGGGTTCAATGTACATTAAGGCAGGGCGTTACTGGTAACGCTAGTAATAAAGAGATATAAATGATCTTTAAGGCTACAGAGTGAATGACCGACCATTGCCATCCAGAGTGACATTAGGCCTTCTACACTCCGAGTGGTTTCTTGTATCGTTGAGTGTCTTCAAGACTGTCGAGTGGAACATAGCTTTATGGTCGAGTGGACGATGATTTTTCTTCGACTGCTTATGGTTCTTTTAGAGGTGTCCTTGGGGAGGGTATCTTGGACAGATCAATGACCCTACCCTAGGTACATAGCTTCGTCATTAGCCCCCGAATGGATCAGGGTTTGAGTGAGGAAGGAGTTGAGAACAGTTCTGACTCATTCTTCGTGCTATGAGTATATCTTTATCTGGATCAATGAACTGAGGAGATAACATCAACTTCTTTTTCAGTTGCCATGGTCCATTCTTAGTTTTTGTCGAGTGAACTTTCACGGTAGTGTTCCGAATGATATGTGGAGGATGTTTTCAGTCTGACAAGTTGCTCTGCTCTCTACGGATTTCGCAGGATTCGAATTTTGGGAAGCACGCTAGACGGGCGGGGTCGTGGTAATCGGGGCGAATTAGGCAGGTCGCCTCGATCCCCGCACCACCTTTTTCGCCACGTATTGCGCGCGCGACTTTTGCGGGATTTGTTTAGATCGTCTGGGCCTACCAGTCAGTCACTCGGGGAATGACCTTATAAAAGGCACCGGACCGGGTCTTTGCACAGCGCGCTCCCATTTTCTTCCTTCTTCCTCAGACTTCTCCGCCGCACTCGCTTTCGCTCTCGGTGTCGCATCCTCGTTCGGACTCGATCCGCCGCCATGGGGAAAGAGAAGACGGTGGCGTTGGAGCGCGTGAAGAAGGCGACCGCGAAGGCGAAGGGCAAGAGGACCAGCCGGGGCGGATCGTCATCAAGATCCGGCCTGCCGCCGGGTTGGATCCAGGGCGACTGGATCCGCTCGACGATCATCCAGGACGACCTCGACGATCTGGTGGAGGGGGGACTGATCCCCCACAAATCGGCGCGGCTCCCGGGCAACGAGACCGAGCCGCAGCCGCGAGAGGGTGAGTGTGTTCTCCTCGCCACCCATGTCGACCGCGGGTTTTCTTTGCCTCCCCATCCTTTCTTTCATGGCTTTCTGAACTTCTTCGGGGCTCAACTCCACCACTTCACTCCAAACACCATAGTCTATCTGGCTGCTTTTGTGTCGATGTGTGAAAAATTCTTGGGTTATCGACCGCTCTGGGGCCTCTTCAAACACATCTTCACATGTCGCTCCCAGTCGGTCAAGAAGGCCAACCCAAGTGAGGAGAGGACACACGTGATCCAGATGTGCGGGGCCTTGGTATCCAGATGAGGAACAAGAGTAACTTCCCAGCGATGATCCTTCCCGACTCGGTCCGGGGCTGGCAGTCGACTTGGTTTTACTGTAAGGACTAGTCGACCCCGGGCCAGTCGACTGGACTTCCTCCCTTTTCCCTAGCTCGAGTGGAGAAGCCCTCCTCCTTGAGGGTGGTCCCAGAAGAGAAGGCGCATGTCAAGGTGTTGGTCGAGCGGGTCGTCCAACTTGTCTGCGACGGGGTGACTGGGATGGACCTGCTAGAGGTCTTTCTCAGTCGACGCATCCAACCACTTCAGGCCCGTGACCATCCGATGTGGATGTACTCGGGACTCGAGGACTCCACTCGGATCCACCCAGAGGACGTTAGTGAAGACACCTTGGAGAAGTGGCTAAGGGGAATCACTAGCAACAAAGACAATCCCCGGGGGTCTAGGAGGGTGATTCCATTCGACCACTCGCGCCAGCCGGAACAGGTATGATTCTGCTTTGCCAAGTACCTTCCCGATTCACTGTGTGACAGCTTGTTGATGGTCGACTGTATTTCTTTTGCTCGTTGTCTTTTCAGGCTCTCATTGATATGTACTCGATGTCCAATGGAGTGCAGGGGCAAGACGTCGAGGAATGAGCGAGCGGGGGCGAGAGCGGCGAGTGGCACTCGGATGCCGAGGAGGACAAGGAGAGTGACGACTCGACTGATGACGAAGAGGTCGACTCGCCTCCTCGCAGAGAGAGGAGATCCAAGCACGCTCACGACCCGGAGAGCACCCCGGACCTGGCGACCGCGCTGACTGGGCAATCTTCGAAGCGCCCCCGGACGTCTTCCCCGGCGCTGATTGAGAAGGCCCCGAAGCAGCTCAAGGTCGTGCCGCCTCCAGCGCCAAAAGCACCGAAGGCCACCTCCTCCAAACCGCCAAAGGCTTTACCCAGGATCAAAGTGACCGTCCCCACCATCTCCGGGTAATCATCTGACCTGTTCTTTTTGTCGACTTGAGCAACAGAATGTGACTGACTGAGTGCGGACGTTTTCAGTGCTGCTACATCAGGAACCTCTTCTTACCAGTACCGAGACGAGGAGATGGAAGACGCGGTTACCTCCAACCCAGGTTAAAGCTCTTATGATCTTGTTCTCGATTACTTGGTCGATTGAATTCGAGTGATTTATTTAGGGTCGACTGATCTTCCCTGCAGCTCCACCCAACGTCATTGATCTCCCAGACGACGATGAAGATGTGGCTCCTAAGCCCAGAAAGAGCAAAAAGGTAGTAGCTGGCAAGGCGTCTCAGCAGGGACCAATGAAAACACCAACCGTCCGTCAATCTGAAGACGCGGGCGGGGCCTCTGTAACTTTCCATGTACCCTTCTCGAGTGAGCGCCCGCATCGTCAACTGTACTGGTGATTCCTTCCATCATCCCATCTGACGCCCCAGAGGTCCAAGCTGCTGCACCTGGGTCATCTGCCCTCTTCTTCACCAGCTACCCTGTCCCGGAAAACCAGTCGGATGCGGCTGCGGAAGCCATCCATCAGGCTAACATGATGATGGAGCGGATGAAGACGGTGCACGAGAATAGCCAGGCTGCTTACGACGCTAGCGCTGCTCTCTGGGCCAATGTCCAGGTACGTAAACTTTCGACTGACCTTGTTCTGTCAGGATATGCTATCTGAAATATTCTCTTCCATACAATCTCCTGTTGTTTGTGTTGAATCTGTACACCCACTGGGTGTTTTGTTGTCTTTGGTATTTGCGCTCTTCCACTCAGTCTGGGCGAGTAGGATCTAAACCGGTGGGGGCACGCTAAGTGCACCCACTGAGTGTAGTCCCCGAGACCGCAGTCGACTGCTGGCAGTCGACTGGGGTCTGAGTTCTTTTTTCCTTTCCTTTCTTCCACTCGACCAGGGCGGATCGATCGAATGGGATCTGAACCAGTGGGGGCACGTCAAGTGCACCCACTGGGTGTAGTCCCCGAGACCACGGTCGACTGCTGGCAGTCGGCCGGGGTCTGAATAGTTTTTTTTACTTGATCCGGGCGGACCGGTCGAGTTGGGTCTTAATCAGCGGGGGCACGCCAAGTGCACCGCTGGGTGTAGTCCCCGAGACTGCAGTTGACTGCATGCAGTCGGCTGGGGTCTAAGTGAACTCTTTAAGTTTTATCCACTCGGAAGTAAACAACCTTTGTTCTTGTCGATTGACACGTCTTTTGCCTTCTGCAGAAGTCTTGTACTCTCATTTCCAAGTTTGCTAAACTTGAGGAGAAGCAGACGCAACTCAACCTCGACTTGGAGTTGGCCCAACAGAATCTGAAGAAGGCTCAAGATGAAGCTGCTGGTATGGAAGGTAACTGTCTGTCGACTGTCTTTTTAAAACATTTCTTCAAACTCTTGTGTGATCCGATTGCTTCTTTTGTAGAGAAAATGAAGTTGGCTCTGGAGAAGAAGGACTCGGACCTCGCCGCTGCGCAAAAGGAAGCCCAAGATAAAACTGCCCTTGTAGACCAGAAGCTGGCTTTAGTCGGAGTGCTGGAAGGGGAGGTGAACAAACTGAAGTCCTTCCTCAATGAGTCCAACCGAGAAGTGAGTCGTCTGAAGAAGGATACAATTGTCCTGAATGAAAAGCTGGAGTTTGCGGTACACAAGAGGAATGACACGGAAGCTTATTTGAGAACTCTTGCCAAGAAGCTCTATCTGATGCTGGAAGGTACTCCTTTCAAACCGACTGTGTTGATGCTTGCAAATGAATCCTGTCTAGTCGACTCACTAATTTTTTGACTGCAGAATTCTGCCAAGACTTTGACGAGGAAACTGGAAAGGTCGAGACGGGTCTGGACCCTATCGCTTCTCCTGTTTGCGATGAAACTGCAATGAATGTGCTCCGACTGGAGTCTCGTGTCGCCGGCGTCACAAGCTACCTCGGGCGTCTGAAGGAGGCAGTCTCACGAGTCGACTCATTGCTCTGGCCAAGGGTGACGCTTCAAAATGACCTGGAATCCCTGATGGCTCGACTCAATGAGATCCCTGACCGAGTGCAAGAATGGAAGAAGTCCTCCGCCCGGTGTGGTGCTGACGTGGCGCTGTCCTTGGTGCGAGTCCACTGCAAGGAAGCTCGTGAAGACAAGCTGGCGGCGATCAAGGTCGCTAACACCAAAAGGCATGAATTCCAGTCCTTAATGAAGACTTTCATCGCTGCTGCCACTCGGATCGTGGATGGGATCGACTTGGACGAATTCGTCGAGCCTGCCAGCCCTCCTCCTGCCGAGTGAACAAACTTATGAGACTTGAATCTGCCTTAAATTTGCCTCGGAATGCCGAGTGATTGCTGTAACCGTTAAACTCCTTCGGGCTTGATGCTCGAATACTTTTGATTTGCTGCTTGGAACTTTAAGATTTATCCGAATTTGGTTTATTTCCGAATATGCTTGCGCTTTGCCTTCAAGTGGACTTTGTTCTTTGCTCGGAATAATCTTTGTGCTGGAGACGTAGCTCTGAGGTGGTAACTCCAGTCGAACTGCACTTCGTCGTCCTTGCGGATTGGGACGGAGCATGCATTGCAGTCGACCTACACCTCGTCGTCCTTGCGGATAGGGATGGAGTGCTCATTGTACTTGTGGTGTAGCTCCAAAAGAGAGGGTTGTAGCCTACCTGCACCTCGTCGTCCTTGCGGATAGGGATGGAGCGCACATTGTACTTGTGGCATAGCTCCGAAGGAGAAGGTTGCAGTCGACCTATACCTCGTCATCCTTGCGGATAGGGATGGAGCGCACATTGTACTTGTGGCGTAGCTCCGAAGGAGAAGGTTGCAGTCGACCTGCACCTCGTCGTCCTTGCGGATAGGGACGTGTTTCGAACTTAGGCGAGTAATAGACTGCAGCTAAGCCCCCAAGTGGGAGGATTGCTCTCCACTCGGTAGGATTTTTTAAACTTAGGCGAGTACTGGACTGCAGCTAAGCCCCCGAGTGGGAGGGTTGCTCTCCACTCGGTAGGATTTTACAAACTTAGGCGAGTACTGGACTGCAGCTAAGCCTCCGAGTGGGAGAACTTAGGCGAGTACTAGACTGCAGCTAAGCCCCCGAGTGGGAGGTTGCTCTCCACTCGGTAGGATTTTTTAAACTTAGGTGAGTACTGGACTGCAGCTAAGCCCCCCGAGTGGGAGGGTTGCTCTCCATTCAGTAGGATTTTACAAACATAGGCGAGTACTGGACTGCAGCTAAGCCTCCGAGTGGGAGAACTTAGGCGAGTACTAGACTGCAACTAAGCCCCCGAGTGAGAGGATTGCTCTCCACTCGGTAGGATTTTACAAACTTAGCTGAGTACTGGACTGCAGCTAAGCCTCCGAGTGGGAGAACTTAGGCGAGTACTAGACTGCAGCTAAGCTCCCGACTGGGAGGATTGCTCTCCACTCGGTTGGATTTTACAAACTTAGGCGAGTACTGGACTGCAGCTAAGCCTCCGAGTGGGAGAACTTAGGCGAGTACTGGACTGCAGCTAAGCCCCCGAGTGGGAGGATTGCTCTCCACTCGGTAGGATTTTACAAACTTAGGCGAGTACTGGACTGCAGCTAAGCCTCCGAGTGGGAGAACTTAGGCGAGTACTGGACTGCAGCTAAGCCCCCGAGTGGGAGGATTGCTCTCCACTCGTTAGGATTTTACAAACTTAGGCGAGTACTGGACTGCAGCTAAGTCCCCGAGTGGGAGAACTTAGGTGAGTACTGGACTGCAGCTAAGCCCCCGAGTGGGAGGATTGCTCTCCACTCGGTAGGATTTTACAAACTTAGGCGAGTACTGGACTGCAGCTAAGTCCCTGAGTGGGAGAACTTAGGCGAGTACTGGACTGCAGCTAAGCCCCCGAGTGGGAGGTTGCTCTCCACTCGGTAGGATTTTTTCAAACTTAGGCGAAACGGATTCGCGGCTAAGCCTCCCGAGTGAGAGGCTTGCCCATCACTCTGTAGGATTTTCTTTCAAACTTAGGCGAAACAGATTCGCAGGTAAGCCCACCCACTGGGGGATTTCAGAGGTAAATAAAAGCAACAACAATCGTGCGAGAAGACTAAAACGCTCTTGTCTTTGACGAACAAATTACAAAGGTACTTCTTATTACATTTTATTCGAATGAGTGCTTAAGTATAAAAGGGGCGAAGCAGCTCCGCGTTCTAGGCTCGTGGCTTGTCCCTCTGATGCTCAACACTATAAAGATGGTATGCTCCATTGTGGAGAACTTTGGTGATGATGAAGGGGCCTTCCCAAGCCAGGGCGAGCTTGTGTGGTTTCTGTTGATCCACTCGAAGAACCAGGTCTCCTTCTTGAAAGGTTCGACCCCTCACGTTTCTGGCATGGAATCGACGCAAGTCTTGCTGTTAAATGGTCGACCGGATCAAGGCCATCTCTCTTTCTTCCTCTAAGAGGTTGACTGAATCTTGTCGGGCCTGCTCTGCTTCCTCTTCGGAGAAGAGCTTGACTCGGGGTGCATTGTGGAGTAGGTCACTTGGCAGAACAGCTTCGGCTCCATAGACCAAAAAGAAAGGAGTTCGTCCAGTCAATCGATTGGGAGTTGTCCTCAAACCCCAAAGAACTGACGGAAGTTCATCAACCCAAGCACCTACTGCATGTTTGAGATCACGCATCAGTCGAGGTTTCAGTCCTTTGAGAATTAGGCCGTTCGCTCTCTCTGCTTGTCCGTTCGACTGCGGGTGAGCGACTGAAGCATACTCGACTCGTGTGCCTTGAGAAGCGCAGAAAGCTCTAAACTCATTAGAATCAAAGTTCGACCCGTTGTCCATGATGATGCTGCGTGGAACTCCATATCTGAATGTCAATTCTTTGATAAAACTGACAGCGGTGCTGGCTTCAAGACTCTTGACAGGTTTAGCTTCGATCCATTTGGTAAACTTGTCGACTGCTACGAGCACATGAGTGAAGCCACTCCTACCAGTTCTCAGTGGTCCCACCATATCCAATCCCCAAACAGGAAAGGGCCAGACGAGGGGAATGGTCTTCAGGGCGGACGCTGGCTTGTGAGACATGTCGGAGTAAAACTGGCAGCCTTCACATCTGTCGACTATATCTTTCGCCATTTCATTTGCTCGTGGCCAATGGAATACGGCTCGGTATGCTTTAGCCACGATGGCCCGAGAGGACGCATGGTGACCACAGGTCCCCGAGTGGATGTCGTTGAGGATCATTCGACCTTCTTCTGGCGTTATGCATTTCTGACCGACTCTAGTCACACTTTCCCTGAATAGTTGTCCTCTTATCACAGTAAAGGCCTTGGATCGACGGACGATCTGTCGAGCCTCTTCTTCGTCCTCTGGGAGTTCCTTCCTAAGGATGTACGCAATGTACGACATTGTCCAGTCGGGAGTAATGACTAGAACCTCCATGACCAGGTCGACCACGGCTGGGACCTCGACTTCAGTCGGATCTGTGGCGCTCTTAGGCTGCGAGGGCACTTCAGTAAAAGGATCTTCCTGAACTGTCGATGTGTGAATATGCTCCAAAAACACATTGCTGGGAATGGCTTCTCTCTTGGAACCTATCTTTGCCAAGTCATCGGCTGCTTGATTATTCAGTCGGGGTATGTGATGGGGCTCTAACCCCTCAAACTTCTTTTCCAACTTCCTCACCGTGTTGCAGTAACCAGTCATGGCTGGGCTTCTGATGTCCCACTCCTTCATCACTTGATTGACTACCAAATCTGAGTCGCCGTAAACCATGAGGTGACGGATGCTGAGTGAGATGGCCATACGCAACCCATACAGGAGTGCTTCATATTCAGCTTCATTATTGGAGGAATCAAAGTGAATCTGGAGGACATATCTAAGCTTGTCTCCTCGGGGGGATACCAGAACCACCCCAGCACCGGAACCATTCAGCATTTTGGATCCATCAAAGAACATGGTCCAGTGCTCCGAGTGAACTTGAGTCGGCAGTTATTGTTCAATCCACTCGGCGAGGAAATCTGCTATTGCTTGGGACTTAATAGCTTTCTTTGCCTCAAACTTGATATCTAAGGGAAGGAGTTCAATCGCCCATTTTGCCACTCGACCAGTTGCATCTCTGTTGTGCAGAATCTCTGACAATGGAGCGTCGCTGACGACTGTAACAGAGTGATCATAGAAATAGTGTGCAACCTTCTTCGTGGTCATGTAAATCCCATAAACGAGCTTCTGATAGTGCGGATATCTCTGCTTTGACGGAGTCAGAACTTCAGAAATATAATAAACTGGGCGCTGAACTTTATAGGCTTTTCCCTCTTCTTCCCGCTCGACCGTAAGTACTATACTGACAACTTGTCCAGTGGCTGCTATATAAAGCAGTAGAGGCTCTTTGCTAACTGGGGCAGCAAGCACCGGCTGGGTGGAAAGCAGGGCTTTTAGCTCTGCAAATGCTGCATCAGCTTCAGGAGTCCACTCGAACTTATCTGATTTCTTCATCGGTCGGTAAAGAGGCAATGCCTTTTCACCGAGGCGAGAAATGAATCAACTTAGGGCGGCCAAACAACCAGTAAGCTTCTGGACATCGTGCACACGCATAGGGCGTTTCATCCGGAGTATGGCACCCACTTTCTCTGGGTTAGCATCGATCCCTCGTTCGGAAATGAGAAAACCGAGTAATTTCCTGCCTGGAACTCCAAACGTGCACTTTGATGGATTAAGCTTGATATCACACCTTCTGAGGTTGGCAAAGGTTTCAGCAAGGTCAGCCAGTAGGTCGAAACCTTTACGTGACTTGACCACAATGTCATCCATGTATGCTTCCACATTCCGACTGATCTGAGTGAGCAGACACTTCTGAATCATCCGCATGAATGTGGCACCAGCGTTCTTCAAGCCGAACGTCATAGTGACATAACAGAAACATCCAAATGGGGTGATGAAAGCTGTTTTTATCTCGTCAGGTCCGTACAGACGAATCTGGTGGTACCCGGAGTAGGCGTCCAGAAAGGACAAACGCTCGCACCTCGCAGTCGAGTCGACTATTTGGTCGATGCGAGGGAGAGGAAAGTGGTCCTTCGGGCATGCCCGATTGATATGCTTGAAGTCAATGCACATGTGAAGTGAGTCATCCTTCTTTGGGACCATGACAACATTAGCTAACCACTCGGAGTGGTAAATCTCATGGATAAACTCAGCTGCCAAAAGCCGAGCCACATCTTCACCGATTGCCTTCCTCTTCTGTACGGTGGACTGTCGAAGATGTTCTTTGACTGGTTTCACTTTTGGGTCGACTCGCAAACAATGCTCAGCCAGTCCCCTGGGAACACCTGGCATGTCCGAAGGTTTCCATGCAAATATGTCCCAGTTCTCACGGAGGAACTGTATGAGCGCTTCTTCCTATTTGGAGTCGAGTGTGGTTGAAATGTGAGTCGGAGCAGCATTGGGGTCTGTCGGGTCAATGTGAATCGACTTTGTTTCGCCAGACGACTGGAAAGATAAATCTGTGGCGGGCTTCTTGGCTCGCAACAAATCACTCGGATCTGCATTTTTCTGATATTCTTGCAATTATACTATGGCCATCTGTGCATCGGCGATCTTTGAACCCTTCTAGAAGCACTCTTCCGCCTTCTTCCGATTACGAGTGATAGTGATCACCCCTTTGGGACCAGGCATCTTCAATTTGAGGTACACGTAACATGGTCGAGCCATAAAACGTGCATAAGCTGGCCTGCCAAGAATAGCATGATAGGCACTCTGAAAATCCACAACTTCAAATGTCAACTTTTCTTTGCGGTAATTCTTGGAATCACCGAAAACCACGTCGAGAGCAATCTGGCCGAGTGATGCAGCCTTCTTGCCTGGAATGACCCCATGGAAACTCATATTACTCTCACTGAGTCTGGACATCGGAATGCCCATTCCTTTCAACGTCTCTGCATATAGTATATTCAGGCCACTGCCACCATCCATCAGAACCTTTGTCAGTCGGGTGCCTTCGACTACTGGGTCGACCACCAACGCTTGCCTCCCAGGGGTGGCTATGTGCGCTGGGTGATCGAACTGGTCGAATGTAATGGTAGTCTGGGACCACTTCAAATAACTGGGTGTCACCCGAGCGACCATGTTCACTTCTCTGCTGATGACTTTCAATCGACTTTTACTCTCAACGTCAGTGAAAATCATCAAGGTGGAATTCACGTGGGGATAACCATCATCATCCTCTTCCTCATCCTCAACCTTGTCTGTTTCCTTCTCCTTTTCCTTGGGCTGTTTCTCTCGGAACTGTTGGATTAGGAGTCAACACTGTCGAGTGGTATGCTTCGGGTAAATGAAATTACCCTCTTCATCTTTTTTGGTGTGGATATGGCATGGCAAATCCAGCACATCATTTCCATCTTGATCTTTTACTTTCTTGGGGTTCCACGGCCCCTTGGGCTTCCCCTTGAACTTTCCTTGAGTCACAGCTAAGGCTTCACTAGGAGCGGCTGGCTCGGCCTTGCGCTTGTGTTTCCGACTGGAGTTTCCTCCTCCGGTTTCATGGGCGACTGTTTTGTGCTTGCCACTCCAGAGTCGGTCTTCTTCTTCACCATTGGCATATTTTGTGGCAATTTCCATCATCCGAGTCAAAGCCATGTCTCCTGTCCGACCGAATTTCATATTCAACTTCCGATACTTGACGCCTTCTTTAAAGGCACAAATTGCCTGATGATCAGACACATTCTCCACCGTGTGATGCAATGTGATCCATCTCTGGATATAATCCCTCAAAGACTCATTTGGTTTCTGCACGCAACACTTTAATTCGGTCAGCCCTGCCGGCCGTTTGCAAGTACCTTCGAATGTTCTGACAAATACTCGGGCAAGATCTTCCCAAGTATAAATACTGCTTGGTGCTAACTGATTCAGCCATGCTCTAGCCGAGCCCTCCAACATCAGAGGAAGGTGTTTCATGGCCACTTCATCATTGCCACCACCAATCTGGACAACCACTCGGTAGTCTTCAAGCCAAGTATCAGGCTTGGACTCACCAGTGAACTTACTGACTCCAGTCGCCAACCTGAAGTTGGGGGGAATCACTGCAGTCCTGATGGCTCTGCCGAAGCACTCCGGACCTGAGACATGCACTCAGATTCTCCAGTCAAGTGCGCTCAGCCAAGTTGGCCAGGCGCGCCTCCTCCAAGGCCTGGGCCTCAGGGGTTTCTCCAATGATAGGAGTGTGAAGTGCATCCATGTTCTGGCAGCGAAGTTCTTCTCTCAGCTGCGAGGAGAGGGGTTTGGGGTGGTACTCTTCATGAATACGCGACGGATCTCCGGCCCCATCGCCTCCGTCTTCACGGGTGAAGCCAGGAGGACTGCGCGGTCCATTGACCATCAAAACTTCTGCCGCGGGGTCGCTGCTATCGCACTCGGATGCAGTCTCTATGGAGCCAGTCGACAGATCGAACAGGCCGTAGAGGGTTTCGTCGGGCTCGATTGCCGCGACTTGAGGGGTGGCCGACTGGCGAGCCACCGCATGCTTCACCCACCGCTGAAGCCTCGATCGACCGGAATGTTTGCTCCGGCGGGTTGCAGGGAGGGGGAAGCCATACGAGTCGATCGATACTGGGTCGACGGCTGCCGTAGGAGGACGCCGTGGATGCACACGTGAAAGTGCGTTGCCCCGTGGACGGGGAGTGCGTCGACGTCGAGTGGAGCCTCCTGAAGCCAAGCGGAGTCGTCGGCGACAAACACGAGCGCGCCGAGACGGATCTGGTGGCCCTCAGCCAAACCTCCGCCTGAAACCATGATGAAGGGGATCGGAAAAATCGCAACTTCTCCAAAAAGTCGCTAAGACACCTGCCCAAGGTGGGCGCCAACTGTCGTGGTTCTAAGTATGACAGTAGAATGGGGGGGGGGTAGGAATGTAGAGGCAAGATCCTAGCTATGGAGTAGTTGTACACGCGAGTTTTACGAGTTCAGGCCCTTCTCAGAGGAAGTAACAACACTACGTCTCGGAGCCCTGAGGCGGTCGACTAGATTATGCGCGTGCGTGTTACAGGGGGTGCGAACCCTTGTCCCAGAGGAGGGGGGTGGCTTATATAGAGTGCGCCAGGACCCCAGCCAGCCCACGTTACAAAGGGTTCAATGTACATTAAGCCAGGGCATTACTGGTAACGCTAGTAATAAAGAGATATAAATGATCTTTAAGGTTACAGAGTGAATGACCGACCGTTGCCATCCTGAGTGACGTTAGGCCTTCTACACTCCAAGTGGTTTCTTGTATTGTCAAGTGTCTTCAAGACTGTCAAGTGGAACATAGCTTTATGGTCGAGTGGACGATGATTTTTCTTCGACTACATCTGGTTCTTTTAGAGGTGTCCTTGGGGAGGGTATCTTGGACAGATCCATGACCCTACCCTAGGTAGATAGCTTCGTCAGCCGACACACGGCTTGGTGTTTCTTTATGTGTCTTGGGTGCTAGCCCTACCCCTCTATTTATATGTTGAGCCTTGGGGTCGAAACTTGGAGTAAAATCCTACACAAAGTCGGTTTCACCCGAAAGGCAAGAGTCCTTCTCGGACTCCAGGACCAGACGCCAGGGCTCCAGGCGTTTGGACCCAGACGCCAGGGACCCTAGCGTCTGGCCCCTGGACTCCGCAAAACTTCCTTTTGCTCTTTCCAAAAACCTTGTGAGCTTTCCCCTTTGGCCCAAATAAAGTGTTTTCATACCCAAACATTTCGGCAAACATCCGGAACCCCTTCCGGTGAATTCCGGAACCCTTCCGGAGACCAAACACTATTATCCCATATATCAATCTTTTTCTCTGGACCATTCCGGAGTTCCTCGTCATGTCCGTGATCTCATCCGGGACTCCGAACAACATTCGGTCACCAACATACATAACTCATATAGTACTATATCGTCAATGAACGTTAAGCGTGCGGACCCTATAGGTTCGAGAACTATGTAGACATGACCGAGACACCTCTCTGGTCAATAACCAATAGCGGAACCTGGATGCTCATATTGGCTCCTACATATTCTGTGAAGATCTTTTATCGGTCGAACTGCATAACAAGATACGTTGTTCCCTTTGTCATCGGTATGTTACTTGCCCGAGATTCGATCGTCGGTATCCCAATACCAAGTTCAATCTCGTTACCGGAAAGTCTCTTTACTCATTCCATAATGCATCATCCCATAACTAAGTCATTAGTCACATTGCTTGCAAGGCTCATAGTGATGTACATTACCGAGAGGGCCCAGAGATACCTCTCCGATAGACAGAGTGACGAATCCTAATCTCGATCTATGCCAACTCAACAAACACCATCGGAGACACCTGTAGAGCATCTTTATAATCACTCAGTTACGTTGTGACGTTTGATAGCACACAAGGTGTTCCTCCGGTATTCGGGAGTTGCATAATCTCATAGTCAGAGGAACATGTATAAGTCATGAAGAAATAGTAGCAATAAAACTGAATGATCATTATGCTAAGCTAACGGATGGGTCTTGTACATCACATCATTCTCTAATGATGTGACCCTGTTCATCAAATGACAACACATGTCCATGGCTAGGAAACTTAATCATCTTTGATTAACGAGCTAGTCAAGTAGGGGGATACTAGGGACACTCTGTTTGTCTATGTATTCACACATGTACTAAGTTTCTGGTTAATACAATTCTAACATGAATAATAAACATTTATCATGATATAAGGAAATATACATAACAACTTTATTATTGCCTCTAGGGCATATTTCCTTCAGTCTCCCACTTGCACTAGAGTCAATAATCTAGTTCACATTGTCACATGATTTAACACCAATAGTTCACATCTTTATGTGATTTGTTCACATCTCCATGTGACTAACACCCAAAGGGTTTACTAGAGTCAATAATCTAGTTCACATCGCTATGTGATTAACACCCAACGAGTGATCATGTTTTGCTTGTGAGAGAAATTTAGTCAACGGGTCTGCCACATTCAGAGCCGTATGTATTTTGCAAATTTTCTATGTCTACAATGCTTTGCACAGAGCTACTCTAGCTAATTGCTCCCACTTTCAATATTTATCTAGATCAAGACTTAGAGTCATCCAGATCGGTGTCAAAACTTGCATCGACGTAACTCTTTACGACGAACTCTTTGTCACCTCCATAACCGAGAAACATTTCCTTATTGAACTAAGGATATTTTTGACCGCTGTCTAGTGATCCACTCCTGAATAACTATTGTACCCTCTTGCCAAACTTATGGTGAGGTACACAATAGGTCTGGTACACAACATAGCATACTTTATAGAACCTATGACTGAGGCATAGGGAATGACTTCTCATTCTCTTTCTATTTTCTGCCGTGGTCGGGTTTTGAGTCTTTACTCACAGGCAAGAACTCCTTCTTTGACTGTTCCATTTTGAACTACTTCAAAATCTTGTCAACGTATGTACTCATTGAAAATATATCAAGCATCTTGATCCATCTCTATAGATCTTGATGCTTAATATGTAAGCAGCTTCACCGAGGTCTTTCTTTGAAAACTCATTTCAAACACTCCTTTATGCTTTCCAGAAAATTCTACATTATTTCCGATCAACAATATGTCATTCGCATATACTGATCAGAAAAGTTGTAGTGCTCCCACTCACTTTCTTGTAAATACAGGCTTCACCACAAATCTGTATAAAACCATATGCTTTGATCACTTTATCAAAGCATATATTCCAACTCCGAGATGCTTGCACCAGTCCATAGATGGATCGCTGGAGCTTGCACACTTTGTTAGCACCTTTAGGATTGACAAAACCTTCTGGTTGCATCATATACAATCTTCTTTAATAAATACATTAAGGAATGTAGTTTTGATATGCATTTTCCAGATTTCATAAAATGCGGCAACTGCTAACATGATTCGGAAAGACTTTTAAGCATCGATACGAGTGAAAAAAATCTCATTGTCGGTGTCAAAACCGGCGGATCTCGGGTAGTGGGTCCCGAACTGTGCGTCTAGGCCGGATGGTAACAGGAGGCAGGGAACACAATGTTTTACCCAGGTTCGGGCCCTCTTGATGGAGGTAAAACCCTACGTCCTGCTTGATTAATATTGATGATATAGGTAGTACAAGAGTAGATCTACCACGAGATCAAGGAGGCTAAACCCTAGAAGCTAGCCTATGGTATGATTGTTGTATATGGAGTTGATTGCCTACGGACTACAACCCTCCGGTTTATATAGACACCGAATAGGGTTAGGGTTACACAGAGTCGGTTACAATGGTAGGAGATCTTGAATATCCGCATCGCCAAGCTTGCCTTCCACGCCAAGGAAAGTCCCATCCGGACACGGGACGAAGTCTTCAATCTTGTATCTTCATAGTCCAGGAGTCTGGCTGAAGGTATAGTCCGGTTACCCGAACACCCCCTAATCCAGGACTCCCTCAGTAGCCCCTCAACCAGGCTTCAATGGCGACGAGTCCGGCACGCAAATTGTCTTCGGCATTGCAAGGCGGGTTCCTCCTCCAAGTCCTTCATAGAAGATTGTAAACACCAAGAGTAATGTCCGGCTCTGCAAAATAAGCTTCCACATATCGCCATAGAGAGAATAATATTAACACAAATCAAAACTGCTGACGTATTCCGCAGTGTGTCATCACACTATGGCCAAGTCCTTTACTCGAATCGTTTTTACTTTTCCACCTCAGCACATTTTGCGAGGCGGTTTCCTTGGCACATGTTGTCAAAGCAGAGATTGTGTACCCCCTTTACGGGATTCTCATCAATACGGACGTGGGTAACCCAACCGCGCCATTTATCATGGCACTTGGGAGGCAAGCGAGTTTTACTAGGCTGGTGGGGACGCACAACCGCATCCGCCCATATAAGGGGATAATGATCCACCTTTTTACCTACGCCTTCTTCCTCCTTTGCCTATCCATCTCCTGCGCACTCGAGCTCCAGCGCCCAAGCCCGCACTTCCCACCTCAACATTCTCCAGCAATGTCCGGAGCGGGAGGAAAGTGGATGGTATCCTCCGCTACGGAGGGCCAAGTCAAGAAACTAAGGAAGGCCGGATACCTGTCCAAGGACATCGCGCACCGGCTTCCCGAAAAGGGGCAGCTTCTCCCCACCCCAAGGCCCCATGAGAGGGTAGTATTTCTCCCCCACTTCCTCCGCGGACTGGGTTTTCCACTCCACCCATTTGTCCGGGGGCTCATGTTCTATTACGGCCTGGATTTCCACGATCTGGCCCCGAACTTCATCCTCAACATCTCGGCGTTTATCATCGTGTGCGAGGCTTTCCTCCACGTCCGCCCTCATTTCGGCCTCTGGCTCAAGACCTTCAACGTCAAGCCCAAGGTGGTGCGCGGCAGCCAGGCGGAGTGCGGAGGCGCCATGGCGGGCAAGATGGCCAACGTCCTATGGTTCGAGGGCTCTTTTGTGGAGACCCTAAAGGGGTGGCAATCCGGGTGGTTTTACATCACCGAGCCACGCAATCCGAACTGGATCGCAGCCCCCAAGTTCCGATCCGGACCCCCCACACGGCTTATGTCCTGGAAAGAGACGGGCCTGTCGTGGGGTGACGAGAAAGTGGTGACCGGATTGCAAACATGCATCCAGTCCCTGGTGAACAAGCCAATCCGGCTTGTTAATGTAATCCAGGTTATGCTCGTCCGCCGGATCCTCCCGTGCCAACAACGGGATTTTAATCTGTGGGAGTTCGACCCGGCGCAGCACCAAACCCTTAGCAGGCTCTTTGACACGACGTACGAAGATGCCTGGAAGGTGCTATTCAAGGGCGCCGAGGCTCCCGCATCCGCTTCCGAGGACCGCGGATACAGCTCGCAGCGTCACGCTAGCGAGGTAAGCTATCTTCACCTTTTACATGATGTTCAGCTTTTTCATAGTTTAACTCTATGCGGGATCTAAACTCCCTTACCTTTGACAGGCTTGGCGGGCGATATCCGGACCGATTAATTGTCCGGATCCGCTGCCCGAAGACCCAGCCCCAGCTCTACTAGTGAAGCCGCTGGCTCCGGCGCCTTATGTGGTGCCGGAAAAGAAGGCCAAGAAGAAGAAGACCACGGGGACTCGAAAGAGTGCCCGTAACATGGTGGTGTCGGACTCGTCATCCGACGAGTCCGAGACGCCCTCTTCTCGTGAAAACGAGGAGGAGGAAGAAGAAAACTCTCCCCCCCTAGCGGAGGGAGGAGAGAAGAGGAAGGCCGCCCCAACGGGGGAGGCCGAGGGGTCTAGGAAAAGGAAGACCCCTCCGCCGGACTACTCTCTCGACGCCGAAGAGGGCGAAGAGGAGTGGCCAAACAGGGCCAAGCGTCCGGCGAAATCGTAAGTTCGGACATCAGAGTAACTCATGATGTTCCTTTGTTGCATAGCTTTCCCTAATGTCGAACGTAATTATGCAGCCCGCCCCAGGCCGGTTTCAACGAATCGTCGGGCGGCTCCCTGGACTCATCGGACGTGAACTCAGTTCCGCCCGCTGTCTCCCCCCGCACTACAGACGACGCCGAAGTGGCGTCGCGACAAGCTCCGGGGCAAGAGGAGGTGGTCCCGGAGGAGCCGCAAGGCAACCTCCCGGACTCCAGGAGTGAAGGGGATAAGGCCCCCCAGGGCTCCAAATCCGGCTTTGTGCCGGACACCGCGCCGGAATCTTCCACAATTCCGGACCGCGGTAGGCGAACTCCTTCCAAGAGGAGCAAGCCTTCTGAGCCGGCGGCCTCCGTCCAACCGAAGGTGCCGGACAATCTGCTGGAGGTGCTTGACGGCGCCTCCATCGACGAGGGGCACCGTACTATTATGAGTACGGTGATCCAGAAGGTTCAGTCCGCCAAGAGCGGACTGACTGAAGCTTGCGCTAGCCTTCTAACAGGCTTCGAGGTAAGTAAAAATATGTACAAATATTACCGCATAGACAGTAGCCCCTGATGCTCTGTTTGGCGTTCGGAAAGAAAAGCCGAATAGAGGATCTATTAAATATCGCAGGAGTCTAACAAAAAAGAGTCAATATGCGTATGCCGGCTTCGCTGCTATCCACCGCCGCACTGACTGCGGAGGTGGGTGTCCTGAAGCAGGACCTCGAGCGGACCGAGCAAGAGCTCGGCCTTGCCAAGCGGCAGCTCGAGGAGAAAGAAGGTAAGAAATACCTTACAGAAAAAGTGCCTATAAAAAGGCGTGATTGCAAGAAAAAATAACAAGATTGTACTACTTATTGTAGGGGCCATGACTGAGGTGGCGACCCTTAAGCAGGCGCTGTCTGAGGCCGAAAAGAAAACGGCCACGGAGCGCACCGAGCGAGGCAGACTTGGGGCTCAGGTCGGCGAGGTGCAGCAAGAGCTTCAGGCTCTCATGAAAAAACATGAGAGTTTGGAGCTTGAGTCAAAGGCGCAAGCATCCGAGCTCGCGACGGCCCTTGAGACTGCCAAGTCTGCCAAGGCCGAAGCCCAAAAGGCCCTCCAAGAGTTGGAGGAGATGAGGAAGATAGCAGCGGGTAAGGCATTCTTCATGCAAAGCAGAAATATAAAAGTAAACTACTTGTTACTTACCCGAATCCGAAGCTCTCCAGGGGCATTCGCAGATCTTCCCCGCAGCGTATCCGATGCCGCCGCATTCTACCGAGCTGAAGAGGGCAGCTCGACGGAGGTGTTCTGGTCTTAGTATTCTGAGGCCGGACACCCTGTGCCTTTGAGCGACCAGCTGAAACAGCTGGTCGAGCTCCACAAGGCGGCCGAACAGGCCATGAAGGGCTTCATAGTTCGGCTGTGGCCCGGAGAGGCCCTGCCTGGGAGCTATTTCGGGCTGGTGCGTCGGCTGGTGGAGGCCTGTCCGAGGCTCGAGGTCATCAAGCGCTCCGTCTGCATCGAAGGTGCCCGTCGGGCCCTTGCCCGTGCAAAGGTGCACTGGGGTAAGCTGGACGGTGAGAAGCTTGTGAAGGACGGGCCACCGCCGGGGAAGGAGCATCGCAAGCTCGAGAACTACTACAAGGATGTTCTTGCAGGTGCCCGCCTTGTGGCGGATGAATGTACCAAGGATGTGATTTTTGAATGAACTCGCTCGTGTTTATCCTGTGCGCTGAAAACTTGTTCATATGCGCTAAGCAATGCTTATTGAATTTAAAATATTACTTTCTATGCGGCCGTTTATCAAAAAGTTGAGAGATGGCCAGTCGTCGGCTTCTGCCCCCATGCCACTAGTGCTGGGGTGTTCGGGATAAACCTGAGCGCTCTTTTTCCCATAGTTGGGTCCTTCGAGGGAGGCGCTCAGCACAACGAACCAGGCAATCGGACTATAATGCTTGAACACTCTCACTTAGCCATAGAACTCTATAATTTTAAATTTCGGCGAAGCCCCTAGTTCGGAAGACCGAGTTCGGGGCGCTATCCACGCCTTGGCCGGACAAAGCCAGCTCCTCGCTCGAAGCGGCATAAGTCTTTAGGGACTTGAAAAACCTCTCGAATAGCGACCGGTCTCTCGCCTCATCATGACAGTCAGTTTTAGCTTTCTCCACTGAGGTGCTTAACCCAGCTGAACCGGGGCACAATCGCAGTGGTTCTCCTAGTGCTACCTTAGTCGATAGAGCGGAACGTAAGGCACCAAAACATAGGAGCCAGGCAAACCCAAATATTGACCCAAATCATGATTCGGAGCCGATGCATATAGTGCTATAAGTTTGGGGTGCCGCACTTGTGAAAGTGTACGGACTTCTCACACCATTATGAGGGGTACTGAAGCCCCTGGCGTGTTTGCCGTACCATGGTGTACGGGTGCAATCATGTCATTTAATAAACATAAATGTGAAAAGAAGATAATGCAAAAAATAGACAAGAAGCTAAGCATTGTTTATAGAGAGGCTATTTATCAAAGCCGAACGATACAAATAGTGCGGTAAGCAAAAGATATTGGACTATTCAGTATGTCCTGACCAGGGGCAGGTCGCGGAATTGTATTTAAAACAGGTATACCGCTCGTAACAGAGACCACCTGGGAGTTCCATAATGCGGCATGGCTTGTCTGCCTCCCTGGATCTTGCATCGTTTGTGCGGCAGTCAAATTGCCGAACAGGTCGTCCGAAGTATGGAGTCCTGAAAGTAAGAAAAAATTAAAAAAAGAATCTGGCAGCCCCTAGTACGTTTTAAGCCGTATTTTGGGCGTGCCATTATTGTGCCCCTTCCCCTGTGCCCATGGTATTTCAAGGGCATAGTTATGTACGCGAGGTACTGGTTTCGCTATGTCGCGAAAGCTGGGGTTGGGGACGCATTGCTACGCTTGCTCAGAGAGTGCCAGGCGGTCCTGCTGTGGGTTACTCCGGGCGCGCTTGGCAGTGTCTGGCTTTTTAATGGCCGGACTGGAGAATTTCCTGAGAAGGCCACTTTGTACCTCCGCTGTGAGAGCCGCCGTATGCTCCTCCGTACGGAGGGAGCGTTCGGTGTTTCCGTTGACCGTAATTACTCCTCGAGGGCCTGGCATCTTGAGCTTGAGATATGCGTAGTGCGGCACCACATTGAACTTTGCGAATGCGGTTCGTCCGAGCAGGGCGTGATAGCCACTGCGAAACGGGAATATATCGAAGATTAACTCTTCGCTTCGGAAATTGTCCGGGGATCCGAAGACCACGTCAAGTGTTACTGAGCCTGTACAGTTGGCTTCTACACCTGGTATAACGCCTTTAAAGGTCGTTCTTGTGGGCTTAATCCTTGAGGGATCTATGCCCATTTTCCGCACTGTATCCTGATAAAGCAGGTTCAGGCTACTGCCGCCGTCCATGAGGACTCTTGTGAGATGAAATCCGTCGATGATTGGGTCGAGAACCAATGCGGCGAAGCCGCCATGATGGATGCTAGTGGGATGGTCCCTTCGATCAAAAGTGATCGGGCAGGAGGACCATGGGTTGAACTTTGGGGCAACTGGCTCTATCGCGTATACGTCTCGTAGCGCACGCTTCCGCTCCCGCTTGGGAATGTGGGTTACGCATATCATGTTCACCGTCCGCACTTGTGGGGGAAAGCCCTTCTGTCCATTGTTGTTCGACGGCTTGGGCTCCTCGTCGTCGCGGTGTAGCCCCTTGTCTCTGTTTTTGGCCCTTAACTTGCCTGCCTGCTTGAACACCCAACAATCCCTGTTAGTGTGATTGGCTGGCCTTTCGGGGGTGCCATGTATCTGGCACAAGCGATCGAGTATTCGGTCCAAACTGGACGGGCCCTGAGTATTCTTTTTGAATGGCTTTTTCCGCTGACCAGATTTATAGCCTTTGAATCCGGCATTGACTGGCGTGTCTTCATTGCTGTCGCTTTTAACGCGGCGTTTTTGCTTTTTTTGACGTGTCCTGCCACTTTTGTCCTTGGTATCCGAATTACCAGGGTTCTTTGATAAGTTCTTACTGCGAGCTAGCCAGCTGTCTTCTCCCGTGCAAAAGTGGGTCATGAGTGTCGTGAGGGCTGCCATGGATTTCGGCTTTTCCTGTCCCAGGTGTCGGGCAAGCCACTCGTCGCGGATGTTATGCTTGAAGGCTTCTAGGGCCTCTGCGTCCGGACAGTCGACTATCTGGTTTTTCTTTGTTAGGAACCGTGTCCAGAATTGTCTGGCCGATTCCTCTGGCTGCTGAATTATGTGGCTTAAGTCATCGGCATCCGGCGGTCGCACGTAAGTGCCCTGGAAGTTGTCGAGGAATGCGGCTTCCAGGTCCTCCCAAGAACCGATTGAGTCTGCTGGCAAGCTGTTAAGCCAATGCCGAGCCGATCCTTTAAGTTTGAGCGGGAGGTATTTGATGGCGTGTAGATCATCGCCACGTGCCATGTGGATCTGAAGGAGATAATCCTTGATCCATACCGCCGGATCTGTTGTGCCATCGTATGATTCGATGTTTACGGGTTTGAAACCCTCTGGGATTTTATGATCCATTACTTCATTCGTGAAGCATAGCGGGTGTGCGGCGCCTCTGTACTGGGCTATATCATGACGCAGCTCGGAAGAGCTATGTCTGTTGTGTTCGGCCCGGCCGGATTTGTTGTATCCGGAGTGAAGATCATTGTCACATGCCGTAGGGCGCCTGCGCGATCCGTAGATCGATCTTGTTTGTCTTGCCTTATCCTCCAGTATGTCTCGCAGGTCGGGCGCATTTTCCCGTGCCTTAGTTGAGCGGCGTCGGGGCATGGCTTGGGTGGAGGGCCGAGAGGCCTCTCTGTCGCGGCCACGAGGTGGCCGGTCTGCCATGTCATGCGCTGGTGATGTAGGTGCTTCCTCCTCTGATCGGGGTAGCGGCCTGCGCTTCGGGTAACTCTTGGAGGGGCGTTCGAGTTCACACTCTTCGGCCGCAAGGACTTCAGTCCATCTGTCAGCTAGCAAATCTTGGGCAGCTCTAAGCTGTTGCTGCTTTTTCTTGAGGCTGCTTGCCGTGGCTAAAAGCCTGCTTTTAAAACGCTCTTGTTCGGCGGGGTCTGATGGTATGACGAATTCGTCGTCATCGAGGCTTGCCTCGTCTTCGGAGGGAGGCGTATAGTTATCATCCTCGACCTCTCGGTCTGCCGCTCTCTCATGAGGGCTGGCTTCTCCATCTTCCTGTGCCGAATCTTGCTAAGGTGGGTGTTCTTCGGCGCTATCCGGGGTAGTATTATCTCCCGTGCCGGAATCACCGTTTTTGTTTTGGCGGGATTTAGAGCGGCGCCGCTGACGCCGGCGCTTTGGCTGTTTCTTGGGGGCGTCATCCCCCACTGTTCCATCGCCATCTCCATCTTTTGGAGTATCCACCATATATATGTCATATGACGAGGTGGCCTTCCAGCGCCCTACAGGTGTTGGTTCCTGTTTGTCTCCTACATCGTCGTCCATGCCGTCGATGTCTTCGGAGCTGAAGTCAAGCATGTCGGTTAGATCGTCGATAGTGGCTACAAAGTGGGTGGTGGGTGGGCTTTGAATTTCCTCATCACCCGTATCCCACCCTCGCTGACTGTAGTCCGGCCAGGGCACTCCTGATAAAGAGAGAGACTTAAGAGAATTCAGGATGTCGCCCGCTGAAAGATGTCTGCGGCGGTGAACTCCATTATCGGCGCCCAATCGGATTCGATTGGCAGGGGCGCGGGGGGTTCGGAGTCCGGGGAGGAGTCCAGATCCTCGGAGTCACGGGTCGTGCAAAGTCCGGGGCTAGCGTTCGGCTCGATCGCTTTTGGGATCGCAGCCCCCGAGGTGACGTCCAACCGCTCATCCTCGATTGGCGCAATAGGCTCCGAGTTAGGGGTCGGAACCGATGCGTGTGCGGCCTCCAGGACACTGTCCGGGGGCAGAGCTAGATCATGCCTCTCGAGATAGTGCGGCGCGCTTGGCCGTGGCTCGAGTCTGTCGAAGATCAAGTCTCCGCGGATGTCAGCCGTGTAGTTTAAGCTTCCAAACCTGACTTGATGGCCAGGGGCGTAGCTTTCGATCTGCTCCAGGTGGCCGAGCGAATTGGCCCGCAGAGCGAAGCCGCCGAAGACGAAGATCTGTCCGGGGAGCAAAGTCTCACCCTGGACCGCATCGTTGTTGATGATCAAAGGAGGCATCGGGCCTAAAGGTGACGACACAGAGGAACCCTCAATGAAAGCACCAATGTCGGTGTCAAAACCGGCGGATCTCGGGTAGTGGGTCCCGAACTGTGCGTCTAGGCCGGATGGTAACAGGAGGCAGGGAACATGATGTTTTACCCAAGTTCAGGCCCTATTGATGGAGGTAAAACCCTACGTCCTACTTGATTAATATTGATGATATAGGTAGTACAAGAGTAGATCTATCACGAGATCAAGGAGGCTAAACCCTAGAAGCTAGCCTATGGTATGATTGTTGTGTATGGAGTTGATTGCCTACGGACTACAACCCTCCGGTTTATATAGACACCGGATAGGGTTAGGGTTACACAGAGTCGGTTACAATGGTAGGAGATCTTGAATATCCGCATCGCCAAGCTTGCCTTCCACGCCAAGGAAAGTCCCATACGGACACGGGACGAAGTCTTCAATCTTGTATCTTCATAGTCCAGGAGTCCGGCTGAAGGTATAGTCCGGCTGAAGGTATAGTCCGGCTACCCGAACACCCCCTAATCCAGGACTCCCTCACTCATCGTATTCAACACCTTGAACTTGTCGAAAACCTTTTGTGACAATTCGAGCTTTGTAGATAGTAACACTACTATCAGTGTCCGTCTTCCTCTTGAAGATCCATTTATTCTCAATGGCTTGCCGATCACCGGGCATGTAACATCCCAAATTTTCAATTTGGAATGTTATACATTAGGTCATCATGCATATCTTTTTTTATTTTTTCTTTTGGTTTTGATCCTAGAAAATCCTAAGCAACTCAAGGACCCACGGAGAGAGTTGGGGATTTCGTTATTTACATATTTGAGTTTTCTCAAATTATGTAAACAGGATCATTTGATTTTATTTATTTTATCATCAATTATTTCTATTACAAAAATATAAGAGAGGGAATAAAATGACTTTCCCAAAATATAGAAATAATGAGGATTTAATAAAAAAATAAAATAAGATTTATTTTGGAGTTTTTCGGTATTTTTATTTGAATTTAGGAAAAATGCGCGTTTTTCAAAGTTGTAGTTTGGGGCCAGATAAATGTTCACTTTATCGGGCTTGATTTTAGGAACCCGGCAAAATTTATTTCGTGATTTTTGGAGTCCGTTTAGTATTTCTTTTTATTTTTTTTCTTCCGAGCGGATAAGAAAAAAAAACGGAACCGACTCCAGGCCGTACCCGGCCAGGAAACCTCCGCCCGGGGCCTTTAAATAGCGCCCGAGGCCCGCGAGAGAGAGCCAGCCCGCCACCACCGAAACCCTAGCCGCCGCCCTAGCCAGCCGCCGCCGCCGCCGCCGCCGCCCGCCGTTGCCGTGGCCGGAGAGCGCGCCTTTCGAGGTTCGCCGCCGCCGCCGCCGCCCGCCGTTGCCGTGGCCGGAGAGCGCGCCTTTCGAGGTTCGCCGCCGCCGCCGCCGCCCGCCGTTGCCGTCGCCGGAGAGCGCGCCTTTCGAGGTTCGCCGCCGCCTCATTTTTCCGTGCAGTTATTTTTTTTTTTAAAAAAATTCTGTTCGTCATTTTTCTTTTTCGTCGGATTTTCCCGGTTATTTTCTGATCGCGATTTCTGATCCGATTTTCGTTTTAGTATAACTTTTCGCTTGTTTATCGGAATCACGCGATTCAAGCGCCTGGAGTTTCGTCTCGAAACCCTCTTTCCGAATAATCAACTTAAACAAGTTTTTGCTACTGAAAAATTTGCCCTAGATTCAGATTACTAGAACGAAGTTGTTTTCTTTTGCCGTTTGATCTCTTTTGCTTCGTTCGATTTGATTCTTTTGCCAACCAGGGTTCTTAAGTTGAACTTTCTAGTTAGATCTTATATTTGAGTTTTACCTGTGCATTAGATGAGTACTTATTGTATGCTTGTTGTTTGTCTGCGATAGAATACCCGGAGTGCGCCGCCTGTTACGTTGAATCTCTAGGTTACGCGGATCATCAGCAAGGCAAGTAACACTTTGATCATACCTTTTCTACAACCCAGTTTTATTGCATTAGATCAATCCTCACACATTGCATGATTAGGATCTAATTAAATTGTGGGATGGGAAGTAGATGAGGTAGTACCTATTACCTGTTTATTATCAAACCTTTGGGAGTTACTTCTACGTTTGCTTGTTATGCCATGCTATGCTAGTAGACGTGGGTTGGGTGAGTGATATCCATGACAGATGTGAGATTGTTAAATTAAGGGTTTTTCTAAGGTGGCAACCTAACACACATCTGGGTGGATTGAGGCACCTGGGGTTTCCAGGACTTGCCTGTTTTCTTGGACCGCCACCCAGGCTCAAAGGGATCATGAGATTATTCATACTAGAAACTTCCGTGTGCAGCCACAAGCCATTATGGGCTCTGGCATAGTTGACTAAGTTGTGCGAACTCTTACAGTGGTAGACTAGTAGATGTAGGGGTTGTAGGTGGTACGGTCTACCCGATCGTAAGGTGCTAGCGCTTCTGAAAGACTATGTCTCGGTCATCCGTCTTCTCAAACACCATGTAGTGCGAGAAACCAAACGAAGGCGATCGAGTCTTGTGGGGAAAAGTGCGCAAACCTCTGCAGAGTGTAACAAACTAATCATGGTTAGCCATGTCCCCGGTTATGGACAAATCTTGAGTATCTAGTACCCGGATTATCATGTGAATCTCAACATGTTACTCAAAATTAATTTTGATGGGTTTTAATGATGTTACTTAATTGGGATTGAGAATGCTGTTAACCATTCTCAATGTTTCACCACCACCATGATAGTAATCAATTCTATTCCTTTGAAGTAGGGAAAAATTGGCTTTACGCAAAAACTGTAACCATAGAGCTTTCCACCAGCCAAATATGCATATAGTATAGTTGTTGCATTCCATTACTCTCTATGTGTTACCTTGCCAGCATATTCCATGTGCTGACCCGTTTCCGGGCTGCAACGTTAATGTTGCAGACTTTTCAGACGACGATTGAGGAGTTTTAGGTCGTGGTTCTATACTCAGTGATGCCATTGGAGTTGATGGACTCACTTATCTTCCAAGCCTTCCGCTGTTATCGTTATTAGATGGCCTTAAGCCATACTTATTGTAATAAGTTCTCTTTTAAGACACTCGATGTAATAAGTGTGTTATTGCTACTTTGCTATAAATCCTCCGAGTACTATGTGGTGTCAGCATTACTGATCCAGGGATGACACCGGAGCACAGAGATCAGACTGTTTGAGGTCTGGTCGCTACAGAGATGGTATCAGAGCACATGCTGACTGTAGGACACGACCACTAAGCCAAAGACCTAGATCACTAGATCACTCTCTTCTCTTCTGACCTCTCATCTCTTCTACTCTTTAGGATGGCGGATGCAAGGAACAAGTTCACACAACCGGATGAAGATACACCCTTTGGACGCCACTTGAAGGAAGTCACTAGATACCTGAACATAGGAATACCAAGCTTCACGGGAACCTACAACGCCACTTTACCTGAAGAAGAGCGCTGGATGATTCAAGTTCAAGTTCCAGGAAGGACGTTCATGCCAGTCACTGAGCCCATAGAGTTTTCTTTTGATGCACCAACTTGGAGTCTAGGAAAGAGTATGGCAGCTCAGATCGCCATGGGACGCATTGGAGAAGTCTACCGCAAGGATCTCAAGGATACTATCTACCAGATTTGCGGACGCCGAGATGAACACTGGGAGATGATCAGTACCAGGAAGGATAGATCAATTGCAGCTTTTATTCAGGAGTTAAACCAGCACATTCGACGCCAGGAGAACCAGATGTGCGCCGACATGATAGAACTGAAGAAGGCTAAGACTAGAATCAAGGAACTGGAGGAAGAACTCAAGGCTACACGCGAAGATTATGAAGAAGAAATTGAAGTATTGGTGGATAAGAATGCCGACCTAACAAAGAAGATTGGAATATTTATGGGAGGCCCGACACCAGTAGATGAAGACGAAGAACCCAAGGAGATTAGCCCGGAAGATTACATCATCATCGACGGCACCGACTCGGAACTAGAGAGTAGTGACGACGACTATGTTGATGAAGCAGGAGCGGATATCATGGAGTCTACAACCGTAGAATATTTCTAGTAGACCACCTTCATCAGTAGTAGTAGTCCACCATGTAAATATAGTAGTTCGAGCACTTTTGCGATAGCTAGATCGATTGTATGTCTTGTTTGTTTGATTGAAGTGAATTATGTGCTTTTGCCTCATGTGCATATGGGTAGTGTTTTCTCTTTAGACCCCCTCTATTCTTATACCTCGTCTTTTCTAAAACCCTCAGATGCCTCCAGACGTGACCCCGGATTTGCCTTTCCGTCGGAGCTCACCCAATTGATCCAGCAGCAGAACACCTTGATGCCGTTGCTAGTTCAGAATCAGAATCAGGGGAACAACAACAATAACCCACCACCACCACCACCACCTGTTGACCACTTAGCCCGTTTTCTTAGGCTGAATCCGCCGGTGTTTTCCAGTAGCACCGAGCCGATAGTAGCAGATGATTGGCTCCACAAGATAGCTAGGGAGTTGACCACAGCAGGATGCACAGATGTGGAGAAGGTTAAGTTTGCCGCACATCAGTTAGAAGGACCCGCAGCATCTTGGTGGGAGAATTTCACAGCCACCTTCCCAGTCGACACTGTCACATGGGACCAGTTTCAGCAGGCTTTTCGTACTGCCCATGTTTCAGCAGGAGCAATGGCCATGAAGAAGCGTGAGTTTCGTAACTTGCGCCAAGGAGGACGGACAGTTGGCCAGTATGTGGAGGAGTTTAGTAAGTTAGCACGTTATGCCCCAGATGACGTTGCTACAGATGCAGCTAAGCAGGAGAAATTCCTGGAAGGATTGAATGATGAGTTGAGTATGCAGTTGATGGTAGCCACCTTCAACAACTACCAGGAGTTGGTAGATCGTGCTCTTATGATTGAAGGGAAGCAGCAGCAAATTGAGAACCGCAAGAGGAAGTATGGACAAGGAAAGTATAATTCAGGAGCTCAGCAGAAGCCTCGTTTTACCCCTAGACCAGGAGGACATTTTCAGCATACCCATGGAGTAGGTAGCTCGCATAACCACAATGGCACCAAGAATGGTAATGGGAATGGAGGAAGCAATGGACAGAACCGCAGCACCCCATCGACCCCAGTCAAGAAGGATTTGAGCCATGTCACTTGCTATAAGTGTTCAAAGCCAGGACATTTTGCAAATGAATGTCTTGAAGGCCAAAACGGCAATGGAAGTTCTGGGAAGAAGCCGAACCCTTTCAACAGGGGACAGGTGAACCACGTTAGCATGGAGGAGGTTGAAGCTCAGCCCAATGCAGTAATAGGTAAGTTTTTGGTTAAGTCATTTACTGCACTCGTTCTTTTTGATACTGGTGCATTGCATTCATACATCTCAAGGGGATTTGTGGATAAGTATAACCTACCAACCCAAGCCCTTAGGTCACCCATGTTAGTAACCTCGCCAGGAGCAGAGTATGTGGCAAGTCTATGGTGTGATCGGTTACCATTAAGGATTGGTAACTATGTTTTTCCCTCAGACCTAATAGTATTGGAATCTCAAGGATTGGATGTGATATTAGGCATGGATTGGTTATCAAAGTATGAAGAGAATATTGAGTGTGCTAGTAAGTCAATTTTGCTTACCACACCAGAAGGAAGAAGGATCAAGTATGTATCCCGGCATGTGCCATAGAGGACCCAAGTAAATTGCCTAACAGGAGTTGTGCAGGAGGAAGTACCAGTGGTAAAGGATTTTCTTGATGTATTTCCCGAAGAGTTGCCAGGCATGCCACCAGATAGAGACATTGAGTTTTTGATTGAGCTATTGCCAGGCACTGGGCCAATATCAAAGAGACCATACAGGATGCCAACAAAGGATTTGGTGGAAATTAAGAAGCAGATTAAGGAGTTACTGGATAAGGGATATATTCGCCCAAGTTCTTCGCCTTGGGGATCACCAGTACTTTTAGTGGAGAAGAAGGATGGATCGTTAAGGATGGTTGTTGATTATCGAGGATTGAACGAAGTAACGATCAAGAACAAGTACCCACTACCAATGATCAACGATCTGTTTGATCGGTTGCAAGGAGCTAAGGTATTTTCCAAGATCGATTTGCAATCAGGATACCACCAGTTGAAGATTCGAGAACAGGATATTCCTAAGACAGCTTTTACCACCAGGTATGGGCTGTATGAGTATACCGTTATGTCATTTGGACTGACTAACGCACCTGCCTATTTTATGAACATGATGAACAAAGTGTTTATGGAGTTTTTGGATAAGTTCGTTGTAGTGTTCATTGATGATATCCTGGTATATTCGAAGAATGAAGAGGAGCATAGGGAGCATTTGCGTTTGGTACTTGGAAAGCTCAGAGAACATCAGTTATATGCCAAATTCAGCAAATGTGAGTTTTGGTTGAAGGAAGTAGGATTCCTCGGACACGTTATATCCGGAGAAGGTATAGCAGTAGATCCCGCTAAAGTTGAAACCGTGACCAAGTGGGAAGCACCAACAGCAGTTGGAGAGATCCGGAGTTTTCTTGGACTTGCAGGATACTACCGGAGATTTATTGAGAATTTCTCAAAGATTGCGAAACCTATGACAGAGTTGTTGAAGAAGGATACTAAGTTCAAATGGACCGAGGAGTGTGAGTCAAGTTTCTAGGAGTTGAAGAAACGTTTGGTTACCTCACCAGTGTTGATTTTGCCAGATCAAACCAAGGATTATGAGGTGTATTGCGACGCTTCACGTCGAGGACTTGGAGCAGTGCTTATGCAGGAAGGGAGAGTTGTTTCGTATGCTTCACGACAACTGAAGCCCCACGAATTGAATTATGCTACGCATGATTTGGAGTTAGCAGCCGTAGTGCATGCATTGAATACATGGAGACATTTCCTCATTGGAAATCATTGTGAGGTGTACACGGATCACAAGAGTTTGAAGTACATTTTCACGCAGAAGGAGTTGAATCTCAGACAAAGGAGATGGTTGGAGCTTATCAAGGATTATGATATGAAATTGCATTATCATCCCGGGAAGGCTAATGTAGTAGCTGATGCATTAAGCCGCAAGAGCCATGTCAATAGGTTAATGACGGGAGAAATACCCAAGGAGTTAGCAGAAAATTTTCGTGAACTACGTTTGGAAATAGTTCCGAGAGGCTATGTAGCAGCATTGGAGATTCAGTCAACATTGATGGACAAAATCAGAGAAGCTCAGAAAACTGACAAGGAGATTGCCGCTATAAAGGAGAAACTGAGCAAAGGAAAAGCTAAAGGATTTCGTGAGGATGAGCACGACACCCTATGGTTTGAAGACCGTGTTTACGTGCCCAATGACCCGGAGATCAGGAAGTTGATTCTGCAAGAGGCACATGATTCACCGTATTCGATTCACCCAGGAAATACCAAGATGTATTTGGATTTGAAGGATATTTTCTGGTGGACCGGAATGAAGAAGGATATTGCGGAGTATGTAGCAGTTTGTGACGTATGTCAGAGAGTAAAGGCAGAACATCAGAAGCCGGCAGGATTGTTGCAGCCATTGCCGATACCCGAATGGAAGTGGGATAAGTTAGGCATGGATTTTATCACGGGATTACCAAGGACTCGTTCAGGCTATGACTCGATTTGGGTTGTAGTTGATCGATTGACGAAGGTAGCTCATTTCATCCCAGTAAAGACCACTTACACCAGTGCTAAGTTGGCAAAGATATACATGACCAGGATCGTATGTTTGCATGGAGTTCCGAGGAGCATCGTATCAGATAGAGGAACCCAGTTTACCTCAAAGTTCTGGAAGCAGTTGCATAAGACTTTGGGTACTAAGCTGGAATTAGTACAGCTTTTCATCCGCAGACAGATGGACAGACTGAGAGAGTCAATCAGATTTTGGAGGATATGCTGAGAGCTTGTGAGCTAGATTATGGATCTAGTTGGGACGATAATTTGCCATATGCAGAGTTTTCTTACAATAATAGCTATCAGACCAGTTTGAAGATGGCACCTTTCGAAGCTTTGTACGGAAGGAGGTGCAGGACACCGTTGTCATGGGACGAAGTTGGAGACCGCCAGTTGTTTGGACCAGATTTGATTAAGGAGTCTGAACAGAAAGTGAAGTTGATTCGTGATAGGATCAAGGTAGCCCAGTCCAGGCAGAAGAGCTACGCAGATTCTAAACGCAAGGAGACAGTTTACGAAGTTGGAGATAGAGCTTATCTTCGAGTGTCCCCACTTCGAGGGATTAAGCGTTTTGGAGTTAAGGGGAAGTTAGCGCCACGATTTATAGGACCATATCGAGTTTTGGAGTGTATGGGAGAAGTGGCCTACAAGTTGGAATTGCCAGAAGAATTGACAGGAGTTCATTGTGTGTTCCACGTGTCTCAGTTGAAGAAGTGTCACGCGGAGATGACTGCCATACCTTTGAGAGACACAGTGCCATTAGAAGCAATTCAGTTGGATAATAATTTGACTTATGAGGAGAAACCAGTCAAGATTCTCGAGTTTGCCAGCCGAGTTACTCGTAGCAAGGTTATCAAGTTTTGCAAAGTTCAGTGGAGCCACCACACGGAGGATGAAGCCACCTGGGAGCGAGAGGAAGATTTGCTCAAGGACCACCCTCACCTATTTTCTAGCCAACCCGAATCTCGAGGGCGAGATTCATCTTAAGGGGGGTAGGTTTGTAACATCCCAAATTTTCAATTTGGAATGTTATACATTAGGTCATCATGCATATCATATTTTATTTTTGCTTTTGGTTTTGATCCTAGAAAATCCTAAGCAACTCAAGGACCCACGGAGAGAGTTGGGGATTTCGTTATTTACATATTTGAGTTTTCTCAAATTATGTAAACAGGATCATTTGATTTTATTTATTTTATCATCAATTATTTCTATTACAAAAATATAAGAGAGGGAATAAAATGACTTTCCCAAAATATAGAAATAATGAGGATTTAATAAAAAAATCAAATAAGATTTATTTCGGAGTTTTTCGGTATTTTTATTTGAATTTAGGAAAAATGCGCGTTTTTCAAAGTTGTAGTTTGGGGCCAGATAAATGTTCACTTTATCGGGCTTGATTTTAGGAACCCGGCAAAATTTATTTCGTGATTTTTGGAGTCCGTTTAGTATTTCTTTTTATTTTTATCTTCCGAGCGGATAAGAAAAAAAAACGGAACCGACTCCGGGCCGTACCCGGCTAGGAAACCTCCGCCCGGGGCCTTTAAATAGCGCCCGAGGCCCGTGAGAGAGAGCCAGCCCGCCACCACCGAAACCCTAGCCGCCGCCCTAGCCAGCCGCCGCCGCCGCCCGCCGTTGCCGTCGCCGGAGAGCGCGCCTTTCGAGGTTCGCCGCCGCCTCGTTTTTCCGTGCAGTTTTTTTTAAAAAGAAATTTCTGTTCGTCGTTTTTCTTTTTCGTCGGATTTTCCGCGGTTATTTTCTGATCGCGATTTCTGATCCGATTTTTGTTTTAGTATAACTTTTCGCTCGTTTATCGGAATCAGGTGATTCAAGCGCCTGGAGTTTCGTCTCGAAACCCTCTTTCCGAATAATCAACTTAAACAAGTTTTTGCTACTGAAATTTTTTCCCTAGATTCAGATTACTAGAACGAAGTTGTTTTCTTTCGCCGTTTGTTCTCTTTTGCTTCGTTCGATTTGATTCTTTTGCCAACCAGGGTTCTTAAGTTGAACTTTCTGGTTAGATCTTCTATTTGAGTTTTACCTGTGCATTAGATGAGTACTTATTGTATGCTTGTTGTTTGTCTGCGATAGAATACCCGGAGTGCGCCGCCTGTTACGTTGAATCTCTAGGTTACGCGGATCATCAGCAAGGCAAGTAACACTTTGATCATACCTTTTCTACAACCCAGTTTTATTGCATTAGATCAATCCTCACACATTGCATGATTAGGATCTAATTAAATTGTGGGATGGGAAGTAGATGAGGTAGTACCTATTACCTGTTTATTATCAAACCTTTGGGAGTTACTTCTACGTTTGCTTGTTATGCCATGCTATGCTAGTAGACGTGGATTGGGTGAGTGATATCCATGACAGATGTGAGATTGTTAAATTAAGGGTTTTTCTAAGGTGGCAACCTAACACACATCTGGGTGGATTGAGGCACCTGGGGTTTCCAGGACTTGCCTGTTTTCTTGGACCGCCACCCGGCTCAAAGGGATCATGAGATTATTCATACTAGAAACTTCCGTGTGCAGCCACAAGCCATTATGGGCTCTGGCATAGTTGACTAAGTTGTGCGAACTCTTACAGTGGTAGACTAGTAGATGTAGGGGTTGTAGGTGGTACGGTCTACCCGATCGTAAGGTGCTAGCGCTTCTGAAAGACTATGTCTCGGTCATCCGTCTTCTCAAACACCATGTAGTGCGAGAAACCAAACGGAGGCGATCGAGTCTTGTGGGGAAAAGTGTGCAAACCTCTGCAGAGTGTAACAAACTAATCATGGTTAGCCGTGTCCCCGGTTATGGACAAATCTTGAGTATCTAGTACCTGGATTATCATGTGAATCTCAACATGTTACTCAAAATTAATTTTGATGGGTTTTAATGATGTTACTTAATTGGGATTGAGAATGCTGTCAACCATTCTCAATGTTTCACCACCACCATGATAGTAATCAATTCTATTCCTTTGAAGTAGGGAAAAATTGGCTTTATGCAAAAACTGTAACCATAGAGCTTTCCACCAGCCAAATATGCATATAGTATAGTTGTTGCATTCCATTACTCTCTATGTGTTACCTTGCCAGCATATTCCATGTGCTGACCCGTTTTCTGGCTGCAACGTTAATGTTGCAGACTTTTCAGACGACGATTGAGGAGTTTTAGGTCGTGGTTCTATACTCAGTGATGCCGTTGGAGTTGATGGACTCACTTATCTTCCAAGCCTTCCGCTGTTATCGTTATTAGATGGCCTTAAGCCATACTTATTGTAATAAGTTCTCTTTTGAGACACTCGATGTAATAAGTGTGTGATTGCTACTCTGCTATAAATCCTCCGAGTATTGTGTGGTGTCAGCATTACTGATCCAGGGATGACACTGGAGCACAGAGATCAGACTGTTTGAGGTCTGGTCGCTACAGGGCAAGTCAATCAAAGTCCATACTTTGTTCTCATACATGGGTCCCATCTCAGATTTCATGGTTGAGGGAGTCTTGGATTAGGGGGTCTCCTGAAAGCCGGACTATATCCTTTGGCCGGACTGTTGGACTATGAAGATACAAGATTGAAGACTTCGTCCCGTGTCCGGATGGGACTCTCCTTGGCGTGGAAGGCAAGCTTGGCAATACGGATATGTAGATCTCCTTCCTTGTAACCGACTCTGTGTAACCCTAGCCCCCTCCGGTGTCTATATAAACCGGAGGGTTTTAGTCCATAGGACAACAGACAATCATACCATAGGCTAGCTTCTAGGGTTTAGCCTCTTCGATCTCGTGGTAGATCAACTCTTGTAATACCCATATCATCAAGAATAAATCAAGCAGGACGTAGGGTTTTACCTCCATCAAGAGGGCCCGAACCTGGGCAAAACATCGTGTCCCCTGCCTCCTATTACCATCCGCCTTAGACGCACAGTTCGGGACCCCCTACCCGAGATCCGCCGGTTTTGACACCGACATTGGTGCTTTCATTGAGAGTTCCTCTGTGTTGTCGCCGTCAGGCTTGATGGCTCCTACTATCATCGATAGCGATGCAGTCCAGGGTGAGACTTTTCTCCCCGGACAGATCTTTGTGTTTGGCGGCTTCGCACTGCGGGCCAACTCGCTTGGCCATCTGGAGCAGATCAAAAGTTACGCCCCTGGCCACCAGGTCAGGTTTGGAAGCTTAAACTATACGGCCGATATCCGCGAAGACTTGATCTTCGACGGATTCGAGCCTCTGCCTTGTGCGTCACACGGTCACGATGAGTATGATTTAGCTCTGCCATCGGACAGTGTTCAAGAAATCATACCGAAAGCCGCTCCGACCCTTAATTCGGAGCCAGTTGCACCTCCCATGGATGGGTGGATAGACCCCGCCACAGAGGCCGCATCCCCAATGGTGATTGAGCCGAATATCGATCTTACCCTTCACGAAAGCCGTGTTGTTAAATTGCCGGATACTTCTCCGGCCACGGACTCCGAACCGCCTGCGCCCGTTCCTATCAAATCCGGTCGGGCGCCGATCATGGAGTTTACCTTCGCGGATATCTTTCAGCACTCGCCCTTCGGCGACATACTGAATTCATTGAAGTCTCTCTCCTTGTCAGGAGAGTCCTGGCCGAACTATGTCCGGCAGGATTGGGATGCGGATGACGAAGAAATTCACCGCCCACCCACCACCCACTTAATAGCCACTGTCGATGACTTAACTGACATGCTCGACTCCTACTCCGAAGACATCGACGGTATGGACGACGATGCAGGAGACGAACAGGAACCACTGCCCACAGGGCACTGGATGCCTACTACATCACATGACGCATACATGGTGGACACACCAAAAGACGACGACGACGTGGAACAGAAGGACGCAACGAAGGGTTGTCCCCGGAGAAGCAGTCAAAGCGGCGGCGTAAGCACCGCTCCAAATCACGCCTCGGCAGAAACAACGATCATATAGACCCAGCATTAGAGTAGGGTGAACCATCGCCGGACCACGACAACACGAAGAATCAAACCGAACAACCCGACTATGTCAAAGATAATAGTCCGGACGACATCACACCAGATAGACACCCGGAGCAACATAATGCCCGTCAAAGGCTTGTTGCCACCACGAGGAGTCTAAAAAAGCAGAAGCAAAGGCCAAGGCTGCGCAAGACACACTCCGAATCAAATGGAGTAAAGTACTCAACACAGCAGCAAAGTACGTCGGTAATTGCCCCACCAAGAGCTACCCGAAGCGGAAGTTGCTACCTGAATTCGATGAGGAGGCCTTAGATCCCCCGCAACCAAAAATTAAAACGGCCATCTGGCTAGATAGACGACCTCACGGCCAACATAATGCGGCAACCGATGCCGCACACAAGCCAGCACACGATCCACGCGAGGGCTCGCATCAAAAGGACGGTGCAACCAGATCCATCTATGGACCACGCAAGCGCACTCCAGCATGCAATACAACACAACAAACATCCAAACAATGCGGTACACCCAAATACAGGGGTGCCGCACACCCCCTATCTTTCACCGATGAGGTGCTGGACCATGAATTTCCAGAGGGATTCAAACCCGTAAACATAGAGGCATACGATGGAACAACAGACCCTGGGGTCTGGATTGAGGACTATATCCTCCATATCCATATGGCTCGAGGAGATGATCTCCACGCCATCAAGTATCTACCCCTGAAACTCAAAGGGCTAGCTCGGCACTGGCTTAAAAGTCTCCCCGAAAGCTCCATTGGAAGCTGGGAAGAGCTTGAAGACGCTTTCCGGGCAAATTTTCAAGGGACTTATGTCCGACCTCCAGACGCGGACGATTTGAGTCATATAACTCAACAGCCCGGAGAGTCAGCCTGAAGCTTTGGAACAAGTTTCTTACTAAAAAGAACCAAATAGTCGACTGTCGGGACGCCGAAGCCTTGGCAGCTTTTAAGCACAGCGTTCGCAACGAATGGCTTGCCAGACACCTCGGCCAAGAAAAGCCGAGAACAATGGCAGCATTAACAAGCCTCATGACCCGCTTTTGCGCGGGTGAGGACAGCTGGCTAGCCAGATGTAGCACCAGCGACCCAAGTACATCCGACGTTAGAGATGAAAATGGGAAATCATGACGCAGCAAAAATAATATGTGCCGTAATAAAGAAGACAGCCCGAAGAGCACGACAGTAAACGCCGGATTCAGAAGCTCTCGGCCAGGTCAGCAAAAGCCGCCCCCCTAAAGGTGCCAGAGATGAACTGTCCAGCCTGAACAAAATTCTGGACCAAATATGTCCAATCCATAGCACCCCTGGTAAACCCGCTTATCATACCCATAGAGAATGTTGGGTCTTCAAGCAGTCCGGCAAGCTGAACGCCGTACACAAGGGGGAGGATACACCAAGCGAAGACGAGGATGAGCCTCTCAAGCAAGACACTGGGGAATAAAAGAAATTTCCACCAGAAGTTAAAACAGTAAACGTGTTACACGTGATCAAGGGGAGAAACAAAGCGGCACACCCAGAGAAATATGCCCAAGGGCCTATCACAGCGGAGTCCTGCCACTGGTCGTCTCAACTGATCACTTTTGACCATCGGGATTACTCAGCAAGTATCCGGCATGCAGGATGGGCTGCCTTGGTATTAGACCCAATAATTGACGGATACCATTTCACACGAGTCCTGATGGACGGTGGCAGCAATCTAAACCTGATATATCAGGACACAATCCGCAAAATGGGGATAGACCCAACGAAAATTTGCCACAACAATACTACCTTTCAAGGAGTAACGCCAGGCCCAGGGGCTCATTGCAAGGGCTCCCTGCTACTAGAGGTTATATTCGGCTTCCCCCATAACTTCCGTAGCGAAAATTTAACCTTCCACATTGCTCCGTTCCAAAGTTGCTATCAAGCACTACTTGGACGCGAAGCTTTCGCTCGCTTTAATGCAATACCGCATTACGCTTCCCTCACGCTTAAGATGCCCGGTCCACGTGGCATCATTACAGTAAATGGAAATATTGAGCGATCCCTGTGCACCGAAGAGAGTCCGACGCAGTTAGACGAGTCTGACGCAGCTATATGTAATTCATACAGGTTTGATGGCCACACCCCTATTACAAATACAAGGGGCTCAACGCGCGCAGACAAGTGGCAATTTTTACTCATCTTGAATTATACATGGTTTCTTTAAACCTACCTTTTTGCACGTCAACTTTTCACTTAAGTTCCTCTCTTTTACAGATGACCATCGTGCTACACCCGTCCAGGATACGGCACAACGGAGACACAGGCGCAGACGTGCAGCAGGGACCCGTTCCAAGGATTCTTTTTAGATTAAGACCCTGCGTAAACCTTTCTTACTGTCTCTTGTTGATACACATCCCTCGGATTCTCAGTACTATTGAGAAGGATGCTGGCGTCTTGGCATGTGGCCACGTCAGAATAATGCACGTACCTGGACACCAGGGGCTTCTTACAAAGGGCACTGTTTAGGCCCGGTTTATACCATAAAGACCGAATACCTTAGGGAGTGTTCGACGTCGCGGGTTTGGCCTTATATGCATCAGCTCCGAATCATGTCTTTGGTCAAATGTTGGGTTTGCCCGGCTCCTGTGTTTTGCTGCCTTACGTTCCACTCTATCGGCTAAGGCGGCACCAGGAGAACTACTGCGATTGTGCCCCAGGTCATCCGGACGAGCACCTCAGTAGAGAAAGCCGAAAACTGACTGTCATGATATAGTGTGAGACTGGTCAACCACTTGATGACCTATCGGAATGTTAGAATTCCTCCGCCTTAACGAAGGGCCGTTTCCCGGCCAGGCATGTACGCACCCCAAATTCGGGAGAGTGCGGAGCCACTAGGGGCTATATAGTAGCCTCACCGTCAAACTCCCATGGCTAAGTGAAAGTGTTAAAGCATTATAGTCTGGTTGCCTCGTTCGCTGCGCTATCACCTCCTTAATAGGATCCAAGAGGTTGGATTAAGTGTGAACATGCGTCTTCTGCGAACACCTCCGCATTATATGCGTGGGGGATGAAGCCGAAGACTGCAATCTTTCAGGTTATATACATATATACATAAACGCTACACAGGAGGCATCATATTACTTCCAGGCAAAAGTATAAATACAGCCTTAATAAATTTCATAAAAACATTGTGTCTACAATGGGAATACATGTCACTCAAACATAATATTCTTCGAGCACTGGGCCTCTATCAAACGAGCACCCTCAAGAACTTCTTCGAAATAGTGCTCGGCAGCCACTCGGCCTATGGCCGAACCCTGCGCCGCAACAGTGGTAGCATCCATTTCCGCCCAGTATGCTTTGACACGGGCAAGGGCCATCCGCGAGCCTTCTATACACACCGACCTCTTCATCGCATTGATGCGTGACACCGCTCCAAGGAACTGCTGCACTAAACTGAAATAGCTGTTCGGCTTCGGTTTTTCCGGCCACAGATGATCTACGATGGACCTCATGGCGAGTCCGGACAACCTATTGAGTTCGGCCCATTCGGCTAGCTGATCAGTCAATGGAAGTGGACGCTCTGGAACGTTAAACTCTGACCAGAACAACTTGTCCACTTCACGATCTGTTTGATCTCGGAAGTATTTGGCCGCATTGACAGCGCTCGCCGCCAAGTCCATATATGCGTCTGCCGAACTCCACAGCTGATCCAGAGGGGCATACCGCGGATCTCCAAACTTCCTCCGTAGCATAAAGGGCTTCCCAGCCGCAATATCCCCGGCTTCACGCAGCTCCTCCTTCTTTGCTCTCATAGCAGAGCGGGTGTCTTTGGTCGCCATCGTGGCCTTATCAAGGTCCGTCGCCTTCGCTCGGTTTTCTTCTTCAAGGAACTAGCAACGGTCGGCAGTGTCTTTTAACCTTACAGCCATCTTGGCCATTTTCTCTTTGCTCTCACAATGCGCGGCCTTCTCGGCTCTCAACTCTTCGGTCGCCTTCAAAGCAGCCGCATTACTACTCCTTGCTTGTTCTTTGGCTCGGGCAAGTTCCGCCCGAAGGGTCTCCACGGTGGCAGCTCCATCTGTAGTCACAACATAATAAAGATACTGGCATCATGCTTCTCTTACTATGTGACATTCACCAGAAAACATTACTTATCCTGTGCCTCGTCAAGGTGCTTGTTAACAAGCTCGATGTCGGCATCTGCCGCATCCAGTTGCCGCTTTAGTTCGGCAAACTCATTAGTCCGGCTAGCCACCGGAGCTTCCACCACCTGCACATAAAGGCGGTTTGGTTATTACCTGGGACTACGATCCTCTATTCGCCGCCGTTCTCGACGACAACCAGAGTCTCAGGGGCTACTATCTACACAGGGCACACCTAAAAATGTGTGGTACTATCATAAAGTATATCATTTCACGTACCTCAAAGCCCGTCAGTAGACTCATAAAAGCTTCATGCAATCCACTTTTGGCGGACGAAATTCTTTCCATCACCGTACCCATCAACGTACGGTGTTCTTCTGAGATGGCCGCTCGCTCCAACAGCTCCCTCAGTACGCCCGACCGCATACCAGACGGTGCTGGACTCTTTTGTTTGCTCTCTTTAAGAGCCGGGCGCTGGGGATTTTGGGTGACTATAGGATTATCTTCTGGCCTCACCAGATCCGGAGAGGCCCTCCATGACGACACTTCAAGGTCGCCCGCTTCTTGAGCAGGGGCGTCCGGGGAGGCGTTTCGCTCTCCATAATCTCCGGAAGAAGATCCCCCGAAGACGAGCTCTGCTGAGAAGGGCTAAGATCCGAACTGCAAGATAAATGCTTCGGTTATTTTCCTCAGAGGTAAGGTAGTATATCTTCACTCTTAAAGTACTTTTTGATTACTAACAACTCGTTAGAGGGCATATCCCCTCACGGACTTTGTGCGGCAAGAGCACCCTCCAAGGCAGGACCCTCTGGTGGAGATTTCTTCTCCCGTTTGGAAACCTTGGTTTCCGGATCTTCAGAGGTAGTCCTCTTCCTTCCCCGGGGTGAGAGAATGTCAGATTCCTCCCCTTGGTTATCCTCCCTCATGGAGATGCCCATTCCCTCGGTCGGAATAGGTAGCGGTGGAGGCCCACTTTCGCCCTCTTTATTCCCCTCTTTATCTTCCTTTGAGGGCTCCAGGCAAGGTGCTAGCTCGAGCATCTTTTCCAGTACCAGATTTTCCAAACCCCCAGGAAGGGGGGCCGAACACCGAATCATCTTCGCCTTTGTTAGCCAGTCCTGGTCAAAGAGCAATTTCTCAGAATGACGTCATGATAAATGAAAGACGGTGTGTTCGGCTAGAGGATTACTTACTTGGTCGGCGGCACGGTTGCTGCTCAGGCCCACGTCCTCGGTAGTGTCCGGACACTCTATTTGGGGTCCTAAGAATGATTTATACATCTCCTCGTGCGTCAGGCCGAGGAAATTCTGAATAGTGCACGGTCCTTCTGGGTTGAACTCCCACATGCGGAGGGGCCGGCGTTTGCATGGCTGGATTCGTCGAACCAGCATAACTTGCACCACCATAACCAGACTGAAATCTCCTTCGAAGAGATCTTGAATGCGGCTCTGCAGTATAGGCATGTCCTTGGCTGGACCCCGGCTCAGCCCTCTGCTAATCCATGACATCAGTTGTGGTGGAGGGCCCGAGCGGAAAGCAGGGGCAGCCGCCCACTTGGCACTTCTGGGAGCTGTGATGTAAAACCACTCCCGTTGCCATAATCCGGACACCTCTGGAATGGAACCCTTTGGCCATGGAGCTCCAGCGATCTTGCTTATTAATGCGCCTCCGCATGCTACATGCTGCCCCTCGACCATCTTCGGCTTCACGTCAAAGGTCTTGAGCCACAGGCCGATGTGAGGGGTAATGCGGAGGAAGGCCTCACATACGACAATAAATGCCAAGATGTGGAGAAAGGAGTCCGGGGCTAGATCGTGGAAATCTAGCCCGTAATAGTACATCAAACCCCTAACGAAGGGATCCAGAGTGAGGCCTAGACCTCGGAGGAAGTGGAAGACGAACACGACGCTCTCGTCTGGTTCGAGAGTAGGGACGACCTGCCCTCGGGCAGGCAGCCGATGCGAAACCTCGACGGTCAGGTATCTGGCCTCCCTCAACTTCTTGATATCGTCTTCCGTAACAGAGGAGGGCATCCACCGGCCTTGAAGGCTAGGTCCGGACATGATTGAAGGTCCGAAGCACCTGACCTGGGCTTTGGGTGTTAGAACTCGAGGCGGGGGAAGGATTAGATTGAGCACGGGAGGAAAAAAAAGTAAAAGCCTCGTCCCTTTATAAAGAGGGTGAATATCAAGCGTCCTCTCCGTAGCCGTTTGGGACTTGCCTATAATCTAGGAGTCCTAGACATGGTTGGGTTACCCATGACCGTATTGATGAGAATCCCGTAATTAGGGGAACACGATCTCTGCTTTGACAAGATGTGTCAAGAAACTGCCTCGCGTTATGTGTGGAGCTGGTTGAAGAAAAATGGTTCGAATAATCACCGAGCCATGGCATGATGTCATGTTGCCAAAACGTGTCAGCAGATTAAGATTTTTGGAAATATTATTCTCTCTACGGTGGTATGTGGAACTTATTTTGTAGGGTCGGACACTATCCTTGTATTCAAATTCTTCTGTGGTGTATTCGGAGGAGGAACCCGCCTTGCAATGCCGAAGACAATACTGCGCGCCGGACTCATCGTCATTGAAGCCTGGTTCAGGGGCTACTGAGGGAGTCCTGGATTAGGGGGTCTCCGGACAGCCGGACTATATCCTTTGGCCGGACTGTTGGACTATGAAGATACAAGATTGAAGACTTCGTCCCGTGTCCGGATGGGACTCTCCTTGGCGTGGAAGGCAAGCTTGGCAATACGGATATGTAGATCTCCTTCCTTGTAACCGAGTCTGTGTAACCCTAGCCCCCTCCGGTGTCTATATAAACTGGAGGGTTTTAGTCTGTAGGACAACAGACAATCATACCATAGGCTAGCTTCTAGGGTTTAGCCTCTTCGATCTCGTGGTAGATCAACTCTTGTAATACCCATATCATCAAGAATAAATCAAGCAGGATGCAGGGTTTTACCTCCATCAAGAGGGCCCGAACCTGGGTAAAACATCGTGTCCCCTGCCTCCTGTTACCATCCGCCTTAGACGCACAGTTTGGGACCCCCTACCCAAGATCCGCCGGTTTTGACACCGACAATGGCCTCAAGCAATTTCATGGAATCTGGGCTCATCACCGCTTCCTCATAGTTCGTAGGTTCGTCATGGTCTAGTAACATGACTTCCAAAACAGGATTACCGTACCACTCTGGTGTGGAACGTACTCTGATTGACCTACGAGGTTCAGTAGTAACTTGATGAAGTTTCATGATCATCATCATCAACTTCCTCACTAACTGGTGTAGGAATCACTGGAACTGATTTCAGTGATGAGCTACTTTCCAATTTGAGAGAAGGTACAATTACCTCATCAAGTTCTACTTTCCTCCCACTCACTTCTTTCGAGAGAAACTCCTTCTCTAGAAAGGATCCACTCTTAGCAACAAAGATCTTGCCTTTGGATCTGTGATAGAAGGTGTACCCAATAGTTTCTTTTGGGTATCCTACGTAGATGCACTTCTCCAATTTGGGTTTGAGCTTATCAGGCTGAAACCTTTTCAGATAAGCATCGCAACCCCAAACTTTAAGAAACGACAGCTTAGGTTTCTTGCTAAACCACAGTTCATACGGTGTCATCTCAACGGATTTTTAGACGGTTCCCTATTTAACGTGAATGCAGCTGTCACTAATGCATAACCCCAAAACGATAGTGGTAAATCGGTAAGAGACATCATAGATCGCACCATATATAATAAAGTGCGGTTACGACATTCGGACACACCATTACGCTGTGGTGTTCCAGGTGGCGTGAGTTGCGAAACTATTCCGCATTGTTTCAAATGAAGACCAAACTCGTAACTCAAATATTTGCCTTCGCGATTAGATCGTAGAAACTTTATTTTCTTGTTACGATGATTTTCCACTTCACTCTGAAATTCTTTGAACTTTTCAAATGTTTTAGACTTATGTTTCATCAAGTAGATATACCCATATCTTCTCAAATCATCCGTGAAGGTCAGAAAATAACGATACCCGCCGCGAGCCTCAACACTCATCGGATCGCATACATCAGTATGTATTATTTCCAATAAGTCAGTTGCTCGCTCCATTGTTCCGGAGAACGGAGTCTTAGTCATCTTGCCCATGAGGCATGGTTCGCAAGCATCAAATGATTCATAATCAAGTGATTCCAAAAGCCCATTAGCTTGGAGTTTCTTCATGCGCTTTACACCAATATGACCTAAACGACAGTGCCACAAATAGGTTGCACTATCATTATTAACTTTGCATCTTTTGGCTTCGATATTATGGATATGTGTGTCACTACGATCGAGATTCAATAAACCATTCACCTTGGGTGTATGACCACAGAAGGTTTTATTCATGTAAACAGAATAAAAATTATTCTTTGACTTAAATGAATAACTGTATTGCAATAAACATGATCCAATCATATTATGCTCAACGCAAACACCAAATAACATTTATTTTAGGTTCAAAACTAATCCCGAAGGTAGAGTGAGTGTGCGATGGTGATCTTATCAACCTTGGAATCACTTCCAACACACATCGTCACCTCGTCCTCAACTAGTCTTTGTTTATTTTGCAACTCCCGTTTCGAGTTACTACTCTTAGCAACTGAACTAGTATCAAATACCGAGGGGTTTGCTATAAACACTAGTAAAGTACACATCAATAACATGTATATCAAATATACCTTTGTTCACTTTGCCATCCTTCTTATCCGTCAAGTATCTAGGGAAGTTCCACTTCCAGTGACCATTTCCTTTGCAGTAGAAGCACTCAGTTTCAGGCTTGGGTCTAGCTTTGGGATTCTTCATGGGAGCGGCAACTTTCTTGCCATTCATGTGGAAGTTCCCTTTCTTTCCCTTGCCCTTTTATTTGAAACTAGTGGTCTTATCAACCATCAACACTTGATGTTTTTCTTGATTTCTACCTTCGCCGATTTCAGCATCGCGAAGAGCTCGGGGAATCGATTTCGTCATCCCTTGCATATTATAGCTCATCACGAAGTTCTAGTAACTTGGTTAGCGACCGGATAACTTTATCAATTACTATCTTATCTGGAAGATTAACTCCCACTTGATTCAAGAAATTGTAGTACCCAGACAATCTGAGCATATGCTCACTACTTGAGCTATTCTCCTCAGATCATGGACCCAGTCCGCATCATTGCTACTATCATCTTTCAACTTATTTTTCTCTAGGAACATATCAAAAATAAACGGGGAGCTACATCGCAAGCTATTGATCTACAACATAGATATGCAAAAACTATCAGGACTAAGTTCATGATAAATTAAGTTCAATTAATCATATTACTTAAGAACTCCCACTTAGATAGACATCCCTCTAATCATCTAAGTGATCATGTGATCCATATCAACTAAACCATGTCCGATCATCACGTGAGATGGAGTAGTTTTCAATGGTGAACATCACTATGTTGATCATATCTACTATATGATTCACGCTCGACCTTTCGGTCTCAGTGTTTCGAGGCCATATCTGCACATGCTAGGCTCATCAAGTTTAACTTGAGTATTCTGCATGTGCAAAACTGGCTTGCACCCGTTGTATGTGAACGTAGAGCTTATCACACCCGATCATAACGTGGTGTCTCGGCACGACGAACTGTAGCAATGGTGCATACTCAGGGAGAACACTTATACCTTGAAATTTAGTGAGAGATCATCTTATAATGCTACCGCCGTACTAAGCAAAATAAGATGCATAAAAGATAAACATCATATGCAATCAAAATATGTGACATGATATGGCCATTATCATCTTGTGCCTTTGATCTTCATCTCCAAAGTACTGTCATGATCTCCATCGTCAGCGGCATGACACCATGATCTCCATCATCTTGATCTTTATCAATGTGTCGTCACGTGGTCGTCTCGCCAACTATTGCTTTTGCAACTATTTCTATCGCATAGCGATAAAGTAAAGCAATTATATGGCACTTGCATCTTATGCAATAAAGAGAAAACCATAAGGCTCCTGCTAGTTAATGATAACTTTATGATCATCTCATACAATAATTTATATCTCATCATGTCTTGACCATATCACATCAGAACATGCCCTGCAAAAACAAGTTAGATGTCCTCTACTTTGTTGTTGAAAGTTTTACATGGCTGCTACGGGCTTCTAGCAAGAACCGTTCTTACCTACGCATCAAAACCACAATGTAGTATAGTGATTGGTTTTTAATCGTCAGAAAGAACCGCGTTCATTGAAACCGATTCAACTAAAGTTTGAGAAACAGACACCCACTAGCCACATGTGTGCGAAGCACGTCGGCAGATCCAGTCTCGCGTAAGCGTACGCGTAATGTCGGTATGAGCCGCTTCATCCAACAATAACGCCGAATCAAGAATCAACTAGTGACGGCAAGCAATATGTATATACCCACGCCCACAAGTCCTTTGTGTTCTACTCGTGCATATAACATCTACGCATAGACCTAGCTCGGATGCCACTATTGGGGAACGCAGTAATTTCAAAAAAATTCCTACGCACACACAATATCTATCATGGTGATGCATAGCAACGAGAGGGGAGAGTGTGTCTACGTACCCTCGTAGACCGAAACTGGAAGCGTTTATCAACTCGGTTGATGTAGTCGTACACCTTCACGATCCATCCCGATCAAGTATTGAACGTACGACACCTCCGCGTTCAGCACACGTTCAGCTCGATGACGTCCTCGCCTTCTTGATCCAGCAAGAGAGCCAAAGTAGTAGATGAGTTCCGGCAGCATGACGACGTGATGACGGTGTTGGTGAAGAACAATCTCCGCAAAACTTCGGGAAACATTCGTACCCAAACATTTCGGGAAACATCCAGAACCCCTTCCGGTGAATTCTGGAACCCTTCCGGAGACCAAACACTATTATCCCATATATCAATCTTTATCTCCGGACCATTCCGGAGTTCCTTGTCATGTCCCTGATCTCATACGGGACTCCAAACAACATTCGGTCACCAACATACATAACTCATATAGTACTATATCGTCAACAAACATTAAGCGTGCGGACCCTACGGGTTCGAGAACTATGTAGACATGACCGAGACACCTCTCTGGTCAATAACCAATAGCGGAACCTGGATGCCCATATTGGCTCCTACATATTTTACGAAGATCTTTTATCGGTCGAACCGCATAACAACATATGTTGTTCCCTTTGTCACCGGTATGTTATTTGCCCGAGATTCGATCGTCGGTATCTCAATACCTAGTTCAATCTCGTTACCGGAAAGTCTTTTTACTCGTTCCGTAATGCATCATCCTGTAACTAACTCATTAGTCACATTTGTCGGCGTTCTGGGAACGGGGCTCCCTAGACTTGCCTGCCTGCGGCCCACGGCGTGGCTTTGCTAGTAGGCCTGTATGGCCCATCTTCATCAACAAGGAGTAAAGACCCTCGCGAGGGGCCAAGCCTCGCGAGGCGGACGACACAAGACCTCCTCAAGAGCGGCCTCGCTAGGCTGGCTCATGAGGGGTGGAGAGTTCAAGGTCGAGCAAACCTCATGAGGTTTTCGTGACGTAAGCCATGACGATCAAGACCAGGCGGGCGCCAGCGCACGCAACGTCCTTGTTTCCACTTTGGTGCTAAGGGGGCAAGCGCAGGCGCAGAGTATCGAGGCATCAAGCAAAGGTTTCCATATTGGTGCAACGAGACCAAGACCATAAGGACGGCAAGACGGAGGTCACCATGGAGCCCAGGACGGCGTCACCACCAGAACCTTTGGCAGGCGAAGACCACCTTTTGTCAGGATAGCTTGTACTAGCTGTCCCCTTTCGAATTGGCCGTTGTTGGCTCCCTTCCCGCTCAATATTTGGGGAGAGGACCAGGGCCTCTATAAATAGGACTAGCCACCACCATAGGTGGGGATAGATCATCAAGGTCATCCCCAGCCACACAAGTGCACCAAGCACAAGAACACCTCAACCTGAGGAGGCTATTCTTCCCCTTGTACTGTTCATCCTCAGCCCAAGAGGCAATCCACCACCACCACACTGGAGTAGGGTATTACACCACAACGGTGGCCCGAACCATTATAAATCTTGTGTCCTTTGTGTTGTGAGTTCGTCGAGTTAGTTCGTGAGATCTAGGCTAAGTTAGGACGTAGATCGATAGGGTGGAGATCTTCGCGCGCACCCCAGTGTTTGAACCTTAAGGGTTTTGCCGGAACCCGTGATCCGACATTTGGCGTGCCAGGTAGGGGTGCGCCAGAGTCTTCCTTCCGTCGGCTCGCGCTCCACCATCTTCACGCCCTCTCCCCATGGCGGACGCCCCTCCAGCTGGATCTACTAGTGCCCACGACGGCGCTCGGGGGCTCCGAGCCCTCGCCCCCGCCTTGCGGCGGGAGCAGTGGCCACCCAAGTTCAAGCCGGAGATGCCGCCACGCTACGACAGTGCGGCGGACCCGTCGGCTTTCCTGCTGGCATACGTGGAGGCCGTCCTGGAAGCCGAGGGCGACAACAAGGTCATTGCCAACTGGTTCCCAATGGCCTTGTGGGCGCGCCGTGCACCTGGCTCCTCCACTTGCCAGAGCCTTCTGTCGCCACCTAGGAGGAGCTGCGCGGCCTCTTCGTCACATGCTTCAGGGAACTGGTGGCCCCCGTCATCCCAGCCCTTCTCGGCGGTTCACAAGCACCACCCTCAGATCGGCACATCAAGCCGTACCTTTGCCAGATCGGCGTCGCTTCCAAGCGCCCGGGGGCTCCGCCCGGCTGGGCCGCGCCTGAGGCCAACCTCACCTTCAACTCGGAGGACCATCTCGCCTCCACTGTCAGTTCGGGTGCGCTCCCGATGCTGTGCGCACCCACCATCTGCCACGTATCCATCACCAAGACGCTCGTCGACGGAGGCGCCGGCCTCAATGTGCTCTCTGTTGAGGCCTTCAGCCTCCTTCACGTACCGTTCGAGCGACTCCTCCCTAGCAAGCCCTTCTTGGGAGTTGGTGGGGCCCCGCCCGCTCCCTGGGGCAGATCCGCCTCCCTGTGACCTTCGGCACGCACGACAACTACCGCACCGAGCTCATCGACTTCGACATCGCCCGCATTGGCCTTCCATACAACGCCACCCTCAGGTACCCAGCTTTGGCCCAGTTCATGGCAGCAACCCATCCTGCTTACAATATCATGAAGATGCCGGGGAGCAAGGGCGTCTCACCATCAAGGGGGACGCCAAGGAGGCCCTGGCGGTGCTCAAGGTCGCCCTCAAGGCCGCCGCGGTAGTCCGAGCCACCAACGCGGATACTTCCAAGGCCAAGGGAGCCGTACCAACCAAGAAGAAGCAGTTCTTCACTCAGGAAAAGGCAGAGACCAAGCAAGTGTTGGTCGAGGGGGATGGGTCCTCAGGGGCAACCTTTACCATAGGCGCCACCCTCGAGCCCGCTCAGGAGGAGGCGCTAGTGAAGTTTTTGCATGCAAACAAGGAAGTGTTCGTCTGGGAGCCTGATCAGCTAGCAGGGGTCCCAAGAGAGGTAATAGAGCACCACTTGAAGGTGTGCCCCAACGTACACCCTGTGAAGCAGAAGGCAAGGCGGCAGTCCACAGAAAAGCAAGCTTTCATCGTCCAAGAAACCCGCAAGTTGGAGGCCGTGGGTGTCATTTGCGAGGTTCATTACCCCGAGTGACTGGCAAACCCCGTCGTCGTCCCCAAGAAAGGCGGGGACCAGATCGTTCCCGCTTCCGCGCATCGACCAGATCGTCGACTCCACCGCCGAGTGTGATTTGCTATGCTTCCTGGATGCGTTCTCAGGATATCACCAGATCAAGATGGCTGTAGAAGATGTGGAGAAGACGGCCTTCCTGACCCCGTGTGGGGTGTACTGCTACACCTGCATGCCGTTCGGACTGCGCAACGCGGTCGCAACCTTCCAGCGACTCATGCACATCGCCTTAGGGCGCCAGCTCGGGAGAAACGCTGAAGCCTACATCGATGACATCGTGGTGAAGTCTCGGGAGGCGGAGACCTTGATCCAAGACCTAGAGGAGACCTTTGAAAGCCTTCGCCAGGCGGACTTGTGGCTCAATCCAGAGAAATGCGTGTTTGGCGTCCCTTCCGGCAAGCTGCTGGGTTTTCTGGTGTCCCATAGGGGGATCGAGGCCAACCCAGAAAAGGTGAAGGCCATTGAAGACATGAGTCCACCATAGATCCTCAAGGAAATGCAGAAGCTGGCTGGTCGGGTGACTGCAATGGGGCGCTTCATCTCCAAGCTGGGAGAGTGCGCCCTACCCTTCTTCAAACTGATGAAAAAGAAGGGCCCGTTTGAGTGGACCCTGGAGGCCGACCAAGCTTTCCAAGACCACAAGAGATACCTGACCAGCCCTCCAGTAATGGTGGCGCCACGACCTAGAGAGCCACTAGTGCTCTACCTGGCTTCCACTCCATACTCATCCAGTGCGGCCCTGGTGGTGGTTCGGTAGGAACATCAAGCCAAGGGCGCATCGCGCCGTGCCACACCTCCAATGGAAACGACGAAAGACCAGAAGGGCGCCGCGAGGGCCAAATCAGCAGCTGTAGAGGGTCAGGCTCGGCAGGACGACGCCCCCGAACCCGCGAAGACTTCGGCAAGCGACCAAGCATCGGGGGCTCTACCCCCTCAGGAGACTCCTCAGCACCCAGAAGACGCAAACCTCGTCAGCACACCAACCCTCGTCGAGCACCCAGTATATTTCGTCAGCACGGTGTTGAGGGACGCAAGAGCGCGATACCCCATGCCTCAGAAGCTCCTACTCGTACTCGTAGCCCCCTCACGAAAGCTGTGGCACTACTTCCAGAGCCATCCCATCAAGGCCGTCTCAGTTTACCCATTGGAGAGAGTTCTCAGGAGCCCCAACTCTGCCGGAAGAGTCGCTGAATGGAACATCAAGTTGCAAGCATTCCAGCTGGAGTTCAGTACCACCAGGGTCATCAAGGGGCCGCGCTCGCCGATTTCGTGGCGGAGTGGACAGATGCCCCAGCGTTTGAAGAAGGCGAGGACCGGTCCCTCTCGCTGGGAAGCGAGGCACCTGACGGCCGGGTCATGTTTTTCGACGGCACCTTCGCGCGTCAGGGCGCGGGGGCTGGAGCTGTACTCATCTCGCCCACTTAGGAAAAGCTCTACTACGCCGTGGAGCTCTGCTTCCACCAGGGTGAGAAGGTCTCCAACAACATTGCAGAATACGAGGGCCTCATAGCCGGCCTGAAGGCTGCAGCAGCACTGGGGTAAAGCGTCTCACCATTAGGGGCGACTCACAGCTCCTCGTCAACTTCTCCAACAAGGTATATGAGCCGAAGGACGAGCACATGGAAGCATACCTCACGGAGGTGCGCAAGATGGAGAAGCAATTCTTGGGCCTGGAATTGCAGCACGTGCCCCGAGGCACCAACAAGGAAGCAGACGACATTGCCAGAAGAGCATCCAAGCGAAAGCCCCAAGAGCCTGGCGTCTTCGAGGAGCGTCTCTTCAAGCCATCAGCAACGCCACCGCTTTCGAGAGCAACTCAGCCTCGGGAGGAACTCCCGCAGCCGCCAGCCTTAGGAGCCCCAGCCTGCGGCCCGACCTTAGGAGCATGCCTACTCCTGGCGCTCGAGCCCCAGGAGGGATGCTGGACCAAGGAATTCAAGGAATACCTGATACAAGGGGTGCTGCCAGAGAAGGAGGAGGACGCGGAACGCGTGGCCCGTCAGGCCACGACATACTGCATCCAGGACGGTGAATTATACAGAAAGCACCAAATGACGTTACACTGCGTTGCATCTCCAGGGAACAGGGGAAAGAGCTGATAGCTGACATACACGGCGGAGACTATGGGCACCACTCATCATCGCGAACTCTCGTCGGCAAGGCATTCCGAAGTGGATTCTACTGGCCTACGATGCTCAACGACGCGGCCGAGCTGGTGAAATCCTGCGAGACCTTCCAATTCCACGCCAAGCAGATCCATCAGCTAGCTTAGGGCCTCCAGACCATCCCACTCTCATGGCCGTTCATGGTCTGGGGGCTGGATATTCTGGGCCCGTTCCCTCGGGCGCCTGGGGGCTATCGATACCTCTACATCGCCATTGACAAGTTCACCAAGTGGCCGGAGGTGGAAGCCGTCCTCTCCATCCCAGCTGGCTCTGCAGTCAAGTTCATCAAGGGCCTCGTGAGCCGCTTTGGGGTCGCCAACCGCATCATCACCGATAACGGCTCGCAGTTCACTAGTAATATCTTCAAGTCATATTGTGCTAACCTTGGAACGTAGGTTTGCTACGCCTCAGTAGCACACCCCAGGAGCAACGGCCAGGCTGAACGCGCCAACACGGAGCTCCTGAAGGGCCTCAAGACCAGAACCTTCAAGAAAAAGCTTGAGGCCTGCGGCAGGGGCTGGCACGGCGAGCTCCAGTCTATGCTGTGGTCGATCCGCACCACCGCCACCAAGCCAATGGGCGAAACCCCGTTCTTCCTCGTCTATGGAGCAGAAGCAGTCCTCCCTCACGAGGTCGAGCATCGCTCCGCACGGGTCCTGGTGTTCGGTGAGATGCAGCAGGACGCCATGCGGAGGATGGACCTCGTGCTGGGGGAGGAGCGACACCGCGAAGCTGCACTACGGGTGGCAAGATACCAGCAGGCGCTGCGGCGGTACCACTGCCACAGCATCCGCTCCAGGACTCTTGATGTGGGTGACCTCGTCCTGAGGTGGGTGCTCTCCAGAGAGGGGCTGCATAAGCTCTCACCTACGTGGGAGGGCCCGTTCAAGGTCGTCCACGTCTCCAGGCCTGGCGCCGCGCGCCTGGAGACACGGGACGGGGTACCCATCCAGAACGCCTGGAACATCCAACACCTCAGGAAGTTCTACCCATGAAGAAAGGCCCGGTGCCTGTGAAGAAAGGCCCAGTGCATGTGAAGAACGCCCGGTGCCTGTGAAGAAAGGCCCAGTGCATGTGAAGAAGGCCCAGTGCCTGTGAAGCAAGGCCCCGTGCCTATGAAGAATCGCCGCCCGTGACACTCTTACGTAATAATGAGTGGGGCTGTACATGCCTCGGAGCCTCAGGAGAGCCGCCCTTGGTGAGGGAGTCCTGGACTAAGGGGTCCTCGGGCGTCCGGCCCGTTATCCGTGGGACGGACTGATGGCTGTGAAGACATGAAGGCCGAAGACTATACCTGAGTCCGGATTGGACTCTCCTTGGCATGGAAGGCAAGCTTGGCGACCGACTATGAAGATTCCTTCTTTTGTAACCGACTCTATGTAAACCCTAGATCCCCTCGGTGTCTATATAAACCATAGGGGATAGTCCGGAAAGGACACCATTCATTACCATAGTCATATAGGCTAGGCTTCTAGGGTTTAGCCATCACGATCTCGTGGTAGATCAACTCTTGTAACACCCATATTCATCAATATCAATCAAGCAGGACGTAGGGTATTACCTCCATAGAGAGGGCCCGGACCTGGGTAAACATTGTGTCCCCTGTCTCCTGTTACCATCGATCCTAGACGCACAATTCGGGACCCCCTACCCGAGATCCGCCGGTTTTGACACCGACATTGGTGCTTTCATTGAGAGTTCCACTGTGCCGTCCACGAAAGGCTCGATGGCTCCTTCAATCATCTACAGCGATGCTGTCCAAGGAGAAACCTTCCTCCCTGGACAGATTTTCGTGTTCGGCGGCTTCGCACTGCGAGCCAACTCACTTGGCCATTTGGAGTAGATCGATAGTTACGCCCTGGCCACCAGGTCAGGTTTGGAAGCCTTAACTACGTCGCGGATGTCCATGGAGACTTGATCTTCAATGTATTTGAGACCGCAACGATCGCTCCCCCTCGCTCCGATGAACATGACCTAAATCTGTCACCAGATCACATCCAGCGGATGGTCCCTGCTGCTGCAACGGCCTTAGAACCGGAGCAAACAGTGCCATCCGAAGCCACAGAGTCCCCGGCATTGGAGCCGCACACGGACTCGGTATCCCATGATATCTACGTCAATGGAACTCCGGACTCGTCTCCAGCCATGAGTTCCAAATCGGGTATGCCTGCGGACACCGAGCTGGATCGGTTATCGATTTTCGAATTTAGCGCCGCATACATCTTCCAGCACTCGCCCTTGGGTGATGTGCTAAACTCTTTAAAGAACATGTCCTTGGAGAAGGACTCACAACCGAACTATGTTCGGTTCGAGCCAGAGGCTGATGACGGGAAATTCTGTTTCCCACCCGCCACCCATTTCATAGCCACTATCGATGATTTAACCGACGTGCTCGATTATGGCTCCGAAGACATCAACGGTATGGACGACGATGCCGACCAGGAGCAAGGCCAAAACCCACCATTTACTAGACATTGGACGGCCACCTCTTCGTACGATGTGTACATGGTCGACACACCTAAAAAAGCTAGCGACGACGACAAAGGAGATCCAGTTGCGAATAAACCTCCCGAGACACAGTCCAAGCGCCGGTGCCCTAAACGCCGCTCTAAGCCCCGTCGCTCAAACGACGGGAATATTGGCACCGGAGAGAGTAGCACTCCGGGCGATGCCGAAAATAACGAAGACCCTATCGGGGCTGCATCCGAACATGAGGAACAAGACAACGGGCAGGATAACCCTGATAATCAGACCATGCCCAATGACCCAGACGATGACAGTTACCGTCCAGTCTCCAAGGATGATGAGAGCCTCGGCAATAAGGACTTCATCGTACCTGAGGCACCCCTCGAGCAGGAGCGCTTCAAGCGTCAGCTAATAGCCACCGCAAGAAGCCTGAAGAAGAAGAAGCAGCAGCTTCAGGCCGATCAAGACCTACTCATTGACAGGTGGACTGATGTCCTGGCAGCCGAAGAATACGGCCTCAAGCGCCCAGCCAAGAGTTACCCAAAGCATAGACTGCTACCTCGGTTCGATGAGGAGGCACTAAATCCCATACCTCCCTCACGCAATGCGGACTAACCACCACGCAGTCGGGATAGTGCGGCGGACCGACCACCCCGTGGTCGGGATAAAGCGGCAACTCAGGCTGAACAACAGCCCGCCCCACCACCTCGCAAAAACAGGGACAGAACAGCTCGGGACCTTACGTACGACCTTTGGCAGGAGCTGGACAGCAGAGCAGAACATACCAGATCAATCTACGGATCGCGAGGACGCTTCCCAACTTGGGATGACAACTACCTATTCGGGCGTGACAAGCCTAGTCACACCCGGGCCGATAACCGTAGACGCATTCCATCGGAGGTGCGCCGTGATGCGGCCCGATATAGAGGCACCACATATCCTCTCTGCTTCACAGATGAGCTGTTGGATCACGAATTCCCCGAGTGATTCAAGCCCGTCAATATTGAATCATATGACGGAACAACCGACCCCGCAGTATGGATTGAGGACTTGATTTTCCACATCCACATGGCCCGGGGAGACGACCTCCATGCCATCAAATACCTCCCTCTGAAACTCAAAGGGCCAGCTAGACACTGGCTGAATAGTCTGCCCAAGAATTCCATTGGCAGCTGGGAGGATCTGGAAGAAGCCTTTCTTGACAACTTCCAAAGTACATATGTCCGGCCACCCAATGCCGATGATTTAAGCCACATAGTTCAACAACCTAGAGAATCAGCCAGAAAATTCTGGACTAGGTTCCTAACCAAAAAGAACCAGATCGTTGACTGTCTGGATGCCGAAGCCCTAGCGACCTGCAAACACAACATCCGTGACAAATGGCTAGCACGCCACCTCGGCCAAGAGAAACCGAAGTCCATGGCAGCCCTTACGGCACTCATGACCCGCTTTTGCGCGGGAGAGGATAGCTGGCTGGCTCGTAGCAAAAACACAGCCAGCGAGACAGGCCCCTCCGAGGCCAAGAATAGCTCCGAAAAGATCCGGCGCAACAGACACAAATGCCGAAGCAATGGCGACAACATTGATGATACCACCGTTAACGCCGGATTCAGTGGCTCCAAGTCCGGACAGCGAAAGAAGCCCTACAAACGGAACAGTGAGGGTCCATCCAGCCTGGATCGCATACTCGATCGTCCGTGCCAAATACATGGTACCCCAGACAAACAAGCCAATCACACCAACCGAGACTGTTGGGTTTTCAAACAGGCTGGCAAGTTAAATGCCGAAAACAAAGAAAAGGGATAGCAAAGTGAGGACGAGGACGAAGAGCCCCGGCTGCCGAACACCAAAGGGCAGAAGAAATTCCACCCTCAAGTCAAAACAGTGAACATGATATACGCTACACACATCCCCAAAAGGGAGCGTAAGCGAGCACTTAGGGACGTCTACGCGGTTGAGCCAGTCACCCCAAAATTCAATCTGTGCTCATCATTCCCGATCACCTTTGATCATCGAGATCATCCAACTAGTATCCGGCATGGCGGCTCAGCCACACTGGTCCTCGACCCAATCATCGACGGATTTCACCTTACACGAGTCCTAATGGACGGTGGTAGCAGCCTCAACCTGCTCTACCAGGATACAGTGTGGAAGATGGGCATTAATCCCTCACGAATCAAACCCACAAAGACTACCTTTAAAGGAGTCATACCAGGTGTTGAGGCCCGCTGCACGGGGTCAATCACGCTGGAGGTGGTATTTGGTTCCCCGGACAACTTCCGAAGCGAGGAGTTAATCTTCGATATCGTCCCCTTCCGCAGTGGCTACCACGCATTACTCAGACGAACCACATTTGCTAGATTAAACATGGTACCACAGTATGCCTATCTCAAGTTGAAGATGCCCGGTTAGCGCAGCGTCATAACTGTCAACGGAAACACAGAACGCTCCCTCCGGACAGAGGAACACACCGCCGCCCTAGCAGCAGAGGTACAAAGCGGCCTTCTCAAGCAACAGCATAATCTGGCTGCCGAGCCCCTGGACATGGTTAAGAGGGTCCGGAACACACTGCAACAGGACAGCGCGGCTCGTCAAGAGCTTGATTAGCAAGTCGGCCTCCGTCCCAATCCCGATGAGGTAGTGGCATTCATACCACGCGTCCATAACTACATACTCACAATTCCATGGGCATCGACGGAGGCAAAAGTTATCCCGGATCCACGATTCGGCCAGACCGATCCCGAAAACACATATAACTCTACTATCTATTTTTCCTTGTTTCAGGCTTCTCCTATGGGGGTCTCCTTCGACGGCCTGATTAACGACCCCGTCAAAGGACAAACACACCGGATTGACACGGAACACAGGCGTACATGGGAAGCCCTAGAGGCTAACCGTCTTCAGGACCCACGCACAATCCGCCTTCGGGTATGGCATGTCAAATAACCGGTTGCTCTTTGCATTATCTTGTACCAATGTGCTTGGACGCATAAACCCAACTATAATGGAAACAGTTCATGAGCCAAGTTCAAGGGCTCCGGACCCTATCTCTGTTCTCCCTCCGTTTTCCTTTATATTTCTTATTTCCTAGCAGTCGTACACTCTGGTACGTGTCATATTTGCTAGGGGCTCCCCATCGCCCCATGATACGGCAACAAAGCCCGAACAATCCCTAAAGATAAGTTCGGCACCCCAAATTTAGCATTATATGCATTGGCTCCGAATCATCTCTTTGGTCAATAGTTGGGTTGCCCGGCTCCTGTGCTTGCTACCCTACGTTCCGCTAAATCGGCTAGGGTAGTAAAGGGAGAACTACTGCGCTTGACCATATGAGCACCTCAGTAGAGAAAGCCGAAACTGACTGTCATGATACGGCGAGAGCCAGTCAGCTCTTCGAGGGTCACAAATCAATGGAGATTTTTTTCCGCATTATGCGAAAGATCGGCACTTCCCGATCAGATGCTGACAGCCCCCTGGTTCGAACCAGGGGCTGCACCTATGCTTTATTATAAAACCCCTATGGCTAAGTGAGGAAGTTTAAGCCGTATAGTCTGATTGCCTTATTCGTTGCGCTAAACAACTCCTTCAAGGACTATACAATTGGATCAAGATTGTTTAGACTCCATCCCGAACACCTCCGTACTACTTACGGGAGGGCAGAAGCCGACGACTGGCCAACCCTTAGATTACATACAAAACGGCACACAGGAGGAAACAATTCAAAGCATAACAATATCACATTACAAAACAGGCTTTGTTCCAGCAATACAAGGCAAAGGCAACACGCATACATTTACTCAAATACAATATCCTGCGAACATTGTGCCGCCGCAAGACGAGAACCCTCCAAGACATCCGCAAAATACCATTCGGGTGTGCGGTGTTCCTTGCCCTCCGGTGGCCCTATGGTCACCTCGACGGCGTCCATCTTCGCCCACCACATCTTGCAACGGGGGAAGGCCATGCGCGCACCTTCAATACAGGCCGAGCGCTTGATGACGTCCAGCCGAGGACAGGCGCTCACCATTCGCATCACGAGTCCGAAGTAGCTGCTTGGCATAGCTTCGGCTGGCCATAGCCGGATTATGAAATCCTTCATGGCTAGTTCGGCCACCCTATGCAGCTCCACCAGCTGTTTCAGCTTATCGGTGAAGGACACGGGATGCTTCGGCTCCGCATACTACGACCAGAATAGCTTCTCCGTAGACCCCCCTCCTTCGTCTCGGTAGAACTCCACGGCGTCTGATACACTGCGTGGCAAATCATGCTCCTGGGGAACTCCGAACCCGGGTTAGTAAAAGGTATTCCTTCGCCACATACTTGCTTTGCATCTTAAATGCCTTACCTGCCGTGATCTTCTTGGCCTCTTGGATCTCCTGGAGGGCAGCCTGGGCCTCATTCCGTGCGGTCTTCGCACTCTGACGAGCCTTGGTGAGTTCGTCCCTTGAACCGATGCATCATGCTCCAAGGCTTCGCATTTCTTGACCGCATCCTGGAGCTCCTGCTAGATCTCTTTGACCCGAGCCTTGGACTTCTTACGAGCGGCCTGCTACTGGACAGCCTTCTCCTCGGCCTCGCCCAGGGCCTTTTTCAGGGCCTCGACCTCGGTTGCGGCTCCTACACATATTCCTACATAGCGGTCAATAGACAGCGCCTGTCCTTTCTAAACAAACAGCAAGTAGTCACTCACCTTGCTTCTCCTGGAGCCGAACCTTGACCTCGCCGAGCTCGTTCTTGGTCCGCCCCAACCTCTGCCTCAGCTCAGAGACTTCAGCAACATGGGAGGTCATGGCCAACAGCGACGCCTGTTCATTCGTACATACTACGTTAGTCTCCTACAATAGAAGAATTGATCCTCTGTCCGGTTATTCCTGCCGAACACCGGACAGTGTCTCAGGGGCTACTGGCTACACGGGGTTTTTCTCTTCCTTACCTCGAAACCTGTCAACAGGCTGCTGCAGGCTTCATTCAGTCCACCCTTGGCAGACTAAATCTTCTCGATCACCGCACCCATAAGGACACGGTGCTCGTCCACGACAGAGGCGCTTCGAAGCGCCTCCATCAGGTTATCCGGTGTCCCTGGATGGACAAGGGCCACCGGTGGGAGCGGCGCACCCCCCTCCTTTAAAGGGGGCCGCTCGCCCGACTCCGGAGCCATATGGGCCTCCGGAATCGTATTCGGCTGAGGGCCGAACTGGATACGGCCCTCTACGCCAATCTCCATGGGGATCAGTTCCCCCATGTGTCCGGCAGTGGAGGTCTCGCCCTGTGGCGCCTCCCGCACAGCGTCCTGGGCTCCTCCCCGCTTCGGAGTGGTCCTCCGGGACAGCACCTCGGTGTCATCCCTGGCCCCAGGAGAATAAGCAGGCGGTGGCGACATGCTCGCCATCTCCGACGGAGCCAGCGAACCTCCAGATGAGGATCGATGGGTAAGGTCGCGGGCCGGACTACAATAGCACAATTAACTATGTCATAATAATAAAGACAAAGGGACGGATGTGCGCATGAGAGATCCGTGTCACTTACGATGCGGCCGGGGGCTTAGCGCAGGGGCGTCTCTCCGGACTGCTGTCAACGTCCCACGCGGTGTTGACCGTTGGGGCGCTTTTCCCCTTCTTGGGCGTGTCCGCCTCCGGATGCGCTGAAGCCGCCCTCTTCTTCTTCCTCTCCTCAGGGGGAGGGGTGTTTTCCTCCTCCTCCTCCTCTTCCTCGCCGTTGTCCTCAGGGACAAAGGAATGGGCTTCGTCGTCTTCGGACGCCACATCCGAAGTGCCCTTGCGATGGGGGCCACCCTTGGCCTTCTTCTTGGCCTTCTTCTCCAGCACCTTATAAGACGCCGACACCAGCATCTTCGCTAGACGCGGGATGACTGGTTCTTCAGGTAGTGGAGACGGACACTAGACCCGCTTTGCCATCTCCATCCAGTCCTAGAAATGTAATAATAAGCTCAGACATCATCCTTGAAATGATTAAATTGGGGATGCATCGAAAAATAGCATACCTCACTGGTGAGGTGTCTACAATCGTGACCACAGTCTGAATCCGTGACCAGCGGCTTCTCGTTGCCCTTAAAGAGCAACTTCCATGTGCCTTCGTGAGTAGTCTCGAAGAGCCTCACTAGAGTCTGATCCTTCTTTGGGTTGAACTCCCACAGAGAACGGCTTCGGCGCTGGCACGGAAGGATCCGGCGAACCAGCATCACCTGGATCACATCAACGAGCTTGACCTTCTTGGTGGACATGCTCTGGACGCGCGTCTGTAGCACTATCACCTCATCAGGGGAACCCTAGTCTGGACTCTTCTCAACCCAGGAGGTGAGTCGCGTGGGGGCGCCGGAGCGGAATTTGGCAGCTGCGGCCCAGGTGGTGCCGCGAGGTTCTGTGATGTAGAACCACTGCTTCTGCCACTCCTTCACTGTGTCCACAAAAGTGCCTTTGGGCCAGGATACGTTGGATAGCTTGCTCACCATGGCTCCTGTGCACTCCGCGTGCTGGCCGTCCACCACCTTCGGCTTCACGTTGAAGACTTTGAGCCACAGCCCGAAATGGGGATGGATGCGGAGGAAGGCCTCACACATGACGATAAACGCTGAGATGTTGAGAAAGGAATTCGGGGATAGATCATGGAAATCTATCCCGTAATAATACATTAGCCCGCGGACGAAAGGGTGGAGTGGAAACCCTAGCCCGCAGAAGAAATGGGGAAGGAACACCACCCTCTCGGTGGGCTCCGGCATGGGGACGACTTTTCCCTTGGCCGGCAGGCGGTGAGCGATCTCCTTTGCCAAGTACCCGGCAACCCGAAGCTCCGTAATGTTCTCCTCCTTGACGGAGGAAACCATCCACTTGCCCTGACCTCCGGATCCGGACATGGTTGCTTGGGTGGGAAAGTGATGAGAACTTGGGTGCTGGAGCTCGAGATTGGAAGGACAGAGAGAGGGCGTGAGGGAGGAAGAGGAAATCCTTATCCCCTTATAAAGGCAACGAATATTAAATGCCTCCTCACCCGCCTTAAGATTCGCATATTCCCAAGGGCTGTATAAATGGCACGGTTGGGTTACCCATGCCCGTATTGATGAGAATCCTGTAATAAGAGGGCACAATCTCTGCTTTGACAAGACGTGCCAATGGCAACTGTGTCTCGAAACGTGGAGCGGTAGACGAAAAACGGTCCAAAATTATGACCGGACAGGCGTGATGTCATATTGTAAAAGCTGTCAGCGGATTAGACTCATGCAAAAATATATATTCTCTCTACGGTTTTGTATGGTGTGTGTGACAGGTCCTGATACTTCATCGCATCCGAAGACTATTGTGAAGTTTGGATAAAAGGGAACCCGCCTTGCAATGCCGAGGACAATCTGCGCGCCGAACTCCTCGTCATTTAAGCCAGGTTCAGGGGCTACTGAGGGAGTCCTGGACTAAGGGGTCCTCGGGCATCCGACCTGTTATCCATGGGCTAGACTGATGGGCTGTGAAGACATGAAGGCCGAAGACTATACCTGAGTCCGGATTGGACTCTCCTTGGCATGGAAGGCAAGCTTGGCGACCAACTATGAAGATCCCTTCTTATGTAACCGACTCTATGTAAACCCTAGACCCCCCCCCCCCGGCGTCTATATAAACCGGAGGGGATAGTCCGGAAAGGACACCATTCATTACCATAGTCATATAGGCTAGGCTTCTAGCGTTTAGCCATCACGATCTCATGGTAGATCAACTCTTGCAACACCCATATTCATCAATATCAATCAAGCAGGATGTAGGGTATTACCTCCATAGAGAGGGCCCGAACCTGGGTAAACATTGTGTCCCCTATCTCCTGTTACCATCGATCCTAGACGCATAGTTCGAGACCCCCTACCCGAGATCCGCCGGTTTTGATACCGACACTTGGGCCTTGGGGGCTCCCTCCCACGCCGAGTGGCAGCACTTAGCTCCGCGCTGGTGAGAAGACGTCGAAGACTAGACTAGGTGCCGGACGCGGCTTTTCATTTGCTTTCCGAAGTTGGCTTGCCCCTCTTTTAATTGAAGTTTGCTTTCTAGTGTTTATTGCTAGTTCTGTTTTATCGCTTTCTGCCTTCGCCTCTTTGGTCGACCTAAACTCTCCCTCGCGTCCCTTGCGAGGGGGCTGGACAGGTACCTTCGTGAGCTTCCTTCTTTTGTCTTTTCGTGAGGCACCCTCGTTCGAGCCCACAAGTTGGTGCACCTCTCCCAGTACGTGCCCCATGGGCATCGCGACGCGAAGCACTAAGTCAAGGCCAGCGGCGCCTATAACCAAACCCCGGGTGAGCGATAAACCTCTTATGATTTTTTTGCTGTTCCTAAGCGCATATCAGGCCAAGGAGGCCTCGACAAGCACTAGGAAGCGAGCGCCTCGTGAGGAGGGGGTCACTCAAAATAAGTCGAGCTAAGTTATCCCTACATAAAACGATAATGTTACGACACGGCACAGGAACGGCAAACATAGCATAAGTATTGAAATCATAGTTCGATACACGCCCCTTCGGGGCCCATTCTGGTTTCTTTCTGATGCAGGAAGGAAAAGAAGAACAAAACAGAAGCGGTGCCTATAGCGGTCCATGGGGATAGGCCTTAGGGCCCGCTTGAGCTCAGCCGCACCCCTCCTCACGCTTCACGGAGGTGCGGCGACGAGACGACCCGCCACCGTCTTCGAAGCATGCACGGCGGCGTGGCGGCTGGTAATAGCCCCCGCAGCTGGAGCTGTCGCTGGGGGAAGAACTGCCATAGCCAGACGAGATGCGGTCGGCGCCAAGGGTGGGTTCGCCCCCATCCTTGTCGCAGCCGTCGCCAAGGCCGAGAACCTCCTCACTGTCGTTCACCTTGGGGCAGCACCCGACGCGGCGACCATCTTCACTGAACACCCTCACACAGAGGGTCACGTCGTCGCCATACTTGAAGTGAAGGGTGCACCGCCTGCCCAGGACGCGCGCGCGGGTGAATGTCTGCCAACCGCGGGCCAGAGCTACGTTGCCCACGGAAGAGACCTCGACCGGAACCAAGGAAGCCCTACTGCAGCAGCCATCCGCCTACAGCCAAAGCCCACCAGGAGCTGAGGCCGTCAGCTCATCGGCAAGGAAGCGCGGGAGCTGAAGCCAGTTGCCGGCCGGATTCTCCGACCAGACGACGAACTCCGGTAGCATCTCCGCCGAGTGGAAGCGTGGCCAGGGAGGCCGTGCGACCACGGCGCGCCTCCCCTCATCGACGGGACCACCACAACCGGAGCGACCCCTGCCCCGCGAGGCGGCACCACCTCGGCCGTGCGGAGCCGTGGCGGGGGTTGCGGTGTGCTTGCGGGGACGGCCGCGTCCACGCTTGGGCATCGGAGAGCCGGGCCCCTCGCGAGGGGCCTTCCCCTTCTCCGCGGTGGTGAACCTCCTTGACGACGCCATTGGTGGCAGGAGAGGAGCAAGGAAGGAGAAGAAGCGGAAGAGGAAGAGGAAGGATGGGCGACGGGGGCTCCGCCCCCTCCCATTTATACCAGCAGGAGGCCAACCAGCACCCCCATGATCATAGGTAATGATGGTTTTCCTCGCATGTCGCAGGGACTTGTCACGTCGGGCAGTTGCCGAGGCAGCATGGGGAAGCGGAGAGGCCCACGTCCAATCAACCACCATGCATCGACCGAGGCCGCAGGCTATTGGGGCCCGCGGTGTTCCGCACTTGACCCTTGGCTTCGCCTCGAAGCCAAGCCCGAGCGCGCCTTGGGCCCGGAGGCTACTGTCGGCGTTCTAGGAACGGGGGTCCCCGGACTTGCCTGCCTGCGGCCCATGGTGTGGCTTTGCTAGCAGGCCTGTACGACCCATCTTCATCAACAAGGAATCAAGACCCTCGCGAGGGGCCAAGCCTCACGAGGCGGACAGCACAAGACCTCCTCAAGAGCGGCCTCGCTAGGCTGGCTCGTGAGGGGCGGAGAGTTCAAGGTCGGGCAAACCTCGTGAGGTTTCCGTGACGTAAGCCATGACGATCGAGACCAGGTGGGCGGCAGTGCGCGCAGCGTCCTTGTTTCCTCTTTGGTGCTAGGCGCGGAGTACCGAGGCATCAAGCAAAGGTTTCCATATTGGTGCAACAAGACCAAGACTAGAAGGACGGCAAGACGGAGGTCACCATGGAGCCCATGACGGCGTCACCACCAGAACCTTTGGCAGGGGAAGACCACCTTTTGTCAGGATAGCTTGTACTAGTTGTCCCCTTTCGAATTGGCCGTTTTTGGCTCCCTTCCTGCTCAATATTTGGGGAGAGGACCAGGGCCTCTATAAATAGGACTAGCCACCACCACAGGCGGGGACAGATCATCAAGGTCATTCCCAGCCACACAAGTGCACCAAGCACAAGAACACCTCAACCTGAGGAGGCTGTTCTTCCCCTTGTACTGTTCATGCTCAGCCCAAGAGGCAATCCACCACCACCACACTGGAGTAGGGTATTACACCACAACGGTGGGCCGAACCAGTATAAAACTTGTGTCCTTTGTGTTGCAAGTTCGTCGAGTTAGTTCATGAGATCTAGGCTAAGTTAGGACACAGATCGATAGGGGGGAGATCTTCGTGCGCACCCCAGTGTTCGAACCTTAAGGGTTTTTCCGAAACCCGTGATCCGACAACATTTCTTGCAAGGCTCATAGTGATGTACATTACCGAGAGGGCCCAGAGATACCTCTCCGATAGACAGAGTGATAAATCCTAATCTTGATCTATGCCAACTCAACAAACACCATCGAAGACACCTGTAGAGTATCTTTATAATCACCCAGTTACGTTGTGACGTTTGATAGAACACAAGGTGTTCCTCCGGTATTCGGGAGTTGCATAATCTCATAGTCAGAGGAACATGTATAAGTCATGAAGAAAGTAGTAGCAATAAAACTGAACGATCATTATGCTAAGCTAACAGATGGGTCTTGTCCATCACATCATTCTCTAATGATGTGATCCCGTTCATGAAATGACAACGCATGTCCATGGCTAGGAAACTTAACCATCTTTGATTAATGAGCTAGTCAAGTAGAGGCATACTAGGGACACTCTGTTTGTCTATGTATTCACACATGTACTAAGTTTCCGGTTAATACAATTCCAACATGAATAATAAACATTTTTCATGATATAAGGAAATATAAATAACAACTTTATTATTGCCTCTAGGGCATATTTCCTTTAGTGTGAGTGTTTCATTGCCAACTTCCAAGGCACTCACGACCACCCGCCTGCCGCTGGTGACCTGCGGCGCATCAACCAGCAGCCAGGGGGAACCCTACAGAAGTACATCCAGCGTTTCAACATTGTTCGCCTCAAGATCCCCAAGGTAACGGATGAGGCCATCATCTCAGCGTTCTCCGATGGCATCCGTGATGTCAAGATGAAGGAGGAGCTTGCCATACACGAGGACCTATGCACGGCCATGGAGATGTTCAATATGGTGACCAAGTGCGCTAGAACTGAGGAGGGACGCCTTTCCCTCCTTGAGCTTCTAGCTGCCGACCCAGAAGAGAAGAAGGCCAAGACCAAGGACATGAAGTGCAAGGGGACTGCCGTGCTCGCAGCGGAGCCGGAGATGAAGCGTGGCTGCGACCACCCAGAGTCATCCAAGGCCAACCGCCTGTTCCGCGCCTTCCACAACGTACACAACCACAACACCAATGACTGTCAGGAGCTTAGGGCCATCCGTGATGGGCGCTTCCGACGACGCCCTGAGCGCAACGACCGAGGCTACGACCGTGGAGGAGGCAGAAGTGGAGGGCGCTGGGATGACCGCGGCCCCCTCCAGGAGTGGCGCGACCGCCCTTGCGAGGACTGCTGGCAGGATCAGCCTCGTGAGGGCGCCTGGAGGGACCAACCTCGTGAGGACCGCCCTCAGGGCAATGCTGGCCTCCCTCCGCTGTCGCCACCACCAAGAAGGAACAACGACCACCACGAGGACGAGGGGGCTGGGGGCTTCCAGGAGCCTCACGCCATCGCCTGCATCCTGGGTGGCGCTCAGGCCCCAGCCTCACAGCGTGTCTTCAAACAGTTTGCTCGTGAGGTGAACGCGGCCCTCCCCAGGCTCGAGGCCACGCACCCGCTCAAGTGGTCCAAGTACACCATCACCTTCAGCTCGTCCGACCAGCTCAAGTGCGCGGCAACTGTTAGCGCCCTTCCGATGCTCTGCTCGCCCATCATCAGCAATGTCCTTGTCACCAAGACCCTCATTGATCGCCATGGTCTCTCTGTCGAGACGTTCGATCGCCTCCAAGTGCCGTATGATCAGCTGCAGCCCACCAAGCCCTTCTCAGGAGTGACCATGGCTCCACCACCCCAATAGGGCAAATCCGCCTCCCTGTCACCTTCGGCAGGCGCGACAACTACCGCACTGAGCTCATTGACTTCGACGTCGCCCACATCCGCCTTCCGTACAACGCCATCCTTGGGTATCCGGCCCTGGCCAAGTTCATGGCAGTGACCCACCATGGTTACAATGTCCTAAAGATGCCAAGGAGCTGCGATGTCATCACGGTCGCTTGTGATGAGAAGGATGCAGTGTGCTCTCTAGAGCGCACCTACCAGGCTGCGGCGGCCGAAGACCCAGACAACGAAGGTGCCATCTACCCACCTGAGGTTGTCCCCAAGAAGAAGAAGCAGCTGCGCAGCCAGGAGCTTCAGGAGAGCGGTGTCTCCAGCGGCACCACCTCAGGACCTGCGCCCACAGACGGGGCGCCTCCCTCCCTTGCATAGGAAGGCGCACCTGGCGCCCTCCTCAGACTGGGCTTGGGGGCTCTTTGTTGGAGGGCCTCTGACTTAGCCAATGTCACGAGGGAGGTGCTCGGGCACCACGTGGAGGCATGCTTCACCGCACGCTTCCCTCATGAGGGCAGAAGGTAGGGAGTACCCAGTGCTTAGGAGTTCCTCACCGAGGAGCTTCAAGAGGCCAGGACCATGCGCCGCGATCGCCGCCAGCACCTGGCGCAGCACTTTGTCCTGGCGAGGACAACGAGCTGCGCGTCTGTGTTAACATCCCAGGGCTCGACAGGGCCACATCCCAGGAGCGTTTCTGGCCTTCACGCATTGGTTGGTGCGAGGGTCCACCTCACAACTATGTTTGCATGCCATTCGGCCTGCCGACCACGGCTGTCACCTTCTAGCGCCACCTGTGGAGCACTCTAGCGGCTCAGGAAGGCAGGCATCATGCAGTCCTGGCAGAAATGGCGACGATTCTTCATGAGCCTCCCAGGCCCCCAGAGCCTCCCGGGGCTCTGGACTGTGGTGACTCGTGAGGAGCAACTTCTTCAACATGCGTCTTCAGCTGCTTCAACATCCCTTCAGCAACGATGCCAGGTGACTCTTTCCGATTCATTCAGTTGGGGGTGCCCCTCTTGCAGCATTATCCCCAAGTCGCACGGGCCTGTCCTTGCGACGTGTATCCTTTTGCATCTTTAACTTATTCTGTCGGGAGTGCCCCTCGGGCTGCATCATCCCCAGGTCGCGTGGGTCCGTCCCCGCGGCATGTATCATTCTTGCATTTATCCAAGCTAACTTATCTCCTTCCATGAGTTACTTGACGATTATCGCTTACTTGTCTTTTGTCCTTCACGGCTTCCCGTATTGCTGACTGGTCTCCTACTCATCCTGCAACGGGGCTACACATACTGGCACGACGCTTGTGCTCGGGTCCGTCCCTGCAACGCCGGCAAACCTGAGGAATCGAGCTCTGGCTTGTGGCCCGCTCCGCGCTCGTCACCTCACCAAATCCTCAGTGCCTTCATCTTCTTGCGGAAAGATCAGTGGCAGGACAACAAATGCAAGTATAAGCTTCATTCTCCCCTTGAACTAACCCGCAAGGATCTACGGAGCCTTGCTACGGGTGGCCTCACCGTCCACCCTCCTTTCACGTGATTCGCTTGCACGTTAAATGAGGGGCTCCTGAGCATCGCGCCTCAAAGAGCTCCTACTAACTCTCCAGCCCTCATACCCTGGCCTTGACCACGGCACCGCGACCTGGCATACCAGCGGCGGCTGAGCTTGCTCGATGGTCGGGACCCTAGGACGCAGAGCTCTTAGATGAGCAAGGAAGGGGGAAGCCGGCGTGAGCCTCACCCAGTAACACTACCGCTGAAGTGCGAACGAATGCTGTGCAAGGAATCACCTCGGACTCAATAAGATAAGTCGCATATCCGTGCTAGCACGATGTCGCAATTGGAATTCTTGGTTCGTGCAGGATCAGCCTCGTGAGGGAACCTGGAGGGACCAGTCTCGCGAGGACCACCCTCAGGGAAACGCTGGCCTCCCTCCACTACCGCCACCAAGACGAGGGGGTTGGGGGCTTCTAGGAGCCTCGCGCCATCGCCTGCATCCTGGGTGGCGCTCAGGCCCCATCCTCCCAGCGCGTCTTCAAACAGTTTGCTCATGAGGTCAACGCGGCCCTCCCCAGGCTCGAGGCCACGCGCCCACTCAGGTGGTCCAAGTATACCATCACCTTTAGCATGTCCGACCAGCTCAAGTGCGCGGCAACTGCCGGCTCCCTTCCGATGCTCTACTCGCCCATCATCAGCAATGTCCTTGTCACCAAGACCGTCATTGACGGCGGCGCAAGACTCAATGCTCTCTCTGTCGAGACGTTCAATCGCCTCCAAGTGCCATATGATCAGCTGCAGCCCACCAAGCCCTTCTCAGGAGTGACCGGCGGCTCCACCACCCCGATAGGGCAAATCCGCCTCGCTGTCACCTCCGGCAGGCGCGACATGTTGGATGCCCGGCCCTGCCTTGTGGGGCTGCTGTGAGGGGCTTGGCTGGGCGGCTTTGTTTGCATATGCCCAGGTCGGCGTGCCACATGCTTGGGCGGTGGGCTTCGCTTTTACCCAGGCTTTGCCTTCCCGGACCCTTGCTGTCTGGGCCCTGGCCATCCAGGGTTGTGGGATGCTTTACCGGATTGTACATAAGAGTAAATAACAACCCACTCACATGGAGTAGTCCGTAAGGACCATCACATGATCACAATCTGAGCAAGGCAACACCAAACTAGACAAACCAAGCAACAAGGGTACGCCCCAAACAAACCGAGAATCAGCCTCCCCAACGACGACCTAACCTATCACCAACAACACACCAAAAGTGATCGGAACCCGGAACCGAAAAGAAATGACCGTCCACCGGGCTTACTACAGAGCAGAAGAGGTGCCCTACATAACCCAACATGGTGCACACTAACACCAAAGTAAGCCGTAGAGGCGGGCACTCATCGAGAAGCCAAGTAAGCCATCCAAACGATATGTTTTCAGAATCATTGGCGAAACACCATGCCAGTGACTATGATCGTGTTATGTTTGTTACATGGGCACATGGTAACCAAGGAAACACCAAACCTTATGAACCGAGTACCTGAAGCCGATCCGAACATACCAAGGACCAGCCTCCCTAGCGATGTCCTAACCGGCAACCGACAAAATACCCAAAGTAGTTGGGAAAATGGAGTCGGCAAGCAATGGCTCTAAACCGACCTGTAACTGTTAGGGGATAACCCAACCCGGTGCATGTCAACAGCCGAATAAGTCATAGACCTGGCCACTTAGGGATCCGTGCAGCATGGGTCGAAGGTGTGTCCAAGCCGCCTCGTCCACCGCCGTTGCATGCTCCTTGAAAGTGCCGACCCGTACGTTGGCAGTGGGCCCTATGTTTATTCCACTGGGTAGAGCCATCTAGATTGCATGCGTCATGAGTGCCACATACACTACAATACAAAGACAATCGTCCCACATAGCACACTGATCTTGCGCGTTATCTTCATAGGCTCTTTGAACTGTTAGGAGGAACGATTACATGCGTCTCAATAAAAACTACCAGGAGGAATGATTGCATGCGTCTTCTGAAGCAGCCCCAAGGAAGCATATGGGAGAGGTCTGCGACGCCAGCTACCTGCAACCGACCACCAGAGGGATGGAACACACCACCAATAGGGTCGGCAAAGCTCAACGTGCATGGTGCATGGATGGAAGCCGACAACTCAGGCAGTGCGGACATGATCCTAAGAAACCATGACGGCAAGATCATCTTCTCATCATGTCGATACCTTTTTACATGTGCATGGAGGGAGCGACGCTCTCCCTCGAATGGACCACTTTGCCTTTCATAGTCAAGACATATTTTTCGACATTATCATAGTCAAGCCAAATAGACCCCCTATCTTCTCTTGCAGGGGAGATAAAACGCCTATTAGACTAGGGCTATGAGCATTTGATTTCTTTTGTTCGTTTTTTATAGCAAAGATAGCTAGGCTTTATTCACATGAAACAATGTTTACAGGTATTGCAAGAATATCATGTGGACTGCCTAACCAAATATGTCTTCCCGGGGAAAGGGAGACACCATACCTAGATATCTTATGAGCTTTGAAATTAGAAGCTCAAAATTCATGAATAAAAGTACATGAACTAAAACTTTTCTCCATCTGTTTAGCTTCTTTGATGCCCCCCCCCCACATGATCCAACATTGTTGTTGTGAATGCCATTGATCACTTCCTTGCTATCAGATGCAATATAGAGATGCCTCATTCCCAGCGATGAAGGATCGATCAACCCATGAATTACTAGGACCGATGAGCCCAAATATGTGTCGTCCCTATCGCGATAAACCGCTGTAGCAGAGCCAACATTATGATCCACTGAAACGCCCGCGTCAACATTCATCTTGATGCACCCCATAGGCGCGTGTAGCCATTTGTTCCTGCTCACCATCGGCACTACAGGGACTCGTGATTTATGTGGGGTGATTTGATCAAACTCCGATATGAACCTGTTAATGAACAAATGAGTAGAGAGGGGACTCTGGTGAATACCCTCATGAATTAACTTTCTTCTTGCCGTCCATATTGCCCATAAGGTTACTGTCATCCTTGTAAGCTTATCATGTGATAACACTTCCATCATAGAAAACAACCAGTTTATTTTGTTCGTAGGAACCAGAATAAGGTGAGCCATACTCTTGCCCAGTTGGGGCGGGCTCTCTCTCGAACCACTGTTTGGTTGCGAGGCCCACAGGAGATCAACACTTTATGCCAACAGAATTGTATTTGAACACCCCTAAAGAAAGAGATTGTACTTGAACAAATTAATTTGATTATGCGAAACCACGTGACATATGTGGCAAGCAATCCAAACACTTTAAGAAAAACTTGATTAATGCGATCTTTTACATTCGGAAAAAAAGGTAGTCGATCTCGGCGGAACGGCATGATTGGTCGAGCGAACAATTAGCCCAGGCTTCACGGACGAGAGGACAGGCACTGTGACGTGCGACAAATGGGGCGCACGCATGCATGCACGTGAGCGCACGGCCCAAGACACCCTCCGTTTTTTTAGTCTGCATATAATATTTGATCAAAGTCAAACTTTGTAAAGCTTGACTAACTTTATAAAAAAAATATCAACATTCACAATACTACATATATATGCTATGAAAATTAATTTCATGATGCATCTAACAATATTGATTACATATGATGAATTTTGATATTTTTTTAAACTTAGTCAAAGTTGATAAAGTTTGACTTTGATCAAATTTTATGTGAGACTAAAAAGCAACGGAGGAAGTACGATGCCGTCCTAGCTGTTTCCCGGTGCCGACCGACAGACGCGCGACCCATGAAATAGCTACAGAACAAAAAAAAATTGCGGGAAAAAATAGCTACAGAACATGACACGAAAGAACGAGCGTCAGCACGGTGTGATCAATCGATCGGTTCGTGACACGGACGGACTGACCGATCAGGTGGCTGGTGGCGCGCGGCACGCACGTACACGTGTACTGCTGCCGCCAGGGCCAGGCCAATCGAAGCACGCGCGACAACAAGTGGCACAGCACATGGGGCAACGCGCGCGCTAAGGTGTTGGTTGCTCCATGCACGGTGGACCGACGCAGGACGTACCTACGCGCGGGTGATCAACCGAGCAGGAGACGGTCGATCATTCATCGCCGACGTACGTAACGTACGTCCTTGTGACATGACGGAGACACGTCGATCGCCAGGTTGGTTCGCACGAAGAGCACAGCGGAACAGTACAGGCCGTGGTAAAGTTATTTCTTTGGTTTTCGGGGCGCGTGCATGTTTGCTCTGCTCCGCGCGCGCGTGTGAGAATGCGTTCTTTTAGCGAGACTGCCGTATGACGCACACCAGAGAGTAATATCATCTACAAAATCTGAAAGAAGAAAGCTAGGGCATCTTCATCCCAAATAACAACAGATTTATAATTATGAACATCTAATCAAGTTGCGCTTCACCCTATTAGCATCCATATAAGATAAGGAGAACGTTTACAATCGATGCGCCGGCAGAACTTTGTGCCGGTGCGCTGCACGCGCGCCACATGGACATGGGTCCCACACACGTCTTTGTCCCCAGCGCTGCTGGTCCATAGAAATCTATCCTTTTCATCGCCTTTCTTCCTTTTTTTCATTTGCTCGAGAGCTCGTTCGCCTGCATCGCTCCTTCCCTCTCGCATGTACTGTCGCATCCTAGCTTCGGCAAGGCGACCGCCGGCAGACCACCCCTGTGCTTTTCTTTTTCGTCTCTCGGCGAGCTTTTTTTCTCTTTTTTTCTATGAAGCTCCATGCGACGGCCTTCTCCCTCCTGATTCCCGACGACTCATATCTTCAGACATGGGCCATGGTCGACAACGGAGGAGCTTTCTACCCGGCCACATTGTGAGCTGCAAACGGCCACGATGTTTGCTGGTTGCAGCTTCCCCGCCACCTGGTTGCAACTTTTTTGTGCGTCGGTACCAGCAAATCGGAGGCAACAACGCAACCACTCTCTCGACCACCACAACAATTTCCGTGCCGGTTCCAGCTTTTTGGGGCCACGGTTCTAGCTCTTGGTGCCTATGTTCCCAGCATTGACGTCACGGGCTTTTCCAGCATCCCCGATGGCTGCTTCTAGCTTTTGGTGCCTACGGTTCCAACAGTTTTCCGTCAACAGTGATGGAGTTGAAGGGCTTTCCATCATCTGCTATCGCCAGTTCCAGCTATCCAATCTCCCGGTTTCAGCATCTGCTTTCGCCAGTTCCAGCATCGATCGGAGCTGGAACTGGCAGCTTGTTTTGCTACAACTGAGAATAGGAGCTGGAACTAGGCATATTTTTTGCTACAACCAGCCAGCTGAATGCTACAACCGGGAACTATTTTTGCTACCATCGACAACAGCCGAGTTGTGATGGCAACGACAATGACCGTCTTTTGCTGCAACCGTCTAGCCTATTGCTGGAATCGGCAAAATCATTGCTACAATCGACGATGGCGGCGATCATTTTTTGCTGCAACCAGATAGCCCAGTGCTACAACCGAAGACATCGGCAACTACCACTGCCGAAGGCGGTCGCCGTGTTTTTGCATCAACCAGCAAGAACGACAGCTACCTCCAGCGGCGGCGTGGGCCATTTTTTTGCTGCAACCGACAACTTCAACAGCTACCACCGGCAACCGGCATGACAACGAGCTACGCGGACGTTTCTGTGAGCGATGATGAGGAGGATAGTACCAGCGGCGGCGCGAGCTGTGGATCTGCGAACGATATAGCGTCGCGAGGTAGAGGATGAGCGTGATCTGTGTGGGGGGATTTCTCCCTCTTTTTTTGTCCACGAGGCGCTCCGCGAAATAGAGGATGAAAGCTAAGTACTCCCTCCGTTCCAAAATAGATGACCCAACTTTGTATTGAAGTTAGTACAAAGTTGGGTCGTCTATTTTGGAATGGAGGGAGTACGACCATGCCCGTACGATAGGCTGTGATCGAACGACTTAGAGGCGACCTGCCGAAAGTTTCGGCCGGCTGACCAACACCTAGTAGTCGCCTTAATCAGACATCTACAACTTCCTCTCATTTCTTCCCCCTAACCCTAGGCAGGTAGGGCAAACTTTCCCCTCCAAACTGCATCAGTGAGTCTGTGGATTCACATCCCCTCCGTCTGCCCCTCCGGCGGCCGATGGCGGGGAGAGGAATTCCGGTGGCTCCGCTCCGGATAGTAGTTTAGGTTAGGCTTTTTAGTCCCCGCAGGTGTGGCGCTCAGACAGATGGTGACACTTCTTTTTTGAGTTTGTCTTTCGGGCTTCAATCCCCCTCGAGTTCGGCCGTTTGGACTACGTCAATGAAGCTTCTACGTAGATTCATGTCGCTTTATTATCTATTCCAAGTTTTTCTCTTCCATTGGGTTCATTAGCTTTAGGAAAAATAGAAGCTATAGAAATGCTTTCTTCTAAAAGGCAAGACCTCCTTTGGTTTGTAGGAATTTATAGGAATTCTATAGGATAGGATTTGCAAAGGAAAAATTCCTTTGAAACCTTTGGTTTGTAGGAATGGATTACTATTCATGTATAGGATAGGAACCAATCCTTCACATTTTGGAGGGAAAAAACATTAGCTTAGACTCAATGAAAAAAATTCCTATCCTATGCATAAATGACATCTCTTTCTCTATAGGAATTGAGATGCATGTCATCTCACTTCCTATGATTTTCCTATTCCTAGAACATTTCTATCCTATGAACCAAAGGAGGCCTAAAGGCTCCGATCAAGGCATTGAACATTTTGCGAACATGTCGACGCCGGCTCCGGCTCTGCGCACCTGCTGGCACCTTTCTTCTTGGGACGCTAAGGTTAAGGTTTCTCGTCATGTGGCGAGATTTGGTGTTAGATGCTTTAGATCTATCGAAGGGGTCAACAATAACATCTGCGGCTCCATGGTGTTGGTCCTTAGGAGCATGTGTGCGAAGACTTCCGGGCTGTCATCGACAAGATCAAGCCGGCTCCAGTAGGGGAGCAATGAGATCGATGTGTCGGTGGCTCATTCTGGCGGTAATATTGGTCGTTGGGTGGTCTCGAAATCTTGATGTAATTTTTATTATGTTTGAGATACTTTGTACTTCTGGTGGACTTTTATAATCGATCTGATTCTTTTCGCAGAAAAAGACAGTGGTTAATCCCCCTGAGCCAATTCTTTTTTTCTGTGAGGTCCCTTGAGCCAATTCTTGGTGCTAGTTGGAAGTAGTTATCTAAAATAGTTGCGTAAGGACTCCAAAGCTCAATTCCACCGTTGCAAGATTGCATCAATTCCGAGGAATCTGATTTTGCCGCGATCTAATACATCCACTATAGTAAACCTGTTAATCTATGACAGATTTCTTCGCAAAATCCTATAAATTGTCTCAGGTGGGTGTCTCCATGACAATTCTATGGATTGGTCATGTATTAGTGTGATGACCCACAAGTAAGGGGATTAATCGTAGTCCTTCCGATAAGTAAGAGTGTAGAACCCAATGAGGAGCAGAAAGAAATGACAAGTGATTTTCAGCAAGGTAATTTCTGCAAGCACTGAAATTGTCCGTAACGAGTAGTTTGATAGCAAGATAATTTGTAACATGTGACAAGTAATAATAGTAACAATAAGTGCAGCAAGGTATCCCAATCCTTTTTGTAGCAAAGGACATGCCATAACGATCTCTGAAATTAGGTAAAACATTCTCGAGGACGCACGAAATTTCATCTAGTCACTTTCATCATGTTGGTTTGATTCGCGTTCACTACTTTGATAATTTGATATGTTGGTGAACCGGTGCTTGGGTGCTATTCTTACTTGAACAAGCCTCCCACTTATGATTAACCCCCCTCGCAAGCATCCGCAACTACGAAATAAGAATTAAGGTAAAATCTAACCATGGCATTAGACATAAGGATCCAAATCAGCCCTTACGAAATAGCGCGTAAACTAAGGTTCAAGTTTCTATCACTCCATCATCTAATAACTACTCCACAATGCATTCCCTTAGGCCCAAAGATCTTGAAGTGTCATGTAGTCGACGTTCACATAACAACACTAAGGGAATCACAACATACATACCATCAAACATCGAATGAATATCAAATTGACATGATTACTTATGACGAGCTTCTCCCATGTCCTCAAGAACAAAAGCAACTACTCACACAACATATTTATGCTCAAGATCAGAGGAGTAATAAATATCATAATGGATCTGAACATATAATCTTCCACCAAATAAACCGTCTAGCATCAACTACAAGATGTAATCAACACTACTAGTCACACACATGTACCAATCTGAGGTTTTGATACAAAGGTTGAACAGAAGAGATGAACCAGGGTTTGAGATGAGATTGTGTTGTTGAATATGTTGATGAAGATTGGCCTCCCAAAGATGAGAGTGTTGTTGGTGATGATGATGACTTCGATTTCCCCCTCCTGGAGGGAAGTTTCCCCGGCGGAATCGCTACGCCGGAGAGCAAAAATGCTCTTGCCCAAGTTCTGCCTTGAGACTACGACGCTTCGTGCCGAAATTCCTCCCTTTATTTTTTCTAAGTCAAAAGACCTTATATACCAGAAGATGGGCACCAGAGGTGGGCCAGGTGGCCCACTACCCACCAGGGCGCGCCTTGAGGGGGTGGCGCACCCTGGTGCCTAATGGGCACCTGGGTGGCCCCCTCCGGTATTTCTTTCTCCAGTATTTTTTATATATTCCAAAATAATTCTCCGTAAAATTTCATGTCATTTGGAGATGTGCAGAATAGATATCTCTGACATATCTTTTTCAGGTCCAGAATTCCAGCTGCCGGTATTCTCCCTCTTTGTGTAAACCTTGCATATTATGAGAGAAAAGGCGTTAGAATTACCCACGAAGTATTATATTTCATAAAAAAACACTATAAATAACAGTAGGAAAACATGATGCAAAATGGACGTATCAACTCCCCCAATCTTCGACAACGCTTGTCCTCAAGCGAAAGCCGATATCGAAAATCATGTCCACATGCTTAGAGAGAGAGAGGTGTCGATAAAAACAAAACATGGACATAGTAGCATCATGCTTATTATTATAACAACAATAAACTTTATCATAAAACTTCTTATGAGCAAGTAACAATTCATCACAACATCGAAGTATAAAGCATATACTTTCTTGAAAACAAACAAACTATGTTCTCTGTCAACTTTGCAATTACAATTCATCATATTTTTAGGAAGGGTCTCGTATCAGAGCCCTTTGGCAAGTCCACATACTCAACCATCATTTAGTCTTCTGTGATTGCTAACACTCACAACATATATATGGAGCAAAAAGTTTTGGCCGAACACATAGGAAGATAGGAGCTTATAGTTTCGCCTCCCAACTTATTCACCTCAAGGGTAATGTACACAATAATAACTCATGATCACTAGTATCCAACTGGATATATGTGCCTAGGTATTTCCCCACCACATGATGCTTGCAAAAGAGAAAATAAAAAGGAATAGAGGAGAACACTTTAGACTCTTGCATAAAAAGTAAATACATAAAAGTATAAGATAGGTCCTTCGTAGAGGGAAGCGGTGGTCGTCATGCACTTATTAATTCTTTCATGAATTGCATCATTGACCAATGCTATGTTTGTCAACTTTCAATAAATTTTACCACTTATACTTTTCCTTATGTGATGTCATTACTTTCCATAAGATTAGCATTATGATCTTTTTCATTGTTTTCTTTATTTTGATTGAAACAAGAAAGTAAATAAGCAAAAACTCAAACTAAACTTTATTATATAACTCTCACTCGATTACATAGATAGATAGATCACGAAACTAGCACTCGAAAATAGATTATACTAAACTTTTATTCAACTAAATCATGAAATAACTAAGGATCGAGCTAAAAACTGTGAAGGTAATAAAAGTGATGGTGATACGATACCTGGGCATCTCCCCCAAGCTTGGTGATAGCCAAGGGGAGTGCCCATACCCGTGTACTCAAATCTCCTTCTTTGGTGATGATGATGGTGGTGTGGTGGGAGGATTGTCCTCCGGCTTCCATGACAAGGGTTCACCATCATAAGAGGATGCATGAGTCTCCCGAGTCCTGAAACTTGCAGCTAAACTCTGATGTCTACTACACAACTTTATTCTTGTAGACTCGTGTTGGGCCTCCAAGCGTAGAGTTTTGTAGGACAGTAGCAATTTTCCCTCAAGTGGATGACCTAAGGTTTATCAATTCGTGGGAGGCATAGGATGAAGATGGTCTCTCTCAAACAACCCTTCAACCAAATAATAAAAAAATCTCTTGTGTCCCCAACCCAACAAATATAATGGTAAATTGTATAGGTGCACTAGTTCGGCGAAGAGATGGTGATACAAGTGTAATATGGATAGTAGATATAGATTTTTGTAATAGGAACAATAAAAACAGCAAGGTGGCAATTGCTAAAACAGAGCACAAACGGTATTGCAATGCTTGAAAATGAGGCCTAGGGTCCGTACTTTCGCGAGTGCAATCTCTCAAAAATGCTAATATTGGATCATATAACCATCCCTCTCAAGGAAATATTCCCTAGAGGCAATAATAAAGTAGTTATTTATAATTCCTTATATCATGATAAATTTTTATTATTCATGCTAGAATTGTATTAACCGGAAACTTGATACATGTGTGGATACATAGACAAAACTTAGTGTCCTTAGTAAGCCTCTACTAGACTAGCTCGTTAATCAAAGATGGTTAAGTTTCCTAACCATAGACATGTGTTTTCATTTGATGAACGGGATCACATCATTAGGAGGAGGATGTGATGGACAAGACCCATCCGCTAGCTTAGCATAATGATTGTCAAGTTTTATTGCTATTGCTTTCTTCATGACTTATACATATTCCCATGACAATGAGATTATGCAACTCCCGAGTACCGAAGGAACACCTTGTGTGCTATCAAATGTCACAACATAACTGGGTGATTATAAAGATGCTCTACAGGTGCCTCTGAAGGTGTTTGTTGGGTTGGCATAGATCAATATTAGGATTTGTCACTCCGTGTATCGGAAAGGTATCTCTGGGCCCTCTCGGTAATGCACATCACTATAAGCCTTACAAGCAATGTGAATAATGAGTTAGTTACGGGATGATGCATTACAGAACGAGTAAAGAGACTTGCCGGTAACGAGATTGAACTAGGTATGAGGATACCGACGATCGAATCTCGGGCAAATAACATACCGATGAAAAAGGGAATAATGTATGTTGTCATTACGGTACGATCGATAAAGATCTTCGTAGAATATGTGGGAACCGATATGAGCATCTAGGTTCCTCTGTTGGTTATTGATCGGAGAGGTGTCTCGGTCATGTCTACATATTTCTCGAACCCATAGGGTTCGCACGCTTAATGTTTGAGGACGATTTTGTATTATATGAGTTATGTGATTTGGTGACCGGATGTTGTTTGGTGTCTCGGATGAGATCACGGACATGACGAGGAGTCTCGAAATGGTCAAGAGGTAAATATTCATATATTGGACGATGATATTCGGACACCGGAAGTGTTCCGGGGGTACCGGGTGCATATCGGGTCACCGGAAGGGGTTTCGGGCATCCCCGTGCCAACTACATGGGCCTTAATGGGCCAAGAGGGGGACAGACCAGCCCCTAAGGGGCCGGTGTGCCCCTCTCCTCCCCTCCAACCTACATATATGAAGGGGGGCACCGCTAGAACACACACCAACAATTGTTAGCCATGTGCGGCGCCCCCCTCCACAGTTTGCGCCTCCGGTCATATCTTCGTAGTGCTTAGGCGAAGCCCTGCGTGGATCACTTCACCATCACCGTCACCACTCCGTCGTGCTGACAGAACTCTCCCTCGACACTTTGCTGGATCAAGAGTTCGAGGTACGTCATCGAGCTGAACGTGTGCAGAACTCGGAGGTGCCGTTGTTGGGGAACGCAGTAATTTCAAAAAAATTCCTACCCACATGCAAGATCTATCATGGTGATGCATAGCAACGACAGGGGAAGAGTGTTGTCCACGTACCCTCGTAGAAAGTAAGCAGAAGCATTATGGCAACGCGGTTGATGTAGTCGTACATCTTCATGACTCGACGATCCTAGTACCGAAAGTACGGCACCTCCGCGATCTGCACACGTTCGGCTCGATGACATCCCACGAACTCTTGATCCAGTTGAGTGTCGAGGGAGAGCTTCGTCAGCACGACGGCATGATGACGGTGATGATGAAGCTACCGGCTCAGGGCTTCGCCTAAGCACTACGACGATATGACCGAGGTGGATTATGGTGGAGGGGGGCACCGCACAAGGCTAAGGGATCAATGATCAACTTGTGTGTTCTAGGGTGCCCCCTGCCCCCATATATAAAGGAGCAAGGGGGGAGGCCAGCCGGCCCTTGTGGCGCGCCTGGAGAGGAGGAGTCCTCCTCCTAGTAGGAGTAGGACTCCCCTTTCCTAGTCCTACTAGGAGGGGGAAATGAAGAAGGAGAAGGGAGAAGGAAAGGGGGCGCCGCCCCCCTACCTAGTCCAATTCGGACTAGGGGGGGAGGGGCACACGGCCCTGCCTTGGCCATCCCTCTCTCTCCACTAAGGCCCATGTGGCCCATTAGTTCCCGGGGGGGGGGGGGTTCCGGTAACCCTTCGGCACTCCGGTTTCCTCCGAAATCACCCAGAACACTTCCAGTGTCCGAATATAGCCGTCCAATATATCAATCTTTATGTCTCGACCATTTTGAGACTCCTCGTCATGTCTGTGATCATATCCGGGACTCCGAACTACCTTCGGTACATCAAAACACATAAACTCATAATACCGATCGTCACTGAACGCTAAGCGCGCGGACCCGATGGGTTCGAGAACTATGTAGACATGACCGAGACACGTCTCCGGTCAATAACCAATAGCGGAACCTGGATGTTCATATTTCTCCTACATATTCTACGAAGATCTTTATCGGTCAAACCGCATAACGATATACATTGTTCCCTTTGTCATCGGTATGTTACTTGCCCGAGATTCGATCGTCGGTATCTCAATACCTAGTTCAATCTCGTTACCGGCAAGTCTCTTTACTCGTTTCATAATGCTACATCCCGTAACTAACTCATTAGTTACATTGCTTGCAAGGCTTATAGTGATGTGCATTACCGAGAGGGCCAGAGAGACCTCTGTGATACTTGGAGTGACAAATCTTAATCTCGATCTATGCCAACTCAACAAACACCATCGGAGACACCTGTAGAGCATCTTTATAGTCACCCAATTACGTTGTGACATTTTATAGCACACTAAGTGTTCCTCCGGTATTCGGGAGTTGCCTGATCTCATAGTCACAGGAACATGTATAAGTTTTGGAGAAAGCAATAGCAACAAACTAAACGATCATCATGCTAAGCTAACGGATGGGTCAAGTCAATCACATCATTCTCTAATGATGTGATCCCGTTAATCAAATGACAACTCATGTCTATGGTTAGGAAACATAACCATCATTGATTCAACGAGCTAGTCAAGTAGAGGCATACTAGTGACATTCTGTTCGTCTATGTATTCACACATGTACTAAGTTTCCGGTTAATACAATTCTAGCATGAATAATAAACATTTATCATGATATAAGGAAATATAAATAACAACTTTATTATTGCCTCTAGGGCATATTTCCTTCAGTCTCCCACTTTCACTAGAGTCAATAATCTAGATTACATTGTAATGATTCTAACACCCATGGAGTCTTGGTGCTAATTATGTTTTGCTCGTGAGAGAGGCTTAGTCAACGGGTCTGCAACATTAAGATCCGTATGTATCTTGCAAATCTCTATGTCTCCCTCCTTGACTTGATTGCGGATGGAATTGAAGCGTCTCTTGATGTGCTTGGTTCTGTTGTGAAATCTGGATTCCTTTGCCAGCACCAGTGTTGTCACAAAAGATTTTCATTGGACCCGATGCACTAGGTATGACACCTAGATCGGATATGAACTCCTTCATCCAGACTCCTTCATTTGCTGCTTCTGAAGCAGCTATGTACTCCACTTCACATGTAGATCCCGCCACGACGCTCTGCTTGGAACTGCACCAACTGACAGCTCCACCATTTAATAAAAATATCTATCCGGTTTTTGACTTAGAGTCATCCGGATCAGTGTTAAAGCTTGCATCGACGTAACCGTTTACGACGAGCTCTTTGGAACCTCCATAAACGAGAAACATATCGTTAGTCCTTTTCAGGTATTTCAGGATGTTCTTGACCGCTGTCCAGTGATCCACTCCTGGATTACTTTGGTACCTCCCTGCTAAACTAATTGCAAGGCACACATCAGGTCTGGTACACAACATTGCATACATGATAGAAACTATGGCTGAAGCATAGGGAATGACTTTCATTTTCTCTCTATCTTTTGCAGTGGTCGGGCATTGAGTCTGACTCAACTTCACACCTTGTAACACAGGCAAGAACCCTTTCTTTGCCTGGTCCATTTTGAACTTCTTCAAAACTTTATCAAGGGATGTGCTTTGTGAAAGTCCAATTAAGCATCTTGATCTATCTCTATAGATCTTGATGCCCAATATATAAACAGCTTCACCGAGGTCTTTCATTAAAAAACTCTTATTCAAATATCCTTTTATGCTATCCAGAAATTCTATATCATTTCCAATCAACAATATGTCATCCACATATAATATCAGAAATGCTACAGAGCTCCCACTCACTTTCTTGTAAATACAAGCTTCTCCAAAAGTCTGTATAAAGCCATATGCTTTGATCACACTATCAAAGCATATATTCCAACTCCGAGAGGCTTGCACCAGTCCATAAATGGATCACTGGAGCTTGCACACTTTGTTAACACCTTTTGGATCGACAAAACCTTCTGGCTGCATCATATACAACTCTTCTTTAAGATATCCATTAAGGAATGCAGTTTTGACATCCATTTTCCAAATTTCATAATTATAAAATGCGGCAATTGCTAACATGATTCGGACGGACTTAAGCATCGCTACAGGTGAGAAGGTCTCATCATAGTCAATTCCTTGAACTTGTCGAAAACCTGTTGCAACAAGTCGAGCTTTGTAGATAGTAACATTACCGTCAGCGTCAGTCTTCTTCTTGAAGACCCATATATTCTCTATGGCCTGCCAATCAACGGGAAAGTCAACCAAAGTCCACACTTTGTTCTCATACATGGATCCCATCTCAGATTTCATGGCCTCAAGCCATTTTGCAGAATCTGGGCTCATCATCGCTTCCTCATAGTTCGTAGGTTCGTCATGGTCAAGTAACATGACCTCCAGAACAGGATTACTGTACCACTCTGGTGCGGATCTCACTCTGGTTGACCTACGAGGTTCGGTAGTAACTTGATCAGAAGTTTCATGATCATCATCATTAGCTTCCTCACTTATTGGCATAGGAATCACTGGAACTGATTTCAGTGATGAACTACTTTCCAATAAGGGAGCAGGTACAATTACCTCATCAAGTTCTACTTTCCTCCCACTCACTTCTTTCGAGAGAAACTCCTTCTCTAGAAAGGATCCATTCTTAGCAACGAATATCTTGCCTTCGGATCTGTGATAGAAGGTGTACCCAACAGTCTCCTTCGGGTATCCTATGAAGATACATTTCTCCGATTTGGGTTCGAGCTTATCAAGTTGAGGCTTTTTCACATAAGCATCGCAGCCCCAAACTTTAAGAAACAACAACTTGGGTTTCTTGCCAAACCACATTTCATAAGGCGTCGTCTCAACGGATTTAGATGGTGCCCTATTTAACGTGAATCCAGCTGTCTCTAAAGCATAACCCCAAAATGATAGCGGTAAATCAGTGAGAGACATCATAGATCGCACCATATCTACTAAAGTGTGATTACGACGTTCGGACACACCATTACGCTGTGGTGTTCTGGGTGGCGTGAGTTGCGAAACTATTCCGCATTGTTTCAAATGAAGACCAAACTCGTAACTCAAATATTCTCCTCCAGGATTAGATCATAGAAACTTTATTTTCTTGTTACGATGATTTTCCACTTCACTCTGAAATTCTTTGAACTTTTCAAATGTTTCAGATTTATGTTTCATTAAGTAGATATACCCATATATGCTCAAATCATCTGTGAAGGTGAGAAAATAACGATATCTGCCGCGAGCCTCAATGTTCATCGGACCACATACATCAGTATGTATGATTTCCAATAACTCTTTTGCTCGCTCCATTGTCCCGGAGAATGGAGTTTTAGTCATCTTGCCCATGAGGCATGGTTCGCAAGTACCAAGTGATTCATAATCAAGTGATTCCAGAAGTCCATCAGAATGGAGTTTCTTCATGCGCTTTACACCAATATGACCCAAACGGCAGTGCCATAAATAAGTTGCACTATCATTATCAACTCTACATCTTTTCAGGAATCACTTTCATAAATAAGTTGCACTATCATTTGATATACACTATCATTACCAATAAACTGAGTGCCATAAATAAGTGTTGATGGTCAACTCATCAAGTGAATAACCGTTTCACATCAAACAAGATCCAGATATAATGATCATGCTCAACGCTGGCACCAAATAACAATTATTTAGGTCTAAAACTAATCCCAAAGGTAGATGTAGAGGTAGCGTGCCGACGGCGATCACATCGACTTTGGAACCATTTCCCACGCGCATCGTGACCTCATCCTTAACCAATCTTCGCTTAATCCGTAGCCCCTGTTTCGAGTTGCAAATATTAGCAACAGAACCAGTATCAAATACCCAAGTGCTACTGCGAGCGTTAGTAAGGTACACATCAATAACATGTATATCAAATATACCTTTCACTTTGCCATCCTTCTTCTTCGCCAAATACTTGGGGCAGTTCTACTTCCAGTGACCAGTCCCTTTGCAGTAGAAGCACTCAGTTTCAGTCTTAGGTCCAGACTTGGGCTTCTTCACTTGAGCAGCAACTGGCTTGCTGATCTTCTTGAAGTTCCCCTTCTTCCCTTTACCCTTTTTCCTGAAACTAGTGGTCTTGTTGACCATCAACACTTGATGCTCCTTCTTGATTTCTACCTCCGCAGCCTTTAGCATTGCGAAGAGCTCGGGAATAGTCTTATCCATCCCTTGCATATTATAGTTCGTCATGAAGCTCTTGTAGCTTGGTGGTAGTGATTGAAAACTCTGTCATTGACACTATCATCAGGAAGATTAACTCCCAGCTGAGTCAAGTGGTTGTGGTACCCAGACATTCTGAGTATATGTTCACTAACAGAACTATTCTCCTCCATTTTGCAGCTGTAGAACTTATTGGAGACTTCATATCTCTCAATCCGGGCATTTGCCTGAAATATTAACTTCAACTCCTGGAACATCTCATATGCTCCATGACGTTCAAAACGTTGTTGAAGTCCCGGTTCTAAGCCGTAAAGCATGGCACACTGAACTATCGAGTAGTCATCAGCTTTGCTCTGCCAGGTGTTCACAACATCTGGCGTTGCTCCTGCAGCGGGTTTGTCACCTAGCGGTGCTTCCAAGACATAATTCTTCTATGCAGCAATGAGGATAATCCTCAAGTTAAGGACCCAGTCCGTGTAGTTGCTACCATCATCTTTCAACTTTGCTTTCTCTAAGAACGCATTAAAATTCAACGGAACAACAACACGGGCCATCTATCTACAACAACATAGAGATGCAAAATACTATCAGGTACTCCCTCCGTTTCTTTTTAGTCTGCATATAAGGTTTGGTCAAAGTCAAACTTGGTAAAGTTTGACTAGCTTGATATTAAGAAATATCAACATTCACAATACGAAATCCATATTTTCAGATGCACCATGAAATGTATTTTCATATTATATAGTTTTAATATTGTAGATGTTCATATTTTTTAATATAAATTTGGTCAAATTTTGTGTAGTTTGACTTTGACCAAAACTTATACGCGGAGTAAAAAGAAACGGAGGGAGTACTAAGTTCATGATAGATTAAAGTTCAATTAATCGAATTACTTAAGAACTCCCACTTAGATAGACATCCCTCTAATCATCTGAGTGATCACGTGATCCATATCAACTAAACATGTCCGATCATCACGTGAGATGGAGTAGTTTTCAATGGTGAACATCACTATGTTGATCATATCTACTATATGATTCACGCTCGACCTTTCAGTCTCAGTGTTCCAAGGCCATATCTGCATATGCTAGGCTGGTGAAGTTTAACCCGAGTATTCCGCGTGTGCAAAACTGGCTTGTACCCGTTGTATGTGAACGTAGAGCTTATCACACCCGATCATCACATGGTGTCTCGGCACGACGAACTGTGGCAACGGTGCATACTCAGGGAGAACACTTATACCTTGAAATTTAGTGAGAGATCATCTTATAATTCTACCATCGAACTAAGCAAAATAAGATGCATAAAGGATAAACATCACATGCAATCAATATAAATGATATGATATGGCCATCATCATCTTGTGCCTTTGATCTCCATCTCCAAAGCACCGTCATGATCATCATCGTCACTGGTATGACACCTTGATCTCCATCTAAGCATGGTTGTCGTCTCGCCAACTATTGCTTCTACGACTATCGCTACCGCTTAGTGATAAAGTAAAGCAATTACATGGCGATTGCATTTCATACAATAAAGCAACAACCATATGGCTCCTGCCCGTTGCCGATAACTGTGTTACAAAACATGATCATCTCATACAATAAAATTTAGCATCATGTCTTGACCATATCACATCACAACATGCCCTGCAAAAACAAGTTAGACATCCACTACTTTGTTGTTGCAAGTTTTACATGGCTGCTACGGGCTGAGCAAGAACCATTCTTACCTATGCACAAAAAACCACAACGCGGTATAGTGATTGCTTTTTGATCTTCAGAAAGAACCCTGTTCATTGAATCCGATGCAACTAAAGTTGGAGAAACTGACACCCACCAGCCACCTGCGTGTGAAGCACGTCGGTAGAACTAGTCTCGTGTAAGCGTACGCGTAATGTCGGTCTGGGCCGCTTCATCCAACAATACCATTGAATCAAGAATCAACTAGTGACGGCAAGCAATATGTATATACCCATGCCCACAAATCCTTTGTGTTCTACTCATGCATATAACATCTACGCATAAACCTGGCACGGATGCCACTATTGGGAACGCGGTAATTTCAAGAAATTTCCTATGCACATGCAAGATATATCATGGTGATGCATAGCAATGAGAGGGGAAGAGTGTTGTCCACTGTCACACCCTCGATGCGACTATATCTCCCACGTGTCGAGGCACGACTTAGAGGCATAATCGCATTGAAGGCATATGTCGCAAGTTAGGCAATCTTCACAACATCCCATGTAATATAAATAATAAAGGGGAGATAACATAGTTGGCTTACACTCGCCACGTCAATCAAGTACATAAATAACATTACATCATCCAAACACTCATGGCCCGACTACGGCGCCAAAATAAAAGAGAACCCAACATGCGACAACGGTCCCGTTCACCCCCAACTGGGCACCACTACTGATCATCGGGAAAGGAAACATAGTAACGTTGAGAGTCTTCGTCGAACTCCCACTTGAGCTCGTACGCGTCTCCTGGAGCGGAATCATCAGGCACTGCATCTGGTGTAATAGTAATCTGTGAGCCACAAGGACTCAACAATCTCTGACCCTCGCGATCAAGACTATTTAAGCTTATAGGTAAGGCAAGGTAAATATAGATGGAGCTGCAGCAAGTGACTAGCATATATGGTGGCTAACTTATTCGCAAAAGAGAGCGAGAAGAGGAGGCAAAGCGCGAGCGAGAAACTAGAGAACAACCTGTGAAAACATTACTCCAACACCGTGTCCACTTCCCGGACTCCGCCGAGAAGAGGCCATCACGGTAACACACTCAGTTGATTCATTTTAATTAAGTTAAGGTTCAAGTTATCTACAACCGGACATTAACAAATTCCCATGTGCCCATAACCACGGGCACGGCTTTCGAAAGTTCAAATCCCTGCAGGGGAGTCCCAACTTAGCCCATGACAAGCTCTCACGGTCAACGAAGGAATAGACCTCCTCCCAAGACGTTCTGATCAGACTCGGTATCTCGGTAATTCAAGACACTTCGACAGGTTAAAACAAGACCAGCAACACCGCCCGAATGTGCCGACAAATCCCGATAGGAGCTGCACATATCTCTTTCTCAGGGCACACTCAGATTGTCCTAGGTACGGGTAGGCCAGCCCAGAGTTGCCCCTGGTGGCCACCGGTAGCTGACAGGTGGACCAACACTCAGAGGAGCACTGGCCCGGGGAGGGGGGGTTAAAATAATGATGACCCTTGAGTCTGCAGAACCCAAGGGAAAGAAAAGGCTATGTGGCAAATGGTAAAACCAAGATTGGGCATTGCTGGAAAAGCTTTAATCAAGGCGAAATATCAAGGGGTTACCATTATAACCCAACCGCGTAAGGAACGCAAAAATCCGGGAACATAACACCAATATGACAGAAACTAGGGCGACATGAGTGGAAAAAAACACTAAGCGAGAGGCCGAGCCTTCCACCCTTTACCAAGTATATAGATGCATTAAGATAACATAGCAATATAATGATATCCCAACAAGTAAATAAATGTTCCAACAAGGAACGGCCTCCAATCTTCACCTGCAACTAGCAACGCTATAAGAGGGGCTGAGCAAAGCGGTAATATAGCCAATCAACGGTTTGCTAGGAAATGGTGGGTTAGAGGTTTGACATGGCAATTTGGGAGGCTTGCAAGCGAGTGGTAGGCATCGTAGCAATGGCATAGCAAAAGAGCGAGCAGACTAGCATAGCAAAGATAGTAGTGATTTCGAGGGTATGATCATCTTGCCTGCACAGTTGTCAGAGTTGACTGGATCCTCAAAGCAAACTCAACGGGCTCCTCATTAGCGAACTCGTCTCCCGGCTCTACCCAAACAAGACAAACAAGCAACAATGATACAATCAACCACGCGCAAACTCAAACAACACAATGCAAAGATGATATGCTATGTGGGATGCGATGCGGGATGCAAAATGCAAGATATGACAGGATATGCAAGAACCTGGCCTCAACTTGGAAAACCAAGTGTGCCACTGGAAAGATGAGATGAAATCGCTTGAAAACGATATAAATAACGACGGAATCGGAGTTACGGTATGGAAATGGCAAGCGATTCAAAAATGACACCGGTCTGTGATTTACAGCAAGTAGGCATCTAAATGCAAAGAGATGAACATGCTACAGCACCCAAACATGACAACAAAATACATGGCAAGGATGCACACAAGATCTTAACAAAAGTCTAGCACTGAGCTACGGCCAATTCATCCACTAACAGTTTCGAACAAGCATGACAAAAATGCAAATGGCATACAGATCTCAGACTTAGTGAAATTAACACTTGTCTGGAATTCCAGATCAGGTAGTCCGCTTCGGAGCAACAAAACTACATGCTACAGGACCTGAACATGGCAAAGTAAAACATGGCATGGATCTACTCAAAGAGCTTAACAAAAGTCCCTTAGTTACCTTGAGCCAAAAGGGATCAGAAAATACAATTGCAAGCATGTGAACATCGCAAAAACATAATCAGTTTTCAGACTTGGTGAAAACTGACACATGTTGAAATATAACTCAAGTAGGCATGTCGACGAGCTCGATGCACTCACTACGGTGCAAGTCATGGCCAGACAAGAATACCTCCATCAAGAAGGCACAAAATGCAAGCTAGACATGGCAAGAACAATAGCATAGCATGCACGGATCAACTACAACATCACCGGCAAAATTGCAAACAAGTTGACAATCTGCCCAGATTCGCAAAGTAGCAAAAATAGAGCTCGATTGACTCAAGCTAGGGTGCTCCACAATTACAATAAAAGACATGGATGGATAGAGCACTATAAGAATAACAAAACATCCTTACTGATCATCCTCAAAAGAGGCACGGATCACTAGGAAACAACATGAACATATGGCATCATGAGATAAACAGCTCCAGGACTTAGTGAAATCACCAAGTCCCTGAAAACAGAATTATCAAGTGCACCACTTTGCAAGCTTGCACAAGTCACTACACACATCACAAAAATACATGTGTTGCACCTCTGGAAAGATGGCAAAACCCTTAACAAAACATATGTAGAACTCATGGGCATAGCATGCACACATTATTCATGGCAAAAATGACAAAAGTGCTAAACGGAGTAGCAGATCTGACAATTAACTCAAGTAGCCCTCATCTAACAGCATTTCAGGCATCAAGATGAGCTCAAATGAAAATGATGCAATGGAATGAAATGATGTACTCTCTGAGATGAACATTTTGATATGCTCTATGCATGAATCGGAGCTACGGATGCAAAGTTACGGGGCTATGAACATGTGCATATGGACTGAGAATATCAGGGACTTAGTAAAAAAACAACCCCACATCTAGGGTTTGACCGGCGCGGAATCTGAGGCGGGGCCGGCGCGCACTGTTCACGCCGGAGTTCGTCGCCGACGTTGCCGGAGTGGAGAGGAGAGACCGGGCCGGGGCCGGCGGTGGCGGCGGCGGCCGGGCGAGGCGGCGACGGCGGCGCGAGGCGGCGGCCGGGAGGCGGCGGCGCGCAGGCCGAGAGGTGGCGGCGCGGTGGCTCGGGCCGCGGGGGCCCTCCCTGGGCCTGGCGTGCCGCGGCGGCGGGGACGGCGGCTGTGGCCACGTGGCGGCGCGGGAGAGGCTGGGCGCGGCGGAGCGGACGCGTCCGGTCCGTCCCGGACACGTCCGGCGGAGGCAGTGGATGGATCTAGGGTTAGGGGGAAGAGTGGAACCGCGAATTTGAAGGAGGGGGTCTATATATAGGCATAGAGGGAGCTAGGAGAGTCCAAATGAGGTGCAGTTTTCGGCCACGCGATCATGATCGAACGATCTAGATGATGGAGCAGAGTTAGGTGGGTTTTGGGCCAAATTGGAGGGGTGTTGGGGTGCAACACACACGAGGCCTTTTCGGTCCCTCGGTTAACCGTTGGAGTATCAAACGAAGTCCAAATGGTACGAAACTTGACAGGTGGTCTACCGGTAGTAAACCAAGGCCGCTTGGCAAGTCCCGGTCCAATCCGGAAATGTTTAATCCCCACACACGAAAGAAGGCTAGAAATGACCACCGGAGGAGAACGAAGCGCCGGAATGCAAAACGGACAACGGGAAAAATGCTCGAATGCCTGAGACGAGCACTTATGCAAATGCAATGCACATGATGACATGATATGAGATGCATGACAACGATAACAACACACGGAGACAAAACCCGAACCCGAGGAAATAAATATAACTTAACGCCGAAAACGGCAAGAGTTGGAGTACAAATAGGGAAAGCTATATCCGGGGTGTTACAACACTCCACCACTACGAAAGGATCTCGTCCCGAGATCTAGGACTGAAAGAACGCTGGGTACTCAGAACGGAGGTGATCCTCGCGTTCCCAGGTAGCTTCACGGTCGGAATGGTGTGACCACTTGACTTTGAGAAATTTGATTGACTTGTTGCGAGTCTTGCGTTCAGTCTCTTCAAGAATAGCAACTGGGTGCTCACGATAAGAGAGATCTTCTTGGAGCTCAATGTCCTCGAAGTTGACGGTGCGGTCAGGAGTCTTGAAGCACTTTCGAAGCTGAGAGACATGGAACACGTCATGAACATTTGCAAAGATTGAAGGAAGCTCGAGTTGATAGGCGAGGTCGCCTCTCTTGCTGACAATCTTGAAAGGTCCCACGTATCTAGGAGCAAGCTTCCCTTTGATACTGAAGCGACGAGTACCTTTTATAGGAGAGACGCGGAGGTAAACATGATCTCCGATCTCGAAAGCCAAATCACGGTGCTTACTATCATAGTAGCTCTTCTGGCGGGATTGGGCTGCTTTGAGGTTATCATGAATGACTTTGCACATTTCTTCTGCCTCTATGATTAAGTCATTACCCAAAAGCTGACGTTCACCAGTTTCAGACTAGTTGAGAGGGGTACGGCACTTCCTGCCATACAGAATTTCAAAAGGGGCCTTGCCCGAACTTGCTTGAAAACTGTTGTTGTAGGAGAATTCAGCATAAGGAAGACAATCCTCCCACTTCATGCCGAAGGAGATTACACAAGCCATGAGCATATCTTCAAGAATCTGGTTGACACGCTCGACTTGACCGCTAGTTTGAGGATGGAAAGCTGTGCTGAAGCGGATGTTAGTGCCCATGGCCTTCCGGAAAGAATCCCAAAACTTCGAGGTAAAGATGCTGCCACGGTCTGAAGAGATCACTTGAGGAATATCGTGCAGAGAGACAATTCGAGAGGTATAGAGTTCCGCCAATTGAGCTGCAGTGATTGACTCTTTGATAGGCAGAAAGTGAGCCACTTTGGTGAGTTTGTCGATGACAACGAATATAGCATCATTGCCACGCTTGGACTTTGGAAACCCAGTCACGAAGTCCATTTCAATGTGGTCAAACTTCCATTCTGGAATGGCAAGAGGTTGGAGGAGACATGCTGGCCTTTGGTGTTCTGCCTTCACTCTTCTGCAGACATCACATTCATTCACGAATTGAGCAATCTCGCGCTTCATTCGAGTCCACCAATAAGCTTGCTTGAGGTCCTGATACATCTTCGTGCTCCCAGGGTGGATGGAGAGGAGAGAATTGTGAGCCTCGTTCATGATCACTTTACGGAGGTCACCTTTGGGTACAACAATACGATCCTCGAAGAAGAGAGTGTCCTTGCTTGAGGTCCTGATACATCTTCGTGCTCCCAGGGTGGATGGAGAGGAGAGAATTGTGAGCCTCGTTCATGATCACTTTACGGAGGTCACCTTTGGGTACAACAATACGATCCTCGAAGAAGAGAGTGTCCTTGTCATCAAGGCGGTAGCACTTGTACTTGGACTGACTCTTGGCAATCCCAATCTTCACCTTTTTCACCATAGCATCAAGAAGCTAGGCTTGGCGAATCTGGTCTTCCAAGGTAGGACAAACTTGAAGGTTGGCGAGGAAACCTAGAGGAACAATTTGCAGATTAAGTTTGCGGAAAGCTTCATAAAGCTCGGGTTGATAAGGCTTAAGAATCAGACTGTTGCAGTAAGCTTTCCTGCTCAATGCGTCAGCAATCACATTAGCCTTGCCTGGAGTATGCTCGATACTCGGATTATACTCTTGAATCATTTCGACCCATCGAGTTTGCCTGAGGTTGAGATTAGGCTGAGTGAAGATGTACTTGAGACTCTTGTGATCAGTGAAAATGTCCACTTTTCTTCCTAATAGAAGATGTCTCCAAGTCAACAGAGCATGCACAGCTGCCGCCAACTCGAGATCATGAGTGGGGTAGTTCTTCTCATTAGGCTTCAACTGGCGAGATGTATAAGCAACAACTTTCTTCTCTTGCATCAATACTACGCCAAGACCTTGGAGAGAGGCATCACAAAAGACCTCGTACGGCTTGGATTCATCAGGCGGAGTCAGAACTGGAGCAGTGGTCAATTTCTCTTTCAAAGTGTTGAAAGCAATATCACACTCCGGAGACCAAACGTACGTGACGTGCTTCTGAAGAAGATTAGAGAGAGGCTTCGCGATCTTAGAAAAGTTTTCAACGAATCTTCGGCAATAGCTTGCGAGACCGAGGAAGCTACGGAGTTGCTTCACGTTCTAAGGAGGTTCCCAATTCACAATTGCAGACACCTTCTAAGGATTCACGGCGATGCCCTTGGCGGAGATGATATGACCAAGATAAAGAACCTCATCGAGCCAAAATTCACACTTGGAGAACTTGGCGTAGAACTGATGTTCCCTGAGCTTATCGAGTACCAAACGCAAGTGCTTGGCATGATCTTCCTTGTTCTTGGAGAAAACCAGAATGTCGTCGAGATAGACCAAAACGAAGTCATTGGTGTAGGCGTTGAAGATGAAGTTCATCATGCGAGAGAACGTTGGAGGAGCGTTGACGAGGCCAAAAGACATGACAGTGTATTCATATGAACCAAAGCTTGTCCTGAAAGCCGTCTTGGGAATATCTTGCTCACGAATTCGAATCTGATGATAACCCATACGGAGATCAAGCTTGGAGAATACTCGAGCACCTTTGAGTTGTTCGAACAGCTCATTGATGTTGGGAAGTGGATATTTGTTCTTGATAGTCTTCTTGTTCACTGGACGGTAATCAACACAAAGTTGGTCTGTTCCATCCTTCTTCTTCACAAAAAGAACACCACAACCCCACGGAGAAGAACTAGGCCGGATGAGACCCATTTTCTCTTGAATATCGAGTTGCTTCTTCAGCTCCTTCAACTCTTCAGGTCCGAGCTTGTAAGGACGTTTGCACACAGGTTCCGTGCCGGGCTCAAGATCAATAACATATTCAACTGGCCGGTGCGGAGGCATTCCTGGAAGCTCTTCTGGAAAGACGTCTTGATATTCGCAAACGACTGGAATTTGAGAGATGGCATCCAATTCACCCTTCTCATTGAGAGAAAACAGACGGATAGTATCATCACGAGCGGCAAAGACAATTACATCCTCAGACGAATGAGTCAATTGAATCTGCCTGGCTGCACAATCAAGCTGAGCCTTGTGCTTAGAAAGCCAATCCATCCCGAGAATAAGATCAATATCTGAGTCACCGAGAACCGTAGGAGAAGCCAAGAACTTGTAGTCACCCAAAGTGATAGAAACATCCGGAACGATGGAGTTAGCCTGCATGCGCTTACCGGGAGAGACAACTGCTAAAGGACTAGGCAAAACTTGCGAAACCAAATCATGCCTATTTGTAAACGGTCTCGAGATGAAGCAATGTGATGCACCAGTGTCAAAAAGAACTTTTGCAGGAATATCATTAACAGGAAGGTTACCCATGATGACATCTGGTGAGTCCTCTGCCTGAGCTGCATTCAGCAAGTTGACCTTGGCGGACTTGGGGTAATGCTTGACCACAACTGTACTTGCTGATCTGACAGGAGGAGGAGGAGGAAGACGCCTCTGGTTGAAACACTTGTTGGCATAGTGACCCTTCTGTTGGCACTTGTTGCACGTGACCTCAGAAAGCGGACGGCGATACGGAGCACTCGATCTTGGAGCTTGAGACGAAGTCTTGTTCTGAAAGCCAGGGTTGGGTGGGTGGGAATAACCACTGCCACCTTTGCTCTTCTGCTGATACGGCTGATGGAACGGAGGAGGAGGAAGCCAATACTTCTGCTGCTTGGCCACTTGAGTAGAGGAAGAAGGAGTAACATCTCTGACTCGCTTCTTGGAAGCATCGCACCTCAACTGAGCAGCCTCTTGCTTCAGTGCCATGTTGTAGAACTCATCGTATCTCAAGGGCTCGAAGAGAACAAGAGCTAGCTGGATTTCTTCTCTGAGACCACCCCTGAACTGGTATATCATGCTCTTCTCATCAGGGATGTCCTGCTTGGCAAAGCGGGCGAGCTTCTGGAACAACTTGTTGTAGTCATAGACAGACAAAGAGCCTTGCTTCAGATTGCGGAATTCCTCACGCTTGCTTTCAACCATGCTCTGGGGAATATGATGAGCTCGGAAATCTCGATGGAAATCATCCCAAGTGATAACACGTCCACCTCGGGAATCCTTCTACTGCTGGAACCATTCTGTAGCTTGATCTTTGAGTTGGAAGGAAGCGAACTTGACAAAGTCCTCAGGCCTGACGTTACTGCACTCGAAATGCTTACACAGATCCACAAGCCAATCATCAGCATCGGTTGCCTCAACACAATTGCTGAAAGTCTTTGGCCCGTTAGCAAGGAACTGGTTGAGTGTAGCAAAGTGATTCTGATTGCTGCCTTGATTCCCTTGGTTGCCTTGATTGCGCTCTTGAAGAATTTGCATGATCAGCTGTGTGTTTGCATTGGTTGCGGCCATCACAGCTTGCCATGCCTCTGGAGGAGGTGGAGGTGGTGGCGGATCAAGATTCGGAGTCGTGCGCGTTGGAGGAGCCATCCTGAAGAGCTTGACCACCATTAGCACATTGCCAGACAAATTATGAAGCTGAATCCAACGGAATGAAAATTGCAACATATAGTCTTCACATCCGAAAAAAATGAACGAACGCATTCCTCTTGAAATGGTCACATATCCATAAATTGAGAAGCCACGTAGAATTAAGGTAGAGAAATAAATCAACAAGGTACGGATGAAGAATGAATAATCGGTAAGAAATCCCAATCTCAAACCAATATCCGTGGAAGAAGAACTAGAGCTACTAGAGTTCCCACCTATGAAACTCCCAAACCTTTCCGGTTATGCAATCAGGTGTTGGGGATACAGGGGAAGCATAATATCTCACCCAAACTAGCAAATCCTACATCCATCTGTATCCATCCTTCAACACATAACCAAGAAACCTTCGGAAACCATCTACCTCAACCTTCGAAAAGCATCCATTATACAAGTTATGGCGATACTCCCGAACTCCCGCCCCAGTACTGGGTGGCGTCGAGGTTATCTCACCAACGAACTGCATAAAAGAGATTTTCAATATCGGCGTACTAAACTCAGGTATTCCAAAACTGCAACGATAAAATTATGATGACAACACCTCAGAGCTCAAATCCCCGGGACACTTCCACTAAACCCCTGACAGGAGGCACCAAGACAATGTTCTCATCATAAAACCATCGGAACGATTCCAAGATACCCGCGTGATCCTAAATTTTTTTAGTGAAATTTGAGAAGAGAAGAGTCAAAACTCTATGTCAGGATGCCTTACCAGAGCGATGAGGAGACTGGGAAGTAAAAAGAATTCCTAAACTCTCCGATATATAATTCCTAAAGACTCAAAACATTTTTCTAGACACAACTCGGCCGCTAAAAACGATCAAGCAATGGGGCACCTAAGGTCGGGGAAGGCTCTGATTACCAACTTGTCACACCCTCGATGCGACTATATCTCCCACGTGTCGAGGCACGACTTAGAGGCATAATCGCATTGAAGGCATATGTCGCAAGTTAGGCAATCTTCACAACACCCCATGTAGTATAAATAATAAAGGGGAGATAACATAGTTGGCTTACACTCGCCACGTCAATCAAGTACATAAATAACATTACATCATCCAAACACTCATGGCCCGACTACGGCACCAAAATAAAAGAGAACCCAACATGCGACAACGGTCCCGTTCACCTCCAACTGGGCACCACTACTGATCATCGGGAAAGGAAACATAGTAACGTTGAGAGTCTTCGTCGAACTCCCACTTGAGCTCGTACGCGTCACCTGGAGCGGAATCATCAGGCCCTGCATCTGGTGTAATAGTAATCTGTGAGCCACAGGGACTCAGCAATCTCGCACCCTCGCGATCAAGACTATTTAAGCTTATAGGTAAGGCAAGGTAAATATAGGTGGAGCTGCAGCAAGTGACTAGCATATATGGTGGCTAACTTATTCGCAAAAAAGAGCGAGAAGAGGAGGCAAAGCACAAGCGAGAAACTAGAGAACAACCTGCGCAAACATTACTCCAACACCATGTCCACTTCCCGGACTCCGCCGAGAAGAGACCATCACGGTAACACACTCAGTTGATTCATTTTAATTAAGTTAAGGTTCAAGTTATCTACAACCGGACATTAACAAATTCCCATGTGCCCATAACCGCGGGCACGGCTTTCGAAAGTTCAAATCCCTGCAGGGGAGTCCCAACTTAGCCCATGACAAGCTCTCACGGTCAACGAAGGAATAGACCTCCTTCCAAGACGTTCCGATCAGGCTCGGTATCTCGGTAATTCAAGACACTTCGACAGGTTAAAACAAGACCAGCAACACCGCCCGAATGTGCCGACAAATCCCGATAGGAGCTGCACATATCTCTTTCTCAGGGCACACTCAGATTGTCCTAGGTACGGGTAGGCCAGCCCAGAGTTGCCCCTGGTGGCCACCGGTAGCTGACAGGTGGACCAACACTCAGAGGAGCACTGGCCCGGGGGGGTTAAAATAATGATGACCCTTGAGTCTGCAGAACCCAAGGGAAAGAAAAGGCTAGGTGGCAAATGGTAAAACCAAGGTTGGGCATTGCTGGAAAAGCTTTAATCAAGGTGAAATATCAAGGGGTTCCCATTATAACCCAACCGCGTAAGGAACGCAAAAATCCGGGAACATAACATCGATATGACGGAAACTAGGGCGGCATGAGTGGAACAAAACACTAGGCAAGAGGCCGAGCCTTCCACCCTTTACCAAGTATATAGATGCATTAAGATAACATAGCAATATAATGATATCCCAACAAGTAAATAAATGTTCCAACAAGGAACGGCCTCCAATCTTCACCTGCAACTAGCAACGCTATAAGAGGGGCTGAGCAAAGCGGTAACATAGCCAATCAATGGTTTGCTAGGACAATGGTGGGTTAGAGGTTTGACATGGCAATTTGGGAGGCTTGCAAGCGAGTGGTAGGCATTGTAGCAATGGCATAGCAAAAGAGCGAGCAGACTAGCATAACAAAGATAGTAGTGATTTCAAGGGTATGATCATCTTGCCTGCACAGTTGTCAGAGTTGACTGGATCCTCAAAAGAAAACTCAACGGGCTCCTCGTTAGCGAACTCATATCCCGGCTCTACCCAAACAAGACAAACAAGCAACAAGGATATAATCAACCACGTGCAAACTCAAACAACACAATGCAAAGATGATATGCTATGCGGGATGCGATGCGGGATGCAAAATGCAAGATATGACAGGATATGCAAGAACCTGGCCTCAACTTGGAAAACAAAGTGTGCCACTGGAAAGATGAGATGAAATCGCTTGAAAACGATATAAAGAACGCCGGAATCGGAGTTACGGTTTGGAAATGGCAAGCGATTCAAAAATGACACCGGTCTGCGATTTATAGCAAGTAGGCATCTAAATGCAATGAGATGAACATGCTACAACACCAAAACATGACAACAAAATACATGGCAGGGATGCACACAAGATTCTTAACAAAAGTCTAGCACTGAGCTATGGTCAATTCATCCATTAACAGGTTCAAACAAGCATGGCAAAAATGCAAATGGCAAACAGATCTCACTTGTCTGGAATTCCAGATCAGGTAGCCCTCTTCGGAGCAACAAAACTATATGCTACAGGACCTGAACATGGCAAAGTAAAACATGGCATGGATCTACTCAAAAAGATTAACAGAAGTCCCTTAGTTACCTTGAGCCAAAAGGGATCAGAAAATACAGTTGCAAGCATGTGAACATCGCAAAAACATAATCCGTTTTCAGACTTAGTGAAAACTGACACATGCTGAAATATAACTCAAGTAGGCATGTTGACGAGCTCGATGCACTCACTACGGTGAAAGTCATGGCCAGACAAGCATACCCCCATCAAGAAGGCACAAAATGCAAGCTAGACATGGCAAGAACAATAGCATAGCATGCACGGATCAACTACAACATCACCGGCAAAATTGCAAACAAGTTGATAATCTACCAGATTCGCAAAGTAGCAAAATAGAGCTCGATTGACTCAAGCTAGGGTGCTCCACAATTGCAATCAAAGACATGCATGGATAGATCACTATAAGAATAACAAAACATCCTTACTGATCATCCTCAAAAGAGGCACGGATCACTAGGAAACAACATGAACATATGGCATCATGAGATAAACAGCTCCAGGACTTAGTGAAATCACTAAGTCCCTGAAAACAGAATTATCAAGTGCACCACTTTGCAAGCTTGCACAAGTCACTACACACATCACAAAAATACATGGGTTGCACCTCTGGAAAGATGGCAAAACCCTTAACAAAACATATGTAGAACTCATGGGCATAGCATGCACACATTATTCATGGCAAAAATGACAAAAGTGCTAAATGGAGTAGCAGATCTGACAATTAACTCAAGTAGCCCTCTTCTAACAGCATTTCGGGCATCAAGATGAGCTCAAATGAAAATTATGCAATGGAACGAAATGATGTACTCTCTGAGATGAACATTTTGATATGCTATATGCATGAATCGGAGCTACGGATGCAAAGTTACGGGGCTACGAACATGTGCATATGGACTGAGAATATCAGGGACTTAGTAAAAACAACCCCAGATCTAGGGTTTGACCGGTGCGGAATCCGAGGCGGGGCCGGCGCGCACTGTTCACGCTGGAGTTCGTCGCCGACGTCGCCGGAGTGGAGAGGAGAGGCCGGGCCGGGGCCGGCGGTGGCGGCGGCGGCCAGAGGCGGTGGCCGGGCGAGGCGGCGGCGCGGGGCGGCGGACGGGAGGCGGCGGCACGCGGGCCGGGAGGTGGCGGCACGGCGGCTCGGGCCGCGGGGGCCCTCCCTGGGCCTGGCGGGCCGCGGCGGCGGGGACGGCGGCTGTGGCCACGTGGCGGCGCGGGAGAGGCTGGGCGCGGCGGAGCGGACGCGTCCGGTCCGTCCCGGACACGTCCGGCGACGGCGGTGGATGGATCTAGGGTTAGGGGGAAGAGTGGAACCGCGAATTTGAAGGAGGGGGTCTATATATAGGCATAGAGGGAGCTAGGAGAGTCCAAATGAGGTGCGGTTTTCGGCCACGTGATCGTGATCGAACGATCTAGATGATGGAGCAGAGTTAGGTGGGTTTTGGGCCAAATTGGAGGGGTGTTGGGCTGCAACACACATGAGGCCTTTTCGGTCCCTCGGTTAACCGTTGGAGTATCAAACGAAGTCCAAATGGTACGAAAGTTGACAGGCGGTCTACCGGTAGTAAACCTAGGCCGCTTGGCAAGTCTTGGTCCAATCCGAAAATGTTTAATCCCCACACACGAAAGAAGGCTAGAAATGACCACCGGAGGAGAACGAAGCGCCGGAATGCAAAACGGACAACGGGAAAAATGCTCGAATGCCTGAGATGAGCACATATGCAAATGCAATGCACATGATGACATGATATGAGATGCATGACAACGATAACAACACACGGAGACAAAACCCGAACCCGAGGAAATAAATATAACTTAACGCCGGAAACGGCAAGAGTTGGAGTACAAATAGGGAAAGTTATATTCGGGGTGTTACATCCACGTACCCTCATAGACCGTAAGAGCAAGCGTTATGACAACGTGGTTGATGTAGTCGTACGTCTTCACGATCCGACTGATCTTGGTACCGAAAGTACGACACCTCCGTGATCTGCACACATTCGGCTCGGTGATGTCCCACGAACTCTTGATCCAATTGAGTGTCGAGGGAGAGCTTCGTCAGCATGACGACATGATGTTGGTGATGATGAAGCTACCGGCGCAGGGCTTCGCCTAAGCACTACGACGATATGACCGTGGTGGATTATGGTGGAGGGGGGCACCGCACACGGCTAAGGGATCAATGATCAACTTGTGTGTTCTAGGGTGCCCCCTTCCCCTGTATATAAAGGAGCAAGGGGGGAGGCCGACTGGCCCTTGTGGCACGCCTGGAGAGGAGGAGTCCTCCTCATAGTAGGAGTAGGACTCCCCTTTCCTAGTTCCACTAGGAGGGGGAAAGGAAGGAGGAGAAGGGAGAAGGAAAGGGGGGCGCCGCCCCCCTTCCCTAGTCCAATTCGAACTAGAGGGGGAGGGGCGCGCGGCCCTGCCTCGGCCGACCCTCTCTCTCTCTCTCTCCACTAAAGCCCATGTGGCCCATTAGTTCCCCCCCGGGGGAGGGGGGGTTCGGTAACCCTCCGACACTCCGGTTTTCTCCGAAATCACCCGGAACACTTCCGGTGTCCGAATATAGCCGTCCAATATATCAATCTCTATGTCTCGACCAGTTCAAGACTCCTCTTCATGTCCGTGATCATATCCGAGACTCCGAACTACCTTCGGTACATCAAAACACATAAACTCATAATACTGATCGTCATCGAACGTTAAGCATGCGGACCCTACGGGTTTGAGAACTATGTAGACATGACCGAGACACGTCTCCGGTCAATAACCAATAGCGGAACCTGGATGTTCATATTGGCTCCTACATATTCTACGAAGATCTTTATCGGTCAAACCGCATAATGATATACGTTGTTCCCTTTGTCATCGGTATGTTACTTGCCCGAGATTCGATCATCGGTATCTCAATACCTAGTTCAATCTCGTTACCGGCAAGTCTCTTTACTTGTTCCGTAATGCTACATCCCATAACTAACTCATTAATTACATTGCTTGCAAGGCTTATAGTGATGTGCATTACCGAGAGGGCCCAGAGATACCTCTCCGATACTTGGAGTGACAAATACTAATCTCGATCTATGCCAACTCAACAAACACCATTGGAGACACCTTTAGAGCATCTTTATAGTCACCTAGTTATGTTGTGACGTTTGATAGCACACTAAGTGTTCCTCCGTGTGACGCCCCCGATTCAGTCGTACACTAATCATACACGCAACCGTGTACGATCAAGATCAGGGACTCACGGGAAGATATCACAACACAACTCTACAAATAAAATAAGTCATACAAGCATCATATTACAAGCCAGGGGCCTCGAAGGCTCGAATACAAGAACTCGATCATAGACGAGTCAGCGGAAGCAACAATATTTGAGTACAGACATAAGTTAAACAAGTTTGCCTTAAGAAGGCTAACACAAACTAGGATACAGATCGAAAGAGGCGCATGCCTCCTGCCTGGGATCCTCCTAAACTACTCTTGGTCATCGACAGCGGGCTGCACGTAGTAGTAGGCACCTCCCGAGTAGTAGTAGTCGTCATCAATGGTGGCGTCTGGCTCCTGGACTCCAGCATCTGGTTGCGACAACCAGAAAGAAAGGAAAGGGGGAAAAAGGGGGAGAAAGCAACCGTGAGTACTCATCCAAAGTACTCACAAGCAAGGAGCTACACTACATATGCATGGGTATCAAATGGAATAAGGGTATCATATGTGGACTGAACTGCAGAATGCCAAAATAAGAGGGGGATAACTAATCCTATCGAAGACTACGCTTCTGGCCACCTCCATCTTGCACCATGTAGAAGAGAGTAGATGGTAAGTTCACCAAGTAACATCAAGTAGCATCATATAGCATAATCCTAACCGATGATCCTCCCCTCGTCTCCCTGTGAGAGAGCGATCACCGATTGTATCTGGCACTTGGAAGGGTGTGTTTTATTAAGTATCCGGTTCTAGTTGTCATAAGGTCAAGGTACAACTCCAAGTTGTCCTGTTACCGAAGATCACGGCTATTCGAATAGATTAACTTCCCTGCAGGGGTGCACCACATATCCCAACACGCTCGATCCCATTTGGCCGGACACACTTTCCTGGGTCATGCCCGGCCTCGGAAGATCAACACGTCGCAGCCCTACCTAGGCACAACAGAGAGGTCAGCACGCCGGTCTAAATCCTATGGCGCAGGGGTCTAGGCCCATCGCCCATTGCACACCTGCACGTTGCGTATGCGGCCGGAAGCAGAACTAGCCCCCTTAATACAAGAGCAGGCTTACGGTCCAATCCGGCGCGCGCCACTCAGTCACTGACGTCACGAAGGCTTCGGCTGATACCACGACGTCGAGTGCCCATAACTGTCCCCGCGTAGATGGTTAGTGCGTATAGGCCAGTAGCCAGACTCAGATCAAATACCAAGATCTCGTTAAACGTGTTAAGTATCCGCGAACACCGACCAGGGCCAGGCCCACCTCTCTCCTAGGTGGTCTCAACCTGCCCTGTCGCTCCGCCACAAAGTAACAGTCGGGGGCCGTCGGGAACCCAGGCCCACCTCTACCAGGATGGAGCCACCTGCCCCTTCAGCCCCCATCTCCAAACAATATCACCGGTAATGTAACAGTGTAAAGTATATAGTATATGCCCGTGATCACCTCCCGAAGTGATCACAGCCCAGTAGTATAGCATGGCAGACGGACAAGAGTGTAGGGCCACTGATGGAACTCTAGCATCCTATACTAAGCATTTAGGATAGTAGTTAAGCTATCAACAGTTGTAATAACAATGACATGTTATGCATCAGAATAGGATTAACGGAAAGCAGTAACATGCTACACTACTCTAATGCAAGTAGTATAGAGAAGAGTAGGTGATATCTGGTGATCAAGGGGGGGGCTTGCCTGGTTGCTCTGGCAAGAGAGAGGGATCGTCAACACCGTAGTCGTACTGGGTAGCAGCGGCGTCGGTCTCGATGTCTAGCGAGAGAAGAGGGGGAAGAAACAATAAATATAATGCAAACAAATGCATGACGATGCATGACATGACAAAGCGTGATGCTAGGTGTGCCCTAACGCGGTACGAGGTGGTACCGGTGAAGGGGAGGAACATCCGGGAAAGTATCCCCGGTGTTTCGCGTTTTCGGACAGACGAACCAGAGGGGGGAAAGTTGCATGTTTGCTATGCTAGGGATGCGTGGCGGACGAACGGGCTACGTATCCGGATTCGTCTCGTCGTCCTGAGCAACTTTCATGTACAAAGTTTTTCCATCCGAGCTACGGTTTAAAATATATGATTTTCTAAAGATTTTATTAATTTCTGATATTTATTTAATTATTTAAATTAATTCAAAATTGTGTTTATGACTGGTCAACCTGACCAGTTGGTCCCACTGGTCAGTGACACATTTTAATTAATCATATCTATTAACCTAATCAGGATTAATTAGAGGTGGGCCCCACTGTCATACTAATTAATTAGTTAACTAACAGTTTAATTAGTTTAGTTAATTGATTAGTTTAATTAATCAAAATTAATTAAGTTAATTATTTCTTTAATTAATTAGTTATTATTTTTTTATCATATATATACTTTTTTAATTCTTTTTTTGTTTTCATTTTCGTTCTAGGCGTGGGCCCTGGCTGTCATTGGCCCATAGGCCAACCGGGGCGGGTGCGGGCGGTGTGACGCTGCGGGCGCGGGCGCCCGGACTGGGTGCGGCCAGTCGGTGCCACGACGAGGGGAGGACGCCGGCGCGGCGCCGGCCGGCGACGACATGGCAGCGGAGAGGCCACAGAGGGGCGAGGCTATGGTGATGCAGGCGGTGCCGCTGTGCCGGGACGGTGTGTCGGGGCGGACGAGGCGAGGCCGGGGCGCAAATGAGGCGACGGCGCGCACGGGCGGCTCCGGATACGCACGGGGGAGGGGGGCAGCAAGCAGCACTGCCGTGTGGCGTGGCCTGGCCAAGGAAGACGGGCGCGCAGCGCGGTCATCGCGGGGGCGCACGGGAGCACGCAGGCACGCGCTGGGTCGAGCAGGGGCGAACGGGGCGTGGGCAGCGCGCGTGCGGAGGCACGCCGGCCAAGGCAAGGCCACGGTGAGCAGGGACGCGAGTGCGTCGCGCACACGGGACGGCGCGGGCGCGCGTGCTGGCGTGGAGCTGCGGGACGAGGGAGCAGCGGGGGTTGAGGGTGGGAGCGAGGAGACGAGCGTGGCGGCGGGGCTCACGTTGCCGGTAGGGGAGTGGCAGTGGGGGGTTGAGGAGGAAGACGGCGACGACGTCGTAGAGGAGGCAGGCCGGGGGGTGGAGGAAGCAGTCCGGCGGGGGGGAGCTCCGGGCGCCGGCGTCGGCGTCGACGTGCAGGGGCGAGGGGATCGAGAGTCCTCCCGATCCAGATCCAGCCGGGGGGTGGAGTGGGGCGAGTGGGGGGTGGTTAGGTTAGGGTTCGGGTGAGGGAGTGGATAAGGAGGGGGTAGTGGGCCGGCCGGCTGGGCCTGGAGGGCGAATGGGCCGGTCCGCTGGGTCTGCTGACCCGGGGGGGTCTTCCTCTCTCCTTTCTTCCAATTGTAGTTTTAGTTTTTTTGTTTTGTTTTTATCTATTTGCTTTTCTGTTTTAAATCATTTTAAATTATTTATACATTTTATAAAAATGTGTTTGCTGCACCATAATTACCTTTGTAATATTTGGCAACCACCAAACATTTTCATTTCAATTTTTGAAAACTTTTATTGTCGACATTAATTTTAAATTTGAATTTGACGCGGTTTGAACTAACGGACGTTTAGCAACAACAATCGGGATGACGTGGCATGATTAGCGTGGGATTACTGTAGCTTGATTACCCAGGCGTTACAAAACTCCTCCACTACAAGAAATCTCGTCCCGACATTTTAGGAGGTAGAAGGAAACAGTGCGGGGTATTCATCACGCAGGCGGTCCTCGCGTTCCCAAGTGGCTTCGTCTTCAGAGTGATTCGACCACTGGACTTTGAGGAACTTGATCGCCTTCTGACGTGTGCGACATTCAGCTTGGTCAAGAATGCAGACCGGATGCTCTTTATAGGAGAGGTCCTGTTGCAATTCAAGCACTTCATGATCCACTGCTCGGATTGGATCCTTGAAGCAACGACGGAGTTGTGACACATGGAACACATCGTGAACCTGAGAAAGGTTCGGCGGAAGCTCCAGTTGATATGCCACTTTTCCACGCCTTTCGAGAATAGTGAAGGGACCGATATAGCGAGGAGCTAGCTTGCCCTTGATCCCGAAGCGGTGAGCACCCTTCATTGGTGTAACTCAAAGATAAGCCTTTTTGCCAGGTTGATAGACCATGTCTTGGTGATGACGGTTATACTGACTAATCTGACGTGACTGAGCAGTCTTGAGATTCTCACGAATAATGCGAACTTGTTCTTCGGCCTATTGGATAATATCCGGACCGAAGAGTGGACGTTCCCCCGTTTCTGACTAGTTCAGAGGGGTTCGACACTTTCGTCCATATAGAACTTCGAAGGGGGACATCTTCAGACTAGCTTGATAGCTATTATTATAAGAGAACTCGGCATATGGAAGAGATTCCTCCCATTTCTTGCCGAATGATATTACACAAGCTCGAAGCATGTCTTCGAGAACTTGGTTGACACGTTCAACCTGTCCTTGCGACTGAGGATGAAACGCAGTACTGAACGACAGATGAGTTCCCATAGCTTCTTGGAAACTCGCCCAAAACCTTGAAGTGAATAAGCTGCCACAGTCTGAACTGATAACCAGTGGAATACCGTGAAGTGAAACAATTCTGGCCATGTAGAGAGTAGCAAGCTGACTAGCGGTGATTGTCTCTTTGACCGCCAGAAAATGGGCAACTTTGGAAAGCCGGTCAATGACGACAAGAATAGCATCATTACCTTTCTGCAATTTGGGAAATCCAATGATGAAGTCCATTTCAACATGGTCCCATTTCCATTCAGGAATAGAGATAGGTTGCAGAGTTCCAGCAGGCCTTTGATGCTCTGCTTTGATTCAGCGACAAACCTCACACTCAGCAACATAACGAGCAATGTCCTGCTTCATATTAGACCACCAGAATCTTTGACGAATATCCTGGTACATCTTTGTACTACCAGGATGGATGGACAGAGGCGTATCATGGGCTTCTTGCATAACCCTTTTAGTCTTATCCAGGTTTTTCTTCGAACATGGTACCACTAGGCGGCCTTTGAAATACAAGGCGCCATCGTCGGCGATAGTGAAGAATGAGGGCTTTCCTTCTGCTAGATGGTGTTTAATCTTATGGACTTCAGAGTCATAACCTTGAATAGTCTTTATACCAGCTACGAGATCATGTACGACAGCCAGGGTATTTAGAGAACCCTTAGTAACAACAAGAAGATTCATCTTGCGGAACTCCGGGGGAGGGGGAGCGAGTGCTCCAGGAGGAACAATATGGAGGTTCAGCTTTCTAAATTCTTCGACAAGCGAGGGCTGAACTTGGTGAACCTGGAGGTGGTTGCAGTAAGACTTGCGGCTCAAGGCATCAGCCATTACATTAGCCTTGCCGGGGGTATAAGATATACCCACGTCAAAGTCTGCAACAGTCTCCATCCATCTCTGCTGGCGGAGGTTCAGATCTGGCTGAGTAAACAGATACTTCAGACTTTGGTGGTCGGTGAAGATCTCGCAATGATTACCGAGAAGGTAATGTCGCCACTGCTTTAGTGCATGAATGACAGCAGCAAGCTCGAGGTCGTGAACTTGGTAGTTTTCTTCGTGAAGGCGCAGTTGACGAGAGGCATAAGCAATCACTCTGCGCTCTTGCATTAGGACACAGCCTAATCCTTGACGGGAAGCGTCACAGTAAATGACGAAGTCCTTCTTAGTATCAGGTGGAGCAAGCACAGGGGCAGAGGTCAACTTGTCTTTGAGCGCCTGAAAACTTTCCTGACACTTGTCTGTCCATTCGAACTTGACACCCTTATGCAACAGATTAGTCAGAGGCCTGGCAATCTTGGAGAAGTTCTCGACGAATCGACGACAATAGCTGGCGAGACCGAGAAAACTTCGGACTTGCTTGACATTCTTCGGAGGAGTCCAATCGAGAATAGCCTGAACTCGTTCAGGGTTGACGGCAATACCATCCTTGGAGATGACATGCCCGAGATAGGTTACTTCAGGGAGCCAGAATTCACACTTGGAATACTTAGCATACAGTTGGTGCTCTCGAAGCTTTTCTAGCACCAGACGAAGATGTACAGCATGTTCTTCCTCGTTCTTGGAAAATACAAGGATATCGTCCAAATAAACCACGACGAACTTGTCGAGGTAATCCATGAATATATAGTTCATCAGATGAGAGAAGGTGGCGGGAGCATTCGTTAAGCCAAATGACATGACGGTGTACTCGTATGATCCATACTGAGTCACGAAGGCGGTTTTTGGGATATCCTCTTCACGAACACGGATCTGGTGGTAACCTAACCTCAAATCGAGTTTGGAGAACACTGATGAGCCAGCCAGTTGATCATAAAGATCATTGATCCGAGGAAGAGGATATTTATTCTGAATGGTAGCTTGGTTTATAGGACGGTAGTCTTGGACTAATTGGTTTGTCCCATCCTTTTTCTTAACAAAGAGAGAAGGTGCTCCCCAAGGAGAGCAACTTGGGCGAATGAAACCTTTGACAAGAGATTTGTCGATTTCCTCCTTAAGCTCAATGAGTTCATGCGGCGGCATCTTATAGGGTCGTTTAGCTATAGGGGTGGTGCCGGGTTTCAAGTCGATGATGAATTCGACAACTCTAGCAGGGGGAATCCCTGGAAGTTCTTCTGGGAAGACGTCTTGGAATTCACGAACGACGGGAATGTTTTCAATGCCCTCGAGTGGTGTAGCGTTCAACGCATTCAAGGCATAAAGTCGTGTCTCGGCGTTCTGAACTAGATGAGCTTGGTAAGCTATTATTTCGTCAGAAGGGTGTAGTAGATGGACGACCTTAGTGGCGCAAACTTTAGAAGCAGTATGCGCTTTCAACCAATCCATTCCCAGAATGAGGTCGATGTTAGACGACTTCAAGACAATGGGAGAGGCATAGAATTCCAGCCCTTCTATTTCCATGGGGACATCGATGCCAACCAGTGAGGTTTGACATTGTCCCACGGGGGTTTTTACCAATACCGAAGTGTTCATCTCCTCACATTTAACGTCATGCTTGTATGCAAAATCTTCTGACATGAATGAATGCGATGCTCCTGAATCGAATAAAACAGATGCAGGTACTGATTTTACGAGGAGTGTACCCATCACGGTAGCAGGCTGGTCTAGAACTTCATTGAGATCAACGTGGTTGGCATGAACACGACCATAAGACTTGGCATTGTTGTTGTGACGCTGGTTGCTTCCACGGCCAGCTGTGGGGAGGGCCAGTTGATTCTGGTTCTGATTGCAATCCCTAGCACGGTGACCTAGCTGACCACACTTGTAGCAGAGACCATTATTGGGAGTGGGAACAGGAGCTTGTGGTGGTGGAGCTGGAAGTCTTGGCTGCCTAGTTGGAGGAGCAGGCAGACGAGGTGCAGCATAGGTCTGCCTTGGGGCAGGTGCATTCGGCTGGTACATGTTGTTGGGAATCCATATCTTGCGCTTCTGCGAAGACGGGCCCGAAGATGAGCCCGTGTCACGGTTGCGCCTGTGAGAGCTCTGGTATTCCTGCAGACCAGTTTCGACATTGATGGCTTTGTTCACCAGAGTGGCGAAATTAGCAAAGTCATGCACTAGAAGTGCCAGCTTGATGTCAGCTTGAAGGCCATCACGGAACTTCTCCTGTCTGCGTGCATCAGTTGCAATGTCCTCTTCAGCATAGCAGGACAAGTCCAGAAACTCCCGCCGATAAGCTTCCACAGTTTTGTTGCCTTGGGTGAGGTTGCGGAACTCACGCTTCTTCCGGTCCATGACTCCCTGAGGAATGAAGCGAGCACGGAAGGCAGCTTGGAAGTCTGGCCAGGTGATGATTGTTCCAGCTGGCAGAGTATGCCTGTGGCTGTCCCACCATTGAGCTGCGGGTCCTTTTAGGAAGAAGGAAGCAAAGGTGACATAGCTGGCAGGGGCTACATCAGCAGACTCCATCTCATAGGTGATGTCACGGAGCCAGTCGTCAGCATCCAGAGGCTGAGTTGAGCTGCGCTACACGGTTGGGTTGAGGCGCATGAAATCCTGCAGAGTCACTTGGGTTGGCTGTTGGTTCATATTGGGGCGAGGAAACTGAGCCATAATATTCTCCATGAACTGACGATTCAGCTCAAACTGTTGCATCATCCCAGCCATGTACTCAGACGGTGGTGGGGCGTTGCCACCACGACCACGACCACCTGGTCTAACCATCCTGCTAATATATAACAGGGGTAGTTCAACATTGAGAAATTTGCGAAGACAAGAATCATTCATGATGAAACATGCACAACGAAAGCAGCACGATAGATACTACATAGTAGTCGGCATATCTTACAAAAGAGATCATGCATAGAGTTCGTTACACAGAGTTCGGTACACAGGCTAAGACATCATAGGCAGCACACAGGCTTGCGGCGAATGCATCTAACACTAACAAGCAAGTCTACATCAGTCCCATGCGGTACTGCGGAGGTAGGTGTAGCCCGACAGCTGGTAGTGACGCGAAGGGAAGACCTCCACGCGAGTAGCCTGGGGTCCGCGGATACTCTGGCGCGGAACCCGATGCCCAGGTGGCAGGAGAGGACCCAATGCAGGAGAGTAGCCTCCCACATCTGGCCAGCCGACGCCCTGGGGCATCACGGTCCGGGCAGGGTAGATCGCAGAACGCGACAGATCACCAGAGCGGACAGAGGGGTGCAACAGCGTCAGAGCACGATACAGGTGCTGACGGGTGGTGTACAACTCGTGGCGAAGAGCTCGGTTAGCTCTATCCAGCCCATCAGCATGCAGAACCAGGTTCTGATGGTAGAAGGGCTCTCGGGTGACAGTGGAGTAGGCAGCAGTGTAGTATCCCTCCGCACCAACATCGGATGCGATAGCAATGTGCCTGAAGGGGGAGGTATCCAACTCCTGATACTCTCCACGAAGACGTGTCAGAGCAGCATAAGCAGCATCGTGGACCGCCATATCGATAGTCACTCCAACACCATGAGCAGTGTGCAGCATGGTAGTGGAGTCATACTCCCGAGAGTAGAGGTGGACGATGGCACGGTACTGCTCCTGGTTGAAGTCCTGATACTCCTCATAGACGGTGTACTCAGGGTGCCAGCGATAACCCAGATAGGTCATCATCTCAACAAACACAGCAGGTGATCCTGAGGCACCAATGGCCGTCGTGTGGCGCACGACCTGCCTTGTGGGTTCCATCTGAAAACAAAGATGTTTTCACAGGAGTCAAATGACAATGTGGATAATGTTCAAATACTACTCTAAAGAATAACTAGGGCTTATCCAACTTTGGGGTGAACGTGGTCACGGGATCCTAGTGTTAGAGTTAGTAAAATCGTTTAACCCGAGTAGGAGAGAGTTCAGAGTCCCAGAGTAAGGATCGAGGAGTAAAAGAGCCTAATACCACCCAGATGGCGATGTGGGCCCGTAAGGCACACATCCATGTTAGTAAAAGTTTTTGTAATGTCTAGAATCAACTTCGTCCAAGGAGTGTGGAAGGGGGATTCCTACAGGCAGTCGGCTCTGATACCAACTTGTGACGCCCCCGATTCAGTCATACACTAATCATACACGCAAACGTGTACGATCAAGCTCAGGGACTCACGGGAAGATATCACAACACAACTCTACAAATAAAATAAGTCATACAAGCATCATATTACAAGCCAGGGGCCTCGAAGGCTCGAATACAAGAACTCGATCATAGACGAGTCAGCGGAAGCAACAATATCTGAGTATAGACATAAGTTAAACAAGTTTGCCTTAAGAAGGCTAACACAAAGTGGGATACAGATCGAAAGAGGTGCATGCCTCCTGCCTGGGATCCTCCTAAACTACTCTTGGTCGTCGACAGCGGGCTGCACGTAGTAGTAGGCACCTCCCGAGTAGTAGTAGTCGTCATCAACGGTGGCGTCTGGCTCCTGGACTCCAGCATCTGGTTGCGACAACCAGAAAGAAAGGAAAGGGGGAAAAAGGGGGAGAAAGCAACCGTGAGTACTCATCCAAAGTACTCGCAAGCAAGGAGCTACACTACATATGCATGGGTATCAAATGGAATAAGGGTATCATATGTGGACTGAACTGCAGAATGCCAGAATAAGAGGGGGATAACTAATCCTGTCGAAGACTACACTTCTGGCCACCTTCATCTTGCAGCATGTAGGAGAGAGTAGATGGTAAGTTCACCAAGTAACATCAAGTAGCATCGTATAGCATAATCCTAACCGATGATCCTCCCCTCGTCGCCCTGTGAGAGGGTGATCACCGGTTGTATCTGGCACTTGGAAGGGTGTGTTTTATTAAGTATCTGGTTCTAGTTGTCATAAGGTCAAGGTACAACTCCAAGTCGTCCTGTTACCAAAGATCACGACTATTCAAATAGATTAACTTCCCTGCAGGGGTGCACCACATATCCCAACACGCTCAATCCCATTTGGCCGGACACACTTTCCTGGGTCATGCCTGGCCTCGGAAGATCAACACGTCGCAGCCCTACCTAGGCACAACAGAGAGGTCAGCACGCCGGTCTAAATCCTATGGCGCAGGGGTCTGGGCCCATCGCCCATTGCACACCTGCACGTTGCGTATGCGGCCGGAAGCAGAACTAGCCCCCTTAATACAAGAGCAGGCTTACGGTCCAATCCGGCACGCGCCACTCAGTCGCTGACGTCACGAAGGCTTCGGCTGATACCACGACGTCGAGTGCCCATAACTGTCCCCGCGCAGATGGTTAGTGCGTATAGGCCAGTAGCCAGACTCAGATCAAATACCAAGATCTCGTTAAACGTGTTAAGTATCCGCGAACACCGACCAGGGCCAGGCCCACCTCTCTCCTAGGTGGTCTCAACCTGCCCTGTCGCTCCGCCACAAAGTAACAGTCGGGGGCCGCCGGGAACCCAGGCCCACCTCTACCGGGATGGAGCCACCTGCCCCTTTAGCCCCCATCTCCAAACAGTATCACCGGTAATGTAACAGTGTAAAGTATATAGTATATGCCCGTGATCACCTCCCGAAGTGATCACGGCCCAGTAGTATAGCATGGCAGATGGACAAGAGTGTAGGGCCACTGATGGAACACTAGCATCCTATACTAAGCATTTAGGATTGTAGTTAAGGTATCAACAGTTGTAACAACAATGACAGGCTATGCATCAGAATAGGATTAACGGAAAGCAGTAACATGCTACACTACTCTAATGCAAGTAGTATAGAGAAGAGTAGGCGATATCTGGTGATCAAGGGGGGGGGCTTGCCTGGTTGCTCTGGCAAGAGAGAGGGATCGTCAACACCGTAGTCGTACTAGGTAGCAGCGGTGTCGGTCTCGATGTCTAGCGAGAGAAGAGGGGGAAGAAACAATAAATATATTGCAAACAAATGCATGACGATGCATGACATGACAAAGCGTGATGCTAGGTGTGCCCTAACGCGGTACGAGGTGGTACCGGTGAAGGGGAGGAACATCCGGGAAAGTATCCCCGGTGTTTCGCGTTTTCGGACAGACGAACCGGAGGGGGGAAAGTTGCGTGTTTGCTATGCTAGGGATGCGTGGCGGACGAACGGGCTGCATATTCGGATTCGTCTCGTCGTCCTGAGCAACTTTCATGTACAAAGTTTTTCCATCCGAGCTACGGTTTAAAATATATGATTTTCAAAAGATTTTATTAATTTCTGAAATTTATTTAATTATTTCAATTAATTCAAAATTGTGTTTATGACATCAGCATGATGTCATGCTGACGTCAGCAGTCAACAGGGTTGACTGGTCAACCTGACAAGTTGGTCCCACTGGTCAATGACACATTTTAATTAATCATATCTATTAACCTAATCAGGATTAATTAGGGGTGGGCCCCACTGTCATACTAATTAATTAGTTAACTAACAGTTTAATTAGTTTAGTTAATTGATTAGTTTAATTAATCAAAATTAATTAAGTTAATTATTTCTTTAATTAATTAGTTATTATTTTTTTATCATATATATACTTTTTTTATTTTTTTGTTTTCATTTTCGTTCTGGGCGTGGGCCCTGGCTGTCATTGGCCCATAGGCCAACCGGGGCGGGTGCGGGTGGTGTGACGCTGCGGGCGCGGGCGCCCGGACTGGGTGCGGCCAGTCGGTGCCATGGCGAGGGGAGGACGCCGGTGCGGCGCCGGCCGGCGATGACATGGCAGCGGAGAGGCCACGGAGGGGCGAGGCTATGGTGATGCAGGCGGTGCCGATGCGCCGGGACGGTGTGTCGGGGCGGACGAGGCGAGGCTGGGGCGCAGAGGAGGCGAGGGCGCGCACGGGCGGCTGTGGATACGCACGGGGGAGGGGGGGCGAGCAGCACTGCCGTGCGGCGTGGCCTGGCCAAGGAAGACGGGCGCGCAGCGCGGTCATCGCGGGGGCGCACGGGAGCACGCATGCACGTGCTGGGTCGAGCAGGGGCGAACGGGGCGCGGGCAGCGCGCGTGCGGAGGCACGCCGGCCAAGGCGTGGCCACGGTGAGCAGGGACGCGAGTGCGTCGCGCACACGGGACGGCGCGGGCGCGCGTGCCGGCGTGGAGCTGCGGGACGAGGGAGCAGCGGGGGAGAGGGAGGGAGCGAGGAGACGAGCGTGGCAGCAGGGCTCACGTTGCCGTTAGGGGAGTGGCAGCGGGGGGTTGAGGAGGAAGACGGCGACGACGTTGTAGAGGAGGCAGGCCGGGGGGTGGAGGAAGCAGTCCGGCGGGGGGGGGGGGGGGGGGGGGAGCTCCGGGCGCCGGCGTCGGCGTCGACGTGCAGGGGCGAGGGGATCGGGAGTCCTCCCGATCCAGATCCAGTGGGGGGGTGGAGTGGGGCGAGTGGGGGGGTGGTTAGGTTAGGGTTCGGGTGAGGGAGTGGATAAGGAGGGGGGTAGTGGGCCGGCCGGCTAGGCCTGGAGGGCGAATGGGCCGGTCCGCTGGGTCTGCTGACCCGGGGGGGTCTTCCTCTCTCCTTTCTTCCAATTTTAGTTTTAGTTTTTCTGTTTTGTTTTTATCTATTTGCTTTTCTGTTTTAAATCATTTTAAATTATTTAGACATTTTATAAAAATGTTTTTGCTGCACCATAATTACCTTTGTAATATTTGGCAACCATCGAGCATTTTCGTTTCAATTTTTGAAAACTTTTATTGTCGACATTAATTTTAAATTTGAATTTGACGCGGTTTGAACTAACGGACGTTTAGCAACAGCAATCGGGATGATGTGGCATGATTAGCGTGGGATTACTGTAGCTTGATTACCCGGGCGTTACACTCCGGTATTCGGGAGTTGCATGATCTCATAGTCATAGGAACATGTATAAGTTATGGAGAAAGCAATAGCAACAAACTAAACGATCATCGTGCTAAGGTAACGGATGGGTCAAGTCAATCACATCATTCTCTAATGATGTGATCCCGTTAATCAAATGACAACTCATGTCTATGGTTAGGAAACATAACCATCATTGATTCAACGAGCTAGTCAAGTAGAGGCATGCTAGTAACATTTTGTTTGTCTATGTATTCACACATGTACTAAGTTTCCGGTTAATACAATTCTAGCATGAATAATTAACATTTATCATGATATAAGGAAATATAAATAACAACTTTATTATTGCCTCTAGGGCATATCTCCTTCAGCCGTACGTTCGGTGCTTGATCTGTCAGAACGAGAAGAAGTTCGACTACATCAACCGCGTTGTCAAACTCTTCCGCTTTCGGTCTACGAGGGTATGTGGACAAACTCTCCCCCTATCATTGCTATGCATCTCCTAGATAAATCTTGTGTGATCATAGGAAGTCTTTTGAAATTGCATGCTACGTTCCCCAACACCCTCACGTGCGATGAAGAATCACTCCAAAGTTCTTATCTAGAGGAGCATAAGAAGAAATTGTTTGTAGGGGACGAAACCATCTCAAAGCTATTCTTTCCGATCAATCTATCCTAGATTTCATACTAAAATAACACCAAGATATTCCTTCCGATCAATCTAACCAAGAGTTCATACTAAAATAACACCCTTCGATACACATCAACCAACTCTAATGTCACCTAGATACTCCAATGTCATCGCGAGTATCCATGAGTTGATTATATGATATGCATCAAACAATTTCAGATTCATAATACTCAATCCAACACAAAGAACCTCAAAGAGTGCCCCAAGATTTCTACCGGAGAAACAAAGACGAGAAGGTGCGTCAACCCCTATGCATAGATTACCCCAATGTCACCTCAGGAATCCGCAAGTTGAGTGCCAAAACACATATCAAGTGAATCAATATGATAGCCCATTGTCACCATGGGTATTCATAGCAATACATACATCAAGTGCTCTCAAATACATAAAAGTATTCAATCCAATAAGAACGAAATCTCAAAGGGAAAACTCAATTCACAACAAGATAGAGAGAGGAAAACACCATATGATCCAACTATATTACCAAAGCCCGTGATACATCAAGATCGTGACATCTCAAGAACACGAGAAAGAGAGAGAGATTAAACACATAGCTACTGGTACAAACCCGCATCCTCGAGGGTGCACTACTCCCTCCTCATCATCGTGGCTATAGGGATGATGAAGATGGCCTCCGGTGATGATTCCCCCTCCTGTGGAGTGCCGGGACAGGGTCTAGATTGGTTTTTCGTGGCTACAGTGGCTTGCAGCGGCGAAACTTCTGATCTATCGACTCCCCTAGGGTTTTTGGAATATGTGGGAATTTATAGGGCAAAGAGGCGGTGCGGGAGGCCACCGAGGTGGGCAAAACCCACCTAGGCGTGCCTGGGCCCCCAGGTGCGCCCTGGTGGGTTGTGCTCCCCTCAGAGCCCCCCTGTGGTACTTGTTTGTCCCACTTGATGTCTTCTGGTCCAAAAAAAAACTCTAAAAAGTTTCATTGCGTTTGGACTTCGTTTGGTATTGATTTTCTGCGAAGTAAAAAACAAGCAAAAAACAACCGGCACTGGGCACTATATCAATAGGTTGTCCCAAAAATGATATAAAGTTGCTATAAAATCATTGTAAAACATCCAAGAATGATAATATAACAACATGAATACTTCATAAGTTATAGATACGTTGGAGACGTATCGACAACCCCAAGCTTAATTCCCACTCGTCCTTGAGTAGGTAAATGATTAAAGATATAATTTATGAAGTGTGAATGCTAGCAAAGTGCATAAGTTTGATCAATGATAATTTCAATCACTTTTCCTAGCATCATAACAACAATTGTTTCTCATAAAAATCATCATGTTAAAGTAGCAACCAATTCACATGTTAAGGTTCAAACAATGAATTCTCTTGAAACTCAACAACCTATATTCTTAGTCACCAAACAATTGCAATTCAACTTATTCAACAGAGTCTAAGTAAGAGCTCCACATACTCAATCATCATATAGTCTTCTATGATTGCTAGTACTCAAAGCATATTCTTAGAACAAATGGCATCCATCGAACACAGAGAAAGATAGGGGCTTAATGTTTCGCCTCCCAACTCATTTATCATAGTGATAATTGTCAACAATAATAATTCATGATCAAATATATTTGACTGGTCATATGTGCCTAGATATTTCCCCACCACATGATGCTTGCCAACCAAAGAATAGTTGAGGTTGAAATGAGAATGCATACTATTGGCTCTTGCATAAAAGTAAATACTAAAAAGTAAAAGATAGGCCCTTCGTAGAGGGAAGGAGAGTTTGTCATGCACTTTTTATTTGGATGCCCAACCTCCTATTGCAAAGGAACGTCACGTTATATTGCCCCTTATAATAGAAGCCTTTATTATGCAGTCCATCACTTTCATTACTTTGCCATCACAAGTTCGTACAACGCTCAATTTTCCCTTACAGATCAAACATATTTAGGAGCAATTTTTATTGCTTTATGCACCGATGGAAACTTACTTGAAGGATCTTATTCAATCCATAGGTAGGTATGGTGGACACTCATGGCAAGAAACTTGGTTTAAGGGTTTTTGGATGCACAGGTAGTATCTCTACTTAGTACGAATTTTTGGCTAACAAAAGATCCTAGGCAAACACCACATGTTGGAGGATCCATGACAATATAACTTCTATGCAAATATACAAAACCATAACTCATTGCGTTGTCTTCCTTGTCCAACTTCAACTAATTTGCTCAAGTTTGAAAATAATTAATGGGTATTCACAATCATAGAATATGTCCAACATAATATATTTGTATGTGAAAGTTCTCTTCCTTATACTAATCATTCATGAATTTCTTGTATGACCAATACTAACCGATAATTTTTTATGAAGAAAGGTGGGATGTCTACCGGGGCATCCCCAAAGCTTAGATGCTTGAGACTTCTTGAAATATTATCTTCGAATGTCTTGGGCATCCCTAAACTTGAGATTTTGTGTCTCCTTAATTCCTTTTATATCATGGTTTCCCGAAATATTAAAAACATCATCCACACAAAACTCAACAAGAACTCATGAGATTAGTTAGTATAAATCAATGCAAAAACCTTATCATTCTCTACTGTAGAAAATCACTAAATTATTATTTAACATTGCATACTAAATACCTTTGCATGTTTAATAGTCCTATCCTCAAATAGAATCATTAAACAAGTAAACATATGCAAACATAACAACAATCTGTCAAAACAGTATAGTCTGTAAAGAATGCAAGAAGATTCATACTTCCATAACTCCAAAAATTCTGAGAAATTACCACACTATAGAAAATTTGTCATAGCTCACTGTGTAAAAATATCAAGATTTTATCACTTACTGACATTTTTAACAATTCAGACAATGATAGAAAACTTTCTGTTTTCAAAGCGCAACATATAGACTTGCAAAATAAGCTTGGTAAAGGCTATCCTTGACATTTTATTTAAATGAAAGATGTAGAACATTATTCTATAGAAAGCAAATACAAATAAAATAAAATGACGCTCCAAGCAAAACACATATCATGTAACGAATAAAAACATAGCTCCAAGTGAGGTTACCGATAATGTTGGAGACGAAAGAGGGGATGCCTTCCGGGGCATCCCCAAGCTTAGTTGCTTGGGACATCCTTGAATATTACCTTGGGGTGCCTTGGGCATCCCCAAGCTTAGGTTCTTGCCACTCCTTATTCTTCTCATATCGACATATCACCCAAAACTTGAAAACTTCAATCACACAAAACTTAATGGAACTTCGTGAGATAGGTTAGTGTGATAAAGACAAATCATTCACTTTGGTACTATCAAAGACAAGATTCATAAATGTCCTCACATAATGCCTATTGTAAATTGTCATTTCCACAATTTATATTGAGCAATATAAGCCCCCTTGATGACCCTGGTGGTACTAAACTCCAGCTGGAATGCTCGCAACTGATGTTCCATTCAACGACTCTTCTGGCAGAGTTGGGGCTCCTGAGAACTCTCTCTAGTGGGTAAGCTGAGACGACCTTGATGGGGTGGCCTTGGAAGTAGTGCCGCAGCTTTCGTGAGGCAACTAGGAGTGAGAGTAGGAGCTTCTGAGGCATGGGGTATCGTGCTCGTGCATCCCTCAACACCGTGCTAACGAAGTATACCGGGTGCTCGACGAGGGTTGGTGTGCTGATGAGGTTTGCGTCTTCTGAGAGCTGAGGAGTCTCCTGAGGGGGTAGAGCCCCTGATGCTTGGTCGCTTGCGGAAGTCTTCATGGGTTCGAGGGCGTCGTTCAGCCGAGCCTGACCCTCTGCCGCTGCCGCTTCGGCCCCTGCGACGCCCTTCTGGTCTTTCATCGTCTTCGCTGGAGGCGTGGCACGGCGCGATGCGCCCTTGGCTTGGTGTTCTTCCCAAACTGCCACCAGGGCCGCGCTGGCAGAGTACGGAGTGGTAGCCAGGTAGAGCACTAGTGGCTCGTGAGGTCGTGGCGCCACCATTACTGGAGGGCTGGTCAGGTATCTCTTGAGGTCTTGGAAAGCTTGGTCAGCCTGCGGGGTCCACTCGAATGGGCCCTTCTTTTTCATCAGCTTGAAGAAGGGTAGGCCGCGCTCTCCCAGCTTGGAGATGAAGCGCCCTAATGCAGTCACCCGACCAACCAACTTCCGCATTTCCTTGAGGGTCTGTGGTGGACTCATGTCTTCAATGGCCTTCACCTTTTTTGGGTTGGCCTCGATCCCCCTGTGGGACACCAAGAAACCAAGCAGCTTGCCGGAAGGGATGCCAAACACGCATTTCTCCGGATTGAGCCGCAAGTCCACCTGGTGAAGGCTTTCAAAGGTCTCCTCTAGGTCTCATATCAAGGTCTCCGCCTCCCGAGACTTCACCATGATGTCATCGACATAAGCTTCAATGTTTCTCTCGAGTTGCCGCCCTAAGGCGATGTGGATGAGTCGCTGGAAGGTTGCGCCCATGTTGCGCAGTCCGAACGGCATGCAGGTGTAGCAGTACACCCCACACGGGGTCAGGAAGGCCGTCTTCTCCACATCTTCTACCGCCATCTTGATCTGGTGATATCCTGAGAACGCATCCAGGAAGCATAGCAAATCGCACTCGGCGGTGGAGTCGACGATCTGGTCGATGCGCGGAAGAGGGAACGGATCTTGGGGGCAGGCCTTGTTGAGGTTGGTGAAGTCGACGCACATCCGCTCCTTCCCGCCTTTCTTGGGGACGATGACGGGGTTCGCCAGCCACTCGGGGTAACGAACCTCGCGAATGACACCTGCAGCCTCCAACTTGCGGGTTTCTTAGACGATGAAAGCTTGCTTCTCTGTGGACTGCCGCCTTGCCTTATGCTTCACATGGCGTACGTTGGGGCACACCTTCAGGTGGTGCTCTATTACCTCTCTTGGGACCCCTACCAGCTGATCGGGCTCCCAAGCGAACACTTCCTTGTTTGCACGCAAAAACTTCACTAGCGCCTCCTCCTGAGCGGGCTCGAGGTTGGCGCCTATGGTAAAGGTTGCCCCTGAGGACCCGTCCCCCTCGACCAACACTTGCTTGGTCACTTCCTTTGCCTGAGTGAAGAACTGCTTCTTCTTGGTTGGTACAGCTCCCTTGGCCTTGGAAGTATCCACGTCGGTGGGTCGCGCTGCCGCGGCGGCCTTGAGGGCGAGCTTGAGCACCGCCAGGGCCTCCTTGGCGCCCCCTTGATGGTGAGAACGCACTGGCTCCCCGGCATCTTCATGAGATTGTAAGTGGGATGGGTTACTGCCATGAACTGGGCCAAAGTTGGGTACCCGAGGATGGTGTTGTATGGAAGGCCAATGCGGGCGATGTCGAAGTCGATGAGCTCGGTGCGGTAGTTGTCATGCGTGCCAAAGATCACGGGGAGGCGGATCTGCCCCAGGGAGCCGGAGGGGCCCCCGCCAACTCCTGAGAAAGGCTTGCTGGGGCGGAGTCGCTCGAACGATACGTGAAGGAGGCTGAAGGACTCGACAGAGAGCACATTGAGGCCGGCGCCGCCGTCGACGAGCGTCTTGATGATGGATACATGGCAGATGGTGGGTGCGCACAACATAGGGAGCGCACTCGAACCGACGGTGGATGCGGGATGGTCCTGCAAGTTGAAGGTGAGGTTGGCCTCAAGCGCGGCCCAGCCGGGCGGAGCCCCCGGGCGCTTGGAAGCGACACCGATCTGGCGAAGGTACGACCTGATGTGCCGATCTGAGGGTGGTGCTTGCGAACCGCTGAGAAGGGCTGCGACGACGGGGGCTGCCAGTTCCCCGAAGCGTCTGACAAAGAGCCCGCGCAGCTCCTCCCAGGTGGCGGCAGAAGACTCCGGCAAGTGGAGGAGCCAGGCGCATGGCGCCCCCGCAAGGGCCATTGGGAACCAATTGGACATGACCTTGTCATTGCCCCCGGCTTCCAGGACGGCCTCCTCGTATGCCATCAGGAAAGCCGACGGGTCCGCCGCGCCGTCGTAGCATGGCGGCATCTCCAGCTTGAACTTGGGTGGCCACTGCACCCGCCTCAAGGCGGTGGCGAGGGCTCGGAGCCCCCGAGCGCTGCCGTGGGCACCAGTAGATCCAGCTAGAGGGGCGTCCGCCATGGGGAGCGGGCGTGAAGACGGTGGAGCGCGAGCCGACGGAAGGGAAACTCCGGCGCACCCCTACCTGGCGCGCTAAATGTTGGATCTCGGGTACCGGCAAAACCCTTAAGGTTCGAACACTGGGGTGCGCACGAAGATCTCCCCCTTATTGATCTGCGTGCTAACTTAGCCTAGATCTCACGAACTAACTCGACGAACTCGCAACACAAAGGACACAAGATTTGTACTAGTTCGGGCCACCGTTGTGGTGTAATACCCTACTCCAGTGTGGTGGTGGTGGATTGCCTCTTGGGCTGAGGATGAACAATACAAGGGGAAGAACAGCCTCCTCAGGTTGAGGTGTTCTTGTGCTTGGTGCACTTGTGTGGCCGGGGATGACCTTGATGATCTGTCCTCTCCCCTATGGTGGTGGCTAGTCCTATTTATAGGGTCCCTGGTCCTCTCCCCAAATATTGAGCGGGAAGGGAGCCAACAACGGCAAATTCGAAAGGGGACAACTAGTACAAGCTATCCTGACAAAAGGTGGTCTTCGCCTGCCAAAGGTTCTGGTGGTGACGCCATCCTCGGCTCCATGGTGACCTCCGTCTTGCCGTCCTTCTGGTCTTGGTCTCATTGCACCAATATGGAAACCTTTGCTTGATGCCTCGGTACTCCGCGCCTGCGCTTGCCCCCATAGCACCAAAGAGGAAACAAGGACACTGCACGCTGGCGCCCGCCTGGTCTCGATCGTCATGGCTTACGTCACGGAAACCTCGCGAGGTTTACCCGACCTTGAACTCTCCACCCCTCACGAGCCAGCATGGCGAGGCCGCTCCCGAGGAGGTCTTGTGTCGTCCGCCTCGCGAGGCTTGGCCCCTCGCAAGGGTCTTGATTCCTTGTTGATGACGATGGGCTGTATAGGCCTGCTAGCAAAGCCACGCCATGGGCCGCATGCAGGCAAGTCTGGGGACCCCCGTTCCCAGAACGCCGAAAATATTCGTTTGATATTTTGATGATATGTATGTTGTTGTTTCCCTTAGTGGTGTTATGTGAATGTCGACTACTTGACACTTCACAATCTTTGGGCCTAAGGGAAATCATTGTGGAGTAGTTATTAGATGATGGGTTGCTAGAGTGGCAGAAGCTTAAACCCTAGTTTATGCGCTATTCTATAAGGGGCTGATTTGGATCCATATGTTTCATGCTATGGTTAGATTAATCTTAATTCTTCTTTTGTAGTTGCGGATGCTTGCGAGAGGGGGTAATCATAAGTGGGAGGATTTTTCAAGTAAGAACACCACCCTAGCACCGGTCCACCCACATATCAAATTATCAAAGTAGCAAGCACGAACCAAACAAACATGATGAAAAAAGTGACTAGATGAAATTCCCATGTGTCCTCAAGAACACTTTGCTTATTATAAGAGACTGTTCCGGCCTATCATTTGCTACAAAAAGGATTGGGCTACCTTGCTGAATCTTTGCTACTGTTACTATTATTTGCTCATTACAAATTGCCTTGCTATCAAACTATCTGTTATCGACAATTTCAGTGCCTGTAGAAAATACCTTGGTGAAAACCGCTTGTCATTTCCTACTGCTCCTCGTTGGGTTTGACACTATGACTTATCAAAATGACTATGATTGATCCCCTATACTTGTGGGTCATTAATACTCTTTTCTGGCACTGTTGACGGGAACTGAAGCGCCTTTGGTGAGTGGAATTTGGTAAGGAAACATTTATATTACGTGCTGAAATTCACTATCACTTGTTACTATGGAAAACAATCCTTTGAGGGTTTTTTCGGGGTATCTTCATCTCGACTGTAAGAACAAAGAGTTGCTCCTCAACCTACAACACCTACTGAAAATATTTATTATGAGATTCCTTCGGGTATGATAGAGAAACTTGTAAGTGCATCTAGTGCCATCCCTAGTTGGTTTTGGAGTATTGACGACAAACTTGGTTGAGGGATTAATGTGTTTGTGAGAATTGCAGGATAACACAGGTAGTAACCCCTTATTGATTCGGTTTACCTACCAGAGATGACCCCTAAAAATGAGCGAAGACATTGAAGACAATGGTGGTTTGTGAAGACATTCACAGTGAAGATTATGACATGAGAAGATATTCATGTGAAGACTATGGAGTGCGAAGACATAGTTGTTTCGTAGTTTACTTTTTTCTTTGTTGAGTCATAGGAACCACCGTACTGTTAAGTGGGGTACAAGTGAACAAAGTCAGAGTGACTGAAGTGATGCTCAACCAAAATCCTATGTCTTCGAGCAAAGACAATGAGAGCAAATCTTATCCAGAGCTGGATGAGTCAGCTTTACTTGTAGCCCAGGTCAAGCTGTCGCATGTGTTTGAAATCCGTCTGTTGGACACGTGTCAGTTCCTTAGTGACCCTGAGTCATTTCGGAAAAATCAGGTCGGGTTTCCTCGTGGATATAAATAGCCCACCCCCTACACCATAAATTTGTGGCTGCTCAGAGTTAGTACACGTCATTTGTCGTTTGAGAGCAACCCACCTCTGAAGCATTTCAGTGAGTGAGATCCTTGCGAGGACAAAGACCAAAACACCCAGAGCCAAAGAGTGTTAGGCATCACTGAAGTCTTTATGTCCACATGACCTTAAGACTTGTTACACTTGAGGACTGTGAATAATCTAGCCGGTTAGGCATCGCGTTCTGAGCATCCAAGAGGAATTGTGGATCGTCAGTGAACAAAGTCTGTGAAGGTTTGGAAGTCTACCTTGAAGACTTACCAGAGTGATTAGGCGAGGACTGGGTGTCCTTAGCTCAAGGGGAATAAGGTGAAGACGCAGTCTTTTGAGTTAAATCTCAGCCTCCGTAACCAGACGTACAGTTGTCACAGCAACTGGAACTGGTCTACCAAATCCCTGTCTTCACCAAGCAACTCGTTCCATCTCCCACTTCCCTTTACTTTACAATTTGTCTTCGTGAAGTCATTGCCTGCTTGTCTGATCTGATTGACTTCATTGAGTGAAGATTGTTTACTGTTTGGCTTCATACTATCTTCCATCCCGATCCATACTACCTAGCCGCTGATAGTCTTCATGCTTTGATTTCATTGCTTAATTGACTATGGCTTGTCTAGTGTAGTCTTCCTTCCGCTGCATATCAATAGGTTCATTTCTACTGATTATCTTCAAAGACCTTGTGTTTTGAAGGCTTTCATAAAAATCGCCTATTCACCCCCCTCTAGTTGATAACTAGCACTTTCAATTGGTATCAAAGCAAGGTGCTCCCTAGTTCTGTGTGATTCAGTTTAACCACGTAGAGTTTTAGCTACGTCGACTGCAGGGATAATCAAGGTCTCCATTGCATGCCCAGTCTTTGATGGCACCGATTACCCCTACTGGAAGAATAAGATGCGCATGCATCTTGAAGCCATCGATGTCGACCTCTGGTATGTCGTCAAGAATGGCGTTCCCAAGGTCGGTGAAGGTGTCACTACTGCTTATGTCAAGAGGTTCATTCAACTGGATTCGACTGCCAAAAACATCATCTATGGTTATCTGACCAAAGGACGGTACGGTCATGTGAGTGCACTGGAAACTGCAAAGCTGGTCTAGGACTAGCTCTCCAAGGTCAACGAAGGCGTCTCAACTCAGAGAGATTCAAGGATTGATGTTCTTCACAACCTCTTCAACTGCTTCAAGAGAAATGACAATGAGAATGTCCAACTCACATTTGATCGTCTCACTGATATCACAAATGAGCTTCGAGCACTTGGCGCCACTGAGATCACCAAGCACGAAGTCATCAAGAAGCTCCTGAGATCACTTGACAGCTCATTCGACACCCTGGCCCTGATGATTCAAGAATGTCCTGACTTCAAAGATCTCGATCCGTCTGACATACTTGAGAGGCTCAACACACATGAGTTCCAGTTATCTAAGAAGAGAGATATCTATTGCCCAACCTATGGCCGAAATCGGGCTTTGAAGGCAAATGTTGTGTCCTCATATCAAGAAGAATCTGACTGCAGTTCTAGGGATCCTGAAGACATTAGAAAGGAGCTAGCTATGCTTGTGAAGAAGTTCCAAAAGTTCTCCAAAAAGAAAGGTTTCAGAAAGTCTTCAAGATCCAGCTTAAGAAAAGACGAAGCTTCCACTTGTGACCACAAGAAGAGAACATGCCACAAATGCAAGAAACCTGGTCACTGCATCTCTGAGTGTCCTCAGTGTGACAATGAGACCAAGAAGAAGAAGAAGAAGAGCAAGGAATATGATTCTGATGACAAGAAGAAGAACTCCTCAAAGTCTTCATCAAAGTCTTCATCACACAAGAAGAGCTCATCAAGCAAGGCTCGTGTGTTTGTTAGCAAGGAGATGGATTCAGAGGAGAAGTCTGCTTCTGAGGAGGCGGAGGTGGAGTCCGGAGGAGTCTGATTCACGCGTGGCAAGCCTGGCTCTAGCTTCAGCTTATGTCGCCAAGTACATCTTCAACACTGAAGACAATGGCCTCGTCACCGACACTGATGCTGATGATGAGGATGACTCTGCTCCTACCCACTGCTTCATGGCACGTGGTGCCAAGGTCAACTCACGCCATGCTTACTTTCAAACATCTAGTGAAGATGACTCTGAATGTGAATCTGAACCTAGCTACAAAACACTTGCTAAAATTGCAACGGAACAACAAAATGCTATGGAACATATTCAATAGTTGCTAGACAAAAGTGATGACCTGTTGGACGCGGAAATGACTCGAACTCAGTCCTTAATTTAAGACATTAAAAATCTTCACGTTAAGTACGAACAACTTGAAAGTCATAATGAAACACTCTCAGCTACTCATGAGAAGCTTTCCCATGATTATCTTCAAAGGAAGCAAGAACTTGAGAACCTGGGAACTTCAAAAGGAGAACGAGTCACTTCGCGCTTGCTACCTCTTGAGCACTGCGTTGGTTTTCCCCGAAGAGGAAGGGATGATGCAGCAAAGTAGCATAAGCATTTCCCTCAGTTTTTGAGAACCAAGGTATCAATCCAGTAGGAGGCTACGCACGAGTCCCTCGTACCTGCACAAAACAAATAAATCCTCAAAACCAACGCGTTAAGGGGTTGTCAATCCCTACACGGCCACTTACGAGAGTGAGATCTGATAGATATGATAAGATAATATTTTTGGTATTTTTATGATAAAGATGCAAAGTAAAATAAAAGCAAAGTAAAAGCAAAAGGAAATAACTAAGTATTGGTTGATTAATATGATGAAGATAGACCTGGGGGCCATAGGTTTCACTAGTGGCTTCTCTCGAGAGCATAAATATTCTACGGTGGGTGAACAAATTACTGTTGACAAATTAACAGAATTGAGCATAGTTATGTGAATATTTAGGTATGATCATGTATATAGGCATCACGCCCGTGACAAGTAGACCGACTCCTGCCTGCATCTACTACTATTACTCCACTCATCGACCGCTATCCAGCATGCATCTAGAGTATTAAGTTAATGAAAATAGAGTAACGCCTTAAGCAAGATGACATGATGTAGAGGGATAAACTCATGCAATATGATGAAAACCCCATCTTGTTATCCTCGATGGCCTTGCTGCCCCTACTGTCACTGGGAAAGGACACCCCAAGATTGAGCCCAAAGCTAAGCACTTCTCCCATTGCAAGAAAGATCAATCTAGTAGGCCAAACCAAACTGATAATTCGAAGAGACTTGCAAAGATAACCAATCATACTTAAATAATTCAGAGAAGATTCAAATATTGTTCATAGATAGACTTGATCATAAACCCACAATTCATCATTCTCAACAAACACACTGCAAAAAGAAGATTACATCGCATAGATCTCGACAAGAGAGGGGGAGAACATTGTATTGAGATCCAAACGAGATAAGAAGCCATGTAGCTAATAACTATGGACCCTTAGGTCTGAGGTAAACTACTCACACTTCATCGGAGGGGATATGGTGTTGATGTAGAAGCCCTTCGTGATCAATGCCCCCTCCGGCAGAGCTCCGAAACATGCCCCAAGATGGGATCTCGTGGATACAAAAAGTTGCAGCGGTGGAATTAGGGTTTTGGCTCTGTATCTGATCGTTTCGGGGTACGTAGGTATATATAGGAGGAAGGAGTACGTCCCTGCATATCTAGGTATGATCATGTATATAGGCATCACGTCCGAGACAAGTAGACCGACTCCTCCCTGCATCTACTACGATTACTCCACTCATCGACCGCTATCCAGCATGCATCTAGAGTATTAAGTTAATGAAAACAGAGTAACGCCTTAAGCAAGATGACATGATGTAGAGGGATAAACTCATGCAATATGATGAAAACCCCATCTTGTTATCCTCGATGGCAACAATACAATACGTGCCTTGCTGCCCCTACTGTCACTGGGAAAGGACACCGCAAGATTGAACCCAAAGCTAAGCACTTCTCCCATTGCAAGAAAGATCAATCTAGTAGGCCAAACCAAACTGATAATTCAAAGAGACTTGCAAAGATAACCAATCACACATAAAAGAATTCAGAGAAGATTCAAATATTGTTCATACATAGACTTGATCATAAACCCACAATTCATCGGTCTCAACAAACACACCGCAAAAAGAAGATTACATCGAATAGATTTCCACAAGAGAGGGGGAGAACATTGTATTGAGATCCAAAAATAGAGAAGAAGCCATCTAGCTACTAACTATGGACCCGTAGGTCTAAGGTAAACTACTCACACTTCATTGGAGGGGCTATGGTGTTGATGTAGAAGCCCTCCGTGATCGATGCCCCCTCCGACGGAGCTCCGGAACAGGCCCCAAGATGGGATCTCGTGGATACAGAAAGTTGCGGCGGTGGAATTAGGTTTTGGCTCCGTATCTGATCGTTTGGGGGTACGTAGGTATATATAGGAGGAAGGAGTACGTCGGTGGAGCAACAGGGGGCCCATGAGGGTGGAGAGTGCGCCTGGGGGGGGGGGGGGTAGGCGCACCCCATACCTCGTGGCCTCCTCTTTTGTGTCTTGACGTAGGGTCCAAGTCTCCTAGGTCTTGGTCATTGAGAAAATCACGTTCCCGAAGGTTTCATTCCATTTGGACTACGTTTGATATTCCTTTTCTTCGAAACCCTAAAATAGGCAAAAAACAACAATTTTGTGCAGGGCCTCCGGTTAATAGGTTAGTCCCAAAAATAATATAAAAGTGGATAATAAAGCCCAATAATGTCCAAAACAGTAGATAATATAGCATGGAGCAATCAAAAATTATAGATACATTTGTCGGCGTTCTGGGAACGGGGGTCCCCAAACTTGCCTGCCCGCAGCCTGCGGCGTGGCTCGAGTGGGGGCCCAGTGCGGCCCAGCTTCATCAACTCAAGCTCAAGACCCTCGCAAGGGGCCAAGCCTTGCGGGGCGGACGACAGGAGGCTTCCTCAGGAGCAGCCTCATCAGGCAGGCTTGCGAGGAGGCGGAGAGATCAAGGCAGGGGTGCCTCGCGAGGAGCCCGTGACACAAGCCATGACGATCGAGATTGGACTGGCGCCAGGCGGGTGCCGGCCTGCGCAGTGTCCTTGTTTCCCCTTCGGTGCAAAGGGAACAAGCACAGTCCAAGGCATTGGGCAAAGGTTACCATTCCGGTGCAACGAGACCAAGAACAGGAGAGCGGCAGGATGGAGGTCACCGTGGAGCCCAAGACGGCGTCATCACCAGTGCTTTTGGCAGCTGAAGACCACCTTTGGTCAGGATAACTTGTACTAGATGTTCCCCTTCAAAATGTCCAATTGTTGGCGCCCTTCCCGCTCATTATCTGGGAAGAGGACCAGGGCCTCTATAAATAGGACTAACCACCATAGGAAGAGGGGGCGAGAAAAAGAAGAGAGAAAAGAGAAAAAGAAGAGAGAAAGGAGAAAAAGAAGGGAAAGAAGAGAGAAGAGAAAGAGAGATCCAGACCGAGTAGAACACACCGCACCAGCTGAAGAACACCTCTCGTGAGGCCGTTCTCCCCCTGTATTATTCTTCATCGGCCCCTAAGGCAATCCACTACACCACACACTAGAGTAGGGTATTACACCACATCGGTGGCCCGAACCAGTATAAACCTCGTGTCCCTTGAGTGTTCTTCTTTCCGGCCTAGATTTCTTGTGAGCCATAGAAGCGCGAGTCGGTAGGGGAAAGATCTCCATGCGCACCCCAGAGTTCGAACCTTAAGGGTCTGTCGGAACCCGAAATCTGACATTTGGTGCACCAGGTAGGGGTGCGCCGGAATCTTTCTTCCGCTGTTCGCGTGTGATCTTCCATCATGTCCATGGCTGACGCTCGTCGGGCTCGCGCCGAGCGCCGGGCTGCTCTGGCCACCCGCGTCGCCTAGACGGCTCCCGTCGGTGGACGCCCTCGTCGTTCCCCTTTGCCTGCCGCCAACGCCGCCACCGGCCCGGCGGGGAACGAGCAGCAGGCCTCGTCCCAGCATCCTTCGGTGCGACGGGAGGGCCGTACCGCAACCCCGTCACTGACTCCATCCGGTTCATCGTCCCATGCCCGTCGCGCCCCCACGGACGCGCACACCGCGCTGCTCCTGGCAAGAGAGCTCCTGCATTACCGCCCCGTCGACGACCTCTACGAGGACTGGCTCGCCCGCATCACCAAGATCGTCAGCGCCGCAGGGGGCTCTCCCTTGTCGTCCCTCTCGCTGCCTCGCCCTCCATTCCGCGCAGGGGGCGAGGATCAGGAGGCGCCTCCGCCACCTCCTCCCCAAGAAGGCATCCTGGCTCCAAGGCGCGCATCCCCAGGGCGAGACCCTCCACGTCCGGTGCCTGCACGGCAAGAAGGGAGCTGCCAAGAGATCCCTCGTCCCCAAGAAGGTGCTCGCGCGCTCCCAGCACCGGCGTGCCAAGATCGCGTCCCTGCGCCTCCATGCCGAGACCACTCGCTGCTCCAAGCGGCGGCGCGTGGTAATCACCAGGAGCAGGCCCAGCGCCAGCAAAGGGCGCCGGTGGCCACGGCAGGCTGCCGCGCCTTCACACCCGAGCTACGCGGCGTCACATGGCCAGGCAAGTTCAAGCCTGATCTGCCCCCCCGCTACGATGGCACGGCGGACCCCGCGGAATTCCTGCAGCTCTACGAGCTAGGCATCGAAGCGGCCAACGGAGACGAAAAGCTCATGGCGATCTGGTTTCCCATGGCGCTCAAGGATGGCGCCCGCACCTGGCTCCTGAACCTGGCTCCCATCACGATCTCCTCCTGGGACGAGATGTGCACTCGCTTCATCGCCAACTTCCAGGGCACTCGCGACCGGCCCCCGGCCATAAGCGACCTGCACCGAATCAAGCAACAGCCAGGGGAAACCCTGCAGAAATACACCCATTGCTTCAACAACGCTCGCCTCAAGATCCCCAGGGTGACTGAGGAAGCCATTATCTCAGCCTTCTCCGATGGCGTGCGCGACATCAAGATGAAGGAGGAGCTGGCAATCCATGAAGACCTGTGCACATCCCTGGAGTTGTTCAACTTGGCGACCAAGTGCGCCAGGGCTGAGGAAGGGCGCCTCTCCCTCCTCGAGCTCCCGGCTGCCTACCCAGAAGAGAAAAATCCCAAGGCCAAGGACGTGAAGCGTAAGGGAGCTGCCGTGCTCGCAGCGGAACCAGACACCAAGTGAGGCAGGGATCAGCCTGAGTCATCCAAGGGCAGCCGATACTGCGTGTACCATGACCTCCACACCCACAACACCAACGAATGCCAAGAGCTCAGGGCCGTGCGAGATGGGCGTATCGGCCGATGCCCCGAGCGCAACGACAGGGGCTATGGCCGAGGAGGAGGAAGAGGTGGAGGACAATGGGAAGACCGTGGCCCTCGCCAAGGGTGGCATGACCGACTTCACGAGGATCGCTGACAGGACCAGCCTCGCGAGGGAGGCTGGAGGGATCAGCCTCGTGAGGATCGCCCGCACGGCAACGCAGGCCTCCCTCCTCTACCGCCACCACCAAGAAGGAATGAAGACCAACATCAAGACGAGGGGGCTGGGGGCTTCTAGGAGCCGCGCGCAATCGCTTGCATCTTGGGTGGCGCCCAGGCCCCAGCATCACAGCGCATCTTCAAGCAGTTTGCTCGCGAGGTGAATGCAGTTCTCCCCAAGCTTGAGGCCACGCGCCCTCTCAGGTGGTCTGCGTGCGCCATCACGTTCAACTCAGCGGATCAACTCAAGTGCGCGGCAACGGCCGGAGTCCTCCCGATGCTTTGCTCCCCAGTCATCAGCAATGTGCAGGTCACCAGGACCCTCGTTGATGGCGGAGCAGGACTCAACGTCCTGTCCGTTGAGACGTTCGACAATCTCCAAGTGCCGTATGATCAGCTCCAGCCGACCAAGTCTTTTTTAGGAGTCACTGATGGTTCCACTATTCCGATAGGGCAAGTTCGCCTGCCAATCACCTTCGGGGAGCGCAACAACTACCGCACCGAGCTCATCAACTTCGACGTCGCCCACATTCGCCTGCCATACAACGCCATCCTCGGGTACCCAGCCCTAGCCAAGTTCATGGCAGTGACTCACCATGGCTACAATGTCCTCAAGATGCCAGGAAGCGGTGGAGTCATCACCGTACCCTGTGAGGAAAGGCACGCGGTGTGTTCACTTGAGCGTGCGTTCCAAGCCGCAACAATCGAAGACCCAGATCACAGGAGCAGAAGACTTCCCGAGGTGACCCTTAAGAAGAAGAAGGCTTCGCCTGGACCAAGCCATAAGGAGGAAGGTGCCTCTGGAGGCGTTGCATCAGGATTCGCGCCCGTTCAAGGAGCGCCACCCTCTGTCACATAGGAAAGTGCGCCCGGCGCCCTCCTTAGGCAGGGCTCGGGGACTCTTTCCTGGAGAGCCACCGACTTTGCCAAGGTTACGAGGGAGGCGCTCGGGCACCACTTGGAGGGGTGCTTCCAGGCATGTTTCCCTCAGGAAGGTACGAGGCAAGGAAGACCAAACCCTCAGGAGTTCATTGCAGGAAACACCCAGGAGCTACAGGAGTCGAGAGTCATGCACGGCAGCCGCCGTTTGCCCGCCGTGGCCCCACATCCAGGCGAGGATGGTGGGCCGCGTGTCTGCATCGACGCACCAGGGCTCAACCGAGCCACGTCTCAGGAGCGCCTCTGGCCTTCATGCGTGGGGCGTTGCGAGGGTCCACCTCACAGCTACGTTCGCATGCCTTTCGGCCTGCCGAACGCGGTCGCCGCTCATCAGCGCCTGCTGAGGAGCATCCTGGAGGCTTAGGAGGTCAGGCATTATGCGGTCCTGGCGGAGGTGGAGATGGCCCTCGAAGACCTACCCGTGCCCCCGGAGCCTCCCGAGGCTCCTGGGCCTGGGGGCTCGTGAGGGTCGATGTCTTCACCGCGCGTCGCCCACTTCTTCGGCATCACTTCATCTTCAACGGCATCAGGTGACATCTTTCAAGTTCCATTTTTAGCTGGGAGAGCCCACAGGGCCACGTCGTTCCTAGGTCGTGTGGGTCCGTCCCTGCGGAATGCATCCATTTTTCTTACGCTCTTTACCTACCTTGTTGGGGGCGCCCCTCGGGCTGCATCATCCCCAAGCTGCTCGGGCCTGGCCCAGTGGCGTTTGCTTTTCTCGCATCTACTTGAAATGAATTTGCTCCTCCGCGCTTAATCTGGTTCCCATGATCGTCATCTACTACTTATCATGGACTTCTCCGCTCTCATGCAAAGCACTTGCACGTTAAAAGGGGGGTACCTGAGCATCGCGACTCATGGGCTCCTACTGGCTCTCCAGCCCTCACCCCCTAGCCTTGACCCACGGCATCGTGACCTATCATACCAGCGGCGGCTGAGCTTGCTCGAGGGCCGGGACCTGAGGACGTAGAGAATTTTCATTCTAACCACCCTGTAGGAACAAACCATTGATAAAGGCCCAGAGCCAAGCGCAACCCGCCTCGAGGTAGGGCCTCGTGAGTCCCGCGCTGGCTCACGAGTGCTCAGATAGACCTCTCCTAGCCCTACCGTGCCGGCCACGTGTTAGGGCGGGGTTGTACACGCCCCGGGGGCTCCTCCCGGAGGGGAGCCCCCCTCCCACGTACCAGTGGAAGAACCATGCTCCGACGCTGGCTGACAACACTACCGAGGAGCGGCTATGCCCGTACATACGGAAGCACTATGCTCCGTGCTGGTGATAAACAACTGAGGGCGGCCCACGACCGTACCAACCTCAGGGAGCCCGAAGCTCAGTGTCTGGCACCATCGCAACGCCTCCCCTCGGGAGTGCCGCGCGAGGGGGCTGGATACGGGGGCTACGCCCGGGCCATACCCGAGCGCACGCCACCCAGCCAGGTCCCTTGGACCTGGTCGTCGCGTGCCCCTCCCCGAGCGAAGCCAAGGTATGAAAACCCGTTTGAACGTCAAGGGGGACTCCTGAGCATCGCGACTCAGGAGCCTAACTTTCCACATAGCCCCTCACTCCTTAGTCCCGTCCTGGTTTCCGGTCAGGGCTAACGGCGGTTGAGGTATGCGCGGGGCGGGGCCCTGCCGACGCAGAATGACCAATCCACTCCTTTGCTCCCCCTTCCCTACTTGTTGCTCGCGCGTCAAGGGGGACTCCTGAGCATCGCGACTCAGGAGCCTAACTTGCCACGTAGCCCCTCACTCCTTAATCCCGTCCTAGTTTCCAGTTGAGGCTAACGGCGGTTGAGGTATGCGCGGGGCCGGGCCCTGCCGACGTAGAGCACAAGCAAATAGGAGGGGGAAAAATGCAAATTCCAGGGAATTTAAAGCAAATATTACAAGCCATAGATTGTTTCACGATGCCAAACTCAAGTTTAAACGCCTCCGCGAGGCATGGTTCATGTTGCAGGAGTAAAAATAGGACAGAAACCATGAAGGGATCACTCTCCAGTGGCGCCGCCGCCTGTGGTGGAGTCATGCTGGGAGACTCCGCCTCCTAAGGCCACGGAGCTGGCGGCATCGCGCCCGGGCAAGGTACTGAAGGCGCAGAACCTCCCTAGCAAAGACTCGGCTCGGCCTTTCACGGCCTCAGCGGCAGCGGTGGCAAGGTCGCTGCTCACGGGTTCCAGCAGGCTGTCGAAATCGACGTTGGGGTCGCGCAGGTAGACGTGGCTGAGGACATTCGTCAGCGCTGCAGAAGACAGGGCACGCGCCTCGGCCTCGGCCATGGGGCCGAGGCCGTCTGTGACATCTTCAAGCGCACGGACCAGGAAGGGAAGCAGCTCGGCGGGGCCGTCCTCCGCACTAGCCAATGGCTCCTCCAAGCCGCCCTCGTAAAGCGTCTTCAGCGCGGCGCGAGCTTTCTTCTCCAGCTGCGCGAAGGCCACCCGATCCTCGGCCAGCACCTTCGCCTTGGCATCTAGCTTGGTCCTCTCCGCCTTCAACGACCGCTCCAGCGTCTCCAACCGGCCACAACAGTCATCAAGCTTGGCGCCCCGGTCCTTGACGGCAGCCTCCCGAGCCTTCATCTCCTTCTCCTTAACCTAGCGGCCGCGGACCTCCTTGGCGAGCTCGTCGCGCATGCCTTGCAGCTCGGCCTCCAGCGCCTTGCAGCGGCCCTGGGCAGCTGCGGCGTCGCCCAGGGCAGCGTCGCGAGCGGCCTTGGCTTGGCTGGCGGCCTGCTTCTCCCCATCGGAGGCCGACATGGCCTGGCTCAGTGCTGCTCGGACGGAGGCGGCAGAATGGGCCCAGCCAGAAGCTAGCTCCAGGCGCCCGGCCACTAGGCGAGGGTCCACGCTCAGAAGATCCTCCCACAGCTGGCTCAGTTCGTTGGCGACCCGGTCCAGGACGGCGGCAGAGGGATCAGAAGAGACGGGAACCAGTGGAGCGGGCGGAGAGGACGACAGCGTGATCACAGCTTGGCAGGAAGGAACCCCCTGGGCCTTGGCTACCTCGGCTGCAGCATCGAGCACGGCCGCCTCCAGGGTCAGCGGGGCCACGGGGGCTGACTCCTCGCCGAAGCGTCCTAGTTGGCCTCGCGAAGACGATGAGGCAGGGGAGGCGCGAGCCTCGCCGTCTCCTTCCCCAGCAGATGAAGGCGCCACCCCGGCAGATGGACTCGCCCCAAGCAGGGCCGCAGAAGCCCCTCTCAACCTCTTCGCTGCAGGTGCCAGCCTCGCAAAAGAATGCAGACGTCAAGCCTCGGCGGCAGATACCAAGAGAAGCACGAATCGAGCACTTACTGGTCGTCGTTCACGGACTCAAGCAGCTTTCGGCCAAACTTGAAGCCCGAGAGCCTGCAGCTGGGGTCAGCCTTGGGAGGCCCGAAAGCAGAAGGCACGTCAGGAGGGCTGGAGCTGGCCTCAGACCGCCCGGGGAACAGAGCAGACCCTGGGAGAACCGGCCCCGACCTGCCCTTCCTTGTGACCAAGGGAGAGTCCTCCCCTCCTTGCCTGGCGCCAGCCTCATCGTCGTCCGGCATGGAGCAGAGGGCCCGGGACCTGCACCGAGGGAAGGACTCCCCCGACTCCTCACCAGTCGCCTCAGAGTCAGACTCTTCCTCCTCCGCCTCTTCTTCCCTCTCACTCCCGCTGGAGCTGCCGGAGGACACGTCCACCATCGCCAGCACCGCCAGATCCTCGGGAGCTTCCACAGGCACCAGCCCCTCACCATTGAAGGTGGGCATGGAGTTCACCACCTGCTCCCAGTCGTCACGAAGGAACAGGTGGACGGGGGTGCCCACCGGGGTCGCCACGTCTCCCCAAACCAAGGAGTGGAGGGCCGCGACCAGATCCTCGTCGGTCAGAGCCTTGGAGCTTAGGCGCAGGGCAGCGTCCGCTTCCCCAAGCCTCCACAATGGGAGCGAGTGCTCCTGGAGTGGAGCCACCCGGTGCTTCAAGAACTCCCCCAGGAGTGTAGCCCCGGTCAGCTTCGCCGCCCCCAAGTTGCCTGGCCTCAGGTCTGCGTTCATCCTCTTCAGCACCGCCTTCGCACGGGGGTCGACGAGATCCGCGCGGGACCACGCGTCAACGGCCTTGGGCTGCCCCGTAGGCAACACCAGTCGGGGGTGGAGGCGCCCGACGTCCACCATGACCCACTTGCTCCGGAAGCCTTCGATTCTCTTCCCAGGATTCGAGATAGCATTGAAGTTGGAGTATGCAATAAAGCTCACTCATGCGGAGACATGGGCACGAGAAACCCTGAGGGAAAAATAGTGGCACAACAAGGCCACCGAGGGCTTCACCCCAACGTGAGCCTCACAATAGTATGCGAAAATCGCCAGGAGAAGAACAGAGTTGGGGTGGAGATGCAGAGCTTGCAAGTTGTATTGGCGGAGAACAGCAAAGAAGAACTCGGAGAAAGGAGGCACCAGACCGGCGATGATGGCGCTCACAAAGAACGGATAGAAGGTGCTCCCCTTGCCCTCAGGCTGGTCGGAGCCGGCCTTGAGCACAGTCGCCCCCTTGCTGCCTTGCCCGGCCGTCATCAGGCGCGTGAGGGAAAGGTTCTTCTTCGACAAGTTCGGGGGATCCAGAGCCGGCGAGTACCAGGCCTCGGTTGGGGACTTGCGAGGCGCCATGGCATGCCGGATGGGAAGGATTGAAACAGATCTGGAGGATTTCGGTAGCAGGAAGGAGAAGAGCGAGAAAGGGGATCTGGGGCAAGGCGAACGAGAACAAAGCAAGTAAACCTGGCCCGAGAACCTCTTTTTCAGATGCACGGTTGCCGAGGCGTCGTGGGGAAGCGCAGACGCCCACGTCCAATCAATCGCCATGCGGCGCCCAAGGCCGCAAGCTATTAGGGCCCGCGGCGCTTCACGCTTGCCCCTTCGCTTCTCTGCTAAGCCAAGCCCGGGCGCGCCTTGGGCCCGGGGGCTACTGTCGGCATTCTGGGAACGGGGGTCCCCAGACTTGCCTGCCCGCGGCCTGCGGCGTGGCTCGAGTGGTGGCCCAGTGCGGCCCAGCTTCATCAGCTCAAGCTCAAGACCCTCGCAAGGGGCCAAGCCTTGCGGGGCGGACGATAGGAGGCTTCCTCAGGAGCAGCCTCATCAGGCAGGCTCGCAAGGAGGCAGAGAGATCAAGGCAGGGGTGCCTCGCGAGCAGCCCGTGACGCAAGCCATGACAATCGAGACTAGGCGGGTGCCAGGCGGGCGCCGGCCTGCGAAGGGAACAAGCACAGTCCAAGGCATCGGGCAAAGGTTACCATTCCGGTGCAACGAGACCAAGACCAGCAGAGCGGCAGGACGGAGGTCACCGTGGAGCCCAAAACGGCGTCATCACTAGTGCTTTTGGCAGCCGAAGACCACCTTTGGTCAGGATAACTTGTACTAGATGTTCCCCTTCAAAATGGCCAATTGTTGGCGCCCTTCCCGCTCATTATTTGGGAAGAGGACCAGGGCCTCTATAAATAGGACTAACCACCATAGGAAGAGGGGGCCAGAAAAAGAAGAGAGAAAAGAGAAAAAGAAGAGAGAAAGGACAAAAAGAAGGGAAAGAAGAGAGAAGAGAAAGAGAGAAATCGAGATCCAGACCGAGTAGAACACACCGCACCAGCTCAAGAACACCTCTTGCGAGGCCGTTCTTCCCCTGTATTGTTCTTCATCGGCCCCTGAGGCAATCCACTACACCACACACTGGAGTAGGGTATTACACCACATTGGTGGCTCAAACCAGTATAAACCTCGTGTCCCTTGAGTGTTCTTCTTTCTGGCCTAGATTTCTTTCGAGCCATAGAAGTGCGAGTCGGTAGGGGAAAGATCTCCGTGTGCACCCCAGATTTCGAACCTTAAGGGTCTGCCGGAACCCGAAATCCGACAACGTTGGAGACATATCAAGCATCCCCAAGCTTAATTCCCGCTCGTCCTCGAGTAGGTAAATGATAAAAACATAATTTTTGATGCGGAGTGCTACTTGGCATAATTTTGATGTAATTCTTCTTAATTGTGGCATGAATATTCAGGTCCGAAAGATTCAAGACAAAAGTTCATATTGACATAAAAGTAATAATACTTCAAGCATACTAACTAAGGAGTTATGTCTTCTCAAAATAACATGGCCAAAGAAAGTTCATCCCTACAAAGTCATATAGTTTAGTCATGTTTCATTTTCGTCACACAAGAATGCTCTCATCATGCACAACCCTGATGACAAGCCAAGCAATTGTTTCATACTTTATTAATCTCAAACCTATAAACTTTCACACAATATATGAGCGCGAGCCATGGACATAGCACTATGGGTGGAATAGAATATAATGAGGGGGGTTATGTGGAGAAGACAAAAAAGGAGAAAGTCTCACATCAACGAGGGTAATCAATGGGCTATGGAGATGCCCATTGATTGATGTTAATGCAAGGAGTAGGGATTGCCATGCAACGGATGCACTAGAGCTATAAATGTATGAAAGCTCAACAAAAGAAACTAAGTGGGTGTGCATCCAACTTGCTTGCTCACGAAGACCTAGGGCACTTGAGGAGGCCCATTGTTGGAATATACAAGCCAAGTTCTATAATGAAAAATTCCCACTAGTATATTAAAGTGACAAAACAAGAGACTCTCTATCATGAAGATTACGGTGCTACTTTGAAGCACAAGTGTGGCAAAGGATAGTAACATTGTCCCTTCTCTCTTTTTCTCTCATTTTTTATTTGGCCTTTCTCTTTTTTTATAATTCCTCACTTGGGACAATGCTCTAGGAAATGATGATCATCACACTTCTATTTATTTACCACTCAATGATTACAACTCGATACTAGAACAAAAGATGACTCTATATGAATGCCTCCGGCGGTGTACCGGGATATGCAATGGACCAAGAGTGACATGTATGAAAGAATTATGAATGGTGGCCTTGCCACAAATACTATGTCAACTACATGATCATGCTAATCAATATGACAATGATGAATGTGTCACGATGAACGGAATGGTGGAAAGTTGCATGGCAATATATCTCGGAATGGCTATGGAAATGCCATAATAGGTAGGTATGGTGGCTGTTTTGAGGAAGATATAAGGAGGTTTATGTGTGAAAGAGCGTATCATATCACGGGGTTTGGATGCACCGGCCAAGTTTGCGCCAACTCTCAATGTGAGAAAGGGCAATGCGCGGTACCGAAGAGGCTAGCAAGGATGGAAGGGTGAGAGTGCGTATAATCCATGGACTCAACATTAGTCATAAAGAACTCACATACTTATTGCAAAAATCTACAATTCATCAAAAACCTCGGCACTACGCGCATGCTCCTAGGGGGGTAGATTGGTAGGAAAAGACCATCGCTCGTCCCCGACCGCCACTCATAAGGAAGACAATCAAATAACACCTCATGTTTCAAATTTGTTACATAACGTTTACCATACGTGAATGCTACGGGACTTGCAAACTTCAACACAAGTATTTCTCAATTTCACAACTACTCAACTAGCACGACTTTGATATTATTACCTCCATATCTCAAAACAATCATCAAGCATCAAACTTCTCTTAGTATTCAAATCACTCATAAGAAAATTCTACTAATCTTGAATACCTAGCATAGTAGGATTTTAAGCAAATTACCATGCTGTTAAGACTCTCAAAATAATCTAAGTGAAGCATGAGAGATCAATAGTTTCTATAAAACAAATCCACCACCGTGCTCTAAAAGATATAAGTGAAGTACTAGAGCAAAACTATATAACTCAAAAGATATAAGCGAAGCACATAGAGTATTCTAACAAATTCCAAGTCATGTATGGCTCTCTCAAAAGGTGTGTACAGCAAGGATGATTGTGGTAAACTAAAAAGAAAATACTTAAATAATACAAGGCGCTCCAAGCAAAACACATATCATGTGGTGAATAAAAATATAGCTCCAAGTAAAGTTACCGATAGAAGTAGACGAAAGAGGGGATGCCTTCCGGGGTATCCCCAAGCTTTGGCTTTTAGGTGTCCTTACATTATCTTGGGGGTGCCATGGGCATCCCCAAGCTTAGGCTCTTTCTACTCCTTGTTCCACAATCCATCAAATCTTTACCTAAAACTTGAAAACTTCACAACACAAAACTCAAAGTAGAAAATCTCGTGAGCTCCGTTAGCGAAAGAAAACAAAAGACCACTTCAAGGTACTGTAATGAATTCATTATTTATTTATATTGGTGTTAAAACTACTGTATTCCAACTTCTCTATGGTTTATAAACTATTTTACTAGCCATAGATTCATCAAAATAAGCAAACAACACATGAAAAACAGAATCTGTCAAAAACAGAACAGTCTATAGTAATCTGTAGCTAGCGCAAGATCTGGAACCCCCAAAATTCTAAAATAAATTGCGGGACGTGAGGAATTTATCTATTAATCATCTGCAAAAATAATTAACTAAATAACACTTTCCAAATAAAAATGACAGCAGTTCTCGTGAGCACTAAAGTTTCTGTTTTTTACAGCAAGTTTAACAAGACTTTCCCCAAGTCTTCCCAACGGTTCTACTTGGCACAAACACTAATTAAACACAAAAAACACAACCAAAACAGAGGCTAGATAAATTATTTATTACTAAACAGGAGCAAAAAGCAAGGAATAAAAATAAAATTGGGTTGCCTCCCAACAAGCGCTATCGTTTAACGCCCCTAGCTAGGCATAACAAGCAAGGATAGATCTAGGTATTGCCATAATAGTAAGATAGATTATTAAAACTCATTTCATATTCTCTATGTTCGGCAGCAAGTTTTCTTTGAGGAAAGCAAAATTAATCAAAAGGGCTAAATATAATGGGACAAAAGTCCCCAAGATCAACCTTGGGAGGTATAGGTTCCTCCTTTGGTCCTTCATATTGCACAACCAATTCATCATTATAAGCATTCTTTTGACAGAACTTTGTGAGCCTATATTCAAGATAATATCCTAGTTCATTATTTCGAATAGCTAAATAATCATTAAGTTTAGAAATTCTATCAAATAAAACATTGGTAGGAACCCTTTTTCTAAGATTTTCATTGAAAGCAACATAGTCTAGAGATTGAAAACGCATTATTTCTTCTTGATCAAAGCGGATGGCCTCTATGGGAGGATGGCAAGTGTCCAACCTATAATGTGCAAAGATTTCTTTGGCCTCTTTTATTATGAATATAAACTCATGAGCCAAAAACATAGTAGCGGCACACTTAATAGAAGAATGCTCAATATTAGAAAATTCTAGGAAAATCCTTTGTATGCAAGGATGCATGTGCATGAATTCTCTTTCAAGTTCAACTACAAGCATGGCAATAGTGTCCGCAAGACTACTAGTTCTATGAAGGATAGAACTACCCATAGAAGGTAAAACACCGGCACAAGTAAAGAAATCTTGAATAACTCCTTTTCCAATAATATTACCACTACCAACACAGAATTTTTTTGTATGTAAGATGGTGGGTTCTTTAGCAGGAGCATCAGAATTTTTCATGATATTATTATTGTCTATATTGACAATAATTTCCCCAATTCCAGACATAGTGGCAATAGGTAAGGGACTAGACATAACGACAAGCAAACGAACTAACACACAAACAAACAAAAGGCAAGCGGGCAAAAAGAGGCAAATGGGAAAGAGAAGGAGGATAGAGAGAGAGAGGGCGAATAAAACGGCAAGGGTGAAGTGGGGGAGAGGAAAACGAGAGGCAAATGGCAAATAATGTAATGCGGGAGATAAGGGTATGTGATGGGTACTTGGTATGTTGACTTTTGCGTAGACCTCCCCAGCAACGGCGCTAGAAATCCTTCTTGCTACCTCTTGAGCACTGCGCTGGTTTTCCCCGAAGAGGAAGGGATGATTCAGCAAAGTAGCGTAAGTATTTCCCTCAGTTTTTGAGAACCAAGGTATCAATCCAGTAGGAGGCTACGCGCGAGTCCCTCGTACCTACACAACACAAATAAATCCTCACAACCAACGCGTTAAGGGGTTGTCAATCCCTACATGGTCACTTACAGAGTGAGATCTGATAGATATGATAAGATAATATTTTTGGTATTTTATTGATAAAGATGCAAAGTAAAATAAAAGAAAAGTAAAAGGAAAAGGAAATAACTAAGTATTGGTAGATTAATATGATGAAGATAGACCCGGGGGCCATAGGTTTCACTAGTGGCTTCTCCCGAGAGCATAAATATTCTACGGTGGGTGAACAAATTACTGTTGAGCAATTGACAGAATTGAGCATAGTTATGAGAATATCTAGGTATGATCATGTATATAGGCATCACGTCCGAGACAAGTAGACCGACTCCTCCCTGCATCTACTACGATTACTCCACTCATCGACCGCTATCCAGCATGCATCTAGAGTATTTAGTTAATGAAAGCAGAGTAACGCCTTAAGCAAGATGACATGATGTAGAGGGATAAACTCATGCAATATGATGAAAACCCCATCTTGTTATCCTCGATGGCAACAATACAATACGTGCCTTGCTGCCCCTACTGTCACTGGGAAAGGAGACCACAAGATTGAACCCAAAGCTAAGCACTTCTCCCATTGCAAGAAAGATCAATCTAGTAGGCCAAACCAAACTGATAATTCAAAGAGACTTGCAAAGATAACCAATCACACATAAAAGAATTCAGAGAAGATTCAAATATTGTTCATACATAGACTTGATCATAAACCCACAATTCATCGGTCTCAACAAACACACCGCAAAAAGAAGATTACATCGAATAGATTTCCACAAGAGAGGGGGAGAACATTGTATTGAGATCCAAAAATAGAGAATAAGCCATCTAGCTACTAACTATGGACCCATAGGTCTAAGGTAAACTACTCACACTTCATTGGAGGGGCTATGGTGTTGATGTAGAAGCCCTCCGTGATCGATGCCCCCTCCGACGGAGCTCCGGAACAGGCCCCAAGATGGGATCTCGTGGATACAGAAAGTTGCGGCGGTGGAATTAGGTTTTGGCTCCGTATCTGATCGTTTGGGGGTACGTAGGTATATATAGGAGGAAGGAGTACGTCGGTGGAGCAATAGGGGGCCCATGAGGGTGGAGAGCGCGCCTGGGGGGGGGTAGGCGCACCCCATACCTCGTGGCCTCCTCTTTTGTGTCTTGACGTAGGGTCCATGTCTCCTGGGTCTTATTCGTTGAGAAAATCACGTTCCCGAAGGTTTCACTCTGTTTGGACTCCGTTTGATATTCCTTTTCTTTGAAACCCTAAAACAGGCAAAAAACAACAATTCTGGGCTGGGCCTCCGGTTAATAGGTTAGTCCCAAAAATAATATAAAAGTGGATAATAAAGCCCAATAATGTCCAAAACAGTAGATAATATAGCATGGAGCAATCAAAAATTATAGATACGTTGGAGACGTATCAGCGCTCAACATATTAGTACCGCTCAGGAAGACTTTGAGCCACCATGTTTAAAATGTCTTGATCGTGGTAATGTTGTCTCTGTTGTTGAATGTTCTACTGCTGCTACTATTGCTATATCTTCAACTGCTGATGTGGTAACTAACCCCTCTTCCGAGGATACCACTACTATTGCTGATGAGAATGCTAGGTTGAAGACATTGCTTGAAACAGGGATGTACAAAAGCTTCAAAGGGCATCCGACACCATGTGATGTCCTCAAGAAACATATTTTGAACCGAAACCCTAGGAAAGAGGGTGTTGGCTTCGAGAGGAAAATGAACGTTGATGGTTCATACTGGAAGCCTGAGCAGTACTCGAAAACCACATGGGTTGCTGCAAAGGGTCCTTCAGTGGATCCATCTACCTTATCTGGCTTCACTTGTGCTAACCCAATTATCATTGATGAATCCTTTGATGCAAACTATACACTGTTTAAGAATCAGAATGGTGAATGATGTCGCTTGAAGCTATGTTGGTATTTCCCCAAAGAGAAAGGGATGATGCAGCACAACGGCGGTAGGTATTTCCCTCAGATATGAAACCAAGGTTATCGAACCAGCAGGAGAACCAAGCAACAGAATGTAAACAGCCCCTGCACACAGATAACAAATCCTCGCAACCCGACGTGTTAAAGGGGTTGCTAATTCCTTTCGAGTAGCGGTGCCAGAAATTAGTGCGTTACGGGGGAAAGTTGTAATAGATTGAATAAATAGATCGCAAATAAAATAAAGTGTAGCAAAGTATTTTTGGGTTTTTGGATTAATAGATCTGAAAATAAAAGCAAATAAAAGTAGATCGCAAAGGCAAATAATATGAGAAAGAGA